>NC_086110.1:42370619-43017889 GCF_963921235.1 Mobula hypostoma
CTATCTACTACACCCCTAATCTTCGTGTCATCCACAAATTTGCAGATGACGTTAACCACATTATCATCCACATCATTGATACAGATGAGAAACAAAGGACCCAGCACTGATCCCTGTGGCACACCACTAATCACAGGCCTCCAGTCAGAGGCAACCCCCTATCACTCTCTGGCTTCTCTCACAGCCAACGCGAGACAATTTACTACCTCATCCTCAATGCCGAGTGACTGAACCTTCTTGACCAGCCTCCCATGTGGGACCTTGCCAAATGCCTTACTAAAGTCCATGTAAATAACATCCACTTTACTGGTAATTTTTAGATTAGATTAGATTATGAGGAGCCTGGTGGTGAGTCCTGAGACTCTTGTGCCACCACCTCGACGGCAGCAGTGAGAAGAGAGAATGACCTTGGTGGTGGGGGGTCTTTGATGATGGATTCTGCTTTCCTGCAACAGCACTCTGTATAGATATGCTCAATGGTGGGGAGGGCTTTATCTGTGATGGACTGGGCTGTATCCACTTCTTTTTGTAGGGTTTTCTGTTCAAAGGCATTGGTGTTGGCATACCAGACTGTGATGTAGCCAGTCAGTATACTCTCCACCACCCATCTATAGAAGTTTGTCAAAATTAGATTAGGTTAGATTATGAGGACACGCAGTCCTCTTCTATTGTCATTTAGTAATGCATGCATTAAGAAATGATACAATGTTTCTCCAGAATGATATCACAGAAACACATGACAAACCGACTGAAAAACTGACAAAAACCACATAATGATAACATATAGTTACAACAGTGCAAAGCAATACCGTAATTTGATAAAGAACAGACCATGGGCATGGTAAAAAATCTCAAAGTCTCTCGAAAGTCCCATCATCTCACGCAGATGGTGAACCTCCAGCGCTGCAAACTTGCCAATGCAGCATCCTGGAAGCATCCGACCACAGTCCGACTCCGAGTCCATCTGAAAACTTTGAGCCTCCGACCAGCTCTCCGACACCGAGCACCATCTCTGCCGAGCGCTTTGACCCCGGCCCCAGCAACAGGCAATAGGCAAAGCCGAAGATTTGGGGCCTTCCCCTCCGGAGGTTCTCGATCACACAGTAGCACTCCAAGATCGATTAGACAGGATACCACGCATGAAGCCATGCTGACTAATCTTAATCAGTCAGTCTCTATCCAAATACTTACATATTCAGTCCGTTACAATACCTTACTATAACTTTCCACAACTGATGTCAGATTCATCAGCCTATAATTTCCTGGTTTCTGTTTCTGTTTTTTTAAAAACGCAGAAACAACATTGGCGGTCCTCCGGTCCTCTGGTACCTCTCCTGTCGCTGAGGATGTTTTAAATATCTCTGCTAGGGACCCGGAAGTTTCTTCACTTGCCTCCCTCAGGGTCCAAGGGAACACCACACAAAGCTCTGGGGATTTATCCACCCTGATTTTCCACCTCCTCCTTTGTAATCTTTACAGGGTCCATGAAGTTGACCCAGTAGAGACTATAGAATTTGCCTCACTTCTATAGAACCTGTATCCATCTCTCGAGTAAATAAAGATGCAAAAATTCATTTTAAATCTTCATCTGTTTTTGGCTCCACACATGGATTACCATTCTGGTCTTCCAAGGACCAAATTTATCCCTTGCAATCCTTTTGTTCAGAACATATCTGTAAAATCCTTTAGAATTCCCCTTCACCTTGTCTGCTAGAGCAACTAGTAGGGGAGATTTGATATGAAGGGGTAGAGATAAGGTAAATGCAAGCAGGTCGGGTGAGGTCATGGATTAAAGATGTCATAGCCTCAATCAGTGTATGACCCAGTATTAACACTATGTTTTTAACACAATAGGAAACTACCTGTAAGAATCATTTTACTGTTTTCACATGTATTCCTCTTTCACAAATCTTCAAAAGTACTATTTAAGTATTCACTAAATACTGTATCTTCACCCTCTTTTATCCGATTCCTTTTTCTTATTTAATCTCCACCATCCTTCACATTTCATTTCCTCCCACGCTAGACCCTTTCTTTGAATCATTAAAACATTTTTTAAATCACGGATACTCATAAAGTCATATAATCTACCTGCTTGGCATCTTTACACTAATCTTACATTCAATCAATTACCTATGCACTATGGTAATTTATAATAACCAATTAACCTCCTAAACCCATACTTTAGGAATATTGGAGGAAAGTATCCAAGACATCTTCAAGGAGCGGTACTTCAGAAAGGTGGTGTCCACTATTAAGGACCCCCAACATCCAGGATATGCCCTCTTTTCATTGTTACCATCAGGAAGGAGGTACAAAAGGCACACACTCAGCGATTCAGTAACAGCTTCTTTCCCTCTGCCATATGATTCTGAAATGAACATTGAACCCATGAACACTACCTCACTTTTTAAAAAATGTATGTTATTTCTGTTTTGCACTATTTTTAACTTACTGTAATTGATTTACTTAGTTATTTTTTTCTTTCTATATTATCACATATTGCATCGTACTACTGCCGTTAAGAAATGATCTTCCAGGCATCAATAGACTCTGGCATGGTTCCGGAAGACTGTAAGGTCGCAAATGTAGTTCCGCTGTTTAAGAAAGGAGGGGGGCAGCAAAAAGAAAATTACAGACCTATTAGTCTGACATCGGTAGTTGGAAAGTTATTCGAGTAATCCTCAAGGACGAGGTTATGAAATACTTCGAGGTGCATGACAAGATAGGCCCAAGCCAGCATGGTTTCGTGAAGGGAAGATCCTGCCTCACCAACCTATTAGAATTTTTTGAGGTAATATCAAAAAAGATCGACAAGGGAGAGGCTGTGGATGTTCTGTATTTGGATTTTCAAAAGGTCTTCGATAAGGTGCCGCAAAAGATGAGAGCCCATGGAATTACAGGAAAGATATTGGAATGGGTGGAGCATTGGCTGATAGGCAGAAAGCAAAGGGTGGGAATAAAGGGATCCTATTCTGATTGGTTGCAAGTTACTAGTGGTGTTCCACAGGAGTCGGTGTTGGGGCTGCTGCTTTTTACAATGTATATCGATGATTTAGATTATGGATTAAATGGTTTTGTGGCTAAGTTTACGGATGACACCAAGATAGGTGGAGGAGCAGGAAGTGTCGAAGAAACGGAAAAGTTGCAGAGAGACTTGGTCAGTTTAGGAGAGTGGGCAAAGAAATGGCAGATAAGATACAATGTTGAGCAATGTACATTTTGGAAGAAGAAATAATCAGGCAGATTATTATTTAGATGGGGAGAAAACTCAAAGATCGGAAGTGCAAAGGGACTTGGGGGTCCTCGTGCAGGATACCCTAAAGGTTAACCACCAGGTTGGATCGGCAGTAAGGAAAGTGAATGCTATGTTGGCATTCATTTCAAGAGGAATAGTGTGTAAGAGTACGAAGGTGTTGATGAGGCTCTATGGGGCTCATTTGGAATACTGTGTGCAGTTTTGGGCCCCCTATCTTAGAAGGGTTGTACTGATGTTAGAGAGAGTTCAGAGGTTTATGAGGATGATTCCTGGAATGCAGGGGCTAACATATGAGGAGCGTTTGTCGGCTCTTGGACTGTATTCATTAGAATATAGAAGGATGAGAGGGGATCTCATAGAAACATTTTGAATGTTGAAAGGGTGGGAAAGGCTGTTTCCCACAGTGGGTGAGTCCAGGACAAGAGGTCACAGACTTAGAATTAGAGGATACCCATTTAAAACAGAGGTGAGGAGAAATTTTTTTAGCCAGAGGGTCATGGATTTATGGAATTCGTTGCCACATATGGCTGTGGAGGCCCGATCATTAAGGGTGTTTAAGGAGGAGATTGATAGATATCTAATTAGTCAGGGTATCAAGGGATATGGGGAAAAAGCCAGAAATTGGAACTAGATGGGAGAATAATTTAGCTCATGGTGGAGTGGCGGCGCAGACTCGATGGACGGAATGGCCTACTTCTACTCCTTTGTCTTGTGATCTTGTGAAGTTAACAAATTTCACGACACACGCCGGTGATAATAATCCTGATTCTGAATTAAAATTAGTAAGGAACATTAAGCCAAGTAATTTCAAAGATTAAGTATCCTATAAATGATACAAAAAAATACTATTTAAAATTGCTGGCATGAAAAATTAAGTATGTATGTACAGGTCACCTGTCTTGCAAAGACACTGCCCAGAAGAAAGCAATGCTGAACCACTGTAAATATGAAATCCAATTACTTTTAATTATTAATTTTAAGATAAATGTCATTGAAAATTAAATTTACCAGTCTTGTTTTACTTCCCATTTGAAATAAATCTTCTTTCCTCTATTTCTTTTGTAGCTGATTTTACATATAATTCCCCAATTCAAATCTGCACCATCTCCTTTTACCTTCTATCTTGTGTTTTATAATTATTCAACCTAAATAAAATGTTTCAGATCCTAGGGCCTTCACTTCCCTCAGTGTATAATCTTCAATTTGCGCTTCCAACAATGTGACATAAAATATTTCAAAATCTAAAGGTTCAAGGGCAGTCTTGCTAAATGGAGGCATGTTTGAATTTTCCCCTTGCTGACCTTGGCTAAATCAGAGAAAGTTTTAGAAAGCTAAGGAATAATCTGATGGCCTTTGCCAAAAACATATTTACAGACCTAATTTGTTCCCCTATCACGCAAGGGAACTAGAACAAAATTCAGATGTCAACTTTGAAAGAGAAGGTTGCAAGGTTAAATCCAACTCCAGAAATCAAAGCAAAAGCAAGCTGGAGTATTACACCATTCTATCAGATTAATTCTTAGTTTTCTAATGGCTGGGGTCACCTGTCTTGCAAAGACACTGCCCAGAAGAAAGCAATGCTGAACCATGACTGTACAAAAATTTGCAAGAACAATCATGATCATGGCAAGACCATGACTGCCCATGTGATACGACGTGGCATATAATGAACGAACGATCGCCTGCATTGCCATTTTCAGGTAACTATGAACTTAATATATACAGTAAATGGCCTGGACCTTAGGATTGTATTTCAACGCTCCTAATGTACAGCAAACAGTAGGGACATATCCTCCTAGTATTCAGCATCACACAATGCATTACCTCACACTTGGCTGGATTAAATTTCATCTGTTGCTGCTCCGCCTGACTCCAGTTGATCTATGTTTTATTGCATTCTCAATCTTCCTTGCTATCTATGATTCTAGCAATTTTAAAATTGTCAGCAGATTTACTGATCAGACCATGACAAACATCAAATATCTCAACTCCAATCCCTCCAGTACACCACTGGTTTTAGACTGAGTTAGAAGATCAAACCTCCACCACTAATCTCTGCTTTCCATCACTATACCAATTTTGAATCCATTTTACCAACACATCTTGAATCCCATGTGCTTTAACTTTCCAGATCAATGCATCATGCAAAACGCTTTTTGACAATCCACATATACCATGTCTAGTGTTCCACCTTCATCAATTGTCCAGGCTAAAGTCATAAAAATATACAGCACAGAAACAGGCCCTTCAGTCCATCTAGTCCACTTTGAACCATTTAACCTGCCTACTCTTATCAACTTGCACCTGGACCATAGATCTCCATACTTCTACCATCCATGTACCTATCCAAACTTCCCTTAAATGTTGAAATCGAGCTTGCATGCAGCACTTGTGCTGGCAGCTTGTTTCACACTCATGACACTATGAGGGAACAAGATCCCCTCATGTTTCCCTTAACTTCTCATCTTTCACCCTTAATTCATGACCTCTACTTGTCATCCCACCCAACCTCAATGGAAAAAGCCTGCTTGCATTTACCCTATCTATAACCCCTCAATTTTGTATACCTCTGTCAAATCTCTCCTTAGTCTGCTACATTCCATGGAAACTACTCAATCTTTCTTTATACAAACGTTTGTAACTCAAGTCCTCCCAATGTGCCAAAAGCTTTCTTTATGACTCTAACTACCTGCACCCCGACTTTCAATGAATTATGGACCTGTATTCCCAGATCCCTTTGTTCCACCGCACTCCTCAGTGTCCAACTGTTCACTGTGCAAGACCTACCCTGGTTGGTCCTACTGAAGTGCAAAATCTTGCACTTGTCTGTATTAAATTCCACCTGCCCTTTTTTCCAGCTGGTCCAGATCCCTCTGCAATATTTTTTTCTCGTTGTCCACTAAACCTCCAATCTTGGTGTTATCCACAAATTTGCTGATCCAGTTAACCACATTGTCATCTATATCAATGATATGAACGTTAAACAACAATAGACCTAGCACCAATCCCTGCGGCACTCCACTAGTCAAAGGCCTCCAGAGAGGCCCCCATCTACTACCGCCTTGACACTGCCTTGTGCAGCTGGATCCTGGACTTCCTGTCAGATCATCAGCAGGTGGAAAGAGTGGACTCCCTCATCTCCACCCCTCTGACTCTCAACACAGAAGCCCCTCAGGGATGTGTACTAAGACCCCCCTTTACTCCCTGTTTACCCATGTCGCCAACCACAGCTCTAATCTGCTATTTAAATTTGCTGATGACACTACATTGATTGGCCTAATCTCAAACAATAACAAGGTGGCTACAGGGAAGAAGTCATCTCCCTCACACAGTGGTCCACATGTATGTAAAGGATGTAAGAAGTAAAGTCAATTCAATTCAATTCTCTGGGCTCTCCCGCAAAGCCAACGTCTAATCCAACTTGCATCCTCACCTTGAATGCTGAGGAACTGAACCTTCCTGACCAACCTCCCATGTGGGACCTTGTCAACTACCTAGCTAAAGTCCATGTAGACAATGTCCACTGCCTTGCCTTCATCCACTTTCCTGGTAACTTCCTTGAAAAACTCTATTATATTAGTTAGACATGACCTACCACACACAAAGCCATGCTGACTATCCCTAATCAGTCCACGTCTATTCAAATACTCATATATCGAGTCCTTTAGAATACCGTCCAGTACCTTTCCCACAACTGGTATCAGGCTCAGCAGCCTATCATTTCCTGATTCATTTTTAGAGCCTTTTTTAAACAGCAGAAAAACATTAGCTATTCTCCAATCCTATGGTGCATCACCTGTCATGAATGATGATTTACATATCTCTGCAAATTCTGCATTTGCCTCCCACAACGTCTGAGGAAACATCTTCTCAGGTCTTTGGGATTTATCCACCTTAATTTGCCCCAAGACAACAAACACCTCCTCCTCTGTAATCTGTATAGGGTCCATAACCTGGCTGCTGTTTTGCCTCACTTCTATAGACTCTGTATCCATCTCCCAAGTAAATACTGATATAAAAGATCCATTTAAGGTTTCCCCCATCTCTTTTGGTCATCTCTTTTACCATTCTGACCTTCCACAGGAGAAATTCTTGTCCCTTGCAGTCCTTTTGCTCTTAAAGTACACGTAGAATCCCTTAGGATTCTGCTTCACCTTGTCTGCTAGGGCAACCTCATGTCTTTTAGCACTCCTGATTTCTTTCTTAAGTGTTCTCTTGCATTTCTTATACTCCATAAATACTTCATTTGTTCCTATCTGCCTGTACCTGCTATGCATCTCGGTTTTCTTAAACAAGGCCTCACAATCTCTGGAAAAACAAGATTCCCTATACCTGTTATCTTTACCTTCTATTCTGACAGGCTCATACAAGCTTTGTACTCAAAATTTCACTTTTGAAGGCCTCCCACTTACCAAGTGCACCTTTGCCAGAAAACAGCCTGTCACAGTCCACACCTTTCAGACACCATCAAAATTGACCTTTCGCCAATTTAGAATTTCAACCTGTGAACCAAACTCTGTATTTTTCCATATTTACTTTGAAACTAATGGCATTATGATCACTACAATGGGATAGATGCAGTGTTCCCCTACAGTGGAACTTCTATGTACTCATTAAGGAAACTTTCCTGAACATGTTTGACAAATTCTATCCCATCTAGTTCTTTTAGAGTATGGGGTCCAAGTTGCTATGTAGAAAGTTAAAAATCACCAACTATCACAGCTATCACAACTATCTTAGAACCGTCTGCAATCTTCATAAACTCGTTCCTTTAAATCCCTTGGATTGTTGGGTAGTCTGTAATATAGCCCCATTAATGTGGTCATTTCTTTCTGCTTCCTCAGTTCCAACCATAAAGCCTCACTAGACAAGTTGTCCTGACTAAGCACTGCCATAATATTTCCCCTGACTAATTATGCTACCCATTCCCCTTTTATCCCTCCTGCTCTGTTGTGCCTAAAACAGCAGAACCTTGGAATAATAAGCTGCCAGTCCTGCCCCTCTTGCAACTGTCTCACTAATGGTTACAGTATCATAATTCTATGTTGATCTGTGCCCTGAGCACATCTGCCTTTCCTACAATACTTCTTACAGTGAAATATACACAGCTCAGGACATTTGTTGTACCATGCTCAACCTTTCAATTCCTGACTTTGTCTGAGGTCTTAACAACACGTCTCCACAACCTATTATATGTCTGGCACTCTGGTTCCCATCCCCTTGGAACTCTTGTTTAAACATCCCCATGCAGTAGAAGCAAGCCTTTCCACTAGGATATTAGTCCCCCTCCAGTTCAGGTACAAATCATCTCTTCTATACAGGTCCCACCTTCCCTGGAAGAGAGCCCAATGATACAAAAACAAAATCGGACACCCTTTCTCCTTCACCACCTCCTCATCCATGTGTTAAACTGTATGATCTTCCTAGCTCTGGCTTTGCTAGCAGGTGGCAGGGCGAGCAATCCTGAAATTAGAATTCTGGAGGTCCTGCCCTTCAACCTAGCACCTAACTCCCTGAACTCATTTTGCAGAATTTTGTCTCTCTTCCTACCTATGTCATTTGTACCTACACGGACCAGGACCTCTAGTTGCTCACCCTCTCATTAAGAATGATGAGGACTCAATCGAAATGTCCTAGACCCTGGCACATGGGAGGTAACATACCATCTGTGAATCTCGTTCTCACCCACAGAACTTGCTTTCTGTTTCCCTAACCAACGAATCCCCTAACATCACAGCTTGCCTCTTCTCCCCCTTGCCTTCTGAGTCATAGATTCAGACACAGTGCCAGAGATCTGATAGCTGTGACTTTCTTCTGCTAGGTTATTCCCACCTCCAACAGTATCCGAAATGTAGACCTGTTGTTGAGGAGGAATGGCCACAGGGTGACTCTGTACTTGCTGCTTATCCTCATTCCCCTTCTTAACTATCACCCAGTGTCCTGTGTTCTGCACTTTGGGTGCAACTACCTCTTTATGTCCTACCCATCACCACCTCAGCCTCCTGAATAATCCAGAGTTCATCTAGTTCCACCTCCAAGTCCTTAACACAGAATGTCAGAAGCTGTAGCTGGATGCAGTTCTCACAGGTGAAGTTGTCAGGTACACAGAAGGTTTCCCTGCCTTCCCACATCCGCAAGAGGAGCATTCAACTATCCAGCCTGGCATCTCTACTATTCTAACTGTGCAAATACAAAGAAGGAATAAACGGGGGGGGGGGGGGGCAAAAAAATCCACCTATAACTTTTTTGCCTTCTCTCACTCAAGCCTTTCCTCACTAAAGCCGAGATCTAAAGCCTCAAAATCCCTACTCTAACACTGTCCACTCCAAAAATGCCTGCTCCACTTGTCCCTCCATTATTTTAATTTGTTCTTGCCAATCAATTTTGATTGCTGACTGGCTGCTGCTCAAAACACCAACCTGCCACAACTCGATGCCTTACGTACTCAATTGGCGAACCTGAGTGAGCTGCATTTTCTCACATTTCGGATCACGGACTGCCAATGCTCACAACTACGTCTGAAATAAACTCAAATTTGACTTGAGATATAGGATTTGTCTAGCAAAAAAACGTGCCAACTCTCTCTAATCATTCCCGGCTTTGCCAAGTCAACAACTGTTTGTTAATAATTTTCCTACTACTAATAGGAGGCTCTTGACCTGTAGCTTCCAGTTTAACCCTACTATATATTTTGAATTAAAGAACAGTCCCATTTTATAAGCAGTTGTGTACCATTTATAATCTTCCAATTGCTTTGCTACTATTCCCACATTACAAGGCAATTGGAAGATTATGTCTTCGGCCTCTGGCATTTCCAGTTTACGTAATTCAATAATCCAGTGAGTATTGCAGCTTTTTCAGATAATTCCATTTGAGAACTTTCAACATTTAATTATCTCAATCTATTTTTATCCGATCCAACATTGCTACTGCTTCCTCTTTTACTGTTGCACCAGTAGCATCCTCTTCTAGTGAAGCAGATGGAAAATACCAAAGTGAATATTGTGGATGCTAGAAATCTGAAAATAAAACAAAAACCTGGTAAATATTCAGGTCAAGTAAAATTCACAAAGAGGGAAATCGACATTGTTGGAAGTTATCAGAATAGATGCAGGTTAAACCATTGACCACCCTTTTCTGCTTCGTATAAGACCATAAGACAAAGGAGCAGAAGTTGGCCATTCGGCCCATCGAGTCTGCTCCACCATTTTATCATGAGCTGATCCATTCTCCCATTTAGTCCCACACCCCCGCCTTCTCACCATAACCTTTGACGCCCTGGCTACTCAGATACCTATCAATCTCTGCCCTAAATACACCCAATGACTTGGCCTCCACTGCCGCCCGTGGCAACAAATTCCATAGATTCACCAATTATAATTAATTCATAATTAATTGTATAATTACAAAATTCATTTGTTTTATCTGGTATTTCAGCTACTATTTTCATTTCCGTTTTTAAAAATCTTATATTTTGTCACTGTATTACTTTTTCTTTCCTAGTTTAATCTCTGGGAATATACCTCAGTTAATCTGGACTTGGATGTCATTTCCTTCTCATTAACTATGTCAATTCCCCTCTGCAAAATTCACAATTTGCCTTTCAATTTTTGTTTCTCATTCAACTGAACCATATTTTCTTTCCAACTCACTGGTTAGTTCTTCTTTATATTTGTATTTGTCTGTCCTAATTATTCTGAATGTGATTATATTCTAACCGAAACCCTCTCAAGTGATGCTCCATTTGGCTTTTCTGCATGCCTTTCTTCCTCTTTGGGAGACAACCTATTTCAAGAACATAAGAAATAGGAGCAGGAGTAGGCCATCCGACCCATTGAGCCTGCCCCACTATTCAGTAAGATCATGGCTGATCTGTCCGTAAACTCAACTCCATCCTCCTGCCTTTTCCCCATAACCCTTAATTCCCTTACTATGTAAAAACCTATCTAACTGTTTCTTAATTATATTTAGTGAGGTAGCCTCAACTGCTTCCCTGGGCAGAGAATACCACAGATTCACCACTCTCTGGGAAAAAACAGTTTCTCCTCATCTCTGTCCTAACTCTTCTCCCCTGAATCTTGAGGCAACGTCCCCTAGTTCTAGTCTCACCTACCAATGGAAACAAATTTCCTACTTCTATCTTATCTATCCCTTTCAAAATTTTGTATAAGATCCCCTCTCATTCTTCTGAACTCCAGAGAGTATAGTCCCAGATGAGTCTCCTCATAAGTTAACCCCTTCATCCCTGGAACCAACCTAGTTAACCTCCTCTGCACTGTCTCTAAAGCCAGTATATCCTTCCTCAAGTACGGAGACCAGAACTGCACACAGTACTGCCTCACCAGTACCCTGTATAGTTGCAGCATGACCTCCCTGCTCTTGAATTCAATCCCTCTGGCAATGAAGGCCAACATTCCATTTGCCTTCTTAATAACCTGTTGTACCTGCAAGCCAACCTTTTGCGATTCATGAACAAGCACTCCCAAGTCCCTCTGCATAACAGCATGCTGCAATCTTTCATCATTTAAGTAATACTCTGCTCTTCTATTATTCCTTCCAAAGTGGATGATCTCGCATTTACCAACATTGTATTCCATCTGCCAGACCTTGGCCCAATCACTTAACCTATCTATATCCCCCTGCAGATTCTCCACGTCCTCTGTACAATTTGCTTTTCCACTCAGTTTAGTGTCATCAGTAAATTTTGCTACGCTACACTCAGTCCCCTCTTCCCAATCATCATTGTAAATGGTATCATCATTGTAAATGGTAAACAGCTGCAGGCCCAGCACCGACCCCTGCGGCACCCCACTCACCACTGACTGCCGACCAGAGAAACACCCATTTATACCAACTCTCTGCCTTCCATCGGTTAACCAATCCACTATCCATGCCAATACACCTCCTCCGACTCCATGCATCGGTATCTTATATTATAAGTCTCTTGTGCGGCACCTTATTGAATGCCTTCTGAAAATCCAAGTATACGACATCCACCTGGTCCCCTCTATCCACTGCACTCATTATGTCCTCAATGAACGCCAGTAAGTTTGTCAAACAGGACCTGCCCTTTCTGAATCCATGCTGCATCTGACTAATGGAACCACTCCTTTCTAGATGTTTCACTATTTCTTCCTTAATGACAGCTTCACGCATTTTCCTGACTACAGATGTTAAGCTAACTGGCCTGTAGTTGCCCCGTCTTTTGCCTATATCCATTTTTAAAAAGTGGTGTGACATTTGCTGTCTTTCAATCCACCGGGATCTGCCCAGAGTCTAGAGAGTTTTGATAAATGATTACCAATGCATCTACTATAACCTTCGCTAATTCCTTGAGCACCTTGGTATGCATCCCATCAGGACCAGGGGACTTATCTACTTTCAGGCCCTCCAGTTTGCTCATCACTATCTCTTTAGTGACAGTGATTTTCCCGAGGTCTTCACCTCCCATCTCGTCCATAACATCCTTCTTTGGCATATTAGATGTGTCCTCCACCGTGAAGACCGACACAAAATAGTTGTTGAATGCCTCAGCCATTTCCTTATCATCTAATATCAATTTCCCCTTATTGTCTTCCAAGGGACCTATGTTGACTTTAGCCAACTTCTTCTGCTTTATATATTTATAAAAACTTCTGCTATCTGTTTTTATATTTTGTGCTAATTCACTTTCATACTCTATCTTCCCTTATTTCTTATTTAGTTGTTCTTTAGTGCTTTTTAAAGTCTTCCCAATCCTCCAGTCTCCCACGACTCTTTGCGACTTTGTACACCAGCTTTTAATTTGATTCTATCATTTATTTCTTTAGTTATCCAAGGCTGCTCTCCCCACATTTACTATCCTTACTTTTGACTGGAATATACCTCTGTTGAGCACTGTGAAAAATCCCTTTGAAAGTATTCCACTGATCATCATCTGACCTACCAAATAGCCTGTGCTCCCAATCCACATTAGCAAACTCCTCCCTCATCCTGTTGTAGTCTCCCTTGCTCAAGCATAATACACTAGTTTTAGATCTAACTATTTCATCCTTCATCTGAATGCGAAATTCGATCATACTATGATCACTCTTTCCAAGAGGATCCCTGACTACAAGATCGTTAATCTTACCTGTCTCATTGCACAGGACTAGATCTAAGATAGTATTTTCCCTTGTAGATTGACTAACATGTTGCTCAAGAAAGCAATCACGGATGCATTCTGTGAAGTCCTCCTCAAGACTTCCTTGACCAACCTGGTTCACCCAATCTATGTGGAAGTTAAAATCCCCCATGACAACTGCCGTTGCGTTCTTACAAGCCTCAGTTATTTCTTGGTTAATTGCCTCTGCTACTGCAATATTTTTATTAGGTGGCCTATAGATAACACCCACCAATGATTTTTTCCCTTTACTATTCTTAATTTCTACCCAGATGGACTCAACATTCTGCTCCGTAGATCTTATATCGTCTCTCACAATCGCCCTGATCTCATCCCTAATCAAGAGCGCCACTCCACCTCCTCTGCCTTCCTGCCTACCTTTCCGTATTACCTGAAATCATTGCCATCTTTATTCATGATACTGTTACCAGGACAGTCCATTTACTCACAATTACTCATTTTCACAATCACGTTCTTGTATCTTGCATCATGTCTTTTCTCTGCATTTCACTTTGGAATCTTATTGTATAGATAGCTCCTTAGGCATAAAAAAATTCCGTTATTTTTAATCCCCCATCTACATTAATTCTTTTTTCTACTATTGAGCACTTCGCTCCATTGATTTAGTTGACTAAAGTGTTAGTGTTAGGCAAATATTCGGCGCAGATTCAGAGGAGATACCAGAATACATTTTTGACAGGTCTTTTGGACCTAGGACAGTGTCGGATCAACTAACAACGTGTACCGATAGATTTATCGGTTACGGAACTGAAACAATATAATAAGTTTTACCTAACTAAACTTATGAGGAAGTAATCCTTCAAAATGAAATTCTAAATGTCACATTTCAGAACCTGACAGAACCACATCAAACTAACACTAATACAAATATAAAAAATATTCAGCAGTATTGATTTAAAATGGTTCGGCACCCGCTCATTCTTTCATTCCGTTTATTAAAGTTTCCCGATGAAATGCAAACCAGAAATAAAACAAACATAATAGTGAACATCATTTCCAAACAAAATCTCAGTGAAGTAGATTTAATAACAAGTGAACAAAATGAACCTACATTTCTTTTTTTTGTGTGTTGATCCATGATTTTCCCTTTACCCTTATAAAGGATTTTTAACATATTGGTGGGGATGAGGTGATAAAATGTCTTACCATGAAAGTTAGCAGTAAAGCTGAGCTCGGTGCGTCGCCGACTGCGGGCAGCCTCGCTCTCCCCCTGCCGATGGCTTCAGCGGGCGAAGCACGAAGAAGGAGCGAGCGAGCAGGCGAGCGCGCGCAGAGCCCGCAGCTAGCGGCCCGTCGCCATTTTAGTTGCCTGCCGCCAAGCCGTTGCTGTGCCGGAGCGATTCTCTCGCGAGGAAGGACGCCATTATCGGATTTTAACAAGCAAGGAACGAGAACTGAACGGTAATAACCACCGCGATAGTGCGGCTGTCGTGTGTAAACTCTGTCTGCTCTATTCGCCTGTTGTGGCCGGGGAAATGACTGGAATGTGCCGATTTTTATTAGAAATATGCCCCTACGAGCGCCGCATTTTGAGGTGGAGAGGCCTACAGGAGATACGCCCGATTTTTAATAATTCTGGCTGTAGTCTTGTTTTATGTTTCATGTAACAAACAAGGTAATAATGATTGAAGACGGTAATTACGACCAGGGATAGCTTGCGGATTGCGTACTTATTCATTCTCTGTTAGTGAAAGCTGTTATGGTACAACAGAAATCCAATTTCTGTCTTTTTCATTTTATATCGGTGGAACTAGAAATAATGTTTCATGAGGTGAAAAGCCGTATCTTTGGTTGGCGTTAAACATTTTATTTTTTTTGAATGTGTATACCTATCTCGGACCATGTACTGTAGCTCAGATTACAAATAAATTCGGTAACTACATTATTGTTGTACACAGCTAAAATGGTTTGATAATGTACTGAAATTAAAAATTTTAAAAGCACAGATTCGTCAAGGATTTAAATTTAACGCTCTTTTTATAGATGAAGCACCGAAGAGTTGTATTAGTACCGGAATTCAAGTTATTTGAAATGGACAAAATAATTTGCCAATTTTCACATGACGAATGATATGCTAATACAGTCCATGAAGACAGAAAGAGCCATGTCCGCTGATGCCTTTATGTTTATGCAATTATGAATCCTCTGCATTCTATAACTGTATATGGTATTTTGTAACTACCGTAGTTTGGTACTCATAGTATCGAGCTGATTCTGCTTCGGCAATTTCAATATCAATCAGAAACCAGAGACCAAAGGAGTACATGTGCTGGTTTTGTATGTGCCATGACAGTGAAGGCTTACAGGCCTTGAAAGTAAAGGTTGTTCTTCCTGCTTGCAGTTGAAGTTAATGTAAAAATAGCTTAAAACATTGGATTAATTGCAATTGGAAAATCATGAAAAACAAAGGTAAGTTTAAAAAAAAACAAGATTGCGATTTTATTTTAAAAAAAACCCCCAGCAAACAACATGAGCTTGTGCAGCAATCCTCCCGTCCTGGCATTGCCGTTGTTGGATTTTGTAAAGGATGTGTTTGTTTGACTCGGACGATTTTACTGTTTCAAACACTTTGTTTTTGTTTTAATGTCTGTATTCTTGGATTAATCTTTCCAGTGATGAGAACGCTTATTCCCAATGCACAACGAGCAAACACTTTGTGATAATATTGTCTATTGAGAAATGGGTAGTTCCTGTGAGAAATGCCACTTCTATTAGTGTACAGATGATGTTTTAGGTATTTGCAGGTATTAAATTGCATTTTTGACTCTGGTAAATTTTTAATCTATTGGTCCCATTTTTAAAATATTCAAGTGAATATCTAAAATTGGATGGCTTGATTGAAATTAATGAAAAGCAGACTTTGTCTACATTGTGACATTAATTGTAACATGCAATAAAATATCCTGCATTAGAACCGGGGGTTTATTTTCATTGATGGTCAAACAGGATGGTGAAGAAACTGATTCAGCAGAAGTCATGAAAATCTCTTAAGTTTTCAAATCCAATTACTTCTGATTAATGTTTTTCTTCACCATCCTGTTCAACCGTCTCAAATCCAACTACAATTAAAAAAAAATCTGAGCTTTAGTTGCCTACAGGTTTGACTTTTCAAATGTTGCATTTGTTAGTTCTCCTTGTTCTATTTCATTTCCAAAATTGTTGGTCCAGAGCTTGACTATTCTTTGATCTACCAAAGACCTAAAACTCTGGAATTCTTCCTCTCGCCTTGCCTCTGGAATGCCTTTTTTTTTCCTGGTTTGGACAAAGGGTTGAACAAAATTGGAAGCTGAAGATCTGTAGAGTATTTTCTCTACTACCGTTTATCAGCAATACTCACAGTACCTTCCATTTCTTTATTGATGAATGAAAGTAGGCTGACTGGGAATTGTCTGGTTTAGATTTGTTCTACTCTTTGGTTCATTGATATTCTTCAAGAAAGGAAATCAGAATTTCTAAATTGGTTTAATCTATGTGTTACTGTGGAGCGAGGTAGAGTGACCGACAACACTGCCTCTTTATTAATAGACCTGGTGGGCTAAATCTGAAAAGTGACAGCTGCATTGTTTATCTTAGTGTAAAACTGATCTTGAAATGGAGAGAAATATGAGTACAGTCAAGTTAGCCTAGAGTCAATTCATTGGGAAAATGTTTGAATGTATTGGTAAGAAGAATTACAACATGTTAAAATATAGCTTTGTGAGTTTGGGTTAAATATATTAAAATAGATAGCTTAATGGATAAAAAATGAGGAATAAAGCAGTCAGTTTTAAGTTGAGCAGTAGTTACTAGTAAGTGATACCAGAATCATATAAGCTATCAATAATTATAAGGTGGTATGGATTCTGAGAATGATTGGGTAGATGTTAGGGGTTTCTGAATGGAAATTTCTGGACTAAAATCCTCTAGACTGAGTCTAGAATTTGAAGACCATATGACATATGTGCAGAATTGGCCCATTCACCCCACTGAGTATGTCATTCAATCATTCATGGCTGATTTATTTTCGCTGTCAACCCCATTCTCTTCCCTTATCCCCATAATATTTGACATCCTTATAATAAAGAGTTTTTACACCATTTTCTAATTTAAATTGGTTCTTTTGCTTGATCAGTAGATTGGCTAGTCTCATGGAACATGGACTATTTTGACTTCTATTATGATTCATGTTCTTTGTAAGTTCTCTGTATGAGAAGGAGTTGTCTAAATTAGTGCAAATCTAGCCAATCAGTATATCAAGAATATTTTGCAATAGTTTAAGAAAAATTGTTTTGGAAGCTGGTACGAAATCAGCCGTACTTACAACTAAAGTGAAGTGTATTTGATGACTTTCTGCTGCCTTTGTAATTTATAGGAAATCGAGGAGACCCCTGAATTTTGCACAGCAGGATTTAGGAGCTTTGGTTCAAGACTACTGATGGGTTTTAAAAGTTTCGAGAGGCTGTTATAAATACCTGAAACGATGATGAACTCCTTTGTTTAACCAGTCTTTCTATTCAATGACTGTTAATGCAATCAGTTGTACAGTATATCATTTAACAAGTTTTCAGTGATCGGCCAGACGAAAACCACATAGTTATTAAGTTAGAGTCGTGGATGTATGAATAATTATGTAGTGGGTGGAGGATTTCAGGAATAATGTAGCATTTGGAAAACAGGAAAAATTGAGTAAAACTGGGGATGGTAAATCTACTGTGTAATCATCAAATTGTCTGCTTTACTGTTAAGAAAGCTCAGTATTTACAGGAAGATGCTGATCTGGGTGGAGCTAAAAGCTAATGAAATTAAGTGGACTTTTGGTAAAATCAACAGCTAGATGTTGATTTGAGCAGTCCTTGTCTCAGGATATAGAACATGTACAGCACAGGAGCAGGCCATTTGGCTCATGATATTTGTGCTGATCATGATGCTAATTAAACTGCACACATTCCTGCATGTGATCTATATCTCCCAATTCCTACCTGTTCATATACTTGTCTAAATGCCTTTAAATATTGCTATTGTAAGATTGAAGGCTAAAGCTAAGCACATAAAAGATAATACCAAAGCTTAAGAAATATTTGCACCTCTATGTGCTCAGCCTTTTTTTTTGCATGGTATGGGAGTCTAAAACTCAAGGGCATGGTTTTAAGCTGAGGGAGAAATTTAAGTAATTCAAGATACGAGTTTATTTATCGTGTGTATATTGAACACAGTGAACACACCAAAATGCATGCTGGGTTGGGGGGCAACCCGTAAGTGTTGCCTGACATGGCAGTGCCAGCATGGTATATCCAGGAGACCCGACGGGGGCACACTATGGTGGTTATTTTGAATAAGCTGACAGGAAGTTGTAGAGACATATACAATGACATTGTTTCAAAGGTATCTAGATAGGAAAGGAGTGGAGGGATACAGTCTAGTGCAGTAAAATGGAATTAGTGTAGATACATCACAGTCGCCATAGGCAAGTTGGGCTGAAGGGTCCATACTTGCACTGTACAACTCTGACTCTATATAATGCTGGTTTAGATTGGGGTACCCAAACTTGGGCAACCATTTCTGGTTGAGCCGAAGGCCATGACCAGATATTCTTGTGATGGGTCTTGGTGCATGTTACGGAAGTGCACCAAAGCATATGTAATATTTGTGTATTGCCTCTTGTACAAAATTCTACTGTGCAAGTGAGGCCTTGAGAACATGGAAGGGGATCTTGGTTGCTGAGACTTGCGTGGTTATTATTTAAAGGACATCTCCATAATTCAACAATTGTTACTGAGTCCAAGGTTCCCATTATTCTTCAGATGCATTCTTCTACAGCAGCAGTTCCCAATCTTCTTTGTCATGAAGCCTAACCAGGTTGGGAGCCCCTGGTCTACAGTATTAGTTTGCTCCCATCCTTTCCTGCTGCTGATTTCCTCAGCTTTTCTGTTCTATATTACCTCTTCAGTGATTGGGCATATGTTAAGACCTTTAATCAGAGATAGTTTTTAAAATATTCTGTTCCAGGAAATCAATTACAATTGGAAAAATAATTCTCTATGAACTCAAATTTTAGTCATTTTTGTGGTAAATGTGTTGCTTTAAATCATTTGTAAGAATTATTTGTGCTGTTTTATTTTATCCATTTTACAATGTCCTGTATATTATTACCAATATTGGACAAGAATGTCAATAAAATTTAAATTGATTTGTGACTTGTTTTGCAATTATTACTGCAATTTCATTTTACTATTCCTTTTTATTATTTGTTCATTTTGGTATTGATCTTGTGATTTGGGAAGTTGAACTTGTCAATTCTTCTTACTGCAGTTTCACTTTTTCAATTCATCAAAAGAAGTGTGTAGAGCCCCAGTAGTCCATCATCTGATAGATGGGAAATCCTAGTTGTATATCTGACTCAGCTGAGGCTTCAATATGAGCTGGCTCATTCAGAGCACACACAAGTTGTATGGTTGTAGCTGGGGTTGTGGTCTGAAACAAGGAGTCAAGAATCTAAAACGAGAAAATCTGCAGACGCTGGAAATCCGAGCAACATTTCAGCCTGAAATGTTGACTGTACTCTTTTCCATAGATGCTACCTGGCCTGCTGAGTTCCTCCAGCGTTTTGTGTGTGTTGATCGAGTCAAGAATCTAAGCAGGTTTGTAGCCAGAGCTGCTCCCTTTACTGGCTTCACTAAACATATTATCCAACTGTTCCGTTTTAATAGTAACACCCAATATGTATGGAAGTTGTGCTAATGTATACCATCAAAGTTCCAAACATGCCAGATTATCACAGTTTTAGTGTATATTACTTAATTGGGATGTTTTTGCCTCTTGACAGTTTATTAAAATGATTCAAAATAACATAAAATTATTTATTAAGATAATGGAATGGGCCCCTAGTTGGCCAGAATGCCCTAGGCGCCATAGCTTGTGGAGCTAGTTGCACGCAATAGGAACTGTCTCTTGGAAATGCCCTCCATGCCATTTTATACTAAACAGAGGCATTTCTGCTGTGAGGTTTTCTTGTATGCTCTTTAGTTCCTTGCTTCAGCTTTCTTTTGGACATGCTGCTGCATCTTGTTGTGCCATCAGTTGATTTGGGATTAGTTGCCAGTGGTGGTCTTTCTGTTTACTTAAAGGGACCTGAGAAGAAGAGTGTATAAAGCTGTCCTGATCAAAAAGTTTTTGTTTCAGAGATTCCTGGTTTGTAGTCTGTGTTCCATGTGTAAGTGGAGTGTGAGAGGTAGTGGTGTTGAGACTGACCTAGAACTGAGTCACAAGGAAGCTGTAACTGGGGAAATCTAAAAGTGTTCACAAAGCAAACCTTTGGGAGAGAGCCCAAAAAATCTCTCTCTCCTGACAATGTTTTGTATTTCTCCAACTCAAAGATAGTAACAATAAGTTGTTAACTACAGTTCAGATTACTAGAACGTTAAGAGACGAAATAGCTGTCTGCACTGTGCATTAAGCAGGGGTGCACCTTTTAAAAATGTG
The DNA here is from genome assembly GCF_963921235.1 of Mobula hypostoma. Classification (NCBI taxonomy): domain Eukaryota; kingdom Metazoa; phylum Chordata; class Chondrichthyes; order Myliobatiformes; family Myliobatidae; genus Mobula; species Mobula hypostoma. The sequence goes on from NC_086110.1 coordinate 42,391,499, forward strand.
CAAAGAGCAGGAACATTCATCTTTTGTCTTACCCTATGTAGTTTCAATGGGACAGAATCAGAGTGTTCCATTAAACTGTGTATAACCTTTATTTTTGCTGGAGGGTCTGTCCAAAACGTTGACTGTTTACTCCTTTCCATAGATGCTGCCTGGCCCGGTGAGTTTCTCCAACATTTTGTGTCTTGCTTTGGATTTCCAGCATCTGCAGAATTTCACGTGTTGATTATTTGATCACATCCTCTTCTTCAAACTTTTGACCTGTGCCAAGCAGTCTTTAAAATGCTGCTTTGTCATTTACGACACTTTGTTGCCTCCTTTCCTGCTGGCTCATTGCAGTACATATCATTCCATATCTGCTGAAGGGTTTGGGTCAAAACGTCGATTGTACTTTTTTTCCATAGACGTTGCCTGGCCTGCTGAGTTCCTCCAGCATTTCGTGTGTCGCTTGGATCTTCAGCATCTGCAGAGTTTCTTTTGCTTGTCATTCCATATTTTCATCCCTTTGTCTCTGATAACTAAAACTATCAGGCATGGCTATTTAGTTACCATGCTGGTGGCCTCTGCCCACAGAGTAACTTTCAGGTTCACAGGGAATGGTTCACATTCCTTGCTGTGACAGAAGATTGTCAGTATAATCTGACTAGACTTCTGTCAGTCCCTTTGATCGATCTACAGAAGAGCGTGGGGTGGTTCCTATTTGAATGGCTGCAGGGGCCTCAATTTGGCAGCACTGACTCCCAGACTGTCCTTTCGATCACTGGCCCAAGCAGTGAAATGAGTCCAGTTTATTTGTGTTCACTTCCATTCAGACTGGGATTGCTGCCTTCAGATACTTTGCAATTTCTTCTCACTCTGTCTTGCTTTCAAGGTTGTGGAACTTGATGTCTCTGCCTTAACTTGGATCCCTACCCATCTGTTTTCACAATATCTTTCTTTTCTCATCAATATAATGAATTCTCATTTTTAAGCAAAAGACAAGGGAAAGATGAAAGTTAAACGGTATATACTTAAGAGTAATCTGCAATCTTACACTTTTATAATTAATTTACAATGGCTTTTGCATTTGCTTTCTATAAAACTCTTGTTACTCCAAAGTTTGAAACTTACTCTTACTGTACAAAAATGCATCGGTTAGTCTTGCGAGACCATGGATCTGCGCCTGGAAAGTCGTCACTCTCCAGGGCGCAGGCCTGGGCAAGGTTGTATTGAAGACTGGCAGTTGCCCATGCTGCAAGCCTCCTCTCTCCACAACACTGATGTTGTCCAAGGGAAGGGCATTAGGACCTATACAGCTTGGCACCAGTGTTGTCGCAGAGCAATGTGTGATTAAGTGCCTTGCTCAAGGACACCACATGTTGCCTTGGCTGGGGCTTGAATTCACAACCTTCAGGTCGCTAAATGCCTTAACCACTAATGCACTCACTAACATTTATACTACTATACAGCCACCCGAACAGGTATACAAACATCCCTCTGGTGTCCTGAATGGACAGTAACCATCTTTTGCAACTGGTGGCCCTGTTTCACCAAACTACCTCATGAAAAGGCAATGTAAACTTCATTGGACATGTGATAAGGAAAGAGGAGTTAGAATGCATGGTAATTATGGGAAAGATTGAAGGGAAGAAAGCAAGAGGAAGACAAAGACAAATGATGATGGAGACAGCAGCCAGAGAACTGGAAATGAATACCAATGAATTGATCCACTTGACCCGAAACAGGAGTGTGTGGGCCATGGCAGTCAAAGCTCAAACTGAGCACGGCACCTGATGATGATGACCCAATGTGGTTCTTTAAACAAACACAAATGCACATACACCACATTTTTATATGTACCAGTTCAGATCACCAGTGTGTTCTTAGAAATTTCATGGTTTTGTTAATCTGAACAGATCTAAGCATGGGGTACTATTTTAAAAAATATCTTTAACCCCTTAGACTGCTGAGGTGGCTGGCCAAGTAGTGTGTCACAACTGTATCTGAGGTGAGGCCTCAAATCTGACTGCCTGAAACTGAGTCATGGAAGCTGTAACAGTGAAACATAGAAGTCTTTGTTCACACAGTGAACCATCAGGTGAGAGAGTCTCAATTTGAATATTTACTGCTGGTGTCTGTTCCAAAACCGAGACACCCAAAGTATACCCCTTTTGTTAGTGTTGAGGGATGGCTCTAGGAATATACAAATAACCAGTACAGGCTAAAGGACAAAACAGATCTGTCCTGCACTGCATTAAGTGGTATGGATACACTATTAACAATTCTTTAACAAAGTGCTAATAGCTAGAACGTTCTATTGTCTTATCCTATGTAGTTTCAATGGGACAGTCAGAATGTTCCATTAAATTGTGTACAGGTTTTATTTCTTGAAGACTGGTTTTTATTTTAGTTAACCTATAATTATGCTATCCTTAATGTCATGACTACAGAATGATCCCTAACAGTAGCCCTTTGGATACTTAATGGGATGCTCCTTGACCTCAAGTTCAAGTTTATTATAATCTGACTCCACTACTGTATATACAACCAAACAAAACAACGTTCCTCTAGACCATGGTGCACCCAAACAACATACATCACATATAGCACATAGACCAAAATATGGATAGTTAATAAAACAATAATTCAAAATGCATGTAATAAAGCACAGCACAGGTACACAGTAAACAATACTGTAAGCAGCTTACTGTCCTAGTGATGAGAGCTTGGTGGTGGCAGGGTATTTACTAGTCTCACAGCCTGAGAAAAGCTGTTACCTCTGTTCAAAATGGTTGCCCCTCAGTTTTGAGCCTGTGCCCTGTACTTCTGGATACCCCCATTATAGGATAAATCTCAGCATCCACCTTACCTAGTCCTTTCAACATTCGGTAGGTTTGAATGAGATCCCCCACAACCCCCCTCCCCCGGCATTCTTCTAAATTCCCGTGAGTAAACGGCCAAAGTTACCAAATACTCATATGTTAACCCCTTCATTCTTGAAATCATCCTCGTGAACCTCCTCTGGACTCTGTCCGATGACAACACATCCTTTCTGAGATAAGGAGTCCAAAACTGTTGATAGTACATGCCCTACAAAGCTTCAGCAGTATCTTTTTTTTACATTCTATTCTACTGCCATTTGAGAACCACTACTTCTGTGGAACATATCAATCCTGCGCCCTGTGAACTAGTTCCAGAAACTTCAGCCACCTCTGCTCTGCTGTCATCCCCACCGGTATCCTCCAATCCACCTCGGCAAACTCCTCACTCATGCCTCTGTAATTCCCTTGATTCCATGGTGATTCTGATACATCCGACCTCTCAAATTGCAGTAGGAATTCAATGATATTATGATCATTGTCTCCAAAGGGTTCCTTTACATTAAGCTCCTTAATAAGATCTGGGTTATTACACAACACCCAATCTAAGAAAGCCTTTCCTCTGTTAGGCTGAAGAACAAACTGCTCCAAAAAGCCACCTTGTAGGCACTCAATAAATTCCCTGTCTTGCGATCTGACACCAATCTGATTTTCCCAATCTCCTTGTTTATTGAAGTTCCCCATTAAAATTGTGTCATTGCCCTTATTACATGCCTTTTCCAGGTCTCTTTGCAATCTCAACCCCACATCTCGGCTACTATTTGGAGGCCTATATATGACTTCAATAATATTTTTTTTTACCTTTGCAGTTTCTTAACTCAACCCACAAAGATTCAACATTCTCTAACTTTGTCACCTCTTTCTAAAGATGTAATTCCATCTCTTACCAACAGAGTCACACTGCCACCTATGCCTGTCCTTTTGATGCAAAGTATATTCTTTTGATGTTAAAACTCCTAACTATGGCCTTCTTTCAACTACTACTCAGTGATGCCTATAATATCATACCAATCAACCTCTAGTTGTGTCACGAGTTCATCCACCCTATTCCGAATGCTACTCAGAAATCCAAACTTAAAGAAAAGCATCTCCACCCAACTGGTTGCCTCTCTTCCAAGAAAGTTGATCTGCTGTCCCAGAACAGGGAGCAAGTAATATCCATTGGCTAAATGGAGGCACTCTTGGATGAGTGGGCATTGCAGAGGCAATGCTGTATCCTGTAGATATTGTAGACCCTGGAGAACATTTTAATTTTGTTTTGTTGTTGCTCTTTCATGAAAAGGGTGGATTATCTATCCATCTGCCTATATGCTTATCATCTATCTAATCTATCAAGATACAGTATGGAGTAGGTTCTTCACAGTCCAGTGAGCTGTGCTGCCGAGCAACCCCTGATTTAACCCTAGCCTAATTGTAGGGACAATTTACAATAATCAGTTTACCTACTGGTATGTCTTTGGATTATGAGCACCCAGAGAAAACCCACACATTTCACCGGGAGGACATAGAGAAGACGTTGGATTGGACTCTGAACTCCAAAGCCCCAAGCTGTAAAAAGATCTCACTAACTACTATGCTATTATTTCCTATTGTCTCAAAAATGAGTAAGCTGTTAAATATGCAGATCTTGCTGCAGGAAATTTGGGCAGGCTCCCACTTGTGCCCAGTCTACATAGACTGTCACTGCCAGAATCAGGTTTATTATCACTGATGTCATGAAATTTGTGCCAGCTCCATAAAATGCAGTACATAAAATTTAAGTTACAATAAGAAGTATTAAAAAACTTAGTGCAAAAAGAGAGTTAAATTCTAAGGTAGTATTCATGGACTGTTCAGAAATCTGATGACAGAGGGGAAGAAGCTTTTCCAAAAGCATTCAGAATGCGTTTCAGGCTCCTTCACCTCCCAGCTGATGGTGGTAGTGTGACAAGAGAACATTCTGAATGGTGAGGATCCTTAATGTTGGAATCTGAAAATACACCTTCAGTTAATCAAAGATAGCAGTTTCGTCAAATTGGCTAAAATTATAAGCAGACCATCACCTGATGTATTGAGAAAGAACTCCATGGTATGTTGGATATTATTAATCTCTGTTAAAGTAGGAGATGCAAACTGTTTGATGTTCCATTTCTCTAAATAAGGATTACCATATCTGGACAAAGAAAGGATGGCTGGAGAACTCCTCTAACCTCCTTTAAACAAGTCCTCAGAGGGCTGACCCTTTTTAAAAAAAAAATTTAAGTCGCAATACCAATTAGAAAATTTAAATCAAACAAAGCCCAGCTTAATCTGTGGAAATCCATTTAGGAATGCAGAGCTTTCACACCTTTTAGCTTCAAGAGGACATTCATCTGTTTTTTAGGTATATTTTTGATTCTTATCTGCTGTTAATTCAGTATCATTGTGATATTTTGATGTTTTCTGATTCACCAAGATAACAGTGTTTCTGTGTATGAAGTGAAAAATGACAAGCTTCAATTGAACAACATTCAATTGATTTGGACAATTTGAGAAAATGATTTGTATCCCTTCTCTTTGGTTTCCAACACTTTATTTCTGAATAGTTATATTTTCATCTGTTTTTTTTTAAAGCAATTCTTAAAATATTGGTCAAGCAATCAGTCTTTTTAGGCTCTCTTCCTCATTCCCAGACCAACTAGTCTGTCCTCAGCCTCCTCGATTATGAGAGCACCTCATGTTCCACCTGGATAGTCTACGGTACTATAGCGTGAACATTGAATTACCTCATGCCCCTCGGTATCTGTCCATCGCACACGTGCTCTTAATTCAGCATCTATGGAGAGGAATAAACAGTCAACATTTCAGGCCAAGTCATCGAAGTCAAAGGACTGAGGAAGACCAGTTTCCAGGAAGGATTTGTGGCTGTGATATTGAGTTTGGGTAAGCATATGGTTGAAGAGTCGGAGAGCAACCGAGACCACAGAGGGAGAGCAGTGAGAGGGTCTTACATAATTCCTAAGTAAGAGAAGATTTAATCTTCAGGGTGAGGGGCTTCTTCAGTCCCTTACCTTTTACACCTATTACCTCCCAGTTTCACTTTATTCCCCCCCCCCACTCACCACCATCTCCATCACCTGCCAGTTTGTACTCCTTCCCCTCCCCCCACCTTCTTATTCTGGTTTCTTCCCCCTTCCTTTCAAGTTCAGATGTAGGGTCTTGGCCCAGAACATCATCTACAGGTTGACCTTCACTAATCCGACTACCTGTAATCCGGTACCTTCAATAATCCAGCACTGATTATGCTTAATGTGATCCTTCTGTAATTCAGCATTTTCACTAATCCGGCACTGCTCTGGTCCCAATGGTGCCGGATTGGTGAAGGTCGACCTGTGGTTATTCCTCTCCATATATGTTGCCTGACTTGCTGAGATCCTCAAGCATTTTTTGGGTGTTAGTCTTAATTCTTCCATTAGGATTCCTTTAACTTTACCGTTTACATTTTCCCACCCCACTTGATTTCATGCTCCCTTCTTATCAGATGGCAGTCATTTGACACTACTTGTACTCTTCCTTCCTCCATCTGTCTATTACTCTTCCTTACCTGGATATTGCTTGGCAAATCTTGCCCTATCTCTTTGCACTAGCTATTTCTCCTCAGCTCTTTCAATCCAGATGATGGGTCAATCCAAAAAGTTGACTGTCTGTTTGCCTTCAAAGCTACTTGATCCACCAAATTCCTTCAGTGGATTTTTTTCCTCCATATTTTAGCATCTGCAGTTTTTTATATATCTTTTTTTTTGCTTTCTTCCTGTTTCTACTTTTGAAAATAATCTCATTTATTTTCTATTATTAATTAGTTATTGCCAGGGATACCTATTTTTATTGCCCATCTTTACTGCCTTTGAGAAAATTATGGCAGGCTGCTGACTTAACCACTGCATGACACTCCACAACTGTAGAGTGAAAGCACGTGGAAATGGTTCTTCAGCTCATTGTTTATGCATAGACCATCAAGTATTTATCTATATAAATACTGGAGTTGCCAATTTTAACTAACCAATTGCTGCTGGTAGCGACCCCCACAGATTTATTATACTTGTATGACATGCCCTCCAATCACTCCAAAAATGATTGTTCCAAAAGTCAAAGGTATGTATTCGATATTTTATTAGCATTTAGCAAACATACAATCTTGAAGCGATGAAGCTTAGCATACTTAAGTGTAAATAAGCATAACTAAGAGGCCAACAAAAGATCTAACATATGTCATCCCTAGCTCCAAACTGCACCAAACAAAGTACAAATATGAAACTTACTCCCTTTGCTTTTCCCACATTCCCACTCATGTGACTAGCTACCATTATAAAATAATAAATGCACAACACAATACAATGCAGATAGAGAACAGATACATGGCTCCTACATTCCAGCCCCCTAATTATTATAGTATAATAGCTACAACTGTATGCTACTATGACACAGGATTCATGAAATCTCAACATTCATACAAATGCCCTCTTTCTGGTAAGCACTCTTCAAAGTCTTGCAAGTCTCCTGACAAACCAGGTTGATCCTATTGACCACATTCAGGAAAATCTGTCTTGAATGGCTGCTGCCAAAGCTCATTTCTTTTTAAAACTGGAATCCTGTTGCCTGTTGGCTCTGTTTGAGTGTAACTTCTTCCACCACCATGGTATTGGTCCATTGACAATCTAATACAGCATTGCTCTGATTGCATAGGGTCCATCATTAACACAATGAATCACTTGCAACAGCTCCAATACCTTAGGCACATTAACCCCAATCAGCAGCTCGATTTCTGACTCCATTTCCAGCAAATGAATCTGCTTCAGGTGAGACCATTCCTAAAGACCTTCCTGATGAGGAACGTTCTCGTTGCAGACAGACATACTTTATTGCGTATAGATGCTAAGCAGTTCATAAAATTTACACTTTCTAAGCCAGCCACTTCCTATCCTGAAATGGCGTAGCTACTCACGAACTTCTCTTGACACATGGTGTGTAAAAGAATGTGTGTTCTTTTTCCTGTCTGGTTAAGTTTGTCTGTGAGCGTGCTGTATAGAACGTTGCTGTACTACTTTGATCTAGGAAAGTGTAAGTAGCCACTGTCTTATTACTCTTTCTAGACTTCACTTGAACTGGAATTACAGCAAGTTTACAATCATGATCACCAGCCCCTGTAAGGGCATCAAATACCAGGGCTTACTCACTGCTGTGTTTGGTTCTGTCGTGGCTTGTTTCAAATTTGCATCCGTTTCATCATTTCTGAGCTCATTTGTAGCTTCGTTCTTCACAGTAGCCACACTAATGGTGTGGTAGCCTATCCCAATCCATGCTTGCCAGGTCCTTTCTGATACCATCAAAACTGGCCTTTCTCCAATTTAGAATCTCAACCCGCAGACCAAACCTATCATTTTCTATATTTACTTTGAAACTAATGGCTTTGTGAGCACTAGATGCAAAGTGTTAACCTACACAAACTTCAGTCATCTGCCCTGTCTCATTCCCTAATAGCAGATCAAGTATCACACACTGTCTTGTTGGGATTTCAATGTACTGATTAAGGAAACTTTTCCTGAACACATTAGGCAAACTATCCCATCTAGTCTTTTCACTGTATGGTAGCCCCATTCACTATGTGGAAAGTTAAAATCACTTACTATAACAGCCTTACATTTCTTACGGTAGTTTGTAATCTCTCTGCAAATTTGTTCCTTTAAGTCTGTAATATAGCCTCATTAATGTGATTATTTTCTTCTTTCTCATTTCCACCCATAGCACTTCACTGAGTACTCCAGACTGTCCTGACGGAGCACTGCTGTGACAGTTTCCCTGACAAGTAACACCACCTATACTCCTCTAATCCCTCCTGTTCTATACCCCGGAATGTTGAGCCGCAAGTCCTGTCCCTTCTGTAACCAAGTGTCACTAATGGCTACAATATCATAATTCCAGGTATTGATCCATGCCCTGAGCTCATTTGCCTTTCCTACTATTCTTCCTACTTTGAAGTATACACAGCTCAAGACACTACTTACTCCATGCTCAACAGTTTGGTTCCTGTCTTTGTTTCAGGTCTTACCTACATCTGTCCCCACAGCCTCTCCACTAACAGTGGCATTCTGGTTCCCAACCCACTGTGACTCTAGTTTAAACTCCACTGTGCAGTACTAGCAAACCTTCCCACTAAGATATTAATCCTCTTCCAGTTCAAGTACAAACCTTCTCCTCTGTTCAGGTCCCACCTTCCCTGCAAGAGAGCCCAGTGATCCAAAAATCTAATGTCGTCCCTCCTACACCACCTCATTAGCCACATTATTAAGTACCTGCCAGTGAAGTGACTTTACTAGAGGCACAACTAGTTTTGAAGATCAGGTTTCCAGTACTACAACAGCAATGTTGTCTGATACTGTAGCTAATTCCGCATGAAGTGCTGTCAGTCATTTCCAGATATGCAAGAGAAAATTAAAGTAAGGCGTGGGCTAGTGCCATGGCCGTTGTTGGATGGGGCAGAGTCAGACAAGTGACCTTGAGGCTTTAGCTGTTTGAGGTTTCAGTCAGAGAAAGCAAAGGAAAGAAAAGCTCAAGGTTAAGTGTTTTTTTCCCCCTTCCCTTCTTTATATCTGCTCAGCTAGGACAGTAGAGATGCCAGGCAGGATAGTTGAATGCTCCACTTGTGGGATGTGGGAAGACAGAGAGACCTCTTGTGTCCCTGATGACTACAACTGCAAGAAGTACTATTGCGTTAAGGAGTTGGAACTGGAACTGAATATCCTCTGAATCATTTGGGAGGCTGACAGGATGATAAATGGGACATATAGAGAGGTAGTTACACCCAAGGTGCAAGACACAGGAAGGGGAAAGGGGTGTCCTTGTTCATCAGTCACTGAAAGTAAGCATGCAGGTACAGCAGGCAGTGAGGAAAGCTAATGGCATGTTGGCCTTCATAACAAGGGAAGTTGAGTATAGGAGCAAAGAGGTCCTTCTGCAGTTTTACAGGGCCCTGGTGAGACCACAGCTGGAGTATTGTGTACGGTTTTGGTCTCCAAATTTGAGGAAGGACATTCTTGCTATTGAGGGAGTGCAGTGGAGGTTCACGAGGTTAATTCCCGGGATGGCTGGACTGTCATATGTTGAAAGATTGGAGTGACTGGGATTGTATACACTGGAAATTAGAAGAATGAGAGGGGATCTGATTGAAATATATAAGATTATTAAGGGATTGGACACGCTAGAGGCAGGAAACATGTTCCCGATGTTAGGGGAGTCCAGGCCACAATTTGAGAATAAGGGGTAGGCCATTTAGAATGGAGTTGAGGAAAAACTTTTTCACCCAGAGAGTTGTGGATCTGTGGAATGCTCTGCCTCAGAGGGCAGTGGAGGCCAATTCTCTGGATGCTTTCAAGAAAGAGTTAGATAGAGCTCTTAATGATAGCGGAGTCAAAGGATATGGGGAGAAGGCAGGAACGGGGTACTGATTGTGGATGATTAGCCATGATCACAGTGAATGGCGGTGCTGGCTCGAAGGGCTGAATGGCCTACTCCTGCACCTATTGTCTATTGTCTATTGTTAAGGAGCTAGTGTAGGGTACCCCTGTGGTCATCCCCCTCAACAACAGGTATACCACTTTGGATACTGTCGGAGGGGGATGACCTAACAGGAAAATCACAATAGTCGAGTCTCTGGAACTGAGTCTGCCTCTGTGACTCAGAAGGGAAGAAGGGAGAAGAGGCACGCTGTGGTGATAGGGGATTCATTAGTTAGGGGAGTGGATAGGAGGTTCTCTGGACGAGAATGAGATTCCTGGATGGTATGTTGCCTCCTGGGTTCCAGGGTCCAGGATATCTCAGATCATGTCCATAATGTTTTTAAGTGGGAGGGTGAACAGCCTGAGGTCATGGCAAATTTAGGTGCTAATGATACGGTAGGATGAGTGACGAGGTTCTGCAAAGGAAGTTCAGGGAGTTAGGTGTTGAGTTAAAAGGTAGGACCACCAGGGTTGTGATCTCAGGATTGTGACCCATGTCACGTGCTAGTGAGACCAGAACTAGGAAGATTATACTATTTAATATGTGGCTAGGAGGGAGAGCATAAGATTTTTGGATCATTGGGCTCTCGGACAGGGAAGGTGGGACCTGTACAGAAGGTAAACAAGAGAAAATCTGCAGATGCTGGAAATCCAACGAACACACACAAAATGCTGGAGGAACTCAGCAGGCCAGACAGCATCAATGGAAAAAAAGTACAGTTGATATTTCAGTTCTTCCAGCATTTTGTGTGTCTTACCTGTACAGAAGGGACAGTTTGCACCTGAAATGGAGGAGGACTAATATCCTAGTGGAAAGGTTTGTTAATGTTGCACGGTGAGTTTTAAACTGGAGTTGCAGGGGGATGGGAACCAGAGTGTCTGAACAGTTAGTGGAGATGTGGAGGCAGATGTTGGTAAGACCTCAGATAAAGTTAGGAATCAAAAGGTTGAGCATGGTGTGACTGGTGTCCTGGGCTGCATATATTTCAATACAAGAATTATCGCAGGAAAGGTGGATGACAGTGCTGAAGATGAGGAAACTAGTTTACAAAAAGAGGCACTGTATAGTGAGGGGAGGCTGTTGATGGATAAAATTGCAGTCAACAAGATGAGTTGCAATGTAAAAGGTGGACAAAATCACAAAGAGTCAATACAGGACTGAAGGTGTTATACTTGAATGCACACAGTATACAGAATAAGGTAAATGAACTTGTAGCACAGCTGCAGATTGATAGGTATGATGTTGTAGTCATCACTGAATCATAACTGAATGAAGTTTCTAGCTGGAAGCTTAATGTCCAAGGATACACATTGTATCAAAAGTACAGAATGGAAGGCAGAGAGGTTGCTCTATTGGTAAAAAATAAAATCATTAGAAAGAGGTGCCATAGGGTCAGAAAGTGTTGAATTATTGTGGACAAAGCTAAGGAACTGCAAGGGTAAAAAGACCCTGATGGGGGTTGTATACAGATCTCCAAAACAGTAGTAAGGATGTAGGCTAGAAATTACAAGAGGAGATAGAAAATGCATGGCAGAAGAGCAATGTTAAGAATAGTCATGAGGGATTTCAATATGGAGGCAGATTAGGAAAAGCAGGTTGGTGCTGGATTCCAGGAGAGGGTATTTCTAGGGTGCCTATAGATTGTTTTTTTTTAAGTGCACCTCATGGTTGAGCCCATTAGGGGTTCAGCTATTCTGGATTGGGTGTGGTGCAATGTACCAGAATTGATTAGAGAGCTTAAGGTGAAAGAACCCTTTGGGGCAGGTGATCATAATATGATCGAATTCACCCTGAAATCTGAGAAGGAGAAGCTAAAGTCAGATGTATCAGTATTACAATGGAATAAAGGGAATTACAGAGGCATGAGAGAGGACTTGGCCTGAATTGTCACTCCACTTTTCAAGAAGGGAGCGAGGCAATGCAATACACAATGTAAAACAATACAAAAGTAGTAATAATAATAATAAATAAGTAAATCTGTTACATTATATGTACATTGAATAGATTAAAAATTGTGCAAAAACAAATAATATATATTTAAAAAGTAAGGTAGTGTTCATGGGTTCAATGTCTATACAGGAATTGGATGGCAGAGGGGAAGAAACTGTTCCTGAATCGCTGAGTGTGTGCCTTCAGGCTTCTGTACCTCCTACCTGATGGTAACAGAGATAAAAAGGAATGCCCTGGGTGCTGGGGGTCCTTAATAATGGACGCTGCCTTTCTGAGGCACCATTCCTTGAAGATGTCCTGGATACTTTGTAGGCTAGTACCCAAGATGGAGCCAACTAAATTTACGACCCTCTGCAACTTCTTTAGCCCTGTGCAGTAAACCGCCCCCCCCCCCCCATACCAGACAGTGATGCAGCCTGTCAGAATGTTCTCCACGGTACATCTATAGAAGTTTTTGAGTGTTTTTGTTGACCAAATCTCTTCAAACTCCTAAATGAAGCATAGTCACTGTCTTGCCTTCTTTATAGCTGCAATGATATATTGGGACCAGGTTAGATCCTCAGAGATCTTGACACCCAGGAACTTGGAATTGCTCACTCTCTCCCTTCTGATTCCTCTTTGAGGATTGGTATGTGTTCCTTTGTCTTACCCTTCTCGAAGTCCACAATCAGCTCTTTCGTCTTACTGACGTTCAGTGCAATGTTGTTGCTGCGACACCACTGCACTCGTTGGTATATCTTGCTCCTATATGCCCTCTTGTCTGCATGAGAGATTCTACCAACAAAGGTTTTATCATCAGCAAATTTATAGATGGTATGTGAGCCATACGTAGCCATACAATCATAGGTATAGAGAGAGATGAGCAGTGGGCTAAGCACTGCTTAGGTGCTTAGCCCACTTGAGGTGCACCAGTGTTGACCGTCAGCGAGGAGGAAATATTATCACCAATCTGCACAGATTGTGGTCTTCTGGTTAGGAAGTCAAGGATCCAATTGCAGAAGGAGATGCAGGTTCTGTAACTTCTCAATCAGGATTGTGGGATTGATGGTGTTATAGTCGGTGAACAGTAACCTGACCTAGGTGTTTATATTGTCCAGGTGGTCTAAGGCTGTGTGAAGAGCCATTGAGATTGCGTCTGCTCTTGATCTATTGTGGTGATAAGCAAACTGCAGTGGGTCCAGGCCCTTGCTGAGGCAGGAGTTCAGTCTAGTCATGACCAACCTCTCAAATCATTTCATCACTAGATGTGAGTGTCACTAAATGATAGTCATTAAGGTGGCTCACATTATTCTTCTTAGGCACTAGTATAACTGTTGTCTTTTGAAGCAAGTAGGAACTTCTGCCCGTAGCAGTGAGAGGTTGAAAATGTCTTTGAATAGTCTTGCCAGTTGGTTGGCACAAGTTTTCAGAGCCTTACCAGGTACTCTGTGGGGACCTTCCACCTTGCGAGGGTTCACCTCTTTAAAGACGGCCTAACATCGGCCTCTAAGACAGAGATCACAGGGTCATCAGGTGCAGCAGGGTTCTTCACAGCTTTAGTTATATTTTCCCTTTCAAAGCTGGCATAGAAGGTGTTGAGTTCATCTGGTAGTGAAGCATCGCTGCCATTCATGCTATTGGTTTTCGTTTGTAGGAATAATATCTTGCAAACCCTGCCAGAGTTGTCGTACATCCGATGTCGCCTCCAACCTCATTCGAATTTGTCTCTTTGCCCTTGAAATAACCCTCTGCAAGTCATACCTAGTTTTCTGGTCCAAACATAGGTCGCCAGCCTTGAATGCCACAGATCTAGCCTTCAGCAGATGACGTACCTCCTGGTTCATCAACGGCTTTTGGTTTGGGAATGTACAGCAAGTCTTTGTAGGCACACACTCATCCATACAGGTTTTAATGAAGTCGGTAACAACTGCAGCATACTCATCCAGATTTGAAGATGAATCCCTGAATACGGTCCAGACCACCGATTCAAAGTCATCCTGTAAGTACTCCTGTGCTTCCCTTGTCCATACCTTCTTGGTCCTTACTACTGGTGCTGCAGTCTTCAGTCTCTGTCTATACTCAAGGAGTAGAAGTACAGCCAGGTGATCAGACTTCCTGAAGTGAGGGCATGGAATAGCACAGTAGGCATTTTTAATGGTGGTGTAACAAAGGTCCAGTCTGTTGTTTCCTCTGGTATTGTAAGTGATCTGTTGATGGTAAAGAGTCTATCTTATTGTGATAGGGGACCATTCAATTATCTTGAAACAGTGCTGTAGAAGCTGTCCATGAGCCTGGTGGTACATACTTTCATACTTTTGTACTTCAAGTCTGATGAACAGGGGGAGAAGAGAGAATGTCTGGGGTCAGTAGGGCCTTTATGTTGACTGCTTTACTGAAGCAGCAAGGTGTAGACAGAATGTACAGCATTTCCTTGATGTTCTGAGCTTTGTCCACAACTCAGCACATCCTTATGATCAAATGTTCAGAGCAGTTCAAAAGGTCAAAGTAAATTTATTATCAAAGTACATATATGCCACCACATACAACCCTGAGATTCATTTTCTTATGGGCATACTCATTAAATCTATAGAATAATAAGCATAGCATAATCAATGAAAGATTGCACCAACTTGGGCATTCAAGCAGTGTGCAAAAAACAACAAACCTCAAATGCAAAAAGAAAGTAATAAAAATAAATAAATAAATGGACGACTATTGAGAAGATAGATGAAATGCCCTTGAAAATGAGTCCATTGGTTGTGGGAATATTTCAAAGGTGGGCAAGTGAAGTTGAGTGATGTTATTCCCTTTGGTTCAAGAGCCTGGTGGTTGAGGGGTAGTAAATGTTCTTGAACATAGTAGTGTGGGTCCTGGTGCGTCTGTCCCTTTACAGCGAAAAGAGAGCATGTCAAGGTGATGGAGTCCCTGATGATGGATGCTGCATTCCTGTGATAGTGTTTCATATAGATGTGCTCAATGGTGGGAGGGCTTTATCCGTGATGGATTGGGCCATATCCACTAGTTTTTGTTGGATTTTTCATGGAAGGGCATTGATGTTTCCATAACAGGCTGTGATACAGCCAGTTGATATACTGTCCAGTAGATACCTATAGAAGTTTGCCAAAGTTTTAGATGTCATGCTGAATCTCCACAAACTCCTAAGGAAGCAGAGATGCTGCCATGCTTCCTTGTAATTGCACTTAAGTGCTGGGCCCAGGACAGGTCCTCCGAAATAATAACACCAAGGACTTTAAAATTGCTGACCCTGTCTGCCTCTGGTCCTCCAATGAGGACTAGCTCATAGACCTCTGGTTTCCTTCTCCTGAAGTCAATAATCAGCTCCTTGGTCTTGTTGCCATTGAGTAAGAGGTTCAATCACAAACAAGAAAAAAAATCTGGAGGTGCTGGAAATCCAAGCGATGCACACAAAATGCCGGAGGAACTCAGCAGGTCTGCTGAGTTCCTCCAGCAATCTGTGTGTATTGTTTGAGTAAAAGATCGTTATTATGGCACCACTCAACCATATTTTCAGTCTCCCTCCTGTATGTGGTTCCTCACCACCTTTGATTCGGCCTACGATAGTGGTGTTGTCAGCAAACTTGAATATGGCTTTGGAGGTGTGCTTAGCCACACAGTCATAAGTGTAAAGTAAGTAGAACAGGGGACTAAGCACACAGACTTGTGGTGCTGATGGAGATCGTGGATGGGATGTTGTCAATCTGAACTGAGAGGGGTCTGCAAGTGAGGAAATCAATGACCCAATTGGACAAGGTGGTATTGAGGCTAAAGTATAGGAGTTTATTGATTAGTTTTGAGGGATGGTGGTATTGAATGCTGAGCTGAAGTTGATAAAGAGCATTTTGATGTGTGCATCTTTACTGTCCAGGTGTTCCAGGGTTGAGTAAAGAGCCAGTGAGATGGCATCTGCTGGGAATGTTGCTCTGGTAGGCAAATAAGTTGCTTCTCAGGCAGGAGTCGATATGTTTTGTCACTATGCTCTTAAAGCATTTCATTACTGTGGATGTAAGCAGTACTGGACATCTACGTTTCTCTTGGGCACTGATATAATTGAAGCCTACTGGAAGCAGGTGGGTACCTCAGACTGCTGAAGCAAGAGATTCCATGCTGAGCTACTATGCATCCAGATAGGATGTTTTCTATGGTGCACTGACTAAAAAAAAAAATTGGTGTGTCAAAGGGAACATGCCAAACAGTTTTAGTCTTCTGAAAAAATATGAGTACCTGTGAGCTTTCTTGGATGATTTGAACCAGCACAGGCTATTGGTGATGTTTATTCCTCGGAACTTGAAGCTTCAACTTTCTTGATCTCAGCACCATTCATGTGCAGTAACTGTTTCCTGAAGTAAATGACCAATCCTTTTTCTTTGCTGACATTGAGGGAAATGTTTTTATCAAGACACCATGTCACTAGGCTCTCTATCTCCTTCCTGTACTGCAGTTCCTCATTATTTGAGATATGGCCCACAATGGTGGTGTCATCTGTGAGCTTGTAGAAGGAATTAGAGCAGAATCTGTCACAGAGCAGTCACAGTCAAGTTCAAATCTGGAGTTTTGAACTGAGGGTCTTGTATATGCAGATCAGAGGAATGTTTCTAAGTTATTTTCGCATTCAGCGTCACATTTGGAGATAGTTAATTAAGCAACCTAGCCAATCAGAGATGAAGCTGAAAATCAATGCACAGATAAAATGTGATGATGGTCTAGATCAGGGGCTCCCAATCTTTTACATGCCCTGGACCAAATACATTAGGCAAAGGATCCATGGACCCAGGTTGGGAACCCCTGATCTAGATGGTCCAGGTATTAATTCTGTAAGATCCCTTAATTTGACTCCACTGTGCTAATCTTTGTTTTTATTTGATGTATTTCAGATCCTAGAGGATTTTGAAGTTGGTAGATGCTGGATGATAACTAGATGATGTCCGAACACGATTTGACAGACGTGGTTCAAATTGCTGTTGAGGATTTGACACAAGATCAAACAGGTAGGTGCAGTGTTACAGCAGGAATGATTGGACAAACAAGTAATTTTGGAAGAGTGTTTACATTTTTATTCCTTTTGAGATATGAGAACTGCTAGCAAGGCAAAATTTATTGCCCATCCAAAATTGTGTTTGAAAAGGTGTTTGAATTGTTGCAATCTCTTTAGTGAAAAATGGAATTTCCAGGATTTAGACCCAGCGAGGATGAAGGAGCAGTGATATATTTCCAGATCAGGATTTTGAGTGATTTACTGAGGGAACTGTAGGTAGTAATATTTTCACCTACCTGCTGTTCTTGTTCTTGGTGGTTGAGTTTGCAGATTTGAACCTTCTCATGAGCTGTTCAGGTGAGTAACTGCAATACATTGGTAGATGGTAGATACTTCAGCCCCCATGCTCTTTGATAGAGTGAATTAATGTTTAGGATGGTTAGTGAGTTGCCAATCAAAAAGATGCTTTATCCTGGGAGGTGTGATCCTCTGTGGAATTGTTGATGTTGCATACATCCTGGGAAATAGAGTATTCCTGACTTGTGCCTCGTAACAGGTCTTGTGCAATCGTTGCAAGATCCCCAGCCTCTGATCTACTTTTTTAATTGCAATCTTTATGTGGTTGGTCCACTTGAATGGCTTATTCCTCTCAACCCCATTCTCCTTGCCTTCTCCCTATAACCTCTGAAGTCATGACTAATCAATAACATATCAAACTCCTTTAAATATACCCTATACTGGCCTCATATTGTGGCTCTAGCTAAAGAAATTCCTCTTTATCTCTGTTCTAAAGGGACGTCCTTGTATTCTCAGACTGCCCTCTGGTCCTAGACTGCTCCACTACTGGAAACGTCCCTTCTATGTCCACTCTGTCTAGGCCTTTCAATATTCTATAGGCTTCAATGAAATCTCACATTCTTCTAAGCTCCAGTGAGTATAAACCCAGAGCATTCAAATGCTCCTCATATGCCAAACCCTTTCATTCCTGTGATTGTTCTCATGAACCTTTTCTGGGTCCTCTCCAATATCAGCATTTTTTAGATAAGGGGCCTAAAATTGCTCACAATATTCCAAGTGCTGTCTGATCGATGCCTTATAAAGCCTCAGCATTACAGCCTTGCTTTTATATTCTTGTCCTTTGAAAATGAATGCTAGCATTGTATTTGCTTTCTATAGTAAAGTGCATGACTGTACACTTCCCTACACTCTGTCTGCCACTTTGCCCACTCTCTTAATCTGTCCAGATTCTTCTGCAGACTACCTACCCCTCTACCTATCTTTGTTACGTCCGTAAATCCAACAATCCTGAGGAGACTGAGGTCCTTTAACATCTGTCGGATGATGCTGAGGATATTCTAAGAGTCTGTGGTGGCTAGTGCTATCATGTTTGCTGTTGTGTGCTGGGGCAGCAGGCTGAGAGTAGCAGACACCAAGAGAATCAACAAACTCATTCGTAAGGCCAGTGATGTTGTGGGGATGGAACTGGACTCTCTGATGGTGATGTCTGAAGAGAAGATGCTGTCCAAGTTGCATGCCGTCTTGGACAATGTCTCCCATCCACTACATAATGTACTGGTTGGGCACAGGGGTACATTCAGCCAGAGACTCATTCCACTGAGATGCAACACTGAGCGTCATAGGAAGTCATTCCCGCTTGTGGCTATCAAACTGTATAACTCCTCCCTTGGAGGGTCAGACACCATGAGTCAACAGGCTGGTCCTGGACTTATTTCCATCTGGCATAATTTACATATTATTATTTCATTATTTATGGTTTTATATTGCTATATTTATACTCTATTCTTGGTGCAACTGTAACAAAATCCAATTTCCCTCGGGATCAATAAAGTATGTCTATCAATCTATCTATCTATCTAATTCTGTCATCTAAATCATTGACATATAACGTGAAAAAAAGCCGTCCTAATACCAATCCATGTGGAACACTACTAGTCGTCAGCAGCCAACCAGATAAATTCCCAATTATTTCCATTTTTTGCTTCCTGGAAGTCAGCCAATCTTCTATCCATGCTAACAAGAGCATGTTTGTAATTGGATAACTACACCGAGAAGCCTCTTTTAGGGATGCCTACCCTGAAGAAGTTTAAATCTTCCCTTCAATGGGAATTCAGAGAAATCTCTTTCTTTCTTTTTAAATCTTTTTATTGAGTAAGTATACAAAAAAGGTAAGCCATATAAACATTAATACAATGTTAAAGTATAATAAAATTCCAAAAGGTAACAATACCAAAAAGAAAATACTACAAACAATGTAATTTAAGCATAAGAAACCAAGATAAGAGAAATCTCTCTCACTGCTCTCCCTCTGTGATCTCTGTGGCCCTCCCGTCCTGCCGAAGGGTCTCAGCCTGAAACGCCGACTGTACTCTTTTCCATAGATGCTGCCTGGCCTGCTGAGTTCCTCCAGCATTTTGTGTGTGTCGCTTCTATCCATGCTAGTATATTTCCTACAATACCATGGACTTTTATCTTATTTAGCAGCCTCGTGTGATACCTTGTCAAAGACCTTCTGAAAATCCAAGTAAGCAGCATCCACTTTATCTATCCTTCCTGTTATTCCCTCAAAGAATTCCACCAGATTTAACAGGTAAGATTTCTACTTGAGGAAACCATGCTGACTTTGGAGGCACGTGTTAAAATTAGCCAAGTACCCCAAAACCTCATCCTTAATAATGGATGCCAATATCTTCCCAACCACTGAAGTCGGGCTAACTGGGCTCTAATTTCCTTCCCCCCCCCCCGTTATTTTAAAAGAATAGTGAGACATTTGCAATTTTCCACTTGTACATAACCATTTCAGAATCTAATGATTCTTGAAAGATCACTGCTAATGCTTCCACAATCTCTTCAGCTACCTCTTTCAGAACCATGAGGTGTAGTCCATCTGGTCCAGGTGTCTTACCTATTTTCAAATCTTTCAGTTTCCCAGGTACCTTCCTCTTAATAATGATACTGCACTCATTTTTACCCCTGACATGCTTGAATTTCTAGTATTCTGCTGGTATCTTTCATAGTGAAGACTGATGCAGAATATTTATTAAGTTCATTCACCATTTCTTAGTCCCCATCACTATCAGCTTCATTTTCCAGTGGCCTGATATCCACTCTTGGCTCTTTAATTCTTTATATATCTGAAAAAAAGTTCTGTTTTTCTATTATTGACTAGTTTACCTTCAGATTTCACCTTTTTTTTCTCTTTCAAGGCTTTTGCAGTTGCCTTCTGTTGATATCTAAAAGCTTCCCAGTCCTCTAATTTTCCATTAATTTTTGCCATATTATATGCCCTCCCTTTTGCTTTTATACGGTCTGACTTTCTTTCTCATTCATGTTTGCCTCATTCTCCCTTTGGAATACTTTATCTCTGGAATGAACCAATCCTGTGTCTTCTGAATTACTCTCAGAAACACTAGCCATTGCTGCTCTGCCATCATCCCTGCTGGTGTCCCTTTCAAGTCAACTTTGATGGGTCTCGGCCTGAAACGTCGACTGCGCCTCTTCCTATAGATGCTGCTTGGCCTGCTGCGTTCACCAGCAACTTTGATGTATGTTACATAATTGATTTACTTGTTTATTTATTATGTTTTGTTTTATTTATTATTTTTTTCTCTCTCTGCTAGTTTATGTATTACACTGAACTGCTGCTGCTAAGTTAACAAATTTCATGTCACATGCCAGTGATAATAAACCTGATTCTGATTCTCAAAATGCAGGGTGTATTCTATCATATTATGATCACAGCCTCCCAAGGATTCCTTTACCGTAAAGTCCCTTATCAAATCTAGTTCATTACACAACATCTAATATAGGATTGCCTTTCCCCTAATGGGGTCAACCATAAGCTGCTCAATAAAGCCGTTCTACAAATTCCCTTTCTTGTGACAGAGCACCAACTATCTGCATATCCCAATCCACCTGCATATTAAAATCCCCCATGATGGTCATAACATTGGCCATTTTACATGCATTTTTTAATCTCCCTTTGTAATTTGTACCCCACATCCTGGCTACTGTTCAGGGGTCTGTATATAACTCACACCAAGTCTTTTTTTCCCCTTGCAGTTTCTTAACTCTACCCACAAGGATTCTACATCACCTGATCCTAAAATCACTTCTTTATAAAGATATGATTTTTTTTATCAACAGAGACATGCCACCCTCTCTATCCACCTTCCTCTCTTTTTGATACAATGTGTATATGTATCCTTTGGATGTTAAGCTCCCAACTGTGATCTTCTTTCAGCCACAACTCAGTGATGCCCACAATGTCATACTGCCAATCTCTAACTGTGGTACAAGATCACCTACTTGTGTCAGAAGTAGTTAAGATGCTGTTTTGTTGGAGATGGTTATTCATCAACAGTTCCTTGAAAGAAAGTTAAGATGGTGCTGTTGACTGTTCGGCTTCGGAACTAGGTTAGGAAACTCACTACACAATGCTTAATTAATTGAAGCTTGAACTTTATTGTCTTTGCACAAACAACCATGTGACAATGTTGATCCCAGGCTAACAACGTGGAACGTGAATTCTACTGTTCCTTTTGTACCAATACTCACTCAGTCCACTTTTCCAATTTATAATACCAAAATAGGGGATTTCCATTGGCCAGATGATCAATCCTTTCTTCTCCCAGCCCCTGGCATGGCGGTTCTTCCTTGTGGTGGTTGGTCTCTTGACAGAGTTATTGCTGATTGCACAATCAAAGTGTCGACTTTTGTATTCATTCGTTATCAATTTAAATGTAGTGTTCCAGTGTCATTGGATATACATCTCCTGGTCAATTCTTGACACCTTTTTATTGGCTCTGATTCAGGGCTACAACCCACATTGTTCTTTGATTTCTGCCCCTCTCCCATCCCGCCCCCCGCCTTATGTATTTGTTCCTTTCAACTGCGCAACTGGTCCAGACTAGTCAAACTAGGCGATCCAGACACTGAGCCTAACAAGATTACAGATTGCTTCTCCGGTATGTCTGGCACTTTATATAATAAATAACTATTCATCTGAGAATGGTCTCAGGTTTAGCAGGTCGTTACCTGAAGCTCTTTGTGTCCACATTCAATTGCTCTGATTAGATTATCCTAGAGCAAGAATCAGTTCATAGACCACTAGATGGGGGAGGGAGTGGGAAGGGGACTGCAAAGACGGTCTCACAAAATGGGTGTTTCTATCCCATTGTCCTTGACCCGTTCGAGTCTGGTATTTCCTTCCATTTTTCAAATATGCCCTGACCAACAGCACTACCGAGTGCGTGCGGCAACTCTGTGGTAGTTAAAAAAAGATAAGAAAACCGACTAAAACATCACTAAAAATACCTTTTCTGAGGTAATTTCTGTTAAGTTGTCACTGCAAGCTATGAAGGGGCGAGCAATGATGAAGCAAGTTCAGGGGATGATGGTGTGTTGTAGAATCGTTGCAGATGGAGTTACGATGCCCATATGATTGACCCAGGTGTGAGATTGGGTTGCTCTGGGCACTGAAAGGAGAAGTTGGGGCCCGGACAGAGGAGATTCAGTGTCTCTGTGAAACTCCACTGGTTTCCTTGGCTGTGTAAGTCTAGGGAATATACACTCCGGTCCTGTTATACCCATGACATTGAGTTGGCTCTCCCACCCCAAACTCCGGGTTGTATGGATGCTGTGTAATTTACAACTCAGTGCCAAGAAATAACAGACAGTACACTGCATACGATGAAAGGAATTATATTTATGAATCTTAACTAAAGGGTTAATAAAGACGAGAAAGAAACAAAAGAAAAAGGGCCCATTATAATTAAACAGTCAAATATGCACAAGTTGGAGCTTAACTCTTCCAAAAGTCACACATATTCACTGATGCTCAGTAGACCCCGGCACCTTGCTCCATCGAATTACGGTCCCCCACTGGGTCGAATCCTATGACCGATTCTCTCCAGCGTATTCTTTCTTCACCTCCCGCCGAACAAAAAACAAATCCAAGATCAACCTTGGTGTCCCTCACTAAAACTATCAGTTTCACCAGCCTGATTGGATGACAGCACCCTCATCTTCAACAATAACCCAAACAAGCTGAAAGCAGAACAGACTGCTCTTACAGAACTGCTAAAATGAAATACCTACAGCATAGCAGTAAAAATCTTAACCGGGGTGTTACACGTACAACTGGCCTGGGTGTGAGGTTGGATCGCTCTGGGCACTGAGCTGATTTGAAGAGCTTGGGAGTGCCTTTGAGCTGGGTGGCAAAATCTGGGTCTGGAGTGAGTCACTGGGTGATGTCTAGGCTGCGAACCTTTCGCTGCAGCCAGGTCCTAGTGTGAGGTACGATTTGCTTTTTAGACAAATTAAACACTGGCCTAGATTGAAGGGGAGAGCCAATTTCACTCGCTCTCTATGATGTTCACTCTGCTCTCAAGGGACTTTTGCTGTCTGATGTTTGGTCAATTTAAACACCAGCCCAGATAGACTGTCAGTGTCCGGGATGAGAGCTGATTTCGCCCGTTCTCTGCGATGGTCACTCCTCTCTCCATGGTGCTAAGGCTATAAAGATCCGTGCCCGCTAAAACGATGAGATGATAAGTGAGGCTTTGGGCTTAATCTGGGGTCTTGGATCTAAAGACTCAATTTTGGTTCTGAATGTTGTTGTTTGCTTTAATTGTATTTTTGTTTAAATTTGTATTTTGTCTTAACTCTTGCGCATTGAATGTTGGTCTTTTTCTTTTTTTTAATTGGTCTCTTTCAGGTTTCTGGCTTTGTGGCTCCCTGTGAGCAAGTAAATCTCAAGGTTGTATAATCTATACAGTCTTTGATGATACATGTACTTTTTATTGAATCTTGAAAGTTACTTGCCACTTCTTTGCCCTTGTCAGAATATTACCTAGGTTTTGTTGCTTATGGACATGGGCTGCTTCATTTGCTTTGGGATTGTAATGCCAACTAAACATTGTGTAATCAATCATTTCCATCCCTAAAATGGAAGGAGAGAATTTTTCACATTGTCAGTTATATGCTAGTGTCATCACTACCCAGGGAGAGCTTGGCTTGAGGCACAACTATACCTGGAGCTCAGGTCTTCATGACGCAAGCTGTAAGTTGTCTGTCCCATAGTCTTCACTGCTCTCAGCTGATTCCAGATATCATCTGAAGTGAAATAAATTGGTTTTGGTGGGGAGCTCAGGAAATGAATCATCTATCCAGCATTTTTAAGCTGAAAATTGTTGTGAATGCTGTAGCCTTTTCTTTTAATGCTCACATGCTAGTTCTGTTGTAATTGAAAATCCGCCCATAGGTGGATGTAGTCGAACTGCAGAGCTTTGTTGTAATAATCAGTTTTGAGCTGCAGCTTTGCTAGGTAGGTAGCTGATTATTTTAATGAACTATATACTCACTGCTACTCCTGAACCAGGTTTGATACCAATAGTGGAGTGAGGAATATACCGAACAGTGTAATAGTGGTTGTGTACATTCTACTGCTTCTACTGTTAGATCACACCTCCTTATGGATGCTTAGTTTTGAGCTGTGAGATCCTTCTGTCCCATTTATCACTTTCATCGTGTCAGGTAAGTTCTTATTTGCCAGGGCTGCTGTACTTTCTGGGGTCAGAGGAGCAGGGAAAAAGAGACAAGTCAATGAAAGAAGAGGGCAAGGGAGTGTTGGCCTCTGGATAAGGGATGAGGGCTTAGATGGAATTTGAAAAAGAATTCTTTCAACCCCAGGGTGGTTTGATGTGCATGAGCTGCTGGTGTATGCAGTTAGCTAGTTTAGAAGTTTAGAAGTACCTAGACAGCTCTTAAATCATCAAAGCATTTATCAGTTGAGTGCTGGTAATTAGTTTTTGTACTTGATAGTCAATATAGAAATGTTTCTATGCTGTGAAAAGCTGATTCCATGACTAAGCTTTCCATGTGGGGTCTAAAGGTCACTGCTGCATTAAATCTGTGGCAAATTTTTATATAAATTAATAAAAACAATTAATTTTATGTAATTTCCAAAGATTTAACATCATAATTTATGAAATCACTGGGTAAAGATAGTTGGACATCCTTTGGTAATGTTATCTGTAATTTTGAACATGTTTATCAAACTTAATCTATTTCAGATGTTTTGGAGAATCATCAGCCTGAAGATGGAGCTGTACAACCAGCTATTAAACGCCCACGTGTAGAAATTACAAATGGGCAGCCTATCCAAGATGCCACAATAAAGGTATCCTTATGTTAACACAGGACTGTAAAATCTTTTTGAATTATTGTTCAAAAATATGAATCTGTGGATGTCCCTGGAATTTTCTTAATTTTGAAACAGGTACAAAATAGCTTTTTGATTCATCTCTATGTGTATGTTTCTTCAGAATTTAAATAAAAATAACCTAATAAGTTATTCACCTTTTTTTTTTGGAGTAGAGAAGGCAGTGCATTTTTGATTTTTAGCTAACAGATCCTTTTAGCATATTATTGTTACCCTTTTCTCCCTATCCAGAAACACTCATTCAATCCACAAATGCAGTGATATCATAGATTAAATATTACCCATGGGTTAGCAGTCACAAGTGAATAGTTTGGTTGTGATTTTCTGTGTAAAAGTGGAGTCTTGTCAAAAAGGATCATTGACTTTTAATTGGTTTTACTTTGGCTAATTTCTGTAACTAAGCCCTATTACCATGCCTGGCTGTATTTTAAGTGACATAACTTTTCTTGTAATCATATTTATTAATATATCAATGTCCTTTAATTTGTTAAAGTAATATACTAATTTACTTGCACATCTGTAGATTTGTTTCCTCAGTCTTAAGCCTAAATTATTTGCATCCCAGTTGTCTGAAAATGTGAATTGTTTATGAAAGAACTGGGAGTATTGTATATAGCAAGACCAATGGTTTCTGTTTAATCTGTTCACATTCTGGATGGGTAAAGTATCAGAAAAATGACAAAGAACTAGAGCGAATTAGAAAAAGAAAGCAAAGGGTGGGTGTTTGAAATAAATTTACAGTTTTTAGAAGTGAGACACCACAGTTTCATTTGTTCATTTTGTGGGTTGAGTTGTTTTGCGAGAATATTAATCTCATTATTAGTTCACAAAATGTCCCTTTCCTGAGGGCTTTGTATCTCAATTATGTAACTTGTACTTTCCCTGCAAACTCTGAATGTATATTATTTTGATTGTAACATTGGTTGAATAAAGGTGCCGTGTTAAATATGATTCCACTAGATGGCGACTTTGCTCCTATTCCAGACTAGTTTTGCAACTATCAGTTTTAAAAAGTAGATTTCTTTCCTTCCTGAATATACTATCTTCTGTCATATTCTATGAAAAGTAATTGCAAATTACTATTATTTTTACTGTCATTAAAACATCTAATGGGGTGTAACTTTTAAAAGAAAATTTAAAAACCTGACGGTTTTGCATTCTATGTTGCAAGTAGGTTAAATAGTTTGCAACATTTATGATCATCAGCAAATATTTATCTTTTAATTATTTTACTGGAATATTTGGGAAAATGTTATTAGACTCTTAATTCTGTATTGTGCATTTAATGTAGCTGAGTAATGAAGAATTTTCATAAGTATAATAGCATGTTTTAATTTTGAGAAATGAGATTTTCTCATGTTTTATTCTCATCAGTTTTGTCCTGGTTTGTGAATAACTGTACCATTTTGAACATTTTAGGGACTTTAATGTTTGCTTCCTATTTTTGGCTCAAAGTTAAGAATGTTGAGATACCTTTTAAAGTAGCAAAATACCTCAAGGCATTTTATGGGAATATCAATAAATACAATTTGACACTAAATAACAGAAGGGAATATTAGGGTAAATGAAGATGTAGTGTTTAAAGAAGAAAGGAAATAGAGGGCTATAGAAGTTTAGGGAAGGTATATTAGAACTGAGCACTTTAGCAATTAGAAGAACAACAGTTATTGGTGAAGCCAGAAAATGAAAGAAACCGAGAACTAGGGAAGCACAGATACCTAAGAAGCTGCAATTGAAGCAGAAAAAAACACAGAATCAGAATTAAGTTTAATATCACTGGCATATGTTGTGAAATGTGTTGTTTTGTTGCAGTAGTACGTTGCAATATGTAATAAAAAAGGCTATGAATTTCAGTGTATATACGCACTCATACACTCACACACACACACACACACACACACACACACACACACACACGTACAATTAAATATATACTGCAAACGGAGAGCAACTATTAAATATATTTATTGTATATTTATCTATATATATTCATGTAATGTACGTGGGATCATTGTCCATTCAGAAATCCTATGGTAATGGGGAAGAAGCTGTTCCTAAAATGTTGAGTGTGTGTCTTTCTACTCCTGTACCTCCTAGAAGTATCTCCTTCAATGAGAAGATGGAGTGTCCTGGGCGATGGGGTCCTTAGCGTCAGATGCCGCCTTTTTGAGGCGTCGCCTTTTGAAGATGCCCTGGGCTGAATAGCCTAATTCTGTTCCTATGTCTCATGGCCTTATGGCTAGTGCCATGATGGAGCTGGCTGAGTTTGCAATTTTTTGCAGCTTTATCTGATCCTGTGCAGTGCTCCTCCATACCAGACAGTGATACAACTAGTTAGGATGCTTTCCACAGTACATCTGTAGAAATTTGTGAGAGTCTTTGGTGACATACCAAGTCTCCTCAAACTCCTAATGAAATATAACCTTCTTTGTAATTGCATCAATACATTGGGTCCAGAATAGATCTTCAGAGACGTTGACACCCAGAAACTTGAATCTGCTCATTCTTTACACTAGCTGAACCCTCAGTAAGGACTGCTGTATGTGATCTCTCAACTTTTCTTTCATGAAGTCCACAGCAATTCCTTGGTGTTACTGACAAGGTTGTTGTCGTGACACCACTCAACTAGCTGATCTGTCTCACTCCTGTACGCCTCGTTAACATCCGATATTCTGCAAACAATAGTTAATGTCATTGGCAAATTTATTGATGGTGTTTGAGCCTTGCCTAGCCACACAGTTGTGGGTGTAGAGAGAGTAGAGTAGTGGGCTAAGCTCGCATCCTTGAGGCGCACCAGTGTTGATTGTCAGTGAGGAGGAGATGCTATTTCCAATCTGCACTGACTGTGGCCTCCCGATGAGGAGGTAGGAAATTCAGTCGGTCAGGTAGCATCTGTGGAGAGAAGACGTTGGACAGACTTACTTTGTTCATTCTGGAACGTGGGAAGTTGAGGGGCAACCTTATGGAAGCAAATAAAATTATGAGAGACATAGATGGGGTAGATTGTCAGAGTCTTTGTAATGGCAAATACTTGGGTGTAGGTTTAATTTGCAAGGGAGCAGGTTTAAAATAGATTTACTGGGTAGTTTTTTTTCACAGAGTGGTAGGTGCCAAGGGAAGTCTTGGAAGCAGATACAAGGGTGGCATGGTAGTTTAGTGGTTAGTACAATGTTTTATAGTTCCAGCAACCAGGGTTCAATTCCTGTCACTGCCTGTAAGGAACTTGTACGTTCTGCCCATGGCTGTGTGGGTTTCCTCTGGGTGCTCAGGTTTCCTCATACATTCCAAAGACATGACGGTTGGTAGTTTAATTGATCATTGTAAATTGTCCCATGATTAGGCTAGGATTAAATCGGGGTTACTGGGCGGGGCGGCGCGGCGCGGCTTGAAGAGCCTGAAGGACCTACTCCACGCTGTATGTCAATAAATAAAATATCAAAATAAGCATTTTGCTGGTCGTGTGAGCAGATAGAGAATGGAGGGATATAGACCATTAGTCCTGATGCAGTGTTTCAACCTGAAACATATACTTACTTTCTCTCCCACAGATGCTGCTTAACCTGCTGAGTTTCTGTAGCAGATTGTTTATTATTCTACTATATTACCTAAGTTAACACTGGTCTGCACCCTTTCATAGACACTCCATCTCTCCCTATACAACTGTCTGTTATATAATTTGCTTGTTTTCTCTGATGAAAGGCTACTGATCTGAAATGTTCACTCATTTATAGTTTTCTTATTCTTTCATAGCAGATTGTAATGTTTAAGCCGGGATAGATCAGTTAACACACAAATGTTTTGAACCAAACATGCAAGTTAGGACATGCTCCTTAGAGTTTCAAATATGATCGTATCAGAATGACTGAGGGAGACTAAGTTTTACATAGTCCAGAATCTCCATCTAAATATATGGCCTAAAGCACAATTTGCAGTCAAATTTGGACAGTTGACACCAAGTGGGATCTGATTGATACCTGTGGTTAATTGAAATTGACTGGTCAAAGTAAACATTTTGCCAAAATTTGTCCACATAAACAAAATGAGCTGCTTTGCAATTATTTTAAGTGAGCATGTAATTTGGACCAAGGAAATATTCACTTTTGCTAATATGCTTAATTATATATATAATGATTTTTTTAAAAAATACAAAAATAAATTGTTGTAATATGCAATCTTCTTGTTTTTCTAACAAAAGCACTTCTTGATTTTTTTTTCCCTTTTTCTGTTTTTACAGTCCATTCTCTTTGACTTTAATCAGGCCATTTGTTTCCGTCTTGATAGTATTGAAGCCAAAATTCAGGCGGTTGAAGCAACTTGTAAAGCTATTGAAGAAAAGATAGATTTGGCTCTTAATAAACATAATACCCCGATCCAGGTCCCGATGGTGGCAGGGTCACCTCTGGGGGCAACACAGACATGGAACAAAGTACGCAGGTAAGCTGCATGCAGTAGAAGTAAGCATTCAGGAAAATATGTTTTGGAGAGAAAAATATTGAAGTTTTTTTAAAACAATCTTTACTATAGTGTGAAAGTGGGAGCTTTTGCCATGAAGAATGATTATATATGGTGAAAAACGTGCCTAAGCCTGATGTGATTGCTTTTTTTTTGTTTTGATATCTGTAAAAAGAATATTGACATGCTGGTATTAATGGGTACAGTCAAAATAATGGCTACGACTTTAAGTTTAAAGCATGTGAGATCAGATTGGCAACTTCCAAAAAGTTAATTATATACAGTAAGCTTTTGTAATGTTGCAGATGAACTTTTAGTACATAAAATCTGTGATTTCTTTATTGGTAATTTTTGCTGGAAGTATAAAGAAACAGGTTGTAGTCAATGATTAAGATAATTGTGGAAAATATTTATGAAACAAAGTGCATTCATGTCTTCCATAAGTTATTCTTATCTTCTAATTGAATGCCTGACAGAAAACATGCCAGTTTTCTTGAGCCTTATTATTCCTAAGCACATCTTTGTATAGTTGCCAACTGTCAATATTTGTAGTAAGCTATGTGCTTTTTTGAGATCCTGGTTAAAATATGAATAGTTACTCCACAATACTAGATTACTGGTTTTGTCTTAAACTAAGCATTGCTCCCAAGTATTTGAAATTTGCTGTTTCTGCAAGTAGGAAGTGTATTCACGAAAGAAGGCAGTCTTCTGAAATTTGATTTTCTCTCAGCTGACAGATAGCTAAGGAGTGGAATGAAAATGGTTGAAATGAAGAGGAAATAGCTAAGAAGGAGAAAAAGTGTTTTCTGTAGAGTTCTGAATTAAAGGTTGCATACTAGAGCAAAAATCATGTGGAAGAATGATTAATAGACTAAATAAATTAATAGAGTCTAGGTGAAAAAGACTGAAATCATCCGATTAAGTTCTTTGATTTCTTGGATATTTTGTGTTGCTTTAAACTGAAAATCCTGTTTAGATCTTCTAGTTGGACAAGATAAGTTCTGAATTTTGTCTTTAAAGCTTAATTAAATTTATTTACAATAAAACTCAAGGTCTGGAACCCTTGAGGCTTTGTTAATGTCAGACTAGCAGATTTTTCAGCCTCTGTATATTATTCCTATCAATGCCCAAGCATCAATTTGTTTGCCTAAGGTTGTTATAGTTGAGGGTGGGAGAGGGTAATGGGGACAAATTCCCACTACCTATTAAATGCTCCCGATGGTGTGAGCCTCAAATAGCCTCTGACAACCAAGTCCAGCTCCTGGCCTTCACGTGTGACTTGGCTACTAAGCCCAGCGGAACTGTTTCCACTGACAGGAGAAGGGGCAAAGGTGGGTTACTGGTGCCTTAAAACCACTTGCTTGGGGCAGATGGAGCTTGTGAGCTGTGGTTTGCAGCTCACCTCGGAGAAGGAAATCTCTGATCTCAAACCTCTGCTGCCTTGCGGCTATACTCACGCATGGGGAAGGCTTCGGGAGTAAACCCGAGGGAAATATCCGGAGCTGGAGTCCCTAAGGCAGTCCTACATTGAGTTCCATGTTGACTGGTAGCTCCTGTGACACTGCTGATACCAAACTGTATTGGTCTCTGTTGTTCCTTTGGGTTCATCAGCTGCGTAGAGAGGGGGAGCTTGCTACATAGGCAACAGCTGCATATCGTACTGCCCAGGCTTGCGTATCTAGACAGCTAGGACGCAATATCCATGATCAACTCTGAATCACGGTGGCCCTCACCTCATAGATTTGTTTCACTCATTTCCCCCATGTTCTGCAGCAGTACTGTAAATTTTCCAGAGAACTTGATGATTTTAAAGAGAATGGGAAATTCACAAGCACTTTGGATTCTAACTCTAGCTACAAACCTACTCATGTTCCTGTAAAAAGATTGGTTAGGCTGTATCAGAGAATCATGCACAGTTCTGGCCGAAACTTATAAGAAGACTTAGGGGAAGATTGTTGCCTCAATAGAAAGTATTAGCTACCAGGAGAAGTTGGACGAATTTGGTTTATTTTCTCTGGATTATCAGAGACTGAGGGGAGCCACGACAGAAATTTATAATAATATGAGAAGCATAGAAAGGGTAGATTGTCAGTCTATTTTCCAAGATAAAAATTAAAGGTTAACTTGATTTGTCTCATGAATGTTCCAGGATGGAATATCATATACTGGAAGGCATAGGTTTAAGGTTACAAGGAAGTAGATTTGTGGGTTTGGTGTGTGAGACAGAAGCAGACATCCCACCTCTCCCGGGAGTTCTGGGAGTCTCCCGCATATCGATAGTGGCTCCCTGATGCCCACAAATTATATACAATATCCCGGAAATTGATTTTTTTTAGAGAGGGAGAGGGGGAGAAAAAGAAAGAAAGAAAATGAATGAATCCTGCTTGATCTCTCTTTGTGCTAAGTAGACCTATCAGTTTTCTCTGTGGGCAGGCTTTACAGTCGACCTCTCTCTCTCTTCCATAGTCCATCAGTTCAGTTACTGCCGTCTGTAATGATGCTGAAATGATCCAGACAACTGTCGGTGATGAAGTACAAAAGCCTGGCGAAGAAATTCCCAAGGCTGGTGGTGACAACCTGACTACGCGAGGCTGTCCTATACGGGCTGGACGCATTGGCGTCTTAAAGGGGATTAGAGTAGGGTTTAAATTGGAGCGAAATTCCAAAATCGTCCGCTAAGACATCGTTAAAAACGCGCTTGCAGCAAGCAAATTCTTCGGGGTTTTTTTTCCTGAAACACTTCCACTTACAGGTACATCGAAATCCACGATGGGCTGGGTCTAAGCGCAGTCGTTTTCAGAAGAAAAACTGATTTTAATAAATACCCAGCCCCCACTGAGGTCTCGTCATTAGGACAGTGAACTGTTTACCTGTGCTGGGCACTTTATATGCATTTTGAATTATACTTTATTAAATAATATGGTAATATATTGTTTTATGTGGTGTGCGTGATATATGTATTGTGGCTACACTGTGGTCCAGACAGAGGTTGTTTCGTTTGTTGACAATCAGCCAGATGACAATAAACTTGAACTTGAAGATACAGAACTTCTAAGTCACTCATTTAAAATCCCCCATTTCAACGTACAAAAGTAAGTTCTGATCCCGACTATTGCAGGCAATGTGTGTGCGTGCGTGTGTGAGACTACGGACATATATGCGATCGGATGTTGTCCGAATGAATGTTAAGCGGCGCACACCTGTAATAAGGATGCACCTTATGTTTTTATTTCTTTTAGGGACCACAACATTTTAGGGAGGTTAAGTGCAGTGAAGGCTGCTCAAGTATTTCAGTTCTTTTCCACAGAAAACCAAGGTCTGACAGAGAAGGTCACCAGAGCTGAGGTGTACTTTATATCTTTCATCATTGAGCATAACCTGCCATTCCAGGTGTGTAAGCATACAGGCAAACTATTCAGGAAAATGTTTCCTGATTCAGAAATAGCAAAAAACTATGCCTGCTCATCAACCAAGACAGCAGCTATTGTGAACATAGCACATTAAGACAGAATTCAGAAGTCAGCTATCTCACAAAACACTTGTGAATCTGATGTCTTGCAAAATTAACAAATTCATTGTCACAGACTGCTATGAGGTTGAGACTTCCGGTTGGGACCTCCCTGAAATGAGGTTTTGCAGGGTGGGATGTCTGCAGAAGGCACTGATAACGAATAAGCACATTGATCATTTATTTACTAACTGTAAAAGATCTCACCAAACATCTGAGTGCCTCAAGTTACACAAACTGCAAAACTAACTATTCAACAGATACTTAACTAAAGGTGTGCGTGGGCCCTTTAATATGTGCGGCATAATTTTCCAGTGGATCTTCAGCAATGGTTATGACTTCACTGTGAAAATGAGTGCCTGGGGACAAAAGGAAAAGAGGCCCAGCCTCTAGCACGTGCTATTCTTATACCCCTGAGGTGCGTGAAACCAGACACCAGTACCGTGGCACATAAGCCAATCAATGGGAAAAAGCATACTTCAAACGAGATAGAAGTGGCTTTTGATCAACAAGTAAACTAACCCCCTCCCCCCAACCTCCACTACATGACAGGAGGATGTGCAAGGCTTGTTTTTTTTTCACACAGTAATAGATGCCTGGAACACCCTGCTAGGAATGGAAGCAGATAGAGTAATGATATTTCAGAGGCATTGAGTAGGCACTTGGCCATGCAGGAATGGAGGAGTATGTAGGCAGATAGATTTAATTCAATTTTGCATCATGCTCAGCATAGAAAAAGTGGGCTGAAGTGCCTGTTCCTGTGCTGTACCATTCTGTGTTCTATGTTCAAATCTTTGCTGAGTGGGCAATGTCTGTTCCATTTGCATCTCTTTAGATAATGGAGCTATTATGCCAGAATGAGACATGACATGGGCAGTCTTCTTGTTTGAGTTGATATTTGTCAATAAGTCATTTTTCTCACATAATAAACTAGGTAATAATTTTCATTAAGAATCTAGCTATTTTCTCTTGAAATTCAGTCATATTAACTTCTTGATTTGCTCTGTAGTTAGCTGTTCCTTGAGATCCTTTAAAGATTAAAAGGCTCTCAACTTTCCATGCAGTAATGCAGAAGATAAATGCCAGTTAGCAGTGCTTTTAACCAAGCTATTCCAGCATAGCTACAAGACTACAACCTATTCAATGAAACAGAAAGTTGTGTTTTGTTCACAAGAAAGTCGAATATAGTCTAGCCAATTACTACATCATCACCTGTAACATGCTTACCAAAATGCCATTTAACTTCATTAGCCTTCCTGAAAAGGCATTAACAAAAGAACTTGTGAGGAAAATGTAAAGATTATGCAAAGGAATGTAAACAAGTTAAATGTTTGGGCAAAAGGTGATATGTGGAGTATAATGTGTTGAATTATGCAGTTTGGTTGGAAAGGTTAAAGAAAAGAGTTTTTAATGGTGACCCAGCCTCCACAGTTTTTTAGGGCAGGGGATTCCAAAGACACCCAGTCTTTGGAAGAATGAATTCTTCCTCACCACAGACTTAAATGAATACCTCTTGATTCAGAGACTATGCCCTCTGGTCCCAGACTTCCAGAGTGGAAACATCTTTCCGGAGTTCACCCAGTCAAATTACAGGTTTCATTCATTGAACTTTCTGTGAATGGCCTTCAGTGATAATATGTAATTCCCTAAATAATGGGACTAAAGCAGTTCATGGTGCTCTAGGTATGCATTGTACAGTTGCAATCAAACTTAAATTGTTTTAAAATCCAACCCTTGAAATAAAAGTCAGCATTGTATTAGCATTTCCCTACTGTTTGTCTGCCTTAGTTTTCTGTACTTTATGTGCAAAGACACTTGGATA
Organism: Mobula hypostoma; assembly: GCF_963921235.1. Classification (NCBI taxonomy): domain Eukaryota; kingdom Metazoa; phylum Chordata; class Chondrichthyes; order Myliobatiformes; family Myliobatidae; genus Mobula; species Mobula hypostoma. Next base: position 42,426,812 of record NC_086110.1, read on the forward strand.
TCTTTCAAAATTCATAGTAAATTTATTATCAAAGTACATATATGTCATCATATACAACCCTGAGATTCACTTTTCTGCTGGCACACTCAATAAATCCAATCACCATAATAGAACTAATGAAAGACTGCACCTACTGTACTCTTGAACCAAAGTGGATCACTTTCCCCATCATTGAAATGTTCCCACAACCAATGGACTCACTTTCAAGGACTCTTCATCTCATGTTCTTGATATTTATTGCTTATTTGTTATTATTAGTTTTATATTTGCACAGTTTGATGTCTTCTGCATTCTGTTTGGACACCCTAGTTGGACGGTTCGTTATTGATTGTGTTATGGTTATTATTCCAGAGATTTATTGAGTACACCCACAAGAAAATAAATCTCATGGTTATACTGTGATAATAAAGTTTACTTTGAACTTTTAACTGGGTGCACAACCCAATTATTAATGTTATTAATAATAATAAATATCAAGAACATGAGGTGAATCTTTGAAAGTGAGTCTGTAGGTTATGGGAGCATTTCAGTGATGGAGCAAGTGAAGCTGAGTGAAGTTATACCCCTTGCTTCAAGAGTCTGATGGTTGAAGGGTAAGAACTGTTCCTTAACCTGATGGTGTGAGTCCTGAGTAAAACCTTCCTGATGGGAGCAGTGAGAAGTGAGCATGATCTGGGTATTGGAGGTCCTTTGATGATGGATGCTGTTTTTCTGCAACAATACTCCTTTGTAGATTGTGTTGCAGCTTCCCATGCTTCTTTTCCATTTAAGTAATCATTTGTTTTATCATTCCTCTTTTCATTGTTCACAATTTTTTATACTCTGCAACTTTTTCTCCACTTATTTAACTCAAAGTTAAGGTGCATCCATGTGAAATTGCAAGGCAAGAATTTTGGATTGGTTTGTTCTGTGCTGTATCAGAATGTGGCAGCTCCTGAATAACCAGGCCACCAGTAGCAGACGATTTGGATAAAGAGCAGGAAGTAAAAACTTAAATAGAGCTGCTGACTCAGTTTGGAATCTGTGAGTAGAATAGTTGAAGAGATTTGAAAGAGATTGTAACGGTATTAAGAGTATTTGTAGAAGATATAAGGCACATTCCCAATAAAATTATTTGTTTAAGAAATACCATTTGCCATAAAGTTAACTTTCTTTAAGGCTTGGGATGATTCCTAGTGAAGGTACAAAAGTTCGACTTTCAAATCACTTAAGCAACTTGGGTCACAAATTCCTGGTTTAGCTAATTATTGTTTATGGTCATTCTCAAAATTCAGTGTGGGCCAGAAGTATTTTTTCATGGACTGGATCGATTCAGTTTTGACTGCTGATGACTGCATCAGTACCAATTTTCATACTTGTCTATTTCTGTACCTTGCTGCTGATGCACTACCAGTTTTCAATTACCCATATTCGGTAGGTTGTGCTGATAGAGTAATACAACACAGAAATAAGCCCTCAACCCACCATGTCCATGTTTACCATCAAATCCCATGTACCATGTATCTATACCTTGGTGATTTAAGCGCTTACTTAAATATTTCGTCAATACTGCTTTCACCATTGACTGAACCAATATTTATAAAATCATACCATAAGCTGTTCATATATATTCCATGCTCTGGCTAATGAAGACAAATTTCCTTTATGACTTTGGTGCTACAGCTTGAGTGCTGTATGCCATTTTGGTCACCAAACTATAGAAAGGACGTAATTACATTGGAGAGGGTGCAGAGGAGATTCAGCAGGATGATGTCTGGGATGGAAAATTTCATTTGTGAGAAGAGACTGGATAGGTTTGCTTTGTTTTCGTTGGAGCAGGGGAATCTGAGGGGGTACATGATAGAGCTATATAAAATTATGAGGAGTATGATAAAATAAATAATGAGAATCCTTTCTCCCAAGGAGAGATGCTTAAAACTAACTGGCACAGATATGGGTAAAAGTCAAGACTTTAAGAGGTGATGAGGAGGAATTTATTCACCAGTGATTGGACCTGGAAAGCACCCCTCAAGGGGTTAATGAAAGCAGAGAACCTGCTTGTCTAAGATGTACCTTGCCAAGCACATTCTGACTGACAGGTCAGTCTTGTCATGCTTTTTGCACTGTTAACTTGTTGCATAGGTCTAAGCTGGCAGCCTGGATCTATGCCTCAAGATAGCAATGAAATTGTTTATATGTGAGTAATTGGTCTTAGATGGCAATGTTTATGACTATGTTGACCCCTTGGGTATGGCAATTTGTATGTTACCAATGAGGAGGTGTTATAACTTGGAACAAAATAGTCTTGAAGTTTTTTTTTAGAAATTTCCCACAGCTGAATTCCTTTACTTTTAATGTTTTCTCCATTTATCCATTTATATGCAAAAGGATACCTGAACTGTCAAGTGTCTTTCTGCTTATAACTTAAAGACATTTCAAATAGGCAATCCAATTGGCTAAAAATGGACCTACCTATTTGATCTTACAAATATAGCAGCAAAGATATGTTACTAACATTTTAAGGGCCAAAAATATCATATCACCTTCAAAAGCAATTTTACAATTACATTCCCAGAACTTTTGAATTCCTTACTATATCTTGTTAATTAGTTGAGTCTTCATTGCCTCCAGTGTGTGTTCTTTCTAAAATTGATGTTAAATTGAGAAAGAGTAAGGGTATTGAAAATTATTTCTCAAGGTGCAAGTTATTTTTTATAATGTATTCGGTGCTATCTTCCTTTTGAATATCATTTCCCTTAATTAGGTAGGATAATTTGCATTGTTTCCTCTCATTCCCCACTGTATCATGACGTACAAACAAGCGCCTTTCAGCTATGGCATTCAGAAAAAATAGGTTTTAGTTGTTGTATCTGTTCAAATATGTAACTCCTAAATTGCACATAAAATAGATTTTGAGACATTCCCTTTGTCTCTTTCCCTTTAACCATGAAAACATTGTTCATTACTGCTCCTATCTGCTTGAAAATTTCTTCTCCTTCTTTTATTCGGGGAAGGATTTTATTTGGTGCCACAGTAGCATAGCATTTAGCATGGCACTATTGCAGCTTGGGGCGTTGGAGTTCGGAATTCATTTCTGGCGTCCCCTGTAAGAACGTTTGCATGTTCTTCCTGTGTGCATATGGGTTTCCTCCGGTGGCTCTGGTTTCATCTCACAGTCCAAAGCTATACAGGTTAATTGGTCATTGTAAATTGTCCTGTGATTAGGTTTGGGGTTAAATTGGTGAGTTGTTGGGCAACCCAGCTCAATGGGCCAGTTCTGTGCTATATCTTTAAATAAATAAATATTTCAGTTTTGTAACTCCAAGCTTTATTCAGTATTGCCTAACCTTCTAGTGAGAGGGTAAATCATGCAGCAGTTTCCAGATATTCATGTTTAATTGTGCACGTACAGACTCTGGTTGTTGCTGTTCCATTTTATAATAGGGATAATTTCATAGCTGCTAAGTTCAAAATTTAAGCCATAATTACAGTTTACTAAGTACTTTCCAAAGGTATATTCCAACATTTCAATATCTAAAGCAATGAAAACTTTTGATTTGCAGCTTTGGTCAATATTAAACAGGTTTGAATTCATCTTTCATTACACCAGTCTGAAGAAAAACAAAATATTGACCATAAATAGCCTAGTAGCAAATGTTCTTCTCTTCTTTTTTTTTGAAACTGTATTCAAATATGATTTGGAGATGGGCTCCATGAGACTTTTTCTGAACAAAAAACTTCTCAATCACAAAATCCTGATCCAGTTACTAATATTAAGGAAAACTGCCAAGTCATGAATGGTTTGTAAATTCAGTGTACAGGTGAGATAAGAATTAATCTTGGGTTCTCACCAGTACTTGTAATCTGCTTCAGAACAAGAACAGATGAACTGTTGGAAATAATTGCTTAATGTTGATCTATATATTTAGATATTTGTAGTTTGTTTTATGATCATAAAGTAATCATGGATATTTCTTTAGTGTTTTGTACCAGACTAAATAATATGTAATTATAAAGAGAATGTAATTCATAATTTGTGTTTTAGTACAGCTTTTTAGTTTAGACTTGATAATGATTGTAGCTTAAAAGCACAAAACATTCAGGATTGTCATCAGCGTGAAGGCAAAGGATGAAGTTGTGGTTGAGGAGTAGATTTATACTGGAAATTTTACAGCTGGTATCGATAGGTACCAACCACAAAAAGTAAGACGCTCTTGAGTTCAACTTGCTTTCTACTTTCTTCCTAACAAGTTTTATGCACTATTAAAAGATGTTTGCTTAGGAGAGGACAATAATGTTCTTTTGCTCATCTTGCCAGTGGATTTGGAAAGTTTTATGAAGACTGTATTTTGTCACAACCTTGACTGTAGTTTGTTACCATCATTTGTCACCAGCATGAAGCCTTCATGATCAACTGTGCTACACCTACAGTAAAACACAGATTGTGCATAGTAAAACAGCATGAACCCCACCCCCCCGCCACAAGCCCCTACACACACACAAACTTTTGTTCCATCTAGCTGATAAATGGAACATAAGCAGATGTCTTCAGTTTTGTCAAGGCCACTGTAACCAAAACAGCCAACAAACAAACAAAAGAAAACCTTTTAGAATGGTGAGGTAGCTACTGCCTGCAGAAAGAAGAACTTCTGAACCAAGATACTACCCTTGACATGAATGCCCTTGACTCTATTCCAAAATACAATGGTTCAGTCTTGCTAGCACCTTAGGGTGATGAGAGATTGAAAGGCTATAATCCCATTTTAAAACTCAACAAGACTGTGGGAGCAGGACTTTTAAAACTTGGCATAGAGGAATATTTGGCATTTTCATAGCTTAATTTCCTTAGTCTTGGAAGAGGGGATATATTTCCATAATGCTATTGGTTAGGGAGTTCCGGTATTTAGGCTGAGCGATGAAGAAATTATACCAGCTCATTCTTAAGTTTAGATGGTTTGTGGGAGGGAACGTGCTGGAGAAGTTCCATGTTTTCCACTTCTTATTATTAAAATATGTATGTGTATCATGTACAACCTTGCGATTCATCTTCCTGCAGGCAGACATAAAATAAAGAAACACAATAAAATCCACATTCTAAGAACGAAGACCCACACAACAAAGACTGTCAAAGATCTAATGTGCAAAGAAAAGAACAATTGTGCATAAAATTACAAAAAACATATAATACGCAGAACAGTTCCCGAAGGTGAGTCCACAGCCGTGGAGCCAGTTCAGCACTGAGGCGAGTGCTGATGGCTGCATGCAGCAGCTGTCATTTCAGCACTGAGGCAAGTAAAGCTGGAGTAGTGAGCTGAACACCGATTCATCCTTCGCCCTTAGCCTCAATGTCTTTATCTTTCTAATCTGACTTGGCGCTAATCAGCTATCATCGGTTTGTTTTCTGCTCTTGAGCCCTGGTCCCACTGTTTCAATCCAGCCCAAAGTCTGCTCCAGCAATGGCCGTCCCTGTGTTTTTGAGAGTCCAGTTTGCTAAATCCTTGAGGATACCGCAAAAACACCAAGTCATACAGACAGTTCAAAAACACAACTCCCAGTGGTGCACCTAAAGTAAATTGAATGCATTTTATAGTTGAAATGCTGGGTGGTGGTAGTGGATCACAGTTAGTAAAGATACACCATCTTTTAATCTAACATTTGAAGGTGGCCTAGATACTAATTGCATACATGAGTGAAAGGTATTGTGGAGTCAGGAAATGCATCGCAAGGTGGTTTCATATTCAAGTTCTTAGTAGAAGACTCAGCTGAGGAATTTAATGGATGGATTATAGAAGATTACCCAGTGGTTTTGCATAATGGAATACTTGATGTATTAATGGGCCTATCCGAAGTCATGTGTACATTTTGTAGTACAGGGAATGATGCTGGAACCAGCTTTGCATAGGACTTTTGACATGACATGGAACTCGCCCTTTCCTTCATAGAATTGAAATGCAAGTCAAATATCGTTTTTAAAAACACTTTGTCGTATCAGGTGAGCAATGTGTCAGCTTCCCAGCAGAAGTTATCTGATACCTGGTAGTCAGACTGCAGGCATAAAGTATCGAGCACTTCCCATCCAAGATCAGCTTGCTGTCGTTCAAAACTACTATCATTATAGCAGTTGATACCCATGTTCAATAGAGCTTACAGTACAAAGTTCAAAATAAAATAATATTGTCAAAATACAGATATGTTACCATTTTCAAATTGCAGATATGTCACCATATACAATCCTGAGATTCAGTTTTCCTGTGGGAATACTCAGCAGTCGTAACTACAACAGGATCAGTGAAAGATCAACTAGAGTGCAGAAGAGAACAAAATGTGCAAATGCAAATATAAATAAATAGTAATAAGTAACTGGAACATGAGAAAATGAGGTAGTCCTTAGAGAGAGATAATTGATTGTTGGAACATCTCAGTGGATGGGCAAGTGAGTGTACATGGTTGTGGGGTAGTAACTGCTCTTGAACCTGGTGGTGCAAGTCCTAAGCTCTTGTACCTTTACCTGATGGCAGCAGTGAGAAGAGAGCATGACCTGGGTGGTGGGGATCTCTGATGGTGGATGCTGCTTTCTTACAACAGCATTTCATGTAGATGTGCTCAGTGGTTGAAGGGGCATTACCTGTGATGTAATGGGCTGAATCCACTACCATTTGCCATTCAAAGGCATTGGTGTTTCCATACCAGGCCATGATGCAGTCAGTCAATATACTCTACACTGCACATCTATAGAAGTTTGTTAACGTTTTGGATGTTATGTAGAATCTCCGCAGACTCCTAAGCAAGTAGAGACGCTGCCGTGGTTTCTTCACAATTGCACTTAAGTGCTGGGCCCAGGATACATCCTCTGAAAAAGCAACACCCAAGAATTTGAAGTTGCTAACCCCTCTCCACCTCTGATCCTCCGATGAAGATTGGCTCATGGAGCTCTGGTTTCTCTCTCCTGAAGTCTACAATCAGTTCCTTGATCTTGCTGACATTGAGTGAGAGGTTGTTGTTCTGACACCACTCAGTCAAATTTTCAGTCTCCCTCCTATATGCTGATTCATCACCTCCCCTGATTTGGTCCACAACAATGGTGTCATCAACAAACTTGAATATGGTATTGGAGGTGTGTTTAGCCACACAGTCATAGGTGTAAAGCAAGTAGAGCAGGGGGTTGAGCACACAGCCCTGTGGTGCACCTGTGCTGATGGAGATCATGGAGGGGATCTCCAACACTGGAATCCAGCAGTCTGCATGTCAAAGGTTCTGGATTGCTGATGTAGTGCCCTGGAGGAGTAGTAGTGGCTTTGTGCAGCACAAATCTACTGTCCTGGTTTTGGATGTCAGCATTTATTTTTGTATTGTAGATGATTCAATGTGGTGTGTCCAGATACAAAGGTGAATTATGGAACTGCTGGTGAATTGGGAATTGGGTTTGCATGTACTGATTTTGCTGCCAGTCCAGAAAAAATGAGTCACCTTTTTGCATTCTAGCTCTCTTTGCCATTTCACGGATCTTGCTTATCAGCCAGTCAACCTTGCTAGTCTCTTTGAAAAAAGTAGACATTAGCCCAGAACTACTAATAGTCATCTTCAGCTACAATCTGTTCTGCTGAGCCAGGTACCATCAACTTGACACACTTCAGCCACTGCATAGAAGCATGAAACAGATGAATTATGTGGCACTAAGGAAAAGCACAAGGTTGCTATTTACACCCATGGTATCTGCAAATGTGCTTCATGTACATGGTGTCATGGTTTTCTGTGCGGCTTAATTGACAAATGTGCATGATTGCTCATTGGACAATACTTTATAAAAGGCAAAGCCTAGAAAAACAATGACACACTATTCTCTTAACATTATCTGGAAAACCAGAGACTAAACTGTCTTTAAGTACAAGGTTGTAAGGATTAATATTTAACTTACTGAATGTAAAACATTTTGGTTTTCTAATTTGAATCTTTTTATAGACCCTGACGAAAGTCTCAGATTCTTTCTGATCTTCAACTAGCAATTATACAAGAATGCCATAACACCTTGCATTTCCTACAAAGTGACAGCGTGCTTCCTGTAAGATAAAGAATGTTTTCTTAGATTTCCTATCTTCATTACAAAAGTAAATTTGAGAATATCATTTTATAGTAGATGCATTTATTCTTCTTGCAAGTTTTAATTCACGATCACATCTGAGATCAAAAATATTTAACACAGGCTAGAACTGCCTGTCAATATGTAATCTCAAATTAGTAGAGATGGGATGCCTCAATGGATTCATGTTCCAGATGATTTAGAGATTATTCCAAACACTGATCATTTCTCTTTAAATTTTGTAATTGTGTGTACTTAGAATAGAATTTTTACCCATGAAAATTAAATTATGCCAGATTTGTCTTAAGGATACATGGTACTTAAATTGAAGTTGTTACCTTTATGAAAGCCTCAAGGAAATGTTTTGTCAATTAATTTTACAGTCTTTAAATGTGAGAAATCAGGAAAGCAAACGATCAGCATGTTTTGTAACAAGAACAGCAGATCTTTTTGAAATATTTGGTTTTTTTCATATCTGGAAATCATTAAGTCATGTCATGGTTTGTGCATTAGAAAACATATTAACAAAGTTTTAAGATTTGTTTTAAGATGTTTGAGATGAATAAAAGGTAATATGCTGTATAATTTATGTTTGTTTTGTGAAAAACAGTAATAACTCATCTATGCATTCTATGCATCATGTGAAGAAAATATATTTAGTCACGAAAAAGGATTGTGAAAGTAGCACATAGGTTAATTTTGCACCTTGTCACTATTGCGGCTTTGAGTTTAATAGAAACCACAGTAAATTTCCAATAATTTGGTATCTGATTGTTTAGAATCCAGATGATTTGGACTTAGTTCACTGGAAAAAAATTATTATACAACTGTGTACAAAACAAAACTGAAATAGAAGTATGCTGTGTATTAATTTGGAGTAACCAATAGAAAATTTGCCAGACCAACACTATTAAAGTCCGCAGGGTGCCAGATTATCAGAGTTTTCCCGAATTCCTAAATCAAATGATTCTTGGTTATACAATATATTTTCTGGTCTGTGCCTCAGTCACATGCTTGAGCTGAGTGGATTTCACCTTTCCTGATTTCATTTGTTGTCATGTGTCAGTTTTATGTCTTATGTCTCATGTCTAGTAACAATAAGGCTATTAAGCAAATTCAGTAGTCATTGACAGGGGAGTCATCATAGGTGCAGGTCAATGGGACTAGGCACAACAATAGTTTGATACAGACTAGATGGGCCAAAGGGCATGTTTCTGTGATGTAATGCTCTAGGACTAAACAAACAACTAAGTCAAATTGTGCTTTGTGCATTAACATACATTAACAAAGATTTAAAGATTTGTTTTAGCTTTGGGATGAGCAAAAGCATGAGATTGGCATGAAAGCTGAAATATATTTTTAAAATTTAAAAATGTTAGTAGATGGTATATAAGTCGAAGGTGATTTTTTAAAATAATATTAGGGAATAACGCTTCACACAGACCAACATATTTCTTTTGGATGGTAACAATCAGAGAGGTTGTTGAGCAATAATTTTGGGTCAGTAAGCCATCTAAAGACTTAAATAATTTCTCTGGGTAATAGGCAGCATCTTCAATGGAGGCGCATTCAGAAATAAAATTTATCAACCCAAGAACTACAAATTTGAACATGCCCCAGCCCTAGTGCTTAAGACTTTTTCCAGAGCTGACTGGATAATAATGATGAATATAACAATTTCAAACATGCTTTTAATCTGTTTGGGAATTAAATCTAAATATTGAGAGGGCGTGACAAGAATACAGATAAATCACTATGACCTTGATAAACTACTGACCCAGTCAGCATAACATAGTTTGACCTGACCTATAATGGTTTTTCAGTATAATGCCCAACCCAAATGTGACACATATGATCTTTTGAGTTAAGGTTGGGAATACGTTCTTAAACACTTAAAAATTCATGAGTTTTACAATGAGAATAATTGGTAAATAACTGAAGTTCTATTCTGTGCAAATTAAAGGAAGAAAAAGAATAACTAACAGCAAATGAAGGATTTCTTTGCTTAATTGTGTATCTGCACGTATTGGGGTTTGCTGCCAGATTTATACTGCGATTGCAAACACAAACCCTTTTGTCGAGATTGCAATTGCATAACCCAGACTGTTAAAATATCAACATTTAAAAGCAAAAGCACTTAATTTTCATCCTGCTTGTATTGGAATATAGAGCACCACTCAATGACGTGGCATGAGATTTTAAGTCACTTTTCATACTACTCTATTCATAAATTTAGTTGATTTGCTTCAAAGGGAAAACAATTTATTTTAGAAATTGGAACAATTTTGATCTTTGAAATGTAAAATACCCATTAATTAATTACAAATTTGTGCACAGAAGGAAGCCATTAGGTATATTTGTATCCAAACTTGACAAAAATGCAGCTATTTGGATCAGTCTGACTTCCCAAGCGACCAACTGTAGCAATATGCAGAGATGTTCGTTTTAAAAAGGATGGAGGTTTCTGTTCCCACTACACTTTCAAGTTGAGTACCAGATCCCCACAAGGCATAGTGTTGTGCATCTAATATTTCAGTAATATTTGAGTAATCTTGTAAATACATTGTTTAAGCATTCTTGTTTGTTTAACTAATTCACTGCAGGTTATATGTTTAAATATATGAATTGCATATGTCATCACACTTAAAGTAGACACAAAGTTAGACACATTTCAGACTGTCATGTTTTCCTTTGAATTCATTTAGTGATTTGAAGTTACAAAACACAGCATTGGTGACAAGATATTGTTAAAATGAACCCGAGAGGGCTACTGATCTGTTGAAGCGCCATGAGACGTTCAAGCTGCAAGTAAAAAAAAATGCAGCGAGGAATGGCAAGTAAAAAAATGCAGCTCAGTACATGCAGATATGTCGAATTTTTTTTAAGAAAGCAGCACAGCACATGTTCTTTGGAAGTGAGTACACGATCAAGTTTTTAAAACTAAGTTAGAAACCAGAAGAATTCACGGGCTGATAAAGAGTGAGCGCCAGGTGATAATCATAAAAAGAGCAAAAGTGGCTGGCTACGTCAGAAAGATAGGTGTGCTTGATTCCACAAGAGATAAGTGGCTCATGTATACTGAGCTAATTAAATGGTATATTGAGGCAAATGAAATAGCCAGTGAGAAACGAGTACCGGTTTTGTTGAGTATATTGGGTTTAAAGGCATACAGTTTGCTTTGAAGTTTTACTGCTCCCACCAAGCCAGCAGAACTGAGCTTTGCTAATAATGTGAAAGTGATGCAGGGACACTTAGAACTGAAAACATTGCTGATAGGAGAACGCTTTAGGTTTCATAAGCAGAATCAAAAGGACGGGGGAGTCCATTTCAGCATACGTGGCTGAACTGATGAGATTGGCTGAGTATTGTCAGTTCCGCAGTGGTCTTAATGATGCATTCAGGGATTGCTTAGTTTGTGGAATCTTGCAAGAAAGTATTCAAAAACTGTTCTTAATTGAAACAGTTAAAATTGTTGGTTCAATGGAAACAGCAGACAGAGAAGCAATTGACACAGTCAGGAATGAAAGTGAGCTTGAACAAAATTGCAATGTCTGAACAGAAACTGGCCTGCTGAAGAAATTGTGTTACTGTTGTGGCAGGGTCCCACAAACACCTGATCAATGCAGATTTAAAGGTGAAAGTTGCAGAAAATCTAAGAAAGTTGGACACATACAAAGAGTGTGTTGGCCAGACAAAGATAAGTGTACTGCACAGAGAAAAAGATTTAAAAAAATGTTGTTTCAAAGAGAGCACTAATCTGCATGGTGTTGATGAAAAACCTGTTACTGATGAGAGTAATGCAGGGCTGCGTGGCCTTGAGATTTACAATGTGGAAATTAGAAATAGACAAGCAATATGGCTTATGCCAGAAGTGAATGTCAAATTAATTAAAATAGAATTAGACACTGGCTTAGCTGTTTCAGTCATTTCACAAAATGAGTTTGAAAGATATTTCAAATTTATTATACTGAAGCTTACAGATATCTAAGAACTTATACTGGAGAAAAAAGATAACAGTGAAATACAACAACTAACAAGCTGCATTGGGCTTGTATCTGGTAAGTACAGGAGGACCTACATTGTGGGGGTGTCAGTGGCGTATCTAAGGTATGGCAGGTATGGCACATGCCCTGGGCACCACTTGAAGGGGGGGGGGGGCCATTGAGCAGTTTCTATTAAAGTCAGGCAAGTCATCCTTGGATAGTGAAAAAAGAATTTTCTTCAGATGTATGATCTGTCTTTGATTATCATGGGTGAGAAGCATCAGGATGGCCTTATTTCAGAGCATTGTGTGAGAAGACCATGAAACGTTTCTTCACGAAGAAGAAGGAAGGTGGAGCTGAAGGACGGAAGAGACGAAAGTTGGAGGTGGAGGAAGCCAAGAAGTCGAGCAAGTTCTTCATGCCCTTCTTTGAAAAGCCTGGAACAAGTAGTTGGACACGTTCCATGGAGTCGCCTGCACCTGCTACAAGCTTGTTAGAATCCGAAGGTGGATCAAGTACAAATGCGTCACAAGCCGAGGAGGAAGTCAAGTCAGATAAATCCGAGTATGACGAGATTAAGAGTAAGGCTGCCACAGAGAACGTGGACATGACAGGAGGGAAGACGATGGTGGAGGTGATGTTGAGTTTATTGACGAGATTTTACCTGACGAGATTGAACCTGACGACACTGAACCTAGTGAACTGGATGGTGTCAAAGAGCCTCGAACTGTCATACAGCATGACATTGGACTTCTGAAGTTCGACAAGGATACTGGAAAAGCAATTCTGCCTGACGCGTTGAGAACAGAAATAATAAAGCTGGGTTCGAAGTATTTCCAGAACAGTGAGGGGCCTTTCTTACCAACAAATAACTGCTCAATGTACAAAACTTGGTTCAAAAGGAAATTGGGAAATGGTCATGGTGAGGGAGTGACTCGCTCATGGCTGGTCTATTCTCCTTCTAAAAAGTCTGCATTTTGTATCTGTTGTCTTCTGTATTCCTGGTCAGACCATTAATCCTGATTGGAGCAGGAAAGGGGATTCAACCAGTGGAAAGCACCTGAAAGGATTAGTGTTCATGAAAATGCCAAGAATCATCGGGAATGCTTCACACAGTGGAAAGAAATGGAAAGCAATTTAGCTGGAAACAGAGGAGTTATTGACGCGGTATTTCAGTCACAGATTGAGAAGGAAAAGCAGAAGTGGCGTGATATCTTGACGAGAATCCTTCACTGCATAAAATTCCTTGCGACTCAGAACCTGGCTTTGCAAGGACACAGGGAGTCACTTCAGCTAGATGATGATTCCAATGTGGGAAATTTCCTTGGCTTACTTAAACTAATGGCCGTCTTTGACCCTGTCATAAAAGAACACCTCACTCGTTTGGAAAGTCATCCTGGATCCACGTCTTATCTTTCACTGGGTATCCAGAACAAATTCATCTGCATGATGGCATCCACTGTTCGCCAGAGTTTACTGAGAAGCAGTTGTAAAGCCAAGTACTATGGCCTCATGTTCAACTCGACTCCTGATCAGGCACACTGTGAGTAGATGTCAGAAGGAGTGGGGTATGTGGAAGTTGATTTTGAGAGGAAAACAGTCTGTGTTAGAGAGTCCTTCCTTGGTTTTATCCAGATAAGCCACAAGGATGCTGAGAGCTTGGTTGAAGACATCTTGAAACAGCTAGAGAAGGACGAAATGGAGCTACAAGATTGTCAGTCACAGTGCTATGACAATGCTGCTGTGATGGCTGGACACAGAAGTGGTGTTCATCAAAGAATAAGTGAGAAAAACAACCTGGCAGTGTTTGTGAATTGCGACAATCACTCATTCAACTTGGTGGGTGTACATGCAGCCAAGCAGGATACAATGATGGTCACGTTTTTTGGAACCATCGAAGCTCTCTACGTGTTTTTCTCTCATCCAACACAGCGCTGGGAAAAACTCAAAAGCGCCTGTGCCTGTGGTTGTTAAGTCGGAGTCTGAAACCAGGTGGAGTGCAAGGACAGAAGCAGTGAAGCCCATCAACAAGCACCTTGAGGAGATACTTCAAGTTCTCCAGGACATGATAGACAATGAAAATGAGACCAGTGAAACAAGAAGTGATGCAAGGCAGCTGTACAACTGCATGTTGAGTTACGATTTTCTGATTTTGCTAGGATTTTGGAACAAAGTACTCATTCGCATTGATTGTATTCAAAAGGGGCTGCAGGATCCTAGCATGAACTTTCACGATGCTGCCCTGTATTTGAAAGCCATCCAAGATCATTTTTATGATGAAAGAGGAGTGTTGGTCAGTGAGTCACTCGAAGGAGGAGTCGGAATATTGAAGTTGAAAGACGTCAGAGACAAAAGAAACGAATGGCGGATGAGAACTCGAGAGACGCTGGGTAAACAGCTAAGGAGGAAATGGAAAGAGTCATGAAGGGAACACTTGACTGTCTTCACAGAGAAATGGACGAAAGATTTGCTTGTTTGCACGACACTGATGCCAAGTTTCGGTTCCTTCTCGATGTCGAGGGACTGTGTTACGGCGCCGACAGTAACAACTAAAGAAGAAGTGTGAAAATTTGGATGAATTGTACAGTTCTGATGTTGATGGACAGCAGCTATATGAAGAAATTTTGGATTGCAGAATGTTGCTATCAAGGCGGGTCAACTTGAAAATATCAAGACCTGAAGAGCTTCTTGTATTTATTGTTCAGTATGGAGATGAGTGTGTCTTCCCCAATCTTCTCATTGCTATTCAGATAATGCTAACCATCGCAGTTTCCGTTGCCAGCTGTGAGAGATCATTCAGCAAGTTAAAACTAATACTGTACTTTCGTATTTGAGAGCCTCCATGGGTCAAGGCAGACTCTGTGATCTTACTCTGCTGAGTGTAGAAAGAGAAGAAACTGGAAAAAAAATGACTTTGATCACATCATAGACCAATTTGCATCAGTGAAAGCAAGGAAGGTGCAGCTATAATTTTCATGTAGTGCCATAATTTGTTAATTAAAAGATTAACAAGCTTGACTTGTATTTTTGAGCTGATACTATGGTAAAGTTATCTAAAGGATGGGTGTCAGATGTTTGGACAGGAGCGCAATTTCAGTCAACACACATAAAAGTTGCTGGTGAACGAACAGCTCCTCGTGTTAGCGCAATTTCAGTGCTTGCCATAGGCGCTATTTTCCGTAGATACAGCTCTGGGGGCGTGTGAAAGGCTGAGACAACTAGAGCTTGACTGGAGATCCATCCACCATTTGCATGCCGCATTTTCATCAATGAAGTCAACTGAAAATGAATTAAGATAGGTACTGGATGATGTCACAACTGTCTCCATGCTGTACACTATGAACCGCTGCCCAACAGAGGACAAACAGGTGCTGGTGTCAGCTGCTGTATCTCTCGTTGGAAAGCGTATCGGACCAAGGAAGGAGCATGCTTCTCAGAGGGAGTGTGGGAGTGACAAAGGCAGTGGTCCAACTACAACAGTTTTTGTAGGCAACCTATCTGAGGAAGCATCTCCTATGTTAATCACATAGTTACTTGCAAAATGTAGCTTCATTCTTAGCTGGAAGAGAGTTCAAGAAGCTTCAGGAAAGTTGCAAACATTCGGTTTTTGTGAGTATAAAGAACCAGAATCTACTCTGCGTGCATTAAGGTTATTGTAAGAACTTCAAGTGGGAGACTAAAAGCTTCTTGTAAAAGTAGATGCGAAGACCAAATCCCAGCTGCATGAATGGAAGGTTAAAAAGAAAGGAGTCATTGGAGATATGAAAATGGAGGATTTGTCAGATGATGCGAATCGTAAAGAATGCAATAAAAGGAGTATTAGGGGAATACTCCAGTGAATTAAATGAACCTTCCTAAGATCAAGATGTACAAATTAGAAGAAGAAAAAGTAGGGAAGAGATGGACAGAAAGAGTATGAACGAGAAAGGAAAAGGTGTAATAGAGAGAAGGAACGTGAGAAAGAAAGGGAGGGATTGAAGTAGATCCAGAGAGAGAAAAGGAGAAGAAAGGTGCCCGGAGGTATCAGAACCACCTCTTGCAGTCTCAGAATCAACTGCTACAACCGCCACAGATGTAGCCCCAGGACCTGAGATTGCTTTCACGGCCACAAGTTTCACCTGCCAAGCAGGGTGATACCCCTTGCCATGAAATATGTTGTTCCACATGAGTAAGAAAGCCTCTGCAACAATTAAACCTTTAGGCCTGAATGGGACAGTTTAAATTACTATGCCGTGGATGTCTATGTATATAGTAATTATATTATCTGGTATGCTGTGTATGTAGTTAAGTTGTATTCTCTATTGAGATAGAGTTTATAGCTAAGAAGGGAGGACTTGTGTATTTAATATTTCAATAATATCTGAGTAGTCTTGTAAATATGTTGATTAAGCATTCCTTGTAATTTAAATGTCATTACAGTTATATGTGTAAATACCTGAATTGCATACATCATCACGCTATCATGTGATATGTGCGCGCCTCACTTAAAGTAAACATGAAGTTAATCACATTTCGGACACCTGAATCTTCCTTTGAATTAGTTTAATGTTTTGAAGTTACAAAACACAGCACATAGGATGAAAAAAACTTAGTTCTCCTTAAATTGATCAAACTAATGATACTATAAGAACTCATGTTGGTTGAAAGCAGGTTGGGACCATGATATTGTATACCAAGTCTTGCAGAATTTAAGAGGGGATTTGAAGTATTTATTGGAAGAAGCAGGAATCATTTATTATAATTACTAGCTCATATTCTGCCTGCACGGTGCTTCCTTTGTAAATATTGTACTTTATTGTACATACGATAATAATAAATCAATTTACCAATTTAGCAATATTCATATCAGAGGTACTGATGGAAGTGCATTTGTTCTCAGCAAAGTATAAACAAAATTCTCTCTATGTTGCAATAAAGTTTAAAATTCTAGAAAACAATTTTCTAGAATTATTAGAGGCCACCAAAGTTGGAAATCTGGAGAAATACACAAAATGCTGGAGGAACTCAATAGGTCAGGCAGCATCTATGAAAATGTCTATTTATCTTCAGAAGCTGCTTCACAAACAGTTTTTGCTCACGTTTCTAAACTTGTAGACATTGTAGAAAATGTCAAGATTCACGCGAAGAAAAGCAATTACTGAAACTCAACACCTTTGAATAGTATAACCACTATTACATGAGACCTAATGATTTTTCATATTGTGATCAGAATAATGTGGCAGTATTGTCATCAATTGCATCCTGTATCATGGTACTCTGATACTTGAAGGAAGCCTGATTGCTATGGGAATTTAAATACACATTTGGATGTTAAAGTTAAGTTTGAATCTTAGCAATAAATTGCTGGCCAGCCTAATACTCACTGCTGTAAATGTTAGCAACAGAATGGGAAAATATACTCTCTTCATGTTTATTGAATGCTACAGCACAGAGGAGGTCATTCAGCTATCAGCAAGAGTTCTGTAGTTGTACTTGCCAGCAAAACTCTTTCTGCTGTTCTTTCCCCCTTGCTCTATGTGCATTTTATATTACAGATTAGAATAATACAATTCATTTGCAAAAAGAGTTAAGGATTTGATTTTAATGTCATCATCTTAATCATGTTTCCTCTGGTTGTTGATCCTCCCTCTTAGATTATTTATAATTTTGAACACCAATATGAATATATTCTGCTCGAAGGAGAGCAACTGTAGCTTTTCTGGTCTTTCTACAGAACTGAAATCCTCCTACTGATTTTGTTTCAGTAAATTTTTTATATTTCCTCTCTAAGCCTTAACGTACTTCCACAACTATGATGTCCAAAGTTGGCCATGATATTCCAGTTTTGACTTAATTAATGTTTTTATAAAGACTTCATTTCCTTGCTTTTCAACCTTATTCACCTACTAATTCCTTTAAAAACAAATCTTTTCTCAACCTTTTTCATCAATTTCAGACATTTTATGTAGCCCTGTTAAAACTGCATCATTCAGTTTATAATTGCTCTCACCACAATCAAATGAAAGAAAATGTTTCCTACACACAACTGTTTGAAATCTCACCTGCTTATTTTACACTTGATCTTCTGAAATTTCTTGCTTTTTCTATTTAAATCATCCCACAAAATTGTCTTCAGCTTTAAAAATTGTGGTTCCTTATTCATTTGTCTTGATCAGTAATATATTTAAAAAGATCAATAATTATGATTTGTTTTAATCTGAAAATCAACTATTCTGCTTTTTCTTCCATGGGAAATTTTATCTTGACGTTTATCACTATTGGGAGAATGGATCAGCTCATGATAAAATGGTGGAGCAGACTCGATGGGCCGAGTGGCTGACTTCTGTTCTTTTGTCTTATGGTCTTATGGTCTATTGCTTTAACTGCAAATCCTTGAGGACTCTGGTTAAAGGAATACTGATGGTGTAAAGATGAAAGCTAGAGGTCTATTCATGATACTTAGTCAGGCAACTTCTGGAAGACCACACACATACCTAATGCATTACTTTAATCCTTTCTGTTACTTTGAACAACTCGATCAAGTTCATCATACACAAACTGCTAGTCAATCCTTGACTAAATCTGTGTGATTTTCACCTATCAGCCAAATGTTGAACTGACTGGCCTAATGTTACCTGGTTTATTCATCTCACAGTTTTTAAGTAGAAATATAATACTTGGTAACTGTCCAACCCTCCAGTACTTACTTCTCACTGAAGAATGTATGGAAAGTTGCATGAAGAGCATATCTACTTCTATTTTCTTCATTAGTTCAAGATGCATCTCATCATGGCTTTTTTACCTTTAAGTATCTTTGTTTTTAATTTTTAAAAAATTTTATCCAACACTTCTGCACCTGGATCTTCACTGGCATGTTAGTGGTATTGCTTCCACTAAAAAAGCTTAATTTATCACTAAGTCATGCCATTTGCCTCCAGCAGAATAGAATCAGAATCAGGGGTAATATTACTGGCATATGTCATGAAGTTTGATATTTTGCAACATCAGTAGATTGCAATGCATAATTAAAAAAACTAAACTACAATAAAAAAATATAAAATTTAATATTCTGACACCAGGAACTTTGGAAACTGACACCGGGAGCTCTGGAGACCGATGCCGGAAACTGCCCAGGCTCTGTAGTGCAGGGGTCAATGGTTCAGGTCCCAGTGGTGGCGGCCCACTAGGCGTCTTGTGCTGGGCCCCTTGTGCTTATGCTATATCTGCCCACAAAAACCTCCGGATAAGAGTGACAAGAACAAGAAGAGTCATGCCAGATTGGATGTTGCCTGGACTAACAAGGTCCGCGCCAGTGGTTGGGGAACTGGGACCATCTGGTGAGAAATTGGGTACTGGAACAAACCATAAATGGACGAGACTGGACAGAATGGAATTAATGGTATGCTACTTTCACAGCAACCTACATGAAAGAGGATACATGAAGTGCATGTCGAGACTCTGGCAACAACAAAGACCATTGTCCACATTCACAGGTCATGGGGGTCCTTAATGATGCAGCCTTTCTGAGGAATCATCTTTTGAACATGTCCTCGATGCTGGGGAGACGAGTGCCCCTGTTGGAGCTGGCTGACTTGATAGTTTCTGCAGATTTTTCTGATCCTGTGCAGTGGCCCCTTCACAACAAAAGGTGATAGAATGCTCTCCACGTTACATCTATAGTAAGAGTCTTTGGTGGCACACCAAGTCTCCTGAAAATTCTTTGTAATTGCATCAATATGTTGCGCCTGGGATAGATCTTCAGTGATGTTGACACCCAGCAACTTGAAAGTGCTCACCCTTTCCACTGCTGATCCCTCAGTGACAGCTGGTGTGTTACTTTGACTTCCCCTTCCTGAAATTCACAGTCAGTTCCTTGGTCCTACTGATGTTGAGCACAAGGTTGATGTTGCAACACCACTCAACCAGCTGATCTATCTCACTCCTGTATGCCTCCTTGTCACCATCTGAAATTCTGCAGACAATAGTCATGTTATCAGCAAATTTATTGATGGTATTTGAGCTGTGTCTTGCTGCACGGTCGTGGGTAGAGCAAGCCCCTCATTTGTTCCCAATTGGCCCCATCCTATACTTTATAAATAAAGTTCTCACTTCCTTTTATATTACTTGTTCATCTATTTTCATATTTCAGGTTCTTTGAGCTTTAGTATATCCATACTTTGTCTATTTGATTTGCTTCTCTATTTTTTAAATATAGCTTTACTCTTTGGGTCTGATCTTTCAATCTGTATCTGTTAAGTAACTGTAGTTTGGAAAGCAAGTTTCAGTAGTAGTGATCATGGAACTTCTGGATAATTGGGAAAATGTAGCTAGTTTATCTGAAAAGAAAAACTGCCATTCCTACTTCATTCAGCCTATGTGTGACACTATATGCACCAATGTGGTTTATTCTTAACTGCTCCTGAAATGACTAAACAAGGCATTTAATTCATCTGTAAACTTAAGTACAGTAATTGATAATCTTGCCATTGATGTCCACCTTCTGTGAATGAATAAATGATATTAAAAACCAACTCTTCCGCCTTTGAGGCAGGTCAAGCTTCGATCACCCTGCCTTTCACTTTAATGTGAGTGTTCTATTGTGTACTTGAATCTTTTCCTATTTGGAAACCAATGTCTGTTTCAGTGTGTTTTTGAGTTCTGTGTTTCTGTCTATCTGTCTATTGGTCAGTTAGTGACAGGACTCCTTTGGGGATAGAGAAGCAATGTCTAGAAACTTAATTCTACTGGTTTCATTTATGAACCTTCAGCCATCTGAATTAAAGAAAACTTGCAATCTGTGCAGAACAAATATAAATTCAACAGTTGCAGATTTCTCTGATACTCGATCTGGAGGTAATATTTCATATCTGACAGACAATTGATTAAGTTAAAAGTTTGATTTTGTTCAAATGTTAGATTTAAGGAAACTGCTTTAGATAATGATGAAGCTATCAATCTATTCAATTTTAATTTGCAAAGATGTTGGGATTAGTCAACTAGTAATGTATATTATGCAGAGCAAAGGGGCAATCTCATCACTGATACCAACAGCATTAGTTAAGAATATTTTATACATCTGTCATAGAGAAAATCTGCTCAGGAGCATGGGTGAAGGAGAAATCTTGCATGCTTTTTCCGGGATATGGAAAATTACTTTCAGTTTGAATAACAGACATTTTTTAAAAGAGCTTAAACATTATTATTTTTAATATCTCTGGAGATCCTGATTGTGACGCTAGACTGATCATGTGAACTTTGCCTGTTTCATCTGGTGATTCAATCTGCCTTTTACTGGTGCAGTGGTTTGCTAGTTCAGGCTGCAGTCAATTTAACATAAAGGTTAATGCTTCATCATTATTACAAAAAGAAAATTCTAAAAACTTTGAAAGGCAAATGAACATTTATCAGAATTTTTAATAATTTGTTTAATCATGCTGCAGTTGGTTTAATCGTGCTGCAAATAGTAAAGTAATAGTTGACTGAAGTTGCCTTGTTGCTTTTGTGGTAGTAAAGTTAGTTTTATCCAATGTGTTGAGGTTTTGATATTAATTCTACTACTTTGCATATACATACTGTATGCTGAATGGAAAAAGCACCACATGAGAAAGCATAGAGTAGAGCGATCTTCCACAATTATAGACAGTGGTGATTGCAAAGGAACTGAATTGCATATCAGACTAAAAGTTTAATTGGGCATTGTATTTATTTTAGTAATTTCTAACATTCTTCAACTATAAAAGTAGTCAATGATTGCATTAAGAAAAGAAAATCTTGTCAACTGCCAAAAACTGCTCTGGCTGACCACACATCTATGTAATTTTTAGTTGCATAGTTTAGAGTGGTTAAAGATCTGAAATAATAGTGGTAAGGATATCAAATCAGAGATTAACATGCATAGTTTTCTTTTTTTTTTGGCGTGTGCCTGCATGTGTGCGAGTCTGTGCGTGTGTGGGTGCATCCGTGATGTCTTTTTCATGGCTTTTTACAAGGCGCCGAGCGAGAGAGAGAGAGAGAGAGAGACTGTGTGGTGCGCCACTCCTCACACAGATATTTTCGCAGTATTTTTCTCTTTATTTTACGAGGTTGAGTTGTGATCTCGACACTCAACCCGGCACGGATGGAAAGCGTACTCGGGGGTGGACCTGATTAGTTTTGAACCCGGGAACCTCCGCTCCCAGGTCCGGCGCCGATGTCATTGCGGCAGCGGGCCCAATGTGCATAGTTTTCAATGATAAACATATTTCTCAAACTGTTGGTGTCTATGTACGTGGGGTTTTATATTATGATCTTGTACATATTTTGTGTTCAAGTGTCCTTTTTAATTTTCTTTTCAGCACTGTACCACAGACTACTGTAATATTAAATAGTGATCGCCAGAACCCACTTCCTTCCAAGATTTCCGGACAGGAAGAAGCTATACCCCGAGGAACAGACACTATTGATAATATTCTCAGCAAGTTAGTAAACTTTTCCGTTTCTTATATGGTTATTATTTAGATAATTTAGATTATTTACTGTCCAAATTGTTAAACTCCTTAAGAATGTTCCATTCTTTTTTAGTTCATCAAAGTTGTTATCTAACTTGTTAAATGTAGCACGTTGGCGTCAGTTAGAATGTCTATAGATGTTGCTGCTGATATTTCAAATCTGACCTAAAACAAATTCCACTTTTAAAGAGAAATGGGAAAAAAAAGTAAATTAAATTAACATAAGAAAGAGAGAATGTCAGACTGATACAAGCAGAGAGTTGTTACTCCATAACTTGGCTGCTTATAGAACTACAGTGTCAGGAAAAAATGACATAATTTAAACCAAACTATACATTTTCCTTATTCTGCATCTGGACTGTGATTGCAAGTGCTTTGTTATCTGAGAGAAAGTTGAAAGGGAGTAAAAGTCCTAATAAAGAAATCATTGTTAAATAGGATGAGATTAGTAAAATGTAATTTTCTGTGAATTTGAAGAATGCTAATTTGCTATTTTTTTTTGTATTGTTTGGCTATAATTGTTGAATGATCTTTTGTTGCCAAAGTTTAAAAAAAATGAATTGTGTAATAAGCATGTATGAAGAAATTGAAGAAGTGTGTATTTAAGTACATTTTTGTTGATTCTTGGGTACTACTTTCAGATTGGGGTCATTCACCTTGGAAACTAGGCCATTCAGCCCAAGTCCTCACTGGCCAGTAAAAACCCATACATATTAATCTGATCACCCACCACTTGACCTATAGGCTTCCATGCCTATTCATCCAGACACTTCTTAAATGCTGTTGATGACTCTATTTCCACCACTGTCTCAGGTAGTGCATTCCATTAAGTTGCCACTCTCTGGGTGAAGGACTTATTCACATCTCCTCTAAATCTCTTACATCTTAATTGAATCTATGTCCTGTAGTTTTATTCACCTCTGATATGGGGAAGAATTTTCTGCAGTCTTCCCTATATCTACCCCTTATAATTTTATGTACTTCAATGACGCCCTCTCTTAACTTCCTCCTTTCTAAGGAAATGCAACCAATTTCTCTAGGTTCCTCTCAGAACTGAAATGCTCCTTTCCAGACAACATCCTGATAACTCTCGTCTGCACTCTCTTCGGCCTTATGAGAACTGCATGTAATTCTCCAGCTGAGATCCAAAATATATTTATATATGCCTTCCTAACCAAATTACTCACCTGTGCTATCAACTTTGAGGCCTCCCTGTTCTTTATTACTTAATACTACCATTCATGGTGTATGCCCTATCCTCATTAGTACTTCTAAAATGCATAACCACACATTTATCTATATTAAACAGCATCTGTCATTTATCAGTCCATTTTACCAACACATGGTATTGCCCTGTAGCCTAAGACAATCCATCATCAACAATTCTACCAATCTTAGTGTCCTATGAGCTTACTGATCAGATCATTCAGGGTGTACATAATTGTAAGTTATCTTCGACAGTACCTTTCTCCAGAAAGCTACTTCATTCGCTCTATTTGTTTTGTGGGTTTATTCACACTTGATATTTGCCTGTAGACTCTGAATATGTTATAAACTTAATATGCTATTACTTTTTTATGAAATACCAGTATTTGTTTGTTATTCTTCCTTTTGCTGTATTTCAAAGGGAGCAAAGTAAAACAATGGTACCATGTAGAATCTGTAACAGTCTGATGGTACTATCATCTTACCAGTTGTCAAAACTTTGTCATTTGAGTTTAAAAGTTCGGTATGAAATACGTTTGCTGGTTAAGTAGAATGTGAAGCAAGTGGAACGCTTTATAATAATGTTTGAACTCCAGTGCATTGTATTGCCAGTACCTGTAACTTGAAACATTCAGTATTTGAATATATTTTTGCAGGTGTTTTATGAAGGCTAAGTTCCTTTAAAGTGCACTTAATTATGTTTCTTTTCACAAGATGATATATGATTTCTCTGTCGCACAGTGAGAAGAGAATTGAAATGACACATTAAGAGACAATTGCCACATATACTTCTTGTTAATATGTCATGTGAAATATGTAAGACTTTGCTATACTAATGAATGTAAATGTTTGTAAATTGGTTATCATTGATTTACTGCAGCGGTCCTCAACCACCGGGTCGCGGACCGGTACTGGGCCGCAAAGCATGTGCCTCCGGGCCGCGAGGAAACGATATGAATCAGCTGCACCTTTCCTCATTCCCTGTCACGCACTGTTGAACTTAAACATAGGGTTGCCAACCGTCCCGTGTTTGCCAGGACATCCCGTATATTGGGCTAAATTGGTTTGTCCCGTATTTCCCCCGCTAAGGTAGAGTGTTCCTATGAAACCTTTCATGCCGAAATGGTGTAAAGTGAAGAAGCAATTACCATTAATTAATGTGGGAAAAATTTGTGAGCGTTCCCAGACCCAAAAAAATAACCTACCAAATCATACCAAATAACACATTAAACCGAAAATAACACTAATATATAGTAAAAGCAGGAATGATATGATAAGTACATAGCCTATATAAAGTAAAAATAATGTATGTACAGTGTAGTTGGGAAGATGAAGGCAAAAGCGATTTGTGGAAGAAAATATCGGCACGGACGCGCATGCGCACATCTGCGCACATCACATGCGCACATCACGCATGCACACACAGGTGCCCACGCAAGGCTTCATGGTCATGGTAGTCTTTTCTGGGGTAAAGTGTCCCGGGATTTGACTGCTACTTTTGTCCCTTATTTGGGAGTGAGAAAGTTGGCAACCCTAACTGTAAAAGACATGTTGAGGTGAGTTTAACCCTACCTGAACACCCCCCACGGTCGGCCGGTCCGCAAGAATATTGTCAATATTAAACCGGTCCGTGGTGCAAAAACGGTTGGGGACCCCTGATTTACTGTATAGCTCCATTGATTTATTTGTTTCCTATTTATTCTTCTGTAAGATAGCAACTTTCAGCCTAGAAAATTTCCCTAAATATTTCTGCATTTTTTCCTACTTTGGGTACCAAGTTCTATGCCAGGGAGGAGACAGAACACAATAATTGTGAAGGTTCCTGGCCATGAAGATAGCCATACAGAAGATATTGAAAGTGGATCTGAAACAAGTGACACCATCTCTAATAGTGGTCAATCAGGAGGTCAGAATTTGGCACCCAATGTCACACTCATCACATTGAACTCTGAAGGTAGGCAGGATAATATGAACTTTCAAAGAGCATAGCACAGTCAATACAAATAATAAAAATAAATACAAATAAATTTGCTATTTAATAAATTGTTAAGACTGCAGAATAAGGTTCATTTGGAAAGCCCTGATCGATGTTCAGTGACCTATAACAAACAGTTCATAGAATAGAATGATTTGCTAATGTATAAATTATGTAATTCTGTTGTTTATTTTGTTTCTCCATTCAGAAGTTTCCTCTGGCTGTCCATAACCATAAGGCAGTATTTCAAAATAAGTAGTTAGTCATTTTCTTTCTCTTGAATTCCCTGAGTAATCCTCTGGCCATAGTAGTTGTGTTTTATCCCCCATTCTTCCCATCAATTTTTTTCCACACTTATTGAGCCCATCTATTTATAGATTTTTTTTGTTCTCCTATTAACTTGCTTTTTCATTTATCTTTGTATTATCAGCAAAACTGGCTATAATACATTATAACATTATAATACATTTGATTCTTCCATCCTGCTATGAATATAGATTGAAATTAGTTGAAGTCCCAGTATCAATTCCCATGGAATCCCTTCAGTTACAACTTTTCAAGCTAATACAGACCCATTTGCCAATAATTGGTCAGTTGGTCCTTGCAAAGATATTTTTAATTTGCCTGTCCTCAGAAATTCATTATCATTTTATTCGACTACATGATGACATGAAAGCTGTGTCCACACAAAATGTCCACATAGTTTTACCACTTTCTTGATCCCAGTACAGACTGGGTTCCAGGAAACCTGTACATTGCAGCCTTTTCAATTCACCTTGATGCAATAGTACAAATCATCTTCATCATGTTCCCTGTTCAAGTGGAGTTAATCTACAAGATGGGCAGAAAACTTTGAAATCCTTCACATTAAAACCAAGATCACTCCAACTCCGGGTATCAATTTACAGAACTCAAATGATGTATACATAAGTACAAGCTCAAAGGCCAAGCATTATCATTGATTCCTTCAGTGAACCATTTAAAAGGAAAAGCCTTGCAGTAAAAATGAAGAAGACAGAAGTATTTTTCCATCCTGCCCGACTGCGCAATACGGTCCATGGCAATCAAGGCCCATGACATTTGATTTCCATATCTTGGGTGTCCCCTGCTGGCAAAAGTAAATGATGATGCAAAATTTCATCACTGCACCGGAAATGTACACAGTTCTGGTCATCAAGGCAGAGGAAGAATGAGATGGCAGTGTAGTGGGTGCAGAGGGTATTCACTACGTGGATGGAATTTTTCCTTTATAAGGACATACTGGAGAAGATGGGTCTGTTTCTGGAATGGAGGAGGTTAAGAGGAAACTCTATTGAGGCATATAAAATTATGAGGGGTATCAATAGGGTAGATGAAAATTTTCCCCATAACTGAGGTGGATAAAACTGAAAGATATAGGGTTAAAGTAGATGTTTAGAGATCTGGTGGCCTGCTCCATGCTGTATGATTGTTCTAAAAAGATGAAAATGCAAAGAAAGAAAAATCTGCTGTACTGCACTCTTATTGACTCAGGTAATTGTTTAAACTAGATATCTCTTTCAAGGAAAAGGAACTGAAGCAAAATCAGTACAGGATTCTTGTCCGAAAAATTTAATGAGAGCATCCCAGATTTGTCTGTCCAAAATGTTAAATACAAATTACCTGGTTACAACAATGGCACATTAAGAGTGCAATTTTCAGTTGGAATAAACATCTGATCAGACAGAAATCCAGCTCACTTTTGAATTGCCAGGTGTTTTTTTCACATAATTTTGTGATGTGTAGTACTGTCTGGGTGTCTCAGACTCTTACATTATTTACACCCTTGGGTACTGAAATTGTTTGCCAGATGTAGGTTTTGGATCTTGGCCTGGTTTTCATTTCCTGATCTCTGCTTCATTTGGATTTTATAAAGGAAAATATTAACCCAATGCTTTCACTCATTTTTTATTTACTGCTTGTATGATGAGGTTTAATATAACTACCTTTCCTTTCACAAAAGTATTCAGTGAAGATTCTCTGGACTAGAAATGCAGCTTTCCACCTAGAAATAATACGGGCACTTTCAGATTTCTATAAAGAAGACAGGGATCGCAAATGGGAAAAAATATAGACAAGGTCAGATGCCTGTAGGGTGAAAAACAGGACATTCTGATATTAAGAAGATAATGTTGGTATTTTGAAAAACATTAAAGTGGATAATTCTACAGGACCTGATGGAGTCTATCTGTATACAGAAGGAAGTAAGAGAGTAAATTGCTGTGGGTTTGACAGAAGTCTTTGTATCTTCTTTAGCCATGGACGAAGTACCAGACAACTGGAAAATATCCCACATTGTTCCTTTGTTCAAGAAACAGATAAAGGACAATCCAGGGAAATTATTGGAGAGGATTCTTATGGATGAGATTTACTTGCATTTGGAAAAGCTTGGACTAATTAATGATGGTTAGAATGGCTTTGCAAAAGGGGGGGTCCTGTCTCACAACTTTGAGACAGTGATGAGGATGATTAATAAGGGTAGAGCAATGGATGATGTCTGCATGGAGTTCGGTAAAACATTTAACATGGTCCTATATGGTAAGCTGGTCCAGAAGATTAAATCATATGGAATCCTTGGTGACACGACAAATTGAATCCAAAATTGGTTTGGACAGGAAAGACTAAGTGTGGTGGTGGAGGTGTTCTGCAGGGATCAGTGTTGGGTTGTCTTGTATTTACAATATATGTAAATGATTTAAACAAAATTGTAGATAGACTGACTAAGTAAGTTAGCAAATGACATCAAAATTGGTGGAATGGTAGATAGTGAAAACGATTTTAAAATGATGTAGCAGGATATAGCAAGATTAGAAATTTGAGGAGAGGAATAGCTGATAGAGTTTAATCCCAATGAGTATGAGGTGTTGCATTTTGGAGGTCAAATGCCAGAGGAAAGCGTATAGTAAATGACATGAAGTCAATGAACTTAGATTGACATTTAATTTGGTGTCATGATCCGACAATTGGCCTGATATAGCAGTGTCGTTTTTGCATCCTGCAGCTGTTGTGTTGTCTTGATGATTCAATTGTGCTATACCTCTAGAATTGAGCAGGTCTCATAATTATCCTTTGGCAATTAAAAATGTCTTTACGTTTACAGGAACTGAATTAGAAATATTTAAAATGTGAAATATTTTTGTATTGTACAGTCCCTTTGGTAAGAGGGGATAAATGAAAGGTCTAAATTGCCACATCTGTGGATTTGTGCAGATCCGCTGTAGATCTGGGATATACTGACTATAGTGCTTTTGTGTATCTGTTACTCTCATTCGTCATTGGAATCCACAAGCAAACCCATGATAGATCCCTTTTGTGTTGGTAATTCCCAGTATAATACTCAGGCTTCTCCTGTCATTTAACAGCCTGATTGGAGGGGTTTGTAAGCCAGAAGTGTAGGAGGAATAAGTTGTTAATTATTCTTTACCCATTTTGTTTTAGTTATTTGAGTTTGAATTTTTTTTTTAGTTTTTAATTTTTTAAAATCATGTTTTAGGGTCATACAGTTGTACAATTTGCAAATAGGCCCTTTTGCCCACTGTGCTTATACTAAGCATTTCACCTATTTGTACTAATCCCACTTGCCTAGATTAATTCCATTCCCACTATGCCTTGCTTTTTCAAGTGCCTATCTAAGATACCTGTTACTGTTCCTGCCTCCAAAATCTCTGGTAGCACATTCCAGTGTAAATGGGATATGTCAAGGAGCCAGTATTTCAAATCCATGCATCTTTGTAGTAATGGTTAGCAGAAAGAATCTGGAAAAAAAAATGGAAATTAAAGAACCTCCGTGCTAGGGAAATGCTTTGGCCTCTATTACAGAGAGGTCTCATTGTTCTCCTGGGTCCTGGTTTCCCTTTCTGCAGCTTTATAGAGGTCTGGTTACAATGAATTTATTGAAATAGAACTGGCATCACACTATATTTTGAACTGTTGGGGCTGCTGCTACTCTATAAAACATTACTACCCATGATGTTGAACAGTCATCACGTTGACTTCAGCTTTTCTACTTTCTGTGTAAATATTTGACTTTGCACAGAATTAAATTATATTAATTACATCCACCCTGTCATTTGTCCAATTATAGGAGTACATGTATGCATTACTAGCCCTTTCTGAGAGAGGCCATAGCCTCACCCCTCCTTGTAACTGTTATGCCCATGCATTCATGCACACTTTTTTTCTTGTTTTGCATTTTCTGTTTGGGCATTAAGTAAATCTACTATTGTGATGTAGCCATTCTTTGTGGCATTCTTTTTTGCAGCTAACAGGAATATATGATATTATAATAGAACATGAAATATTGATCTAAGAGTATTAGCCTATCTTCTATTTGTAGTTCAATGGTTTTAAATTGGGTTCATGTATGTTCAGTCCTTTTCGTATGGAGAAATTTCAAACTCTTCTCAATATCAACTAAAGTGAATCAAGACAGAATACTGATTGCATTTAAGTGAGAGAGTTTTACAAATCAGGGCAAACCATGGCAGCATGACATTCATAAATCATGACCAGACTTTGGCTCTTTGCGG
Source organism: Mobula hypostoma (assembly GCF_963921235.1). Classification (NCBI taxonomy): domain Eukaryota; kingdom Metazoa; phylum Chordata; class Chondrichthyes; order Myliobatiformes; family Myliobatidae; genus Mobula; species Mobula hypostoma. The sequence continues at coordinate 42,457,045 of NC_086110.1, forward strand.
TTTTGAAATTTGATGCCTGTAACAGAATCCTTTGAGAAGTGAGTGACTGAATGACAAGATAGATGTTATTATTCTTGAGCGATTCCTTTGGCTCAAGGATGACTTGCTTTCACTCCAGCCATGCTTATTTTGTGGTGACTCATGAGGCTAGTGTTGGGCTGAAAGATTTTACTAGTTTAGTAATGCCTACATGAGGCTTCAGTGTACTCCTGATGCATGTACTAAAGAGTCCACATTCCATCCCCAATGCTCCTTCTCCAACTCCGGTGGTTATAGGCCAGGAATTCCCAAGAGTTGGTAGGATGTTGAGCTTTTTCAAAGATGATATCTTTGGGTCTTCTTTCGTCCACCTGGTATTCTTGCTTTGGGATCGAGGCATTGTCCTTGTAAGTGACATATACCCTCCAGCAGAGCAGTGCGAGTACACTTAGGGTCTTAAAACAAGAACTGTTGGTCTTGGAGAGGTCACTGATATTGATTTACCTTGTAAATAGATTCAGAGAATTTTGCCGAGGTAGTATTAGTGGGATCTCTGCACTGATTGGAGGTGTTTGCTGTAGGTAATGCATAGAGTACAACAGCACAAGAACAGGCACTTCAGTCCATCTAGTCCATGCCAAACTGATCTCCTGCCTAGTCCTATTTACCTGCATCTAGATCATATCCCTCCAAATCCCCACCCCCATCCAGGAACCTATCCAAACTTCTCTTAAATATTACGTTAACCCACATCAACCACTTCCACTGGAAATTCGTTCCACACTTGCACCACGCTCTGAGTGAAGAAGTTTCCTCTCAGATTTGCCTAAATATTTCATCTTTCATCCTAAACCTCTAGATCTTCCAACTTTGGGGAAAAAAGCCTGCTTGCAAATCCCAACAACATTCTCAAAATCGTTGCTGTACTTTTTCATCTTATATTTTTCCTGTAGTTTGGTGATCAGAGCTGCAGACAATACTCCAAATTAAGCTTCACCAACATCTTATACATTTTCAATATGACATCCAAATGGCTGTACTGAATACTTTGATTTATGAAGGCCAATGTATCAAAAGCTCTCTTTAGTATCCTATTTGTGACACCACTTTCAAAGAATTATGGATCTGTATTTCCAGATCCCTCTGATGTCAATCTCCTCAGTGCCCTACTGTTCACTATGTAAATCTTACAGCGGTTTTTCTCCCAAGGTGCAACACCTCACACTTCTCTGCATTAATTTCCATTTACCAATTTTAGCCTATTTTTTTCCAGCTGGCGCCCGTCCTGCTGCAAGCTTTAATAGCTTTCCTCACTGTCCACTACCCTCCAGTCTTGGTGTTATCAGCATATTCACTGATCCAGTTTACTACTGATCCAGAGAGGCAACCATCTATTACCACTTTTTGGCTTCTCCCCTGAAGCCAATGTGTAATCCAATTTACAACCACATCCTCAATGCCAAGCAACTGAACCTTCTTGACTATCTTTCCATGCGAGAACTTGTCAAAGGCCTTGATAAAGTCCCTGCAGACACTATCCACTGCCTTTCATTTATCAGCTTTCCTGGTAAACTCAAGAAGCTCTATAAGTTGGTTAGACATGACCTCCCACACATTGACTATCCCTAATCAGGCTCTGACTATCCAAGTATTGGCATATACAGTCCCTTAGAATACCTCCCAATAATTTACCTACTACTGACGTAGTGTCACTGGCCTATAATTTTCCAGCTTATTGTTAGAGCCTTTTCTGTACAACGGAACAGCAAGCTATCTTCCAATCCTCCAATACTTCACCTTTGGTTAAGAATTTTTTAAATACCTCTATCAAGGCCCCTGTAATTTCTGCACTAGCCTCCCACAAGGTCTAAGGGAACTCCTTGTCAGGCCTTAGGGATTTATCCACCCTAATTTGCATAAAGACTACAAGCACCTTCTCCTCTGTAATCTATATATGCTCCATAACCTCACTGCTGTTTTGCCTCAATTCTATAGGTTCTGTCTCTATCTCGAGTAAAAACAGATGTAAAAAATCTATTTAAGAATCATAGTCATAGTCATATTTTATTGATCCTGGGGGAAATTGGTTTTTGTTACAGTTGCACCATAAATAACTAAATAGTATTAAAGCCATAAATAGTTAAATAGTAATATGTGAATTATGCCAGGAAATAAGTCCAGGACCAGCCTATTGGCTCAGGGTGTATGACCCTCCAAGGGAGGAGTTGTAAAGTTTGATGGCCACAGGTAGGAATGACCTCCTATGACGCTCTGTGTTGCATCTCGGTGAAATGAGTCTCTGGCTAAATGTACTCCTGTGCCCAACCAGTACATTATGTAGTGGATGGGAGACATTGTCCAAGATGGCATGCAACTTGGACAGCATCCTCTTTTCAGGCACCATTGTCAGAGAGTCCAGTTCCATCCCCACAACATCACTGGCCTTACGAATGAGTTTGTTGATTCTGTTGGTGTCTGCTACCCTCAGCCTGCTGCCCCAGCACACAACAGCAAACATGATCGCACTGGCCACCACAGACTCGTAGAACATCCTCAGCATCGTCCCGCAGATGTTAAAGGACCTCAGTCTCCTCAGGAAATAGAGACGGCTCTGACCCTTCTTGTAGACAGCCTCAGTGTTCTTTGACCAGTCCAGTTTATTGTCAATTTGTATCCCCAGGTATTTGTAATCCTTTACCATGTCCACACTGACCCCCTGGATGGAAGCAGGGGTCGCCGGTACCTTAGCTCTCCTCAGGTCTACCACCAGCTCCTTGGTCTTCTTCACATAAAGCTGCAGATAATTCTGCTCACATCATGTGACAAAGTTTCCTACCGTAGCCCTGTACTCAGCCTCATCTCCCTTGCTGATGCATCCAACTATGGCAGAGTCATCCAAAAACTTCTGAAGATGACAAGACTCTATGCAGTAGTTGAAGTCTGAGATGTAAATGGTGAAGAGAAAGGGAGACAAGACAGTCCCCTGTGGAGCCCCAGTGCTGCTGATCACTCTGTTGGACACAGTGTTGCAAGCACACTGGTCTGCCAGTCAGGTAATCAAGAATCCATGACACCAGGAAAGTATCCACCTGCATCGCTGTCAGCTGCTCCCCCAGCAAAGTAGGATGGATGGTGTTGAATGCACTGGAGAAGTCAAAAAACATGACCCTCACCATGCTCGCTGGCTTGTCCAGGTGGGCGTGGACACGGTTCAGCAGGTATGCGATGGCATCCTCAACTCCTAGTCGGGGCTGGTAGGCGAACTGGAGGGGATCTAAGTGTGGCCTGACCATAGGCCGGAGCAGCTCCAGAACAAGTCTCTCCAGGGTCTTCATGATGTGGGAAGTCAATGCCACCGGTCTGTAGTCATTGAGGCCGCTGGGGCGCGGCATCTTCAGCACAGGGACGAGGCAGGACGTCTTCCACAGCACAGGAACCCTCTGGAGCCTCAGGCTCAGGTTGAAGACATGGCGAAGTACTCCACATAGCTGAGGGGCACAGGCTTTGAGCACCCTGGTATTGATACCATACGGTCCTGCAGCCATTTCGTTGCAGATGAAATGACCATAAGACTATGTTATAGGAGCACAATTGGGCCATTTGGCCCATCATCTCTACTCTGTCATTTCATCATGGCTGATCCAATTTTCCTTTCAGCCCTAGTTTTCTGCCTTCTCCCTGTACCCCTTAATGTCCTGAACAATCAAGAATCTATCAACCTCTGCCTTAAATAGACATATAGACTTGGCCTCCACAGCTGTCTGTGGCAAAGAATTCCACAGATTCACCACTCTCCGGCAAAAGAAATTCCATTATTCCAAAATGGCATCCCTCCATTCTGAGGCTGTGTTCTCTGGTCTTAGACCTCCCACCATAGGAAACGTCCTCTCCACATCCACTCTATCAAGGCCTTTCACCATTCAACAGGTTTCAATGAGGTCGCTTCTCATTCCTCCGAATTCCAGTGAATGCAGGCCTGGAGCCATCAAACGCTGCTCATATTACAAGCCATTCAATCCTGGAATCATTTTCGTGAACCTCCTTTGAACCCTCTCCAGTTTCAGCACATCCTTTCTAAGATAAAGGGCCCAAAACTGCTCACAGTACTCCAAGTGAGGTCTCACCAGTGCTTTATAAAGTATCAAAATTACATCCTTGCATTTATATTCTCGTCCTCTTGAAATGAATACTAACATTACTTTTGCTGTCCTCACCACAGACTTGACCTGGAAATTAACTTTTAGGGAATCCTGCACGAGAACAAGTCCCTTTGCTTCTCATAGTTTTTGTATTTTCTCCCCATTTATGTATTTTGGCACTTTCTACCAAAGTGCATGACCATACATTTCCTGACACTGTATTCCATCTGGCATTTCTTTGCCTATTCTCCTAATCTAAGTCCTTCTGCAGCCTCTCTCCTTCCTGAAAACTACTTGCCCCTTCACCTATATTCATGTCGTCTCCAAACTTTCAATAAAGTCATCAATTCCATCATCCAAATCATTGATGCTTATCGTAAAAAGAATCGGTTCCAACACAGGTGCCTGTGGAACACCACTAGTCACTAGCAGCCAATCAGAAAAGACTCCCTTTATTCCCACTCTTTGCCTCCTTCCTGTGAGTCACTGCTTTATCCATGGTAGAATCTTTCCTGTAATACCATGGACTCGTAGCTTGATAAACAACCTCGTGTGGCACCTTGTTCCATCTCTTTCGGCTCCATGCATAGATGACTACACTGATCTTCAGGTGTATCTATTTTATCCCTTGCTATCCTTTTCCTTTAATATACTGTATCTGTAGAAGCTCTTGGGATTCTCTTTCACTTTGTCTCCCAAAAGAACCTTGTGCCTTCCTTTAGTCCTCAGGGTTTCCTTCTTAAGTGTTCTCTTGCATTTCCTATACTCATGTACCTCATTTGTTCTTTGCTGCCTATACCTGCTATGTACCCACTTTTTCTTGTTAACCAGGGCCTCAATATTCCTCAAACCAAGGTTTCCCAAACTTGTTAGCCTTGGCTTTTATTTTGACAGGAACATGCAACCCCTGTACTCCCAAAATTTCACTTTTGAAGGCCTCCCAAACACACCTTTGCCAGAAAACAGCCTGTCCCAGTCCACATTTGCTAGATCCTTTCTGATGCCATTAAAATTGTCCTTTCTCCAGTTTAGAATATCAACCTATAGACCAGAATTATCACTAATGGAATTATGACCCTTTATGCAAAGTGTTCCTCTACACACACACTTCTGTCACCAGTCCTGTCTCATTCCCTAAGAGAAGATCCAGTTTTGCATTCCTTCTAGTTGGGACTTCTATATATTGATTAAGGAAACTTTACTGAGCACATTTGATTAATTTGAGGTCCCAGCTGGCTTTGCTCGCTTTTTCAAATCTCGCACTCACAATTCCTAGGTGAACAGCGCTCATGATTTTCAAGCCCACCAAATAACCTGACTGACCCCTTTCCAATAACTTATCCATGATTGACATCAGACTCACCGGTCTATCACTTCCCAGCTTATTCTTAATGACTTTCTTGAACAACGGAACAACATTACTCATCCTCCAGTCCTCTACCATCTCACCAGTGGCATTTTAAGTATCTCTGCCTGGACCCTGTAATATTGCACAAGCCTCTCACAAATTTTGAAGGAACACCCCGTCAAGTCATGGGTATTTATTCACCCTAATTCACCTCAAGTCAACCAGCACCTCCTTCCGTAATCTGAATGTGATCTATCACCTCACTACTAATTTGCCTCTGTTCTATTGAATCTGTAAACACTCAGAAGCATAAAAGGGGGTAAGGATCACTGCTGTCTGGTTTGAAGTCTTGATGTTTAAGCACCCCTTTCCTCAGAAGCTGTGCTGGCGCTCAGAAAAAGGTAATGAATTTTCATCAATGCTGTCTGGCTTTACTGAGAGTCCTCCTGGGGTATGGGACGTGATCCATGTTTCCCGGGTTTCGTTGTGGCCTTTATTTTTGAAATGCGGCTTTGAATGTTGATCAGTGACTTTTGTATTGCCAGTGCTTCTATGAACAAGTTGATGAATTATTTGAACTTTGGACCCTGAAATGCATATATGCAAGCATTGTCTCCACATAAGTTATTGAGATTATGGTTACATTGGTTTTGGAGTGGAGTTGAAAGTTTCCCACAAGTCTATAGATTAGTTTTGCTCTGAAGGAAGGTTTGTTGAAGATGAGTTACAGCACTGGTGAGAAAAACTTAAAGTTATCAGAGCAATACTGTAGCTTTGTTTGATACCAGACAATAATCTGTTGTAGACATTAGTTAGGATCACAGTTTGCATTCGATCATGAATCAAAGCTAAAGTTTAATTATTATTCCACCATACATGGAAAAAGGTAAGCAAAACAGTGTTCCTCCAGGGCCAAGGTGTAAAAAGCACACAGCATACTGCACTGCAAATAGCACATATGGTTACAATTGCAGAAGAACTTGCAGTCACAAAGAAAAAAAATATATAGTTCAAGTCCTTGAGTGCTTGACTGCAGACTGATGGTTATGTCTTGGTCCAGCTTGTTCTTACTCCGAGTACTGGAGGGCAGCACTGATGGGAAGACCCAGCCCCCAACCCAGTCCGGATTCCAGTGCGCCCACAGAGGGATCTGCTGTCTCCCACTCTGCCTCCAGCGTCTTCTCCCCTGGGTGACCCCGCAGTGAGGGCCCAGTCCTCACCGCAACCGAGGCAACATAGCTCCCCTGCCGTTGGTCTCGGCAATGAACCAGCGAACCAGACTTGCAGTATTCTACGTCACCTATGTTCATCAGGGTCTTGTGCAATACAAACGTCCAAGACACTCACTTGCACCGTGCACCAGCTTGATGCAATAACGGTACATAAGTCCAGGTGACAACACAACAATATGTCGCAATAAATCCACTCCATTGCTACCAAGCAATCTTCAGTTGAAAACAATTTCTGCAGACAGCTGAATTTATCAGTTTTTCAGTATTTCATTTTTGGTTAAACAAACACCTTGGAACACAAGTAATGCAGATATATTAATGGGCAGCATCCACTGGAGCACTGGAGGTAAAAGGTGATTGGGAGACATCCTTCAAAGCCTGAGTTACTTGCAGAATGCAAAATGATAAAACTAGGCTGTTAAAAATATTTCTTCCTTTCAAAGTAATTGTTATTATCAAAGTACAGATGTCACGGTATATAACCTCGAGATTCACTTTCTTGTGGGCATACTCAACAAATCTATAGAGTAATAACTACATCAGAATCAATGAAAAGCTGCCTAACTAGGGCATTCAACCAGAGTACAAACAAACAAAGAAACACATAAATAAACAATATACATCAAGAACATGAGATGAAGAGTCCTTGAAAGTGGGCCCCTTAAATGCGGGAAAATTTCAAAAATGGGGTGAGTCAAGTTATCTTCTTTCTTTTTTTTTGGCTTGTGCCTGTGTGCATGCGAGTCTGTGCGTGTGTGTCTCCGTGTGCGTGCGTCCGTGGTGATGTCTTTTTCATAGCTTTTACAAGGTGCACAGCGAGAGAGAGAGAGAGACTGTGGCGCGCCACTCCTCATACAGACATTTTCTCAGAATCTTTCCCTTTTTATCTTACAAGGTCGAGTTGCGATCTCGACACTCAACCCGGCACGGATGGAAAGTGTACTCGGGAGTGGACCCGACTGGTTTCGAACCTGGGAACCTCCGCTCCCGGGTCCGGCGCCGATGTCATTGTGCCACCAGCCAGCCAAGTTATCCTCTTTGGTTCAAGAGCCTGATGGTTGAGGGGTGATAACTGTTCCTAAACCTGGTGGTGCAAGTCCTGAGGCGCTCAAATGAGTTTATACAGCGTTACAAACTGCAATATAAAAAGAAAGATATTTTTCTCGGGGGCAGCTTAATGAATATCTGCCTAATTCATCCAAACCAGAAAATGAATCAGAAATGCTCAATCATATCAACAATTTTAATAAAATTTCACAATCCTTGCATTGAATACAACAACTCAGTAGCTAGTCTCTATCATAATTTGGTTAACTGGACAAATTTGACAGTGAAAATAGTTTAAATTAATTTCATAGCTTGAGAAGCAATAATAAAGTTGCTTGAAAATACTTAAAATAGTCTCCTTGATTAAATTCCATTATGTGTTGTTATTATCTTGTTTCTTCCTATTTCAGATCATAAAATATGAACATTGAAAATGCTGGAATCACTGAGGAGATCCCACTCTTCCCTTCTAGGCACTCTACCTCCCTTATTTGATTCCATGCTCCAACCTCCTGTTGGATTTCATCATCCAAAGATCTTTGTTGCCTCCACCTTTCACCTACCAGCTTCCATTGCTATTTCACTGTTCTTCCTTCATCTGCTTATCACCCCTCTCCCCAGCATCTATCTATCACTTGCTAGCTCTTGCTGCAGCCCCTCCCTTCATCTTTTTATGCTACCTCCACTCTATTTTTTTTTAGTCTACTTGAAGGGCTTTGACCTGAAATTGTGACGGTCATTTCCTCCACAGATGTTGCCTGACCTACTAAATGCCTCTAAAATTTTGCTTGTTGCTCCAAATTCTGCCATCTTCAGTCTCTTGTGTCACCATTCAGCAGATCAGGCAGTATCTGCTGTAAGAGAAGCATAATTAATATTTCAGCATTAAGACCCTTGGCAAAACAATTCTAAGGTAAACTGAATCACTTGAGCCATTACCAACGATAAAATTAAGAGCAATATTTCTGGTTCACATTTTGGACATTAAGTGATCCACTGAGATGAGGTACATTCCTTAAACCACCTGTATTATTGTCAACTGAAGTAGAACAATGCATCAGCTTCTTGCTAGCAGTGATATTTTAGCAGTTTAGCTCTTTTTCCAGTGCTTGAGGCCAATAGGTACAAAACAAACTTACAGGAATTTTGAACCCCGTAATATTCGCTGGATACCAAAATTAATATCCGGAGCAGCTGAATACAGGGACAAATGATAATGTGCGCAATTCTGCACCTTTCTGATTACAGCATTCACATTCTTCAGGGAGCAATACAATTTATGATGTATTTTGGCAGCTGCTGTACTCGTGGTTAAAAATAATTTTACTTTGCATTGTATTTTTGACAGTAAAATGTGCTCGATTTGATATGAAATTATTGCAATCTCTATAGAAAAATACTTCTCACTTTTGAAAAAAATGCTATATTATGGTATGTATTTTTCATGCAGTATTCTTACTGTTGAAACTTCAAAAAGAATTCTTTTGCCCTTTCAGTAGATTATGGGTGATAGTTCACATTTGACCAGTCCATTGTGACAATAGATATCAATATCTAATGTAGATATGAATATAATATTTCATCACTCTTTGGTACCAAAATAATTTGACTATACATGTTTATTATTGTAAATCAGAATGAAAGATATTATGGCATATAAATTGCTTGAGGTGATGGATTATTATCAAGGTGTTTAAATTGTTCTTATATCTGGTTTCTCTTATCACTGTTAAAATTTTTTCTTCACTATCACTATAGAACTTACAGTATTGTTTTAATTTTAAACTCACTTGGCTAATTTTTATCTACTTATCTAATTGAGACAAGTTAAAACTCAATGCATAATTCTAAAATGACTTATTTAATAGAAATATGTATTTATGAGCATTGAAAACTTTTCTTTGTTATATTTACATTTTATTTCTTTATTTTAAAGTAATGTACTGTTTTATGTTCACCTGTTGCTATGATTTCACCATAACTTAATGATGAATGTTAAAAGTTTATGGGTTAGTCGTGATTCTTTTTTAAAAAAAATCAAACTTTTATAGGTACTGAGGTCAAGTTAGTCTCTAATGAGTGGAAAGTATCAGAGGGAAGCCTATTTGGACAAATTGTGAAAAACTGCCAGAAAGCCTTTGGCAAAAACATGGAAGGAAGTTTTAGAAAAGCTATGCAGAAGGAAGTCATTTAGTTTATTGATTCTGCATCAGCTGATTCACTTTTAACCCACTCCTCCCACCCACAACACTTTCCCCATACTGTATCCCTGCATTTTTTTCTCCAACAGATGTTTATCCAATTCTTTTTGAAATTTACTGCTGAATATGTTTGCATCACCTTGTACAGCAGTGCATTACAAATCTTCACGAAATATGGAAGACTATAAGTAAGCTATATAAGATATTTTGAATAATTTGAATAAACCTTGGAGTCTTGAGGGAGCAAGTGACACTATTCTCCTCCCTCTTAGATATTGAGAACACTGTAGCAGTTCAATAAAAATGTAATTTTTTCCATTTAATCTCTGGGTCGTAACCAACTTAATGAAGTGGGGGTTTTTGATCCACTTCTGACACCTTATAAGCTATTTCTCTTACATCTAATGTAATTAACGCTGATATCGTATGAGCCCACCAGGTTCAATGATACTCTTCATTTGTCCTTGCAGCCCTTTGACCCAGGTGTACATTGAATAACAGCCTGTTTTGTCCATGGCCAGTATATCATTTTATTTCCTCCCAATTTATTTCAAACTGTTTACTATTAAAAAATATTTACAGCAATTTCATTTTTAAATGTCTTTATTATTGACATTAGAGCTTTTCAAAATAAAGCCTCCAAGCTTTTGCGTCCTAATTATGGAATCAATGCCATAATTTCCATAGATGTCAGTGTTTGATGTTTCTACATAAGCCTTTAATGTACATAATTGAGACTATTTTCAATCCATGATCAGATTTTATGAAATAATATTTGTGAATGTTTAAAAAAAGTTTTAACTGGCACTGTTGTATATTGCTTCTTCATTCTGATTTTTTAAATGCACTTATTTTTCCAGAGGATTTCCCTAATGGAACCTGGTTAGGTGATGAGAATAACCCTGAGATGCGAGTCAGGTCTCCTATTACTCCAGCAGATATGCTACACGTTGCCACAAATTGCAGAACAGCTGAAAAAATGGCATTGACACTTTTGGATTACCTTTTTCATCGTGAAGTACAAGCTGTATCCAATCTCTCAGGGCAAGGGAAACATGGCAAAAAGCAGCTGGATCCTCTAATGATCTACGGAATTAGATGTATGCATAATAACATTTATTTGTACGTTAACTGTGAAAATGTTACCTTTGTTGTTATACTTACCTTTAAATTTACTCAGCAGAAGTGAAGTACAGTACTTCATGCCAAGTTTTTGTTAACATTTCAACCTATGTTTAATGTACAGAATGTTAGCAAGTAAGTTTACAGCAGTACGAAGAATGAATTATTTGTTATCAACGTAATTTAAGTGTTTTATAAGTGTGAAGGACCATTTGCTGTGATAAATAGCTGCATTGCTCTAGATATCTTTATTGTTTATATCTGTTGATCAAATAGATGAAAACAAAGAAAGAAAGCTGTTTGGCTTTAAATAATTTCAGAAAATTTAGGTTAATATGCAACTTGCTAAAATATTGTCCTAATCGGCAATTCCTGTGTGGTAGAGTTTAAAAAATAGTTGTCTTCTTGTTTTGCCTATTAACTGGAATCAGCATATTTCATGTGGATGTTAAAGATGTCTTAGCAATTTTCAAGAAAAAAGCAGGGGTTTCTTGTACTGTTTATTATTCAATCAACACAGAAGTGGATAACAGGTTCACTTATCACATTGCAATTTGTTGGATCTTGCTGCATTAAAACAAATTGGTTTCAATGTGATTTGGGCATTGAGATTATGAAAAGGAATATTTAGATTCAAATCTTCCTTTTTGTTTTTCACTTAATTCTTTAGGTAAGGTGCAACGTAATTAAATCACCTTATGTAAAGTGCCTATTTTAGATTACCAATGGCGGTTGATAAAAGCCTGCATTGGTATCAAGAAGATGGAATGGGTTCAGATTTCATGGGTAAATAACACCAAGTATGCTTGTGTCTATGCAATTAAGTCTCAAACGTTAGTTGTCCACCAGTTGGATTTTGTGGACAACATGCTTTTCCCAGAACTAAGCAACTGGAGAATCTCTGATAATATATCTTAAACGTCCAAATCTCTGGATTGAATATTCTTGAGATATGAATGAGCAGCAGCAGCAGCCATTTGTTAAATTTGCTTCTGTCCACGGGATTTCCATTGGTTTTAGCATGCCAAACCTTAAACAAAATGCAACTCATTTAAGGTTTTGGACCTTTTTCGACTTTCTTGGAAGGATGTCTAAATGTTATTTAAATTCCAGGAACAAAGCATCTGATTGATATAGACGTTGACAATGTGATAGAACACTAACAATAAGTGTGTTATTAAATGAAGTTCATTGACAATATTAAGTTGTTCTAATTTCATTCTGCACATCAAGTACCTAATGACTGCACACTGTGGCTGCCATTTAAATATCCATTCTTATTCATGGGGTGAGCTGGCATGGTGGTTAAGATATTGCTCCAGTACCCACAATAGTGGGTCATTAATCCAAATGTGTGAAATCGAAGTGCACCATGTCAGATGAAGTATTTAAATAAATCATCTTTTTATCAATGTTATTATGAAACTTCTCAAAGTAATTTTTGTTTTTTAAAAAAACCTAGTCTCAGTTGTAACCACCATGAAGCTAGTGGATTATTGAACAAACAATATGAGTTTCTAATGTTCTTCAGGGAAAGAGATCTGTTGTCCTTATTCTATCTGGCCTAATTGTGATTCCAGATCCATTAATGTAGTTGACTTGGTTCAGAATCAAATAGGGATCGACTTTAAAACCATGTAACACTGGTCACGTCTACGACCTAAATACAAAAATTACTTTGAAAAGTTGCATAACATTGATGTCAAGGAAATAAATAATGTGTCACAATCAAATGCACTAGTTGCAGTTACTAAATAAATTAAATTCTTTTCATTGCATGCAGTTCCAGGATTTTTGTTCAGGGTGGCATTCTGTTGCTTCAATTATTAATTACTGATAACTGGAAAAAGTTGTTTATTAGAGTTTTTACTGTGTTTTAGGATTGCAAAATCACATTCTTCCCCTATGAAAAAAGAAAAAAATGAGTGACCTAGACTATAGTCTGCCAACCTATTTGATGTTGGGTTCATGTTGCAAATCTGTGACATCATTGTACTTGAAATAGCGCTTAATATTGGCTGTCCTTAGTTTAAGCACAGTCTCTTTCAGGATGGCTAGAAGTAAAAAAAAATTGGCTGACCTCCATTTAGTGTAGCAGTGACAAATATTCACACACCCATGTGAAGGCTGATAAGATGAATTTGAAGATACAAATGTTTTCTAACATTGTCTTAATTTGGACAGGCTAGCAGACTTAGGATCAGAGTTCATGAGTGACTTCTTTGCTACATTGATGATAGAGTTTTAGGCCCATGGCATTTTGTAATATTTTGTTTGGGTGTGAAGGATAGAGCAAAATATGGGTTGAAATTTACCTGCATATGTGCCAAAATTGGTGACGATACTTTGCACTGATGGGGAGAAGGCAGGGGAGTGGGGATGACTGGAAGAATAAGATCAGCCCAGGATTGAATGGTGGAGCAGACTCAATGGGCCAAATGGCCTACTTCTGCTCCTATGTCTTATGGTCTGATGAGCTTTATGTCAATTTACAGGTTTTCATTTAACCCATACAATGTTAAATTTTCAACATACTTTTTAACATTTGTAGGTCATCTTTTCCATAAATTTGGAATCTCTGAATCAGACTGGTATAGAATAAAACAGAGCATAGACTCTAAATGTCGAACAGCATGGCGCAGAAAACAGCGTGGGCAAAGCTTGGCAGTGAAAGGTTTTGCACGAAGGACACCATTATCGTCCGTTGCAAATGGAGCAGGTAAGAGAAAGATGAGGTAAATTTTAGCTACTTATTGAATTAACTCCATAATATCTGTTTTAGTACCATTTTTACATGAAGTTCTTCAGCAATTTTTCCTTGAATTGTGACTGTCTGACTTCCGATCTACCCATGTTATTGAGACTGGCTTGATCAGAGACAGTTGCTATACCTCCTGTTCTCCCTGTTGACAACATTGTGACTTTTACTTTATCAGGGGGAAAAAAAAAGTTGCTGTCAACTACAAAGGAAATGTCAGAAATCAAGTCTGTGTTGGACTGATTTGAAGAACTCAGTGGGTCAGGCAGCATCTTTGGAGGCAAAGAGATGAACAACATTTTGAGTTAAGACCCTGAATCAGGATTATAAAAGCGAACATGTTAAACCTTATAGGTGGACTCCCAGTGCAAGCAGGGTGCACACTTGAGAATGCAGGAAGGTCTTGTCACATCTAAATGGCAGTCCTCCAGTGAATCCTCCAGGACACTGCTCCGTGTATTGTCAATCACAGGACTCCAATCCCCTATTCCACCATTGCTTCTTCCTGAGGGAAGACACTGCACAGCTGTGCTTGTCAGGATAAATACTATACAGCAATCTTGCAGTATAGGAAGAGTGCTGGAATTTATTTGGTTGTGATTGCAATGGCCTGCAATCTGGGTCATTGTTAGTTCTACTTCTGGTGTCAAAGACCCACTATGCAGTTGGATAGAAATGAATGAATTGTTTCCTTTTAATGGTTCCCAAATACACAAAATCTAATATTATGTTTTTAGTAAAAGATATAATGTCTAAAATATACTAAATGGGATTTCTGTCATTATGTATATTAACTAGTTGAAGGGACAAGTAGTGTTGAGAAGGAATTGAGTCTGCATTAGGACTTAGACAGATTAGGAGAATGGGCAAAGAAGTGGCAGATGGAATACAATGTAGGGAAGTGTACGGTCATCAATATTGGTAGAAGGAATAAAGGTGTAGCTTATTTTCTAAATGGGGAGAAAATTCAGAAATCAGTGATGCAAAGACTTTGGAGTTCTCATGTAGGATTCCCTAACGGTTAACTTTCAGGCTGAGTTAATGTAAGAAAGGCAAGTGTAACATTAACATTCATTTTGTGAGTACCAGAATATAAGAGAAAGGATGTAACGCTGAGGCTTTATAAGGTATTGATTAGATTGCACTTGGAGTATTGTGAGCAGTTTTGTCCCCTTTATCTTGTTGCCGGGTCTTCAGGAGTTGAGTTACAGGGAAAGATTGAACAGGTTAGGACTTTATTCCTTGGAGCCTAGAAGAATGAGGGGAGGTTTGATAGAGGTTTACGAAATATGAGGGGTATAGACAGAGTAAATGCAAGTAGGCTCTTTCCACTTAGATTAGGAGAGATAAATACGGGAGGTCATGGCTTTAGGGTGAAAGGGGAAAGGTTTAGGGGGAACATTAGGGGGAACTTCTTCACTCAGAGAGTGGTGGGAGTATGGAATGAGCTGCCATCTGACGTGGTAAATGCGGGCTCACTCTTAAGTTTTAAGAATAAATTGGGTAAGTACATGGATGGGAGAGGTCTGGAGGGTTATGGACTGGATGCAGGTCAATGGGACTAGCAGAATAATGTTTCGGCACAGACTAGAAGGGCCGAATGGCCTGTTTTTTGTGCTGTTGTGTTCTATGGTTCTATCTAAGAAAGAATGTGCTGGCATTGGAGGGAATCTAGAGGAGGTTCATGAGAATTATTCTGGGATTGAAAAGAGTGTTTGATGGCTCTGGGCCTATACTCATTGGAGTTTAGAAGATTAAAATGTGTCAAATATTGAAAGGTTGAGATATAGTGGGCATGGAGAAGATAGTTCCTAAAGTGGGGGAGTCAAGGTCCAGAAGCCACAGCCTCAGATTAGAAGGATTTCCTTTTAGAACAGAGGTGAGGAGGAATTTCTTCAGCCAGAGGGTGGTATATCTGGAATTCAGTGCCACAGATCGCTCTGAAGGCCAAGTCATTGTGTATATTTAAAGAGGCGGTTGATATGTTGTTGATTAGTAAGCATGTCAAAGGTTATTGGGGCAAATACAGTAGAATGGGGTTGAGAGGGATAATTAATCAACCATGATGGAATGGCGAAGCAGATTTGGTGGACCAATTGGCCTAATTCTGCTCCTATATCATTTGGTTTTCTGTATTATCCAGAACCCTTTTGAATGCTGCAGTTGGATCTAATTCCACTGCCTGTCAGATTCTGATAATTTGATTCATAAAAATCTACTCATATTAGTTTTAGTGTGTTTATTAGATATCTTTGTTATATGTTCCTGTGTTCTTGACAGCTCTGTAAATGTGAATGGTTTCTGTCTATGCCATGTATACCTTTCGTGATTTTTAAACACAAGATACCTTTGCACCTTCTTCTGTTCTCAGGAGAGCAACCATAGTTTTTCCAGTCTATCTACATAATTTACATCTGTTATCCCTGAAATTATTTTGGTAAATCTCTTTTGCACCCTCTCTGCCTCTTTGCACCTTGCCTTTATATTTTTCCTGAAGTTTGACATCAAGAGCTAAGCACTATTTAAGTTGTTAGACCTATGTTCATCATGACTTCCTTGCTCTTCTACTCTATGCCTCTACTTAAAAAAACAATAATACCCAGTGGTGTTTTACCTGGTTCATTAACATTTCCTGCTAATAGCCATAAGTAACTTCCGATTTCCCTGTTCTTGTACCCCATTATAACTGCCCCACTTGTTTATATTGTCTATTCTGATTCTTCCAACCAAGATGTTACACTTCACTTTTCTCCACATTAAATTTCATCTGCTATATGACTGCCCATTCTACCAGGTTTCCATACCTTCTTAAAGCCTATTACTCTATGGCTCATTTTGTGTCATCTGCAAATATGAAATTGTACCCTTCAAGTTATAGTATATTAAGGGCAACAATAGTGTGATTGAGTTAAGTCAAAAATTCATGAAGGCAAATAATGCTGTTAAAACTCAACGTTATTTGTAAAGCAACTTTGTGTTCAAAGTGAAGCATTTGACTATTCAACCATTTTCTTTGTTAAGTAGATGTTGTGGTAGGAAACAGTACTAAACAGTTAATCACAAACAAGAGAAAATCTCCAGCATTTTGTGTGTGTTGCTAAACAGTTAGTCTGTGAAAAGGTGTTAAAATAGACTGGAAGTTACTAATGGCTTTATTTCTATTCCTCTCATTATCAGTTTAAAGAAGGAAATATTTTCCTTCACCAGTTGTGCAAAGGTTTGGAAAAAAATCATTAGAGAAGCTGAATGATGTCTTGTATACTTCTGAACCAGCAATTATTTTATGAAAGGTGATATTTGAAATATTAAAGATGGGCAAGTAAAGGCAGATGGAATCTCGCTTTGATATTTCATTTAATAACACTGGCACTCCATAGATGCTGTGAGAGTTTCAGCTTAGATTATCATTTTAAATATTTGAACTAAGTTTTAAACCATATTATCCAGCAATTCTCCAACTGATTCTTTCTTAGCTTTCTTTAAGATATGAAATTGGACGTGTATTAGTTTGCTTACTACAGAAAGTAATGTTGAAAATCCATTTGACATTTAAATTTGTATTTGAGAAAAAAATGCAAAATACTAAAGTGTCAGGCGTACAAATGATCTTGCTCACATATGAAACGATACTTCTTACTTCATCCCACATGAATTTGAACACTGTTTTGCTTTGTTGAAGATGGAATGCAAGAATCAGTGCCATCATCGGGAGATTTGCAGCAAAACCAGGCCCAAACATTGCACTATGCATTGGCAAATGCTCAGCAAGTTCATATCCATCGCATAGGAGAGGATGGACAGGTTCAACAAGTAGTGAGTATTGTCAGGCTATACCACAGTAAAATTTATAAATGACAAGATAGATTCTACCAATCCTTATTGGACCAATCACTTGGCACTTCAGTGCTGTGGCCTTAAATTTGATCTATTACTGCTTGAATTTCTGCAATACACTGAGAAAGTGCAAAATAAGTGACACAATTCCCCAGGCTAAATAGATTTACATCTGAGTTTTAGAAAAATATAAGAACATCACCGATCATCACTTGTGATCTTTAAAGTTCGTTTGATTTTAGATGGTTCATTTTGATTGGAAAGTCATCTTGTCAATTCAGTGTTCATTTTATTGAAAATTAATTAACAGGATTCAGAATCACAATGAAACATGGACAGCTGGCATTGTAAATCGTGTAGATGGGAGCATTTCAATCATAAAGAGAGGTTAATTGATTGAGCAACTAGACAAAACTGACAGATTGTTGTTAAATGTGATGTCATTGAATCACTTTGGACCTTAGTAGGAGCGAACAAAATTGCTAAGCTAGATGTGGTAGAAGCCATGTATGTAGATTATTAAAATGATCACAATGGGAAAATAATTGGAAAAGACTGATAGAATGCTGGCCTTTATATTCAGAGAATTGGCATTCAAGTGGATGGAAACTTTGGTACAGGTATCCAAAGCTCTGCTCAGCCATAAATAGAGAGCGACAGTGGTACTGTGAGCATACCTGGAGACCATACCCCAGCATGAGGATATTGACTTGAAGAGGAATGTAGATTTATCAGTGATCCTTAGACAACGGGGGTTAAGCTAAATGGGTAACATGTCCTGAAACTTAGAAGATTAAGAGATAATAGATAATTTTATTGAATTTTCAAAAACTTCTTGAGGGGAATTGTTGGGATGAGTACATTGCTACTCTGCTTAGCCCTATCTCACAGATTGCAGATCTATTGTGGTACTTTTGACCATAAATCCAAACACTCAGAGATATCCCATGTTTTTTTTTAAGACATCCAATTGAATATACACTGTTATGCCAGGAACCTGTTGTGTTCCTACTGCTGCTACTTGGTGCTTTGCTGAAGACCTAGTGTGAACCTTGCTTTCCATTGGTGCTCTTGGGGCATCTCCTTCACATGCTTAATTACTAATAGTTGATGTGGTCCAAAGGATCCAGGTATTTTTTACGCATGTGAAGCAGTCACTGCTAGTCCCCAGTTATGCCCAGAGCCTAACACTTTAGTGCTCAGCGGTTGTATTGCATGGTTTGCCCCAGCGCGTCTAACACCAGTCCTTGTAGGTAACCAGGGGTGATTTATTACTAGAGGAGAGCCATGTTCCTAGCACAAGACCTCACAGCAATGGATCTCTCATAATAGTGGTCTGTTCCACAAGCCTCCAAGAGGCAATTTTCCAACAATTTTCCAACACAGCAGTGTGCAGTAAAATGAAAGGCATGGACTTCTGCTAGGTATCCCATTTTAATATTGAATCTACTAGTACTCTGATTCTTGGGAACACAACCGATGTGCTAAGTGAAGTACCAGTACAGAAAGAAGCTAATTCTTCAGTTTTAGTAGTCTAGAGCTTGAAGTCAGAGTCTGAAAATGAAGAGTCTGGTCTTTCAAGAATTAGTTGTCTGCAGATGGTGAGAGAACTCTAAAACACTCTTTAGGGTACATCCAATCAACTGTTAATTTTAAATCCCAGGTTGATCCGTTTATGTAAACCAAAGTTATTAAAAATTTATATGGTGAAGAATCCGTTACAGATCTGACATGTTAGAATTGGCTCAGCAGGATAAGAAACCTACTTGTATTTCTAAGTTCCAAATCAGTCAAGCAGCAGCCTTGAATTGAGCATTACTGGGAACACTGCCATTTATTATCCAAATTAAATTGTCATTTCAAAGGATGTTGCTGGTTTTCATTTGTACCATGAATGGCTTTTGATCAAATGGACAGTTTATTGAAGGAATGCTAGGGAATTTTCAAGATATGTTTCCCAAAAACTGAAATTCCCAGAATTGGTGTTTAACTTTTACCAATCTAGACATTGTTCATAACCTTAAATTAATTTCATTTTGATTTATTTATTCTTTTAGTATTCCTCCTATTTTAAGGAATTAATGCCTGTGGTATTTTATCAATCAGTAATACTTTTCCTCATCCTTCTTCGTGTCTTTTCTGTCTACTGGCTGTACAGGGGCACCTGCATATTGCACAGGTACCACAGGGGGAGCAAGTACAAATCACTCAGGATAGTGAGGTAAGACTGCAGAGAAAATCTTATTATGATTTATGTGATGACTTTTCTCCAAGATCTTTAAATTGACCTCATTGCTAAACCCCAAAAATCTAGGTAATGAATGTTGTTTACAATAATGTCCATGAGCACTACCTGCAGGTGTTGTTGACAGATTGGTGTATATATAACAATAATACTCTTAGTGTTGGTGTTAGGTATGGTCTTGAGTATTCTCTGTGGCACTGGTATACATGAGGTTTATTGATTTGTATGGGTCACAGTATGATTCACAGTGGAGTGATTTTTACTTAATATTTGAATGTGCTAAAGGTTATCATGATATATTTTAAACTATATAAACTATCTCCTCGACTAGGCATAATTACACTATATTAATATTCTTCTGTTTGAGGCATGGAATAGTAGGTATTGTACAAAACCTGTCTAGTATTCAGTTCACATGACTTCAGTGTTTGGCACCATTGCTGATTGTAGTGGAATCACATGCACAGTATATGAGTCACGTTGGACATCTCTTTTTCACAGATCTACTTCAGAATCAGAATCAAAATCAGAATCAGGTTTAATATAACCGGCATATATTGTGAAAGTTGTTGCTTTGCAACAGCAGTGCAGTGCAATACATAATAAAAGACTAAATTACAGTAAGAAATAAATTAATAAGTTGTGCAAAAAGAGGGGGAGAAAAATAGTGCAGTTATGTAAATGAATTAATTGTCCATTCAGAAATCAATGGTGGACGGGAAGAAGCTGTTTCAAAAATGCGTACTGTGTGTCTTCATGCTCCTGAACCTCCTCTTTGATGGTAGCAATGAGAAGAGGTCATGCCCAGGTGATGGGGTCCTTAAAGATGGATACAGCCTTTTTTTGAGGCATCGCCTTTCAAGATGTCCTTGATGCTTTGGAGGCTAATGCCCATGATGGAGCTGGCTAAATTTGTAACTCTGCAGCTTTTTCTGATCCTATGCAATGGCCCCTCCATATCAGATGGTGATGCAACTGGTTAGAATGCTCTGCATGGTTCATCTGAAGAAATTTGCTAGTGTCTGTGATGACATACCCGATTTTCTCAAACTTTGAATGAAATGTAGCCTCTGTCGCGTCGTCTTTGTAATTGCATCAATATGTTGTGCCCAGGAAGATCGCCAGGGATGTTGATGCCCAGAAATTTGAAACTGCTCACTCTTTCCACTGCTGATTACTCAATGAGGACTGGTGTGTGTTCCCTCAACTTCCCCTTCCTGAAGTCCACAGTCAGTTCATTGGTCTTTCTGACGCAGGGTGCAAGGTTGTTGTTGCAATGCTACTCGACCATGCAATCTCCCTCACTCCTGTATGCCTCCTCATCACCATCTGAAATTCTGCCAACAGTAGATATGTCATTGCGTTTGAGCTGTGCTTTACCACACAGACACGAGTGTCAAGAGAGTAGAGCAGTGGGCAAAGTTTGCATTATTGAGGTACGCCAGTGTTGATTGTCAGTGAGAAGGAGATGTTATTTTTGATCCACACCGACTGCGGTCTTCCAATGAGGAAGTCAAGGATCCAGTGGCAGAGGGAGGTACGTGGGCTTAGACTTTGCTTGTTGATTAGAACTGCGAGTGCTGTACTTGTGAGTTATTAAAAAAATAATATTTGAATTTTATTGCGCCATGTTCTGGATTAGAAATGGGATTTTTCTAATAAGTGGGAAAAATATCAGTGATAATTCTTGCCCTCAGCTCAGTCCTGTAACATGAATTTCAATATCATAATGTTACATTTAATATCTCCATAATGTTTGAATGTGTTATGAATCAATAGTTTCTACATATGATTCTTTTATATAAATGTTTGAAGTACAGGGCCTGGAATACACATTAATGCTGTCTGATAGTTTGTCAGACAATAAGTGTACAAAATAATATTGAGCACATTACACTAAGTTAGGGATCTAATGCTCATAGAAGGACTTTTATGAAGTCAATGAGCTAGTGTTTCTCCTAATTAGGTATATTACACTAAAGCATTTAATTACTTGGATGACTATATGTGCTTCAAGGCCGCCACCATTGTCCCCGTGCCGAAGAAGTCTTCAGTGTCCTGCCTCAACAACTACCGTCCCGTCGCACTCACATCCATCATCATGAAGTGTTTCGAGAGGCTCGTCATGAGACACATCAAGACCCTGCTGCCCCCCTCACTGGACCCCCTGCAGTTCGCGCTTCGTCCCAACCGCTCAACAGACGACGCCATTGCCAGCACCCTCCACTTGGCCCTCACCCACCTGGACAAAAAAGACACATACGTTCGAATGCTGTTCATGGACTTCAGTTCATCATTCAACACAATCATTCCTCAGCACCTGATTGGAAAGCTGGAACTGCTAGGGCTGAGCACCTCTCTCTGCAACTGGATCCTAGACCTCCTGACTGGGAGACCTCAGTCAGCCCGGATCGGGAGCAGCATCTTCACTGAGCACGGGGGCCCCCCAGGGCTGTGTGCTCAGCCCACTGCTGTTCACTCTGCTGACCCACGACTGTGCTGCAACACACAGCTCAAATTACATCATCAAGTTTGCCGATGACACGACTGTGGTGGGTCTCATCAGCAAGAATGATGAGTCAGCATAGAGAGGAGGTGCAGCGGCTAACGGACTGGTGCAGAGCCAACAACCTGTCTCTGAATGTGAACAAAACAAAAGAGATGGTTGTTGACTTCAGGAAAGCACAGAGTGATCACTCTCTGCTGAACATTGACTGCTCCTCTGTTGAGATCGTTAAGAGTACCAAATCTCTTGGTGTCCACCTGGTGGAGAATCTCACCTGGTCCCTCAACACCAGCTCCATAGCCAAGAAAGCACAGCAGCATCTCTACTTTCTGCGAAGACTGAGAAAAGTCCATCTCCCACCCCCCCATCCTCACCACATTCTACAGAGGTTGTATTGAGAGCATCTTGAGCAGCTGCATCACTGCCTGGTTCAGGAATTGCACCATCTCGGATTGCAAGACCCTGCAGCGGATAGTGAGGTCAGCTGAGAAGATCGTCGGGGTCTCTCTTCCCGCCATTGCAGACATTTACACTACATGCTGCACCCATAAAGCCAACAGCATTGCGAAGGATCCCACGCACCCCTCATACAAACTCTTCTCCGTCCTGCCATCTGGCAAAAGGTACCGTAGCATTTGGGCTGTCACGACCAGACTGTGAAACAGTTTCTTCCCCCGAGCCATCCAACTCCTTAATACCCAGAGTCTAGACTGACATCTACATCATTTATTATCATATTGTAATTTGTCCTCTACTGTGCCTATTGTCTTGTTTATTAATTACTGTACTGCCCTGCATTGTTTCATGCACTTTATGTAGTCATGTAGTGTGTGGTGCGGTGAGTGTGTGAGGGAGTGTCTGTACCGAGTTCTGCTGCTCGCCCTCGCCTCTTAACGCTAGATCAGCCCGATCAGGGAGGAAGGCTGGCTACGAGTTGGGACTGTTGATTGTGTGGGTGGGGGACTTTGGCGTGGAGGAATCTAGTAGTTTGGAAAGTTTTAGTTTGTAGCCTATGGCTGCAAAAGGGAAGGGTGGGTTGAGATTGAAGGGAGAGGGCGGGAGACTGTGGAATACTCCAGAAGTAAGGGTAGCCAAAAAAGGGGTGCTTCAAGTGAAAGACCTGAAGTAATGGGGGACAACAAATTGAGGAAAATGGGTGAATTGGGGGAATTTATAGTTCTGTATAAAACTAAAGGTCAGAAGGAAGGGGAAGGAGGATTTAGAGCCCTTAATCCTTTGAAAGTGGCAGCAGCATTAGAGAACCAAATAGGTAAAGGATTCCAGGCCAAGATTTTGTCTAATGGATTGTTGAAAATTTGTTACAAAGATATTGACCAGTATAACAGTGCTAAAATGATGGGAAAATTGGTTGTGAAGGTGGAGTGTATTACTCTGAAAGAAAGGAAGGGAGTTAGGGGGTTAGTGTATGGTATTTGGTCTGGCATGACTGAAAAGGAAATTTTGGACAATATTAAAGGTCGTCGAGTGATCGAAGCCAAACGATTAAAATCAAGAGAAGGGATTCCCCTGTTCTTTTGGTTTTTGCAGGTGATGTTCTTCCAACTAGAGTCTATCTTGGGTGCATGTCTTATCAAGTTAGAGAATACATTAGGCCTCCCTTAAGCTGTTATAATTGCCAGAGATTTGGACATGTTGCTGGTTCATGTCGAGGTAAAAGAAGATGTATGAAATGTGGAGAGGATCATGATATTAAAGCATGTAAGGCAGCGGTGCCTAAATGCAGTAACTGTGGAGGGGACCATATAGTGGCATTAAGAGAATGTGAGTATTTTAGTAAGGCAAAGCAGATTCAGGATGTTAGTATCCAACAAAAACCATCATATGCTGAAGCAGTAAAGAAAGTTGACAGAGAGCAAAGGATAAGTAAAGAAAAGATTGGAATGATGGGGAGTCAGTTCATTCTGAGTTCTCCAACTATGGTTCCTTCAGGCATGTTGTTGATGACTAAAGAGTCTTTTTTGGCGTTTGTTGTTGAAGTACTGGTCGGGGCTAAGACTACAGCCAAGAGGATGGATATGATAAAAGTAGTTGTTGGAGCTGCAGAGAGATTCCTTGATATTAAAAAAAGATTTCGCTGGAAAAATTACATGAGTATATGACAGACTCAATCACTGAATACTTCCCAGTTGTTGGGATCAGAGACTACGGAGGAGCTTTATGTGGATGAAGAGG
The DNA here is from genome assembly GCF_963921235.1 of Mobula hypostoma. Classification (NCBI taxonomy): domain Eukaryota; kingdom Metazoa; phylum Chordata; class Chondrichthyes; order Myliobatiformes; family Myliobatidae; genus Mobula; species Mobula hypostoma. The sequence goes on from NC_086110.1 coordinate 42,481,649, forward strand.
CCAATAATTAGTATTTCGATGTTTTTGATATTACAATGGATTGCAAGAAGTTTATCTGCAAATGGTCAAAAATTAAGAAGATTTGTTGGAACTTCTATTGACAAGCCTGATTTAATCTGTATACAGGAGACATGGTTAGATTTAGATTTTGTGATCCCTGGATATGGTAGTTTGAGAGTTGACAGAACGGGTAAATCTGGTGGAGGGTGTGCAACTTTCATAAAAACAGGACTCCAGTTTAGAAGACTTGATACTAAATCTAACCTTGAAATTGTGGCTGTGGAGGTTTGGAGCTCTTGTGGTCAAATAACTTTGATTAACTTTTATAATTCAGGTAATATGATGTTATCAAATTTGGATGAAATTATGAATAAGGTAAGATCCCCAGTGATCTGGGTTGGAGATTTCAATGGCCATAATCCTATATGGGGTAGTGAAAGTAAAGATAGTAATGGAGCGGTAATAGAGGAGTTTCTAGATAAATACAACGTGGTACTGCTAAATGACGGAAGGCCTACAAGATTTAATATTGTAAAGAATACTTGTAGTCACTTAGACTTATCTATCACTTCCTCAAACTTAGCTAGGGTTGGGGAATGGGGTGTTATGGACAGATACACACTAGGAAGTGATCACTATCCTATATTATGCCGAATTGGTAGAAATTTGATAGTAGAAGCTGAGGAGAGATCTGCTAGGTATAATTTTTCTTTGGCCCATTGGGATGAGTACCAGGAGAAAGCTGTGGATATAATAGAAGAAATTAATAGTGAAGGCTCCATAGATGATTGGAATGAATCCCCCGTTCTATAATTCATAAAGTTGCTCAGTTGACTATTCCGCTACGGAATGTACTTTAGGCTCGATCATTAGTTCCGTGGTGGAATAAAAATTGTGATGTTCCAGTAAGAAACAGAAATAGAGCTTACAGAAAATTAAGAAAGTACCCAGTGTTAGATAATGTTATGGAGTATAAAAAGGAAAGAGCAGTAGCGAGGAGAGTAATTAAAAATGCAAAGGGGGATAGTTGGAGAAGAATTTGTGGAACCCTGGGTCCTGAGACACCTATAAAGCAGCTATGGGCGATCATTCACAGAATGTCAGGGATATATAGGAAACCATCTATCTCAGCTTTGCTGGATGGAGATATTGAAGCTGTAACCAATAAGGAAAAGGCTGATATGTTTGTAGAGGTGTTCCAAGCGTTACATAGTTCTGGAGAGTTAGGTGATTTGAGAAAGAAAATTATGTTAAAGGAAAGTTGGAAATTGGACAGGAGTTTGGATGATAATAGCTCCATAAATTTGTTTTTCTCCCTTCAGGAATTGCAGGAAGCTGTCCAATCAGGTTCAAACACTTCTCCTGGTAGGGATGGACTGTGTTATGAATTGCTTAAGCATTTAGATGACTCTGTATTAATAGAAATTCTAGCATTATTTAATTCAGTGTAGAAAGAAGGAAAATTACCAGTAGAATGGAAGCATGTGGTGGTAGTTCCAGTTTTAAAGCTAGGTAAGGACGCATCTAGTCCTAGTACGTATCGGCCTATAGCTTTAACGTCTGTGCTTTGTAAAACTATGGAACGAATGGTCACCAACAGACTTGTTTATTTTTTGGAAAATAAGGGACATTTTGCTGCCTATCAATATGGTTTTAGAACTGGAAGATCAACAATGGAATCTATTACCCTTTTAGATCATGATATTAAAAAAGCATTTCAAAATAGAGAAGTAATGTTAAGTGTATTTCTAGATATTGAAGGAGCATATGACTCACTATGGAAGGATGGCTTATTAATTAAACTCGATGATGCGGGAATTAGAGGTAGAATGTTTAATTGGATCAAAGATTTCCTTAAGGAAAGGACAATTCAAGTAAGAATAGGTGGAACAAGCTCCAAATTAGTTAAAGTAAGTAATGGTACCCCTCAAGGAAGTGTCATTAGTCCACTTCTCTTTCATGTCATGATAAATGTTATCATTGATCAGGTAGGGACAAGATTTGGCAAATCATTGTTTGCAGACGATGGTGCAATCTGGAAAAGAGGAAGAAACATCAAGTATATATTAAGGCAGGTACAAAGGGTTTTAAGGTCAGTTGAAAAGTGGGCTAATAAATGGGGTTTCAGGATTTCTACTTCTAAGTCCAAATACATGATTTTTGGTTTTAGAAGAAAGATTCCTGATTGTGAATTGTGTCTATATGATTGTCCACTAGAAAGAGTCAAGGTATTCAAGTTTCTAGGTGTCTGGTTTGATGAAAGACTTACTTGGAGGGTTCATATAGATAAAACAATTAGAAAGTGTGAGAAAATTTTAAATGTTATGAGAAGTATTGCTGGATGCGACTGGGGAGCAGGGCGGGAAACTATGTACTTAATATATCTAGCTATGATTAGATCGGTTATAGATTATGGTTGTATTGTTTATGGTTCTGCTGCTGTGGCAGTGGTTGGAAAACTAGACACTGTGCAGTCCAAAGCACTTAGACTCTGTTGTGGAGTTTTTAGAACAACATCAGTCCCGGCATTATGTGTGGAGATGGGGGAAGTGCCTCTGCATTTAAGATGAATTCAGTTGGACCTGCAGTATTGGGAAAAACTAAATGGATTCAATCACAGCTGTCCATCAAAGTGTCTTTTGCAGGGGAAGTTGGAGCGCCAAAGTAAAATTAAAAGATACCCGTTTTTAGATTTGGTCAATAACTGGGCTGTGAAATTGAAACTGACTGAGGAAGACATGGTTGGCCAAATTTGCCTGCCACCCGTCCCTTTTTGGCTCTTTCCAGATCAAGAAGTAGACCTATTCCTTTTTTTAGCTTCAAGGAAGCTGTGCAATTTCATCAGTGTTGATCACAAATGAATATTTAAATAATAAATGGGGATCTTATCTGAAGATTTTTACTGATGGCTCAGTGGATCCAGAGAGCAGTAGGGCAGGATTTGGGATGTGTGTGTCTCAACTTGGAGTTAAGATTGGTCACTGGGTTTCAGATGGTGTTTCTGTCTTTGCAACAGAATTATTAGCAATCCTCTGGGCCTTATGGTGGATAGAAGACTCTCGACCACGTAGGGTTATCATCTGTTCAGATTCTGCTGCTGCCTAAGAGTCTATAAAAGGGAGTAAATCAAAAGCTCATCCAGACAGAGTTATTGAGATTCTCTTAGTGTTGTTTAGAGTAGGGAAGATGGGTTGTGCAGTTAGATTTTCATGGATACCTGGGCATGCTGGGGTGGAGGGAAATGAAATTGTGGATGGCATTGCAAAATCTTCCTTACAGAGCAGGCAAATAGAAATTAGAGTTCCCCTAGGCAGAGCAGAATTGAGAAGTAGGATTAAAAAAGGTATAGAGAAGAAGTGGCAGGAGGATTGGAAAAATGAATTAAGGGGCAGGCATTGTTTTTCTAGTCACCCACTAGTTAAAAAGGTCTCAGACAGTTACCTTTTCAGTCGTAGAGATATGGTGAAATTTACAAGACTTAGGTTGGGGCATTGTGGGCTAAACTATTATTTAAAGATAATAGGAAAACATCCTACTAGATTATGTGACTGTGGTAGTCCAGAGACAGTCCAGCATGTTTTGCTGAGCTGTAATCGATACAAAATTGAAAGAAGCATGCTGTTCAAGAGGCTATCTGGCTTAAATTTGTTTTGGTTTTCTATTCAATCTTTGTTTGGCCATCAAGAGAATCAACATCTGATTGAAGAGTCTATCATTCAGTTTATACACGAGACTAGGTTGTATTCGAGAATTTGAGTTCCTTGAAGTTCTGTAATTAATTATACATCCTGCGGAGGGCTGTAATACACCAAGATGCGTCTAAACAGCCGGAAATAGAAGAAGAAGAAGGTAGTCATGTGTAGGTCTGTAGTCTAGTATAGTTTGGTGTTGTTTCATGTAGCACCATGGTCCTGGAGGAACGTTGTTTCGTTTTTACTGTGTACTGTACCAGCAGTTTATGGTCGAAATGACAATGGAAAGCGACTTGACTTGACTATATGTTTGGGAGAAGTGATAACAATAACTTGTTATGCCAATATGGGAATGATCGTTATATTTAACTGGGCTGAATTTATATTACACCACAATCCCTGTCAGGACCTCCGTGTTTTGTAACTGTATCCTCAGTTTAGCCGATATTTTCCACTGTCACTTTCCTTCATCTCACGCTGAGTTATAACACATTTTAGTAGTCATTTAATTCAGTCCATGTTTATATGTTCATTTCTTCTGTTACATATTTTTGCATTTTTTTATGTTGTGGTAGATAGAAAATTATTTTGTATCATTTCAAAAAGTGTATAACTTTTATAAGTTAAGAAAGTAATTTGAATTCTTCATCCACCAGGTAATGATTATTCTAACTTTGAAATTAATTGCAGTTACAATTGCGGAAATAATGATCTTTTGTGATGCTTGATGGAGCAGTAATTGTACATTTTATGATGGTATTTATTTAATTTTGCTTTCATTTTATCTGATAGAATTTCTATTGTTGATGTGTTTTAATTCAGGAGAGTTCCTTCTTGTGGGTATCTACAGATTTCCTTCATTACTATTTCACAAAATACTTAAATATTACAGATAGTAGCTACTTTTACAACTTTTATAAACACAATTGTATCATCTGTAGTTCCCCCCTCTCCCCCTCCCCCTCTCCCCCTCTCCCCTTCTCCCCCTCTCCCCTTCTCCCCCTTCTCCCCCCTCTCCCCCGTCTCGTCCCTCTCTCCCCCCTCTCTCCCCCCTCTCCCCCTCCCAAAATCTTTATTTACAACCTGTCATCATTTTGGTATTATCCTCTGTCAATCTACCACCAGTTTTACTAAGTAAATTGAAATCAAAAATGGAAAATACAGTGCAAAATCTTTTTTGTTATTAAATTACTTCATATGGATATATTCCTTCTTAAATATATTCCAAAGTTCCTTCTCATTTTTATTTCTCTTTACCCTGTTATAGCAGAGGGTGCTAACAGGACAAGCTCCCCCTACCTATTAAATGTTCCTAATGGCGTGTGACTCAAATAGCATCTGACAACCAAGTCCAGATCCAAGCCTTCACATGTGACTTAGCTACTAAGGTTGGTGAAATTGTTTCTACTGACAGGAGAAGGGGCAAAGGTAGGTTACTGGTGCCTTAAAACCATTTGCTCTGGGCAGATGGGGCTCGTCAGCCATGGTTGGCAGCTCATCTAGAAGAAGGAATACTCTGATCTCAAACCTCTGCTGCCTTGCGGCTGTATCCACTCACCGAGAAGGCTTCGGGAATAAACTCTGAGGGGAAAATTAAAGCTGAAGTCCCTGAGGCAGTCCTACGTGGAGTTCAACGTTGGCCGGCAACTCCTGCGATGCAGCTGGTACCAAACTGTATCTGTCTCTGCCGTTCCTTTGGGTTCATCAGATGCGTGGAGAGGGGGAGCTCGCTACATGGGCAACAGATTGCTCTCCATATCGTACTGCCCTGGCTTGCGTATCCAGACAGCTGGCATGCAACATCCGTTGTCGACCCTGACTGACAGAGGCCTCATTTACTCACCTAAGCAGGAGCTTTTGTCAGGGTTGTCTCTTGCTCAGTAATTCCACACATTTGATTTGAAAGTTTTACATTACTGGAAGGCTCTGTAGACTTACTGGTTGGTTATCATTGTTGTAACTAATATTTTTGTCTGGGAGAACCCAAGGAAAATATGTATTTTTTAAATACAGTGGATTTTGGTTTTCGGGGCCATTGGTTAAATGGGGCAGCCATTTATTTGGAACAACTCTTAAAGAACAAATACGAATTGAGAAAAGCGCCAGGATTTTCCTCATTTATGTGGGACTCTATGCCATCTAATTCGGGCAGGAGACTGTTGCTGAACAGTTTCTAATTAGTATCAGTTGTGTGTACTTGTGTGGCTGTTAGACACTGCACAGTACTTAGAGTGAACAGTTTTTAAGTAACACACACAAAATGTTGGAGGAACTCAGCAGGCCAGGCAGCATGTATTGACTGGAGTTTTTTTTTCTCCAGTCCAACCGAAGGGTTTTGGCCTGAAACGTCGACTATACTTTTTTCCATAGATGCTGCCTGGCCTGCTGAGTTGCTCCAGCATTTTGGGTGTGTTGCTTGGATTTCCAGCATCTGCAGATTTTCTCTTGTTTGTGATTTTTTAAGTAACATCAGTTGCATGTGTTTGTGTTCAAAAAGCAACGATTTTTCTCACTGATAGTTGAGAAAAATAAGCAGTAAGACAATTTAGAATTATTTTCCTCACCACAGTTTCAAGCATTCAGGGTTGGAGGTGCCAGAAATGGCTGGGAGTGAAAATGAAATGATTTCACTACTTCAACAAGCTAGGAACTATGAAGAATTTGAAGGTATTGACAATCATCTAGAAAAATGAAAATGAAGATCTGGAGGATATAATCATTGATATAGTTATATGAAGGCAGTCTATCATTTGCACTAGGTGTCTGCACTGACTTTGTTCATTTACAGTTAATCAAAAGAACTGAATAAATTTCTCCATCTATAACTATTAGGAACTTATGCACAATTTTATAGTACTGTAGGGGTATTGGTAATGTATATATATTTTCTGTGATTAAAATTATGTGACAGACAATTTAGATTTGGTTTGTAGATTGCACTTGTTCCTCTTCAATGGAATGAGAATCAGGTTTATTATCTCTATCTTATATATTATGAAATTTGTTGTTTTGCAAAAACACAAAATAATTATAAATTACAAAATAAATAAATAATGGACATAAAGAGGAAAGGTGAGGTAGTGTTCATAGGTTCATGGACCAGATGGCAGAGGGGAAGAAGCTGTCCAGAGTGGTTGAATCAGTATCCTGTACTTCCTCCCTGACGGTAAACCTGGATAGTGAGGGACCTTAAGGCTTGATGCTGCCTTCTTGAAGATGTCCTCCATAGTGGGGAGGGTTGTGCTTACGATGGAGCTGACTGAGTCAATAATGTTCTTCAGCCTCTTGTGATTCTGTGCTTGCCAGGCTGTGAGACAGTCAGCCAGAATGCTCTTCATGGTACATCTATAGAAATTTGCAAGAATCTTTGGTGACATAGGAAACGTCCTCAAACTCCTAACAAAGTAGTGCTTCTGGCATGCCTTCTTAATGACTGCATCTGTGTTTTGGGCCTAGGGCAGATCCTCAGGGATGTTGACACCCAGGAGACGAGAAGCTGCTCACTCTTTTCACTCTGACCTCTCAATGAGGTTTGGTGGGTGTTCTCCCAACTTCCCCTTCCTGAAGTCCACAATCAATTCCTTAGTTTTGCTGACATTGTTTCTTAATCAACCGATCTACCTCACTCCTGTTGGGTAGATTCTTGTTGCCATCTGTGATTTTACCAACAATAGTGGTATCATTTGTGAATTTATAAATGCTGTTTGAACTGTGCTTAGCTCTACGGTCATGAATGAAGAGAGAGTAGCATCCTTGAGCTGCACCAGGTGTTGATTGTCAGCAAGGAGATGTTATCACCAATCCATTTTGACTGTTGTCTGATGAGGAAGTTGAGGATCCAGTTGCAAGGGGAAGTACAGAGCCCACTTTAGAAGCTTCATGATTAATATTGAGGGAATGATGGAACTTAACACCAAGCTGTAATCAATAAATGGCAGCCTGACATGTTTTGCTTCTGTCTAGATGCTCTAAAGCTGACTGAGGAGCCAGTGAGATTGTGTTTGTTGTTGACCTGTGTGACTAAGTAAATTACAGCGTGTCCAGGTCATTGCACAGGCGGAAGTTAATTCTAGCCATAATCAACCTCTCGTAGCACTTCATTATGGTATATGTGAGTGCATTAAGGTAGCCTCCCTTGCTCTTCTTGGACACTGGTATGATTGATTCCTCTATGAAGTAGGTGGTAACCTCAGATCACAGCAGTAACCTCAGAACACTCCACCTGGTTGGTCAGCACAGGTTTTCAGGTACCCGGCCAAGTACACCATCAGGGCCTGATGCCTTGCAAGGGTTCACCCTCTTGGAGGATATTCATACATTGGCCTTAATAGAGATCACAGGGTCATTGAATGTTGTAGGGATTTGTGAAGGTGTAGTATTATTCTACCTTTCAAGCTGTGCATAAAATGTGTTGAGCTCATCAGAGAGTGAAACATCACTGTCATTTATGCTGCTAGATTTTGCAATATAGAAAATAATGGTAGGCAAACCCTGGCACAACTGTCGTGCATCCATGTGTCTCTGAGGTTTCACATGGTTTTGCCTTTTCACTCTCATGATGGCCTTCTGTAGGTCTTACCTGGATCTCTTGTAGGCTTCTGAATCACTGTTCTTGAACGCTTCAGATCTAACCCTCAGCAGCTTGTGAATCTTCTGATTCATCCAGAGTTTCTGGCTTGGGTATGTTCATTGTGTTTTCGAAGGCACACACTTATCCACACAGGGCTTGTTGATGACTTTGGCATATTCACTCAGATCCGAAAATGAGTCCTTGAATATGATCTAGTCCACTGATTCAAAGCAGTTCTGTAAACACACCCCTGCCCCTTTCACAGTCCTCACTACTGATGCTGCAGTCTTCATTCTCTGTATGTTGGGAAAGGAAGTACAGCCAGATGTTGCTCAGCCTACTGAGTTCCTGCAGCAGATTGTTTATTGCTTCAGATTTCGACATCTGTAGTCTCCTGTGGCTACATTTATCTGCTTGTCATACTGCCAGATTTATCCCTCTGCTTCCAGCTCCAATACCTTAAAAACTGTGTTCTATTTGCAAACTCACAAACAATTCCTCCATTGCCTTCATCTGAATCTTTACAGTGAAGGCATTCTTGTCCTTCCAGAAAATTGCTGCCATTGATAGCAATCTTCTCTTTAGGAAAGTGAAATGTTTTGGCTTCAGTCATATTTATCCTTAGTTTAGCTCTGTGTTTTCTGTGCTCTATATTCTAGGTGTTGAAATGAATGAGGGGGACTTATTAAGATTCTGTGGGTGACATGACTTTGGATCCTGATGGACTTTACATTAGCATCTTCTGCTTCTGCTTGGTACTGCACAAGCACTGCCGAACGGCTGTTATAATGCGCAGTCGGTGTGAAACCCGACTGGATAAAGAGAATCACCGAATGCGCAATTAGATTTCTCCAAGACATTGATCTTGAAAAAAGTAGCTAATAACAGAGTTGATGCATTGGTTTTAACTTTTCAGAAATACTAGTTTTGGGAAAGGTTCAAATAATTGGAAAATAACAACATAAACTTTATTCAGGAAAAAAAGAGCAAGATAAAATGAAGGAAACTGCAATTCAACAAGCATAATATCTGGCAGGGATATGTTAGTAACTATAATTTAAATCGGGACGGTTTTATGAAAGGAAATTGATTTAATTTTTTAAAAATTGCTATGGATAAAGACAACCACTGACTGCACAATTAGATTTCTCAAAGACATTTGATGAGTTGCTTCTGTGATTATTGTGAAAATGTAAATTCGTAGTGTAAGGTAACATAGGTGTCAATAGAAAACTAGCTCGCAACCAGGAAACAGTAGATAAAATAGCTTTTCCAATAGTTGACAAGAAGCAGTGAGTGGCGTGCTGCAAGGCTTAGAGCTGAGGTTTCTACTTGTTACTATTTATATAGATGACTTGGACGAAGGAATGGAAAGTTGTGTTGCTAAATGTGGATGACATGAAGATAGATAGGAAAGTATCTCAAGAGGCCCATCCTGAGGACGGATCTCGGCTTGAAGGATCGACTGTTTACTCTTCCATAGACGTTGCCTGACCTGCTAGGTTCCTCCAGTATTTTGGGCGTGTTGCTTTGTAATTCCAGCATCTGCTAACTCTCTCATGTTTGTGCCAGGGAAGTACTGCAAGTTGTGAATAGGATATAGAGGGGCACTTAAGGGGTTATTTGGGTCACTTGAGTTGGAAAATACTTGGCGAATGTTGAAATAATTTGGGAAAATGTGTAATTATTCATTTTGACACGAAAAGTGTAACGAATAATATTTAAATAGTGAGAGCTCTAAGAAGCAGAGTATCCACGTGTATGATTTGCAAAAGATGAGAGTCAAGTTACAGCAAAAGTTAGGAAAGCCATCAGAACTTTGTTTCTTGATAGGAAATTTAAACACAAAAGTAGTACAGTAAAACAGTATAGTGCATCTCGATAAGATTTGCTTGAAATACTTTTCTGATGATTATTCTCCTTGTTAACGGAAAAATGTAAATGTTTTGAAAGCAGTTTAGAAGTGTAATATACTGATATCTGGAATAGTGAGGATAGATTTGTATCTGCTAGAATTTAGAAGAGCAAGAGGAGATTTGATTGAAAAATAAGTGATACTGAGGGTTCTTGACAGGGTAGTTGTGGAGGGGAGATGCTTCTTATGGGAGAATCTAGAACCTAGATTAATATTTAAAAACGTAAAAATAACCTATTTAAAACAGAGCAGAGGCAAATTTTTCTTCTGTCAGAAGATTGTGAATCTTTGGGATTAGTTCCTCAAAGTGCAGTGGAAGCAGTCTTTGAGTACTTTAAGGCAGCGGTAGATAGATTATGATGAGCAGGTGACAGATACATAGAAACACATATTTAATGATTTAATTAAATCATTGACTGACAAAGCAGACCAGAAAAAGCCATGTGGCCTTCTGCTCAGCGTTCAGATAAATATTGGAGAGAGTTTCTGTGTTGATTATGTCGTTATTCACTTGGTCTGCAGAATCAGTCATTTCAAGTTGAGTTGTCTATAAAAAGTAACTACAGTAAAATCTGATCCAATTAAGTGTAACATTTTGAGCAACATTGGTTTGAATGATTTAAGTTTGATTTCACACTATTATGGATCTATTATCCAAGTGTGCCCCCTATAAAGGTCACTACTAGATATTAAATGAAATCACCAATCACTTCTAGTTTCTTTTTGGCATTTTCTGCAAGGAAGTTATTTTTTATAATTACTTGTACAAATTATTTGGTTATCTATTCCTCTATATAAGATGATTCATGGAGTATTTAAAGTGAATGTTAGTCAGCTACAATGTTGATACTCTGCCACAATAATAGAGATTAAAAGTTGTGACAAGCAACTTGGTTAAACAGTTGAATCTTAATATGGGAAAGAATGTGAGTCCAGGTATTGGGAGATGGTCCATCTCTTCAATAGCTACATTTTGTGAGAATAAACCCATCTTGTCCAATCTCTCCTCATAGCTATAGCCCTCTATTCCAGGTAAGATCCTAGTTCATCCCTTCTGTATACTCTTATCAAATGCTACCATATCCTTTTTGTAGTGTGGAAACCAGAACTGTGCACAAAAATCCTAACGTTGTTTAACCAATGTTTTGTACAGCTGCAACATGCTGTTCCAGCTTGCATACTCAGTGCCTTTACATTTGAAGGTAAGCATACCAAATTCTGGCTTCAGTATTCTCTCAACTTGCATCAGCACTTTCAGTGAACTATGGATTTGCATCCCAAGATCCCTTGGTACATTAACGCTTCTATAGCCCCTGCTATTTATCTCTGTCTTACTAGACTTGACTTCCCAAAGTTCATTACCTCACGCTTGTCTGGATTGAATTCCATTTGCCATTGCTCCATTTAATTATTCAGTTGCCCTGCTGTATCTTGCAATAAGCAATTTCACTGTCTACAGCTTCAATTTCTGTGCCATCTGCAGATTTAGTAAACAGGTCACCTACATTTTCATCCAAGCCCTTTCTATATATTAAATCAACAAAGGTCCCACCATTGATCCCTGTGGAATGCCACTCACTACAGACTTTCACCTCTACTGTCTACCTCCTATCACTAAATGAGTTCTGAATCCAGTTTACCAATGCACCTCATACCTTGTGTCTTAACCTTTTGGATCAGACTACTAAGTGAGACCTTTACCAAGTTTAACTAGATTGATTGTCACAAGAGATTCTGCAGATGCTGGAAGTGTTGAGTAACATACAAAATGCTGGAGGAACTTAGCAGGTCGGGCAATATCTGGACGGAAATAAACAGTTGATGTTTTGGGCTGAGAATTGTCATGGGGGATGGATTGTATGTGTTAGTTTGATTGTTTGGGGTGGTTAGAGTAAAGGGGTTTTCCTGTGAGATTAAATAGACTGAGCCAATAAGTGACAATTGAAGAATGGCAAATAATCTCACTGAAGCTTTTAGAATTCTCCTGGGGCCTGACAGGGTAGTTGTGGCAATGATGATTTCATAGGCTGGATTGCCTAGAACTTGTGGGTATAATCACAAAATTAGGGGTTGATCATTCAGGGCTAAGATGAGAGGAGATTGTTCACACATGATGCTGAGTTTTTGAATTCATAACCCAGGAGAACTATGAAGGGCCAGAGGCTGAGAATATTCTAGACAAAGATGAATAGAGTTTTGGAAATTAAGAAAAATCAAGGAATATCAAATTAGTGCTGAGGTAAAAGATCAGACATGATCTTATTGAATGATGATTCAGCCATAAGGACTATTCCCGCTTTTTCTTGCTTTCTTGTATCCTTAAAAAAGCTTCTTAAGTACTCCCGATGGATTTTCTTAATGAATATCTCCTAACAATACCTTCCAGTTAAGTTGCTCAATTTTTCTCAGCAGCTGCTCTAGCTAGTCATTTCTCTTCACAAAAGAAATCCACCAAGTCATTCCTTCCTTTAAACAAATAATGTTTAAAAAATATATATATAAAATTTCTGGCGCTTGTACATTTTCTATGCACACTCTCCAGTGCTTCCATTTTCATTCTGTGATATGGTAACATAGAAATTTGTGCAGCATTTTAAGTGTAGTCAAGTCAAAATTCTTTCTGTATAGCATAAATCACTTTGAGATTTTTCAAAGTGTTCTCCCATTCAGTAAGAACTATAATACTCAAACAACAGGAGTACTGCAGATGCTGGAAATTCAAGCAACACACATCAAAGTTGCTGGTGAACGCAGCAGGCCAGGCAGCATCTCTAGGAAGAGGTGCAGTCAACATTTCAGGCCGAGACCCTTCGTCAGGACTAACTGAAGGAAGAGTGAGTAAGGGATTTGAAAGTTGGAGGGGGAGGGGGAGATCCAAAATGATAGGAGAAGACAGGAGGGGGAGGGATGGAGCCAAGAGCTGGACAGGTGATAGGCAAAAGGGATACGAGAGGATCATGGGACAGGAGGTCCGGGAAGAAAGACAGAGGAGGGGTAACCCAGAGGGTGGGCAAGGGGTATATTCAGAGGGACAGAGGGAGAAAAAGGAGAGTGAGAGAAAGAATGTGTGTATAAAAATAAGTAACAGATGGTGTACGAGGGGGAGGTGGGGCCTTAGCGGAAGTTAGAGAAGTCGATGTTCATGCCATCAGGTTGGAGGCTACCCAGATGGAATATAAGGTGTTGTTCCTCCAACCTGAGTGTGGCTTCATCTTTACAGTAGAGGAGGCCGTGGATAGACATGTCAGAATGGGAATGGGATGTGGAATTAAAATGTGTGGCCACTGGGAGATCCTGCTTTCTCTGGCAGCCAGAGCGTAGGTGTTCAGCAAAGCGGTCTCCCAGTCTGCGTCGGGTCTCGCCAATATAAAAAAGGCCACATCGGGAGCACCGGACGCAGTATATCACCCCAGCCGACTCACAGGTGAAGTGTTGCCTCACCTGGAAGAACTGTTTGGGGCCCTGAATGGTGGTAAGGGAGGAAGTGTAAGGGCATGTGTAGCACTTGTTCCGCTTACACGGATAAGTGCCAGGAGGGAGATCAGTGGGGAGGGATGGGGGGGACGAATGGACAAGGGAGTCGCGTAGGGAGCGATCCCTGCAGAAAGCAGAGAGAGGAGGGGAGGGAAAGATGTGCTTAGTGGTGGGATCCCGTTGGAGGTGGCAGAAGTTACGGAGAATAATATGTTGGACCCGGAGGCTGGTGGGGTGGTAGGTGAGGACCAGGGGAACCCTATTCCTAGTGGGGTGGCGGGAGGATGGAGTGAGAGCAGATGTACGTGAAATGGGGGAGATGCGTTTAAGAGCAGAGTTGATAGTGGAAGAAGGGAAGCCCCTTTCTTTAAAAAAGGAGGACATCTCCCTCGTCCTAGAATGAAAAGCCTCATCCTGAGAGCAGGTGCGGTGGAGACGGAGGAATTGCGAGAAGGGGATGGCGTTTTTGCAAGAGACAGCGTGAGAAGAGGAATAGTCTAGATAGCTGTGAGAGTCAGTAGGCTTATAGTAGACATCAGTGGATAAGCTGTCTCCAGAGACAGAGACAGAAAGATCTAGAAAGGGGAGGGAGGTGTCGGAAATGGACCAGATAAACTTGAGGGCAGGGTGAAAGTTGGAGGCAAAGTTAATAAAGTCAACGAGCTCTGCATGCGTGCAGGAAGCAGCGCCAATGCAGTCGTCGATGTAGTGAAGGAAAAGTCGGGGACAGATACCAGAATAGGCACGGAACATAGATTGTTCCACAAAGCCAACAAAACGGCAGGCATAGCTAGGACCCATATGGGTGCCCATAGCTACACCCTTAGTTTGGAGGAAGTGGGAGGAGCCAAAGGAGAAATTATTAAGAGTAAGGACTAATTCCGCTAGACGGAGCAGAGTGGTGGTAGAGGGGAACTGATTAGGTCTGGAATCCAAAAAGGAGCGTAGAGCTTTGAGACCTTCCTGACGGGGGATGGAAGTACATAGGGACTGGACATCCATGGTGAAAATAAAGCGGTGGGGACCAGGGAACTTAAAATCATCGAAAAGTTTAAGAGCATGAGAAGTATCATGAACATAGGTAGGAAGGGATTGAACAAGGGGTGATAAAACCGTGTCGAGGTATGCAGAAACGAATTCGCTGGGGCAGGAGCAAGCTGAGACAATAGGTCGGCCAGGACAGGCAGGTTTGTGGATCTTGGGTAGGAGGTAGAAACAGGAAGTGCCAGGTGTGGGAACTATAAGGTTGGAGTCACTATAATACTCATTTAGTCTTTCAATTCTGCATTAATCCTGAGGACTACAGTAGGTTCAATCTCACTGGCTTCCCACTCAGCCTTGGATTGCCTCGACAATAGCAAACCCTACATCATGCTGCTGTTTTTTGATACCAGCTCAGTGTTTAACATGATCATACCCTCAGTTCTAACCAACAAGCTCCAACACCTAGGCCTCTGTACCTCCCTCTGCAACTTGATCCTTGACCTCCTCTCTGGGAAACCACAGTCAGTGTGATCAGAAATAACATCTCCTTGCTGACAATCAACAGTGGTGCAGATCAAGAATCTATGCTTAGCTCACTGCTGTACTTTTTCTACACCCACGTCTGTGTGGCTGTGTACAGCTCAAACGTCATCTGTAAATTTGCTGATGACACAACTATTGTTGGCAGAATTTCACATGATAATGAACTGGCATACAGAAGTGCGATAGATCAGTTGGTTGAGTGTTGTCGCAACAAAAACATTGCACTCAACATCAGTAAGACCAAGGAATTGATTTTGGATTTCAGGAAGGGTAAGTTGAGGGAACAAACACTAGTCCTGCCCAAGGGATCAGCACTGGAAACGGTGAGCAGTTTCAAGTTCTTGGGTGTCAACATCTCTGAAGATCTCTCCTGGGCCCAATGTATTGATGCAATCGCAAAGGCATGACAATGGCTATACGTCATTAGGAAATTGAGGAGACGTGGTATGTTGCCAAAGACTCACAAATTTCTGCAGGCTTACACTGGAGGGCATTCTAACTGGTTGCATTACAATCTGGTATGGAGAGGCCACTGCACAGGATCAGAAAAAACAGCAGAAAATTATAAACTCAGATAGCGCTATCATGGGCACTAGCCACCGCAGCATCGAGGGCACCTTCAAAAGGTTATGCTTCAAAAAGGCGGCATCCATCATTGAAGACCCCTATCACAGAAGGCCTGCCCTCTTCTTATTGTTATCATCAAGGAGAAGGTACAGGAGCCTGAAGACACACAATCAATATTTCAGGAACAGCTTCTTCTTCACCATCAGATTTCTGAATGGACAATGAACCCATGAACACTACCTCACATTTTTCCCTCTCTCTCTGTACTACTTACTTAATTTAATTTTTATATTAAATTAAGGCCATGGTAGATTGGGCACTTTGATAATGTTGTGTTTAGTGTCACGCTATTACATCTCATGGCGTTCTGGAATTCTGGTGCCATTCTATAGGGAGCCTTATACAGCGTGTGTGTGTGTGTGTGTGTGTGTGTATATACTGTGGGACACACACACTTATACATGCATAGTGTTGGCGCGTGGCCAAGTGGTTAAGGTCTCTAGTCTCTAATTCGAGCCTCAGCTGAGGCAGCGTGTTGTGTCCTTGAGCAAGGCACTTAACCACACATTGCTCTGCGACAACACCGGTGCCAAGCTGTATCGGCCCTGGTGCCCTTCCCTTGGACAATATCAGTGGCGTGGAGAGGGGAGACTTGCAGCATGGGCAGCTGCCGGTCTTCCATACAACCTTGCCCAGGCCTGCGCCCTGGAAACATTCCAAGGCACAAGTCCATGGTCTCACGAGACTAATGGATGCCTATATACATACGCACACATAATTTATTAATTTATTGTTTTTTAAAAAATATTATTTATTGCAATGTACCGCTGCTGCAAACAACAAATTTCACGGCATAAAGCAAAGGCAATAGATATATAGAATCTCTAAATTTTGCAAATTTGCTTTATTTTCTGTCGTGTCATTTTTAAAGTAGATTTTACCTATTTCTCAGATTGATACACCTTGCTTTAAATAAAATCTGGCAAACTTTCTCAAGTGATTCTGTATACTTGAAGTTTGCTTGAAGTACAGTTACAGGAAAATGCCACTATCTGTACGTTCTCCCTCAAGCTTCATTCCATCCTTACTGAGAATTATTCTGATTGCCTTCTTTGTTAATGGATCCCAATCATGAAAGTCTCTACTGGACTGCTGTGATGAAATAATTTGTATGGGTGGCATGCAAAATGAATGTTTTTCACTGTACCTGGGTACATGTGATAATAAATCAATTTACCAATTAATGGTATACCTTCATCTGAAGAACTTCAGCTTGTGAAAGTGGCACATCACTACTTTCTCAAAGGCATTTGGGAATGGGTGATTTTGTTGGCCAGTGATGTCCACACCTCTGAAATTAATAAAAATATACTTAAAATAACTTCTCATTGGAGTATTCTGGGTTTATGTATTGAACATAGCCTCTATGGTGCTGTCAGGAGTAGACAAATAGTTTCAGCATCCTGGGATTCCAAAACGATTAGGCTAAGGCATTTGCTTTCAGTTATTATTAAGAAACTCAGGCTGGAGTGACTGGAAACAGGATTGATCACAGCTTTGATAATCTTGATCATTGCTGGGCTGTGTAGTTTTGGCACTCTGTTGAGGTTTGTATATGAACTTGGTGGCAGCTAAACCCAAGGAATAATAATCTAATATAGAATTAACAACAACACGGGAAGAAATGAGAGAAAACTTGGCTATTAAACACTAACAAGTAAAAAGGTATTGTTTATTTTAATTTAGACTGCTCATGCCTTTTGTTCTTGATTGAACAAAAATTTAAAAACTTAAATACTTTAAACATCAGAATTCTGATGTACTGATTTGGCTTTATGACATTTTAACTTCAGTTAATTCCAATGTTCGGTCCCTGTTAGTATGCAGCATTTAAACTAGATCAGAGGTACTGATTTTATAACTTGCATTTTACAGCATTGTTGCCTCCAGGTACTTCCGCAAGTACAGGTAAGCAGACCTAATGTTAGGACATTGGGTATCATTGACTTAATCAACTTTACATTAAAAAAAATATATTTCTTGCATTACCGATTATTCTTAAATGCATAATTAATTGTTTCATTGCATTGCATATTTTATTGCTAAAATACATTTATTTTAGAAGCTGCTGTGACCCCCTCTATGTCAGTTAACTCTATTGAACAATAAAGTTAAACTCTTCAAAACTTTGTGTACTTAATCAGCTGTAATTTACAATTTTTGACTTGGAGTCTGGGAAAAATAAAATCTCCACTACATTAAAAAAAATTCAGACTCAAATTATACACAGTATGTTTAACTTCAACCTGATGGCTATCTCTTTTGGTGTAGTTGTAGAGAATTCATAGATAGTTTAGAGATAGGCTATAGCTTGAATTTCATTGGAAGTATCCATGAAACACTTTTTCAAATGATTCAGAAGCATCTTTAATTAGTGTAAAATTAAAATATTTGTGAGTCTGCTGTGCACATCTTCTCAGTTGGTGACATTAATGATTGACAGCCTATTCATTCTCTATTTCAAAACGATAGCAACTTGTAACATCAAGAATCTGATTTAATTTATACTTGTTTTGAAGCTTATAATGCAAAGGAACTCAGATAATTGACATGTTGAATCCTTGTAAATGAATTGTCTTTCCTTCTTTTGAATGTCTTGAAAGGTCCACCTCAGTGTACCTAAAATAAATATAATATGTATATATGTCATTGTTCACATTGCTTATGAAATCAAGTTAATCAGTTTTAAGGAAAGGGGATTGTAGTTTCCCCTTCCATTAATTACAAAAAAGTAGAAGCCCAGCGAATAGTGCAAATATGTGTGTGTGTATTACATTTTGGTGATCATTTTGTTAGTCCGTCAAGCTACATGACAATAAGCAAACTGTTGGAGGCTCTCAGCATATCAAGCAGCATCTGTGGAGGCAAGGAG
Organism: Mobula hypostoma; assembly: GCF_963921235.1. Lineage (NCBI taxonomy): Eukaryota > Metazoa > Chordata > Chondrichthyes > Myliobatiformes > Myliobatidae > Mobula > Mobula hypostoma. The sequence continues at coordinate 42,500,326 of NC_086110.1, forward strand.
ATGGTCAACATTTTAGATTGAGACCCTACATCAGGACTGGGAGTGTAGATGACAAATTGCTAGTTTAAAGAGGTGAAAGGGGGGAGTGAGGCAGGGCGGGAATGCAATAAGTGAAACCAGATGTAGAAGCAGATGTTGCCAGGTGAGGAAGAAGGGAGGGGTGAAATTGGTTGACAGTGGTGGTTGGGCAATAGGTGATAGAGAAAGAGAGAGATAAAAGGGGGCAGATAGAGCCAGTGGCCTGTAATGGTGTGCAGATGGGAGATCAGGATGGTCATTGCAGGCATAGCATAGGTTTCCACAAAGCAGTTGTCTAGTGTACAGCTGGTTTTACCACTGTAGAGGAGACCGCATTAGGAGCACCAAATGTAGTAGCTGAGGTTGGAGGAGGTGCATGCGAATCTTTGCTGGACCTTGAAGGGCTGTTTCAGTCCCTGGATGGTGGTGAGGGAGGAACTGGAGAGTCACGTGTTCATCAAGTGATTAAACACCTTGCATAACATTTTGTAGTTCTCTGCCAGTGTGTAAAAGAGATGAGGGAATATTTTAGCATATACAGTATTTTGTATGAAGTTATGATGAACAGAATGCTTTGTTACTGGAAAAAAGAGTAGCTGTTAATGTAATCTGTTTCTTAAGATTCAATAACAAGTATCTTGTACTTTATTTTTCTTTACCTATGCAATTTTACATGACTGTATATGTCTTTATTATCACTTTTTCGTTCATTATCATCTTTTCATCTTGCATTTTCTTCTCCATTCCAAGTCTGCACACCATTTGAAACCTGCTACAAGTTACCTGTTGAATGATTTTAAGTTCTAATAATTTTTGAATGTTCATATTTACACATTGGTCCATCATTTTGTAATTAAAGATAAACTTATTTTGACGACATCTTAATTGTACCGGTTATGCAATATAATTTCTATTTGCCTCATAACTATTCTTTCCACTTAGTGTGGGGTTCTGTTCCACAGCTGGAAGCACGGAAGGAACTTATTGTCTTATTTGGATTTGTTGCTGAATTCAAAATGCAACTTTAATGACTGACACCCACTTCAAACTGGCTAGTGTTTATCCTTATAAATGCTGATTTACTTATTGTGTATTTCCAATGTGTTCTATTTTTATTTCATTCCAGAAGTTGCAAGCTAACAGCTGGCTTGTCAGTATTACACCAGAGTTGACTCACCATTATAGATTTGTGATTTGTGGTGCAGCTTCTTGAAACATAGAAAAATTGAATACATTGATGAAATTTTAATTTAAGTTCAATTGTGATTCATTAACAATCTGGTCTGAATAATACTTGAATTTTTCGTCTTTCCTGCTCCCAAGATGCAGGAAGATTATTCTCAAGACGCAGGAAGCTTCTAGTGAGATAGAGCAAGTGGGGTCCTGCGCAGGTCTTGCCACCAAAATACTTTGACAGGAGGCAAGGTTTGGGATGGAGCTTTGTTACCTGTCAAAATCCATGGGCTTCTTCTATTTCAAATTTTAAATGGCTCTGACATATGAAGTTATAGAGATATAGAGCAAAGAAACAGGCTTTTCAGTTCAATCAGAGAGTATAAAGGACGTTAAAATTGGTTATGAACTCTTGAAAGCATTTTAATTGCTGAAAAGGGGTAATTAAAATGCATTAAATCATTTAGAAATCAATAAAACTGTGAAAATAATGTATGCTAAGCTTTCTCATTCTCCAGGCTGAGATAGCCAATTGACATATTACTGTAGCAGGTGTGGTTGGTGCAGGCTCAGGGAGGCAGATTCCCCAGCATAATGGAGACTTCCAGCAGGACAAGGCAGTGCCACTGAATTCTTCATGGTGACCAGTAACCCAGCATAGTGACAGATGCTTGGCATCCACGACTCAGTGCTTTTTAGACCTACAGCATGAGAGTGGCAGAACGCCAACTATTACTTTCAGGATCACCGAGCACTGCCAGCATTATTTAGCCCATTGTCCTGACAGTGAACGTCTTGTTCATTCTCAAATGATTCCCTTAACTTTGTTTCCCATATGTCTTTTCCTGATTAAGTTTATCTAAAGGGTAAATAGACTGCCAAATAAATCACAAAAAGAAGAAAACAATTTGATGAATGGAGCAATCTGCACACAATATGAATGTTAAAATAAGTATTTTTTCTTTTCTTTATCTGTAGGGCAATCTTCAAATACATCAAGTCCATGTTAGTCAAGATGGCCAGGTAAGTTCTTTGAAAGATTATTTTTAATATTTTGAAGAACTACTCCACAGTAAATAGTTCATATTTTCAAAATGTATTTTGTCAATTGTTTAAGTTTTCTATTTGAACTTGCTGGGAAGTCATTCACATTTATAGACCGAAAATGACATGTTAAATGAAATAAGACTTCATCATGGCCTTGGTCCAACCTTGGATTAAAAAAAAACAAATTTTCAAAAGAGAGTCATAAATTTGCCCTTGACATCAACTCATTATTGGATTGTTTTTTGGCTTCTAACAAAATTAAGATTAGCAAGGATCAACAGGAAAGCTCTCCACATGTGGATGTTATGTCCAGAAAGATGATTATAATTGTCAGAAGACAATGATCTTAGCCCAAGTGCATCACTGCAAGTGTTCTTTTCCAAGGTACACCATATGTAGGTATCTTCAGCTGCTTAGTCCAAGACAAATTGATCATAAAAGTTGTTTTTATTATATATATGCACAAGTACACGTATGCACAGATGCAATGAAAACCCCACCTGCAGCAGCAACACAGGCACGTAATATTAGTGACATAGTATTCACAAGAAAAATAAAGCATAAGTTGTACAAAACTGTGCAAGAAAGGAACACAATTGGAACAAAAAAAATCAATTATAGTACAAAGTGGTCAAAATGTTGCTATGCAAGGGTAGTGATTAGAGTTATGCTAATTGGTACAAGAACTGAATGGTTGAAAGGAAGTGGGGACCCAGGAGAATTGTGATTGAGCTGTGTATGGAGCTGTTAATGGGAATAGTATAGCTGGGCATTAAGTAGTGAAAGATGGAATAGATGCGTGTTTGAAGATCCTTTCTTTCTTTATTTCAATCCAAAGAGTGAGTCAATGAGTTCTTTATTTCCATTCAGGGGGAGTCATTTGTGCTAAGAGAATATGCATAATGCAAATGGGGCATTAACAGAGTGAGGTAAAAAAGCAGTATTCACATGTATTGTCAAATTATTTCAGTGTTTGAGTGAAGAGTTCCACTACTACTTCGAAACTAGGAACTTACTATTTTAGCCAGGGTGAAAAGTATACTGAAATACTTAATCAAGTGTAGAGTATATGATCCGTAAAGAATGTGACTTCATCCCTAGAGGTGTCTTACTTTAGCCATTGAGGAATTAAAACTTTACATTGAAAGGCTGGAGGGCACAGAAGTGAATTGAATTGACTTATTACTTATATCCTTCACATACATGAGGAGTAAAAATCTTTACGTTACATCTCTGTCTAAATGTGCAATATGCAGTTTATAGTAATTTGTAATAAATAGTATGTAAAACAGGGCAGTCAATATAGCAATATAAGCTGCAGCCCCAGTGTATTGCATACTGAAACAGGCCCTTTGACCTAGCTTTCACTACTTAACTGTTTGACTGTGCTACTCATAGAACATAGAACACTACCGCACAGAACAGGCTCTTGTGCTGACCTTTGAACCTACTCTAACATCAATCTAACTCTCTCCCACTACATAGCCCTCCATTTTCTGTCACCCATGTGCCTATTGAAGTGTCTCTCAAATGCCCAATGTATCTGCCTCCATCACAACCCTTGGTGGGGTGTTCCATGTACCCAGCACTCTGTGTATAAAGAACTTAACTCTGATATCCCCCGTGTACTTTCCTCCAGTTACCTTAAAATTATGCCGTCTGGTATTAGCCATTTCTGCTCTGGGAAAAAGTCTCTGGTTATCCACTCAATCTACTCCTCATCTATAAAGTCACCTCTCATCCTCTTTTGTTCCAAGGAGACAAGCCCTAGTTCGCTAAACCTTGGACCGTGTGTAGGCAACCTACGGCCCGCGGGCCAGATTTGGCCCGCAAGCAAATATTGGGATACTATGCTTCCACGCGACCACACTGATGGACATGCATGGCTTCTTGTTACACTGGCCCCAGGTTCCATTTTGTTCCAAATCAAACACTGGTATATACAAATGACGGGAAGGCAGGCTACCTTATTAATACGTATTAGATACTGTCCGTGCACGCGCAGGTTTTCAGATGGGATCGTTCAAATTTGTAAACAGAAACAGTGTCACTGTGTTTTAACAAGAAATCCACGCTAAATATCCAGATATTTACATGTGCTACGATACTTGTTGACTAACTCGCGTTTCAAAATAAAATCAAAGAAAAAGATTCCAATGGCAATGAATGCAAAACTCAGGAAGGTAGATGCTGAGTGCCGAAAAAGCAGTGAAAATGAAGGAAATAACCGTGCCAGCTACGAAGTCTCAAAACGTATTGTGGAAGAGGTGAAGCCTTTTACAAATGGAGAGTTTGTCAAAGAATGTTTACTGGCAGTGGTGGATATTGTTTGTCCTGAAAAGAAATCTTTATTTGCATCTATCAGCCTGTCAGCAGGAACAATCACACGGCGAGTTGAAGAAATGTCAGCAGACGTTAAAAGTCGTTTAAGGGATGCCTGCAACAAATTGCATTAATGCGCTTGATGAGAGTACAGACTTGAGGACGCTGCTCAACTTGCAGTGTTTGTGCAAGGAGTGACCTCAACTTTTCAAATTTTTGAAGAGTTTATTCAGTTAATTCCTATGAAGGACACGGTTACTGGAGCAGACATTTCTGAAGCTTTGCTGAAAATGATGTCAGAAATGAAACTTAATGTGTCGAAGCTGATTGGCATCACAACTGATGGGGCATTAGCAATGGTGGGACAGAAAAACTAAACTGAGTTCTTTGATTACTAATTGGCATCCTTCATTAAGCACAAATAATTTTCTAGCATGTGTTATTCATTAATTTGAGGCAAAACTTAACTACATGTATTTAAATGGATAATTCCCATATTTCAAGTTTTTTATGGCATTTATCTGGCACACTGTCTGCTCATTAATATGCGATCCGGCCCACAGAGGCAAAAAGGTTACCGACCCCTGCCTTAGACCATAAGACATAGAAGCAGAATTAGGCCATTCAGCCCATCGAGTCTGCTCCGTCATTGCATCATGGCTGATCCCAGATCCCACTTGATCCCGTACACCTGCCTTCTCACCATATCGTTTGATGCCCTGACCAACCAAGAAACGATCAACTTCCACCTTAAATATACGCACGGACTTGCCTCCACTGCAGTCTGTGGCAAAGCATTCCACAGATTTACTACTCTCTGGCTAAAAAAATTCCTCCTTACTTCTGTTCTAAGGGCTCGCCTGTAAATTTTGAGGTTGTGCCTTCTAGTTCTGGATACCCCCACCATAGGAAACAACCTCTTCGCATCCATCCTACCTGGTCCTTTCAACATTCAGTAGGTTTCAATGAGATCCCGACGCATTCTTCTAAATTCCAGTGAGCACGAGCCCAAAGCTTCCAAATGCTCCTCATATGTTAACCCCTTCATTTCTGAAATCATACTCGTGAACCTCCTCTGGACTCTCTCCAGTGACAACACATCCTTTCCGAGATATGGGGCCTAAAACTGTTGACAGTTCTCTAAGTGCGGCCTGACTACTGTCTTGTAAAGGCTCAGCAGTATCTCAGAATCAGAATCAGATTTATTATCACCAGCATGTGTCGTGAAACTTGCTTTTATAATCTATTCCCCTTGAAATAAATGCCATCATTGCATTTGCCTTCTTTACCACAGACTTAGACCTGTAAATTAATCTTCTGGGAGTCTTGTATAAGGTCTCCTAAGGCCCTCTGCTCATCTGATATTGGAGCCTTCTCCCCATTTAGGTAATAGTCTGCACGATTGTTCCTTTTGTCAGAATGCGTTATCATACATTTGCCAACACTGTATTCCATCTGCCACTTTTTTTACCTGTTCTTCCAGTTTCTCTAGTCCTGCGGCAATCGCATTGCTTCCTCAGCACTACCTACCCCTCCGCTATCTTCATATCATTCTGCAAACTTGGCCACAAAGCCATCAATTCCATTACCTAAATCGTTGACAAACAATGTGAAAAGCAGCGGCCCCAATACTGACTCCTGAGGAACACCACTAGTCACTGGCAACCACCCAGATAAGGCCCCTTTTATTCCCACTTGCTGCCTACTGCCTGTTATCCTTTCCTCTATCCATGCCATTTGCTGTAATGCCATAGGATTTTATCTTGTTAGTAGCTTCATTTGTGCTACCTTATCAAAGGCTTCTGAAAATCCAAGTAAACGACATCCACTCCTTTGTCCACCCTGCTTGTTACTTCCTTGAAGAACACTAACAGATTTGTCAGGCAAGATTTTCCTTGGCAGAAGCCATGCTAACTCTAACTTATTTTTATCATTAGTCTCCAAGTACGTTGAAACCTCATCCTTAATGATGGACTCCAACACTTTCCCAACCTCTAAGGTTAGATTATCTGGCCTATAATTTCCATTCTTTTGCCTTCCTCCCTTCAAAGAGTGGGGTGACATTTGCAACCTTCCAGTCTTCTGGGACCATGCCAGTATCAAGTGATTCTTGAAAGATCATGACCAGTGCTTTTGCTATCTCTTCAGCAACCTCTCAGGACTCTGGGATGCCGTCTGGCCCAGGTGATTTATCCAGCTTAAGACCTTTGTGTTTGCCTAGCACTTCTTGCATTGTAATAGCAATGGCACTCACTCCTGCTCCTTAAAACTCATGGACCACTGATACACTGCTAGCGTCTTCCACAGTGAAGACAGATGCAATGTACCCATTAGGTTCACCTACCATTTCTTTGTCCCCCATTACTACCTCACCAGCATTATTTTCCAGTGGTCCAATATCAACTCCCTTTTACTCTTTATATACAGTAACTGAAAAAACTTTTAGTATTCTACTTTATATTATTGGCTAGTCTGCCCTCATATTTCATCTTTTCCCTTCTTATAGTTTTTTTAGTTCTCTTTTGTTGGATTTTAAAAGCTTACCAATTATCCAACTTCCCACTCACTTTTTGTGACCTTATATGCCCTTTCCTTGGCTTTTATGCAGTCCTTAACTTCCTTTGTCAGCCATGATTGCCTACCCCTGCCATTTGAGAACTTCTTCCTCTGTGGGACATATTAATCCTGCGTCTTGTGAACTATACCCAGAAACTTAAGCCATCTCTGCTCTGCTATCATCCCCTCCAGTATCCTCCTCCAATCCACCTGGGCATGCTCCTCTCATGCCTCTGTAATTCCCTTTATTCCATTGTGATACAGATACATGAGAGTTATTCTTCTCTCTCTCAAATAGCAGTATAAATTCAATCAACCTTTCTTCATAAGACATATTCTCTAATCCAGGCAGCATCCTGGTAAATCTCCTCTGTACCCCCTCAAAAGCTTCTACATCCTTCCTAAAAATGAGGCAACCAGAACTAAACACAATATTCCAAGTATAGTCTAACAAGGGTTTTATAGATCTGCAACATTACCTCATGGTTCTGGAACTCAATCCTCTGATTAATAAAGGCCAGCATATCATTTTTAACTACCCTCTCAACTTGCACAACAACCTTGAGAGATCTATAGATGTGAACCTCAAGATCGCTCTGTTCCTCCAAACTGCCATTAACCCTGTACTCTGTCTTCAAATTTGACCTTCTAGATGAATCAATTCACACTTCTCCAGGTTGAACACCATCTGCCGCCTCTCAGCTCCATCAATATTTTACCCACACACTGTTCTTCTGAGTTCACACCATCAACTGAATCAGTATCACATTTATTATTGCTGACATGTCATGAAATTTATTGTTTTATAGCAGCAGTACAGTACAAGGCATAAAATCTACTCTAAGTTACAAATAATAAATAAATAGCTCAAAAGAGGAATAACAAAGTTTGTGGGTTCATAGACCATTCAAAAATATGATGGAGGAAGCTGTTTCAAAAATATTGAGTGTGGGTCTTTGGGCTCCTTTATCCCCTTCCTGAAGAGGAGGATGGTATGACCAGGATGGTGAGAGTCCTTAATGATGGATGCTGTTTCTCACATTTCCAAATGTTCTCTCACCTATGCCCTGGGACATGTGTTGAATTCTACAGATCATCTATAGTTCCATCACAATATTAAGAAATTACTTATTAAGTGCCCTTTATCACTGAAGATACGTGCATCAGTCAAATATCACACAAGTATGTCTCCTGCAGCCAGGATAATGACGATTGGAAAACTGCTCAGAAAAATAAAATATTCTGGTGACTGTGGTGGCACATTCTGATTATATGATAGCACCTGGCTAGCATCCTCCCAACCACGTGAAACAATAGAACAAATAATTAGCAGAATCAAGTGGGACCTGCTGTGACCCATCAAATTATGTAGTGTCTGCTTCAAAAACATATTAATACCTTTTTTCACCTCTGGTAAAGGAGTCAAGACTGAATGATGTTAATATCCTCTTACTCTTCAGTATTGAGTCATACTGAACACAGTCTGGAATGAGATATATTAGATCTAAAACCTATAGGGAATTTCAGGTTGGCCTTAAACTAAAATTGAATCTAAAATTTGTTCTGATGCCTTTCTGATTTTCCAGACAAATCATGAAGATGGTTGTGCAGGCAGATAATTCCTTCTTTCTTGTAAGATTGCTTGAAAATCTTATGAACACAAATGAGCCCTTGTGCTTAATAGAGTGCTAAAGCGATGGAATGTTGATGCATTTCTTGACTAGTTTTTTGAACAACCAAAATTAACTGATTTTGCTAAAAACTAATAAAACCTGAAAGCTGAAATGAACCAAATATATAAAAAATTGGCAGCCCTGAAAATCATTGAATATTTTTTACTTATTACTGATCAATAGACTCAACCTTCAAGGACTCATCATCTCATGTTCTCGACGCTTATTCTTAATTATTTATTATTATTGTTTAATCTTTATATATTTACACAGTTTGTTGTCTTCTGCATTCTGGTTGATTGCCCTAGTTGGGTGGTCTTTTACTGATTCTGTTATAGTTATTGTTCAAAAGTTTCAAAGGTATAATTAATGTCAGAGAAATGTTTACAATATACATCCTGAAATATTTTTTCTTCGCAACCATTTACGAAAACAGAGGAGTGTCCAAAGAATGCATGGCAGTTAAATGTTAGAACCCCAAAGTCTTCCCCAGCTCCCCTCCCTCCCGCACGTAAATGGCAGCAAGCAACGATCCCCCCTCCCCACCGGCAAAAAAAAACATGGGCACTCACTATCGAGCACTCAAGCTAAAGCAACAGCAAAGAAACAGACCAAAGACTACACGTTCACCTGGTATACGACATACTGCAGGCTCTCTCTCTCTCCGTAATAAGGAAGAAAGAGATATCTTTGTTTCACAGTGAGAGGGGAGACATAACAAACAGCTCGCTGGTTTACGATGTTAAAAGTCCGTTGTGTCACTTTTTCTGTGCTCTGTGCCCAAAGATCTCAGGTCTTTGGACACACAGCCAAAGATCTTCCTGCTCCCACAGTACACAAGTCTGTCAGGACACCGACCTTTGATCCGCCCGTCTCCAGAGCCCTGAGATCCTAGGCCTCCAAAGGCGAGCCGAACTCTTAGGCCACGCCCTTGGCATGTTGGATAACGTCCAGTCGTGAAACCCCGAGAGTGGGTCCCATTCCTGCAAAGAACCGAAGTCAGCGTTTACTCCAGGTCAGAGTCTTCAAAAGAACCCTGAAAGGGAAAAATAGAGCTTTTAAACATGGAACTAGAACTGTTTCCGAACATGCACGCAAAGGAGTCGCCATTTGACTAAGCTCCGCCCTCCAGTTTTTTCTATAGATTTGATGAGTATACCACAAGAAAATGAATCTCAGGACTGTACATGGTAACACATAGATACTTTGATAATAAAATTTATTTAGAACTTTGATCTTGAAAAAGACAAGCTACAAATTAAATGATTTGGATGAAAATCTGAGTAGTCTGATTGGTAAGTTTGTAGATACCACAGAAGTTGGTGGAGTTGTAGATAGGAAGATTGTCAAATGATAGAGTACAGATTAGATCAGTTGGAGGTGTTGCATTTTGAAAGGTCAAATGCAAGTACGCAGTACGGGTAATGTAGCACTTAGGGAGACACTATTACAGCTTAGAGTGTCGGAGTTTGGAGTTCAATTCTGATGTCATCTGTAAGGAGCCTGTAGAGCCCTCCTGTGGAAAATGTGTGTTTTCTCTAAGTGCTGTAGTTTCCTCCCACAGACAAACACATGCCGGTTGGGAGGTTAGTTGGTCATCGTAAATTGTTCCGTGATTAGGCTAGAGTTAAATTGGGGGTTGTTGGGTGACGTGGCTTAAAGGGCCGGAAGGGCTATTCTGTGCTGTCTCAATAAATAAATAAAAATAAATGGCAAGACCCTTTGGAGCACTGAAGAAAAGAGAGAGGATGAAAGTAGCAATACAACCTAGGATAGGTTGGTAAAGAAGATGTTTGACATACTTGCTTTATTGGCTGGCGCAGTGAGTATAATACTTGGAACATCATGTTGCAGTTACTTTTGGTTTGGGCCATTTGGAGAATTGTACCCATTTCTGGTCTCAGCATTATAGGAAGGTTGTGGAGAATGCAGATGTGGTTTGTCATGATACTTGTTGGATTTGTTAGAATTAGTTATAAGGAGAGGTTGGATAAATTTGAGTTGTTTTACTGGAGTGTAGGAAGCTGAAGGGCAACCTGATGAAGTGCATAAAATTATGAGAGGCATAGATATAGCAGGTGATCAAAGATAGAAATGTCATTGAACTGTGCCAGTTTAAGGTGAGAGGAGAAAAGTTTGAAGCAATTTACGAGACAGGTTTTGTATGTAAAGGTTGGTAGATATGTGGAAAGCACTGCAGAGGAAGAGGTAAAAGCAGATATGGTTTGAGAAATATTCAGATAGACACATAAATTGCAGGGAATAGAGAATATTGCCCTTATGCAGGCAGATGGGATTATGGGATTAGAACTCCTTGACCTAGGACTTAGCACCCCTCTCTGCAGCTGGTTTCTTGACTTCCTAATCAACAGACCACAATCACTCCAGATTGGCAGCAACACCTCTGCCACGATTATCTTCAATATCAACGTCCTGCAAGGTTGTGTCTTTAGCGCCTTACTTTGCCCCCTATGCAGTTACAACTATGTGGCCAGATTCTGTTCTACCTCCAACAATTTTGCAGATGGCATGAGTCATGAGCGGTATCTGAAACAATGATGAGATAGAGCACAGGAAGGAGACAGAGACCTGGTGGCTTAGTATCAAGACAAGAATCTTTCCCTCAGCAAAGCAAAAGAGTTGGTTATTGACTTCAGGAAGTGGGACAGAGTACATACTCCTCTCTATAGCAGTAGTACTGAGGGGGAGATGATTGAGAGCTTCAAGTTCCTAAGTGTAAATATCAGTAACACCTTGTCCTGGTCCAGCCACATAGCTGCTATGAGCAGCAAAGAATTCCAGTAAGTTGACTTCCTCAGAAGGGTAAGTCAATTTGGCATGTTCCCAGTGACTGTCAGTATTTTGTACATACACATGGGAAAAAGCATCCTATCTGGATGTATCAGAGCTTGGTAGGTAGCTGCTCTGCTTAAAATCACAAACATTGCAGAAAAGTGTGAATGCAGCCTGGTCTATCATGAAAGTCAGCTCCCCCACATTGACTCTGTTTTATACCTCCTGCAGCTTCGGGAAAGCAGACAATAAAAGAACCCTTTCACCTTAGTCATTCTCTCTTGTCTACCTTCCATCAGGCAGAAGATAGAAAAAACTTGAGAACACACATCATCAAGCTCAAGGGCTGCTTCTGTCCTGGAAGTACTCAGCAGGACAGGCTGCATCTGCGGGAAGGGAAACAAATAATTCAGGTTGAAAAATCTTAATCAGAACTGGGAAGGTTGCAGAGAGGGTGGATGAGGGACATATTTCTGACAGAATAAAACTGAGTTGACCATGGGAATAATCTGTAAACAAAGTTATGAGTGAATGGGAGTAGTGAGAGAATACGAGCGTAGACAAAAGGATGTAGAAGTTGCAAAATGCAGAGCAGGGAAACTTATAAGTAGGTCAAGCAGAGCATGTTCTTCAGCAACAGAGCTAGTATCTCAGATGACTGATAGAGACATAAATTAAGTTACTTGAAATTCTAGAATTCAGTATATGTCCTATGTGTGCAAGGTGTCTAGATGGAAGATAAGGTGCTTGTTCTGGGTCTTATTGTAACAGTAAAAGAGGCAACAGATGGATAGGCCGGAGATGGGAGTGAGATGGAGATCACTTCTACTCCTATTTGGACACTCTATTGTTTGCTGCTCAATTCTTCACTACAGTGGAGAATGGATTGTATTGAAGAGTGTCGGTACATTGATGATCCTAGTTCCTGTTGCATTCTTAAGACATCTCCAATATTAGAAGTGAGAGCTAGCTTTAAATAATACTGCTGATACTCTACACTGTTGTTAGCACTTACTGCACACAGTTATCATGTAAATAAGCAGGCAGCACAAAACACGGATGGAGGTTAATTGCACACTGCCATCACTAGGGCTATTTCAAGAAGCTAACCAGTTTTGTCTCTCATGTCAGATTTGCATTTGTACGCCATTGTTTGAGTAATGTAGAAACTTAAACTGCCACTAAAGCATTCTGGTTGGGAGGTGAGTGGGGATGGGAAGCAATGGGGATGTTATGAGTGAGGGGAAGAGATCCAAAAACCAGATTGTTCTTGAAATAGATAATCTTTATCTGAGGTCTGAAGTCTGATCCTTATCCTTATATGGAAAGACACATTCTTTGTAATGCCAAGGTTGACAGGTCAATTGTTGGCCTGTCTGCAACTCCCTCCTTATATTTTTGTACTTTTATCTCTGTAAATAAGTGCTTTGGTTCCTGCATATCCAAACGTATGTAGAAAATGATGACCCAACAGTAAAGCTGGAGAATTTCAGCTGTCATTTCCAGATAGCTCATCAGTTGCTTTTTCCCGATCCAAATTGTATAAAAAGATGAAAGCCAATTATTCTAGAGTTTCTATGAGCATTGTTAATGCTAAAATATGGATTTTAAATTTTGATTATACTTTTCTAATTTAGACTAAATCTGTCCGATCTGAAGAGCAATATATGCCTGAATGTAGACTGGAGCAGGAATCTGAGGTTGCCATTCTGATGCAGTTTAACTCACAAGCCTTATTTAAAAGTTGCCAGAGTTAACCCTGCCTGAAGTGAGGGTAAAATGGAGATAGACTGAAGGACTGGCATCACAGGTACTAATAGCACTACATAAGGAATCTGTGGTACAGTAGATCCAGAGCAAATTTTCACCACATTTGCCACAGTTGCTTACCTGGCCCTTTCTTTTTACTGTTTGACTTGTTGCCTCATACTGGAGATAGGGATTATATAGGTTATTCTCTGCATACTCAGCATGATCACATCTTTTTCATTGTGTTCATTCGTCCATCATGCAATGATGAGATTTGTAGGGGCTGTACTGGCCTGTGGGCATACAGATGGTTGGAGAGGCCAATTGACACTCAAAGTTCTTTGGCAGTGTGGACAAAAGATTGCAGCAATGTTGGGTTGGGGTCACTGGCTTGGGCTTTCCTGGCCAGCCTCGTCTCTCTTCTGGAATTGTCCTTTCTGTTTCATGTGTCACTCTGCCCTTATGGAGGGAGGAGCACCACTCAACCCAGTCCTGGGTGATATGTTCCCATGGGTCTGGGTTGATGCCAAAGGCTTTTAGTGAAGTTTTCAGAGTGTCTTCATTGCCTTTCACTTGACCTCCATGTGAACATTTTCCTTTCTGTGGTTCACGGTAAAGCAGTCTGGCGAATGAGTGACTTGGCCTGAGCAGCATAACTGGGACTGCATCAGGATGGTGCAGATATTGGGCAGGCCCACTAATGTATTTTAATGTTGATTGTGATATTTGGGTCGATATGATTTCCCTCAAAATGGCTGATGCATCACTTCAGTCTTCTTTGTGTTGATGGTAAGCCCAAAGTTGGTACATGCATCAGAAAACTTGACAACAGAGTGCTGCATATCATCTTTTGAACCAGCATTAAGGGCACAGTCATTAGCAAAAGGAAATCTCTGATAATATGTGTCATAACCATAGTTATTGTTTCACTGCGGAATTTGCTGCCAATGCCCACATCACCATCTCTAATGGCATCAGTCAACATGGTGGAAAACACTAGACTGAATAGTGTTGGTGCCAAGATTGACCCTATTTGAGACGGGGAAGGATTTGGATGTCCCACCATTGTCTTGAATTACAGCTTGCATGCCATCATGGAATTGCTGCCCCATGGTGATGAATTTCCTTGGCCATCCATACTTCACCGTGATCGTCCACAGAGCCTTTCTGCTAAAAGTGTTGAGGGCTTTAATCAGATCAACGTATCAGGAGAAAGGTTAGTGGTTTGCTCCTGGCATTTCTCTTGCAGCAAACACCATGTCAATAGTCTCACACTCTTTCTAGAATCCATACTGGCTCTCTGATAGCAAGGAGTGATGTGAGACAGTTGAGAAGAAGTCTGGAGAAGATCTTGCCTGCAATAAATAGCAAGGTTATTCCCTACTAGTTGTTTCAGGACTGTCTATTTCCCTTTCACTTGTACAGGTTAATTCTTTAAATTCTTGTGGAATTGTCTTTGAATTCCTGTGGAATTGTCTCTTGCTGCAACGTGAGTTGGAAGAGTTGATAAAGCTTTTCTGTTAGCACTGCACCACCTTCCTTGAAGGCCTAGCTGGTATTGCATCTGATCCTGGCTCTTTGCCACTAGAGAGCTGATGTATTGCTTTCTGGGTCTCAGCCAAGATCGGTGGAACATACAGTGGTTCATTGACAGGAACTTGGGGCAGGTGATTAATGGCTTTGTCATTTATAGTCAAAGGGCAATTCAGAACACTGTTAAAGTGCTTAGCCCACCTATGAAGATTTTTCTCTTGGTCCATGATCAGTGTGTTTTCATCAGCACTAAGTAGAAGGGATGATCCATGATGATGCAGAGCTGTAGATTTCTTTTAGTGCAGTATGGACGTTCTGTGAATCATACCTATCTGCATACACCTGGATTTCATCAGCTTTATTGCTCTGCCAGGAATCCTAAATCTGGCACAGCTTATGTTGTACAATCCTTGTATGTTATTGAAGTAATCCTTCTTTGAGATGGACTTGGGGTTGCTGAGGAATGCTTTGACGAGACAATATTTCTCATCCAGCGGTTCTTTGATTCACCACAGTTTTCTTCAAATCAGTCCTTGGGCTTTCTGGTAGCAGATCTCAAAATCTGTTTTAGATCAGCTTTTGAGAGGTTGACTAGCATTTTCCACATTCTGATTGTCCAGAGTGGTGGATTTCAAGCAGTCATTCAGTGTGTCAGCTGAAGACTGCTTTATGTTGCTGCTTTTCAGCTTGGAGACATTCAGCTATCTTTGTGCTTTCTTTCCTTGTGGGCATCTCTTGGGCTAGATATGGAGTTCAGTTTAGAAACGATGAGATGGTGGTCTGTCCAGCATTCAGCACCTCACATAGAATATGTCACCTTTACATCCAGCCTGTCAATGATCTAGTCAATTAGATGCCAGTGCTTAGAGTGGGGATGCATCCAAAAAATTCTGCTACGGGTGGGAAGCCAGAAGATGGTGTTGGTGATCAACAGTTCATGTTTGGCACATTTCTCAAGTAGTAGAAGACCGTTGCTGCTGTAGCAGTCAATGTCATATTTCCCAACGACTCTATCCTAGGAGATGTTGTCAGAGCCTAGCTTGTCCATTTTGTGAGCAATGACAATAACTGAGTGCAATTCTTCTTAGAACTTGTCCTTGACATCATCTAGGCTGGTCATGGTTGGGGCATCAGTGCTGATGATGGTGACATTCTTCCTACCATGTGATAGGGGGAGGAATCTGTCTTCACTGTAAATTCAACCCCACACTCATGTTGGTCTTGATTTCCTCTTCCTCTTCAGAAGAATGTATTCTACACTCCTTTCACAAAGTTCGCCCTCTCCTGCAAGCCAGGTATCAATCAGGGCTGTGATATCAATGCAATAAACAGCCAACTCTCTGCCCATTAGGCTATCTTCCCCTGAAGTTTTTCAGCATTGACTCTAACCGACAGTGTGCACCTGTTCCACGTATTGAAAGTGAGATGAATAGTTCCTAATCTATTTCGTCTGCTGTTATAGAGTCAGCTGTAGTAAACTGGCCAGGGAAAGAATGGAGCAGGCAATGTTCAAGGCACTTTTTCTAGCTCCTTGCTCATACCATGGGGGCGAGCAGTGTATTCCTGAAAAAGGCTACACAGTCACTCAGGTGGCTATCGAAAGCTGCTGTTGCTCCTTGTCAGTGGATGACGACCCTATGGTCTGATCCATCAATGTCCAGGTTTGCGGCTACAGCTACCAGTGTACCCACACTTGCCACTGTGACGACAGGCTAGCGACAAAGGATGAATGACAAGAATGATTTGTTAACCATCCTTCCAAGTTGAGGAAGAGTTGCATAGCATCAATCTCACTAACTCATCTGGGATCATCTGTATTCAGTGGTAAGACAGAATCAAGACAGCTGGAGATGGAGTCAGATGTAGTGGATGACCATGATGTCCTTAGTGCCTTGTCACGCTCTAAGCCCTCCATGGCGTCTTGCTGGGTCTGCCTTCCTGCCTGTTGAGCTAAACTAATGGTTCCCTCCATGCAGTCTGCTGGGTCCAGTTTTCACTATTTTGCCCAAACTCACCAAGACTTTAAGATCTTTCGGTTACCTTCACCTGGTTTAGTCCAGTTGTATCCTCTGCATACTCTCCAGCACAATCGCATTTTTCCCATAGTCTAGCAACCAGACTGTAGGCATTTCTTCAGCTGAAGTCTTGACAAAGAAAAAGTGCTTTATCAGACATATTCCTTTGTCTTATCCACTTCCCTCCAATCTTTTCTGCACCCAAAAACTAACTTGTTTTCTCTCTTTCCCAGATCTGATGGTGAATCTTCAACCTGAAACGTTAACTCATTCTTTTCTTTCTGGACTTGCTGACTGATTTTCTGACAATTCCCTTCATTTACTGTTTTATTTCATTTTATGTATTTGTATTTTAATTGTATACAAATAGCTTGAGAATAGTGTAGAAAGAGTGTAGAAAGAGTGCAGAAAAGATGTACCAGCATGTTGCCTGAACTTGGGGTCTGAGTTGTAAGAGGAGGCTATTTAAACTAGGACTATATTCCTTGGACCTGATAGAGGTATTTATGATCATGTAGATCATAGATAGGGTGAAAGCGCATAGGCTTTTTCTCTGGGAGGGGTGCTACAAATATGAGGACATGGGTTTAAAATCAGATGTAAGAAATTTAAAAGGGATATCGAGAGCTGCTTTTTCACACAAAGTGTGATATCTATTTGGAATGAGCCACTAGAATAAAGTGGTTGGGGAGCACACTAACAACACTTAAAACTCATCTAGATCTAGGAGAGGTTTAGAGGGCCATGGGCCAAATGCTGGGAGATGGGATTAGTTCTTTGGGCCATACAATTGGCATGGGTGAATTGGAGCAAATGGCCTGTCTCCATGTTATATATCTGATGACTGACCGACACATAACTCCAGCCTCAAGAGGAGTTTTTGTCCCACTACTATTAGGCTCTTGAATGGGTGTTTTATACACTGTAGATGATTTTTTAATAACATAATCTACTTCGTTTTGGCCTTTTCACGTCTTTTGTCTATCTGCACTGTGCTTTCTCTGCAACTGTATAACAGGTTGAGTACTACTTATCTGAAATTCCGAAATCTGAAAACCAAAATTTTTTTTTTAAGTACTGACTTCACATCAGAAATGGAAAATTCCACAAAGCGCTGGGAAATGCAGGTCTCTGCGTAATGCAGACAGTTCTGAGAAGTGATGTCATATGTAACGAACAGAAATAAATGAAAAATAAAAAAGCACTGCAAAAAGTGAAAAATGAAGATCTTGAGTGTATATTGAAAGAGTGGATTCATCAGCGTCAAAGTGAACATATGCCGCTTAACGGTATGCTGATTATGAAATAAAGCTAAGATTGAGCCTGGAGCTAATGGAAGGGAAGTGGCCTCATCAGCCAGAGGGGTTTGTCTGTTCTTTGAGGGTGAGCATACTTTGGATACATGCACTCAGCTGGAGAAAAGGGCTCAAACTGAGAAGATTGGCTTCCTGAAGGAAAATAGTGTCTGCTTTGGTTGCTTCTGTACAGGCCACATCAGCAAGGACTGTAGGAAGTGTCTTTCATGCAAGGTATGCAGTGGCAAGCATCCCAGCATACTTCATATTCACTCTGACGATAAGGGTGCAGAACCAAAATAAGCTATGAAAGAATCAGACATAGCAGTGAGTAGTGCCCTGGTCTTATAGGGGCTGATTATAAACTCC
Organism: Mobula hypostoma; assembly: GCF_963921235.1. Taxonomy (NCBI): domain Eukaryota; kingdom Metazoa; phylum Chordata; class Chondrichthyes; order Myliobatiformes; family Myliobatidae; genus Mobula; species Mobula hypostoma. The sequence continues at coordinate 42,518,869 of NC_086110.1, forward strand.
CCATATTTCCAGTACCAGTGAAGTCTAAGAAGGGTAACAAGGCTGTGGTTACTTATGCTTTGCTAGATCACGGAAGTACAGCAGTGTTCTGCACAGTGGGCCTTGTGAACAAGCTCAACTTCACAGGAAAAAGGACATGCATTTGTCTTATGCACCATTGTTCAAAAGAAGGTCATGAGTAGGTGCATTGTATCAGGATTGTGAAGTACCTAACATTTATATGCAGGAAAGTATGCCTGTCCACAAAGGGAACATTCCATGTCGGATGGATCTCCAGGGTTGGTCTTACCTGAAACATGTCCATTGTGAGGGATTGATTCAGAAATTGAGCTGCTGATAGGGACAAATGAACTTCCGCATTGGAGCCATTGCAAGTGATTGCAGTGTTAATGATGGACCCTATGCAATTAGAACAATGTTGGGTTAGTCTGTGAATGGACCACTGAAAGGAGACCATTGTGTTTGGAGAAACTAAATACGTAAGGTATATTTAACTATCGGGTTAGATACCTGTTTGAGGCGTTTCAAATCAAAAGGAAGAGAGGAACCTAAAATAGAGCCAAGTGTATAGCCCTGAACAGATTGTAATTCCAATGCTACCCATTTAGGAATGGATAGTATATCCTGGTCAAGTAACCAAAATTTCATATGTCGAATATTAATTGCCCAATAATAGAACCTAAAGTTAGGTAATGCTAAACCTCCATCTCTCTTAGCTTTCTGTAAATGTATTTTACCCAGTCTCGGGTTTTTATTTTGCCAAATAAATGAAGAAATTTTTGAGTCAACTTTATCAAAAAAAGATTTTGGAACAAAGATTGGTAATGCCTGAAATATATATAGAAATTTTGGCAAAAAAAAATCTTAACTGCATTAATATGACCAATCTTCCTTTCAATGCTTCCTCCTACATACATTTTAGATACTATAATTAACCTTAATCCATGTCAGAAAGGTGCATCGGCTATGATTTATAATATTATTATGAAACTTAGGAAAGCTCCATTTGATAAGATTAGGGTAGATTGGGAACAGGAATTGGGGTCTATCATTTCCGTGGATGACTGGGGGCAGATTTTACAATTAGTCAATACTTCTTCTATCTGTGCTAAACATTCCCTAATTCAATTTAAAGTTGTTCATAGAGCACATATGTCCAAAGATAAATTAGCTCGCTTTTATTCTCATATTAATCCTTTTTGTGATAGATGTCCGGGGCAGATAGCCTCTTTAACTCATATGTTTTGGTCTTGTCCTACTCTGGAAACTTTTTGGAGAGACATTTTTAATATTATCTCCAAGGTATTGAATATAGATATCTCTCCTCACCCTATTACTGCTATCTTTGGACTACCTAAAATTTCCAGTAATCTTTCTCCTTCAGCCCGTAGAATGATTGCATTTCTTACTTTAATGGCGAAAAGATGTATCTTACAACATTGGAAAGAGCTTAATGCTCCAACTACCTTTTTTTGGTTTTCTCAGACGATATTATGCTTGAATTTGGAGAAAATTAGAAGCGATCTTTATGATTCCTCACTTAAATTTGAACAGACCTGGAGATCTTTTATTCAATATTTTCATTTAATGTAATTTTTTTTCTCCTCTTTTTTTGCTCCATATTTATATACCCTTCTTGTTTTTTTTACTGTTTTTAATGGAGGTCGGGATTGAGGACGTGATTTTAAGTTTTTTAACTCTGCTTGGTTCCAAGTTAGCCCATTGCTTTGCTTTGCTTTTAGTTAGTTGCACGGTGGTTTTTTGGGGTTTTTTTTTTCCTTTTCTCTATTGATATATATATATAAAAATTAGTATATTATTATGTTACCTTAGTATGTTATGTTTAAATTACATTGTTTGTATCAATTTTTTTTGTATTAATATTTCCAGTAATTTTATTATATTCTAACAGTGTATTAGTGCCTTTATGGCTTACCTTTTTGTATACTTATTCAATAAAAAGATTTAAAAAGAAAGAAAGGAGAAACTGTGCTCAGCTTGAGCTGGCAGTTAACAGGATCTCAGTTTTGAACTTGGATGAACTTTGGCAACAGCAGTTCAAGGCAGGCTTCCCGGAATGCAGTCAGAAAGAACAACCTGGTTTGTTAAGAGAAAACCAAAATTCATCGAGGTGGTTGCAAATTCTTCAAAACTGGTTGATCATCAGTACCAGTTTAATTTACCTATGAGAAAGGAGGAAGTTAACGTGACTAATAATAGGAAGATTGCTGAACAATGTGCTCTAAATCTAAGGAAGAGGTTTAAGAAGGATTCATCATTGCACACTGATTACACAGATTTCATGAAGGACATCATCTCCAACGGTTATGCCGAAAGAATGTCAACTGAGGACCTGGAACACAGTGAAGGGAAAGCCTGGTACATTCCACATCATGGTGTTTACCACCACCAGAAAAGGGAAATTTCGTGTTGTGTTTGACCTTGGAGAGACTTTCCAGGGAATGTCACTTAATGTTCAGCTTTTATAGGGACCACATCTTACTAGTTCACTGACTGGAGTCGTAACCACATTCAGAAAAGAACACGGCGGATCAGTGTTTCATCAGGTTAAAGTACCAGTGGAAGATGCAGATCTGCTGAGATTTCTCTGGTGGACTGATGATCCAACATATGGTGGACCTTAGAATTGTGATACATCTCTTTGGAGCAACTTCATCACCAAGCTGTGCCAATTTCATTCTTAGAAAATATGGAGAAGACAATGAAGAACAGAGTAACCATGAGACAGTGGATAAGGTTTTTCATTCCATTATGTCTTGTGTAAGTGTCCTCGGAGGAAGGAGTGGTGTCTCTCTATCATGACTTTGTATTCATTTGTGCTAGAATCAGCTTTCAGCTCACAAAGTGGATAAGCAGCAGGCATAGTGGACTATCTGTGATACAGGAAGAGCAAAGAGAGAAGGATAAAAAGCTTTTGGATTTGGATCAAGATATACCTTCAGTAGAAAGAGTACTGGGTGTGCGACGGTGCATTCAGACTGATACTTTCAGGTTTAAGATCACAATTCAAGATGGACCATTCAGTAGAAGGGTGATCCTTTAGGAATCTTGAGGCTGGTGGTGCTATCTGCTAAGAAGATCCAACAAAACTTATTTAAGGATGGGTTTGGCTAGGATGAAACTTTACCAATATCAGTTGCTCATGAGTGGATAAGATTGCTGGAAGAACTCTGCCAGTTGGAAGACGTCAAGGTTACCAGAAGTTTGAAACTCTTGGATTTTGGAGAAGTTACTGCTGCACATTTACACCATTTTACAGACACAAGTGAAGATGTCTATGGAGCAGTGACTTGCCTGTTGTTGCACAACACGTTCTCAGGTGTACAGTGCTTTTATCACTGGAAAATCTAGAGGAGCTCTGTTGAAGTCAGTTTCCAACCCTCATATGGAGCTAATCACTGCTATGATGGCAAGTTGTATTGAACACTGTGGAGGAAGGAAGAGCACATGCAGGTTCAGGGACTCAATTATTTGGACCGATAGTACTTCTGTGCTGAAGTATATCAAGAATGAAAATTACAGGTTTCAAACCTTCATTGCTAACAGAGTTTCAGAAATTCTTAAGGTCTCACAAGCATCCTTCGATCCCAATGATTTGGAGGCATTACACCTGACCATCTGTTGCTTCTGAAGACTTCACCATGCTTGCTACCAGGAGAGTTCCAAAAGGAAAACGTTTATGTTCATCGTAGATGGAAACAAGTCCAATACATGTCAAGCAACACACACAAAATGCTGGAGGATTTCCAGTATCTGCAGATTTTCTGTTGTTTGTGATCGGACCAGTACATGTTAAACCTGTTTTGGAAATGGTGGGTCACGGAGTATTTACCGTAGCTGCAGGAATGTCAGAAATGGTCAGGTATAAAACACAATTTTCTCCCTGAAGACATTGTACTTATAGTTGACAACACAGCAGTTCGAAACTCATGGGATGAGTGATTCAAGTCTTTCCAGACAGAAGAGGGTTCAACTGACCTGAAACCAAGATCTGTCTTCTATAGGAGGCAGAAGTTTGAGGAGGTACAGCTCTGGAAGCTTCATGATTTTGACTTGACCTACTGACTTGACAGAAAGTGGTGGTAAGATTGCTCTGTAATGGGCCAGTGCTGGTTACCTCTGGTCTAGATGACTGTTGCATGATTTGTCTGGAAGAAGAAAGAGAACATTTGTATGAATGTTAAGATGTTTATCCTTGAAGGTTTCATTTCTCCTATTTTTAGTAGTATGTAGTTGTAATTATTATAGTGTAATAATTAGGGGCTAGGATGTAGGAGCCATGTACAGTATCTATTTTCTGTCTGTATTGTATTTTATGTTGTGCATTTATTATGGGTAATCTGTCATTTGGGTTGGGGCATGGTAGAAGTGAATGAGTATAGTTATATGTTCATGCTTTGTGTAAGTTCAGTTTAGTCTGGTTAGAGCCAGGGAGTGGGCTGGGGCTGATAGTTTTTTGTTGACTGCTAATGCTCAGTACCATTAATGTTACCACGAGACTGCTATTGTATTGTTATTGGGCTGTTTATTTCCTTATATCACTAGTTTTTTTTATTAGTTTTTTTTATCATTGCAAAATTGTCTTGGCTGGTTTCTTAATAAAGGATCGAATGTACTCTTTTGAACTTTGGGACTTCATTAGTGTGGATAGCGCACAATCTAGTAATTCTTGAAAGGTTACAATTATTGCCTCCATAGTCTCTTCAGCACCTCTTTCAGAACCATGTGTTGTAGTTCATCATGTCCTGGTAAGTTCCCACAGACCTTTCAGCTTCCTAAGCACCTTCCCCTTAGTAATGGTAACTACACTTAGTTCTGCCACCTGACACTTTGAATGTCTGGCATACTGCTGGTGTTTTCCACAGTGATTACTGACACGAAACACTTATGAAGTTCATCTGCCTTTTCTTTGTCCCCCATTGCTGCCTCTCCACCATCATTTTCGAACAGTCTGATATCCACTCTCACCCCTCTTTTAGTCCTTACATATCTGAAAAAACTTCATATCCTCTTTTATATTATTGGCTAGTTTATCTTCATATTTCATCTTTTCTCTCCTTATTGCTTTTTTAGTTGCCTTCTCTTGGTTTTTAAAAGTTTCACAATCCTCTTACCTTCTCATTAATCTTTGTGACATTGTATGCCCTCTCTTTTGCTTTACTGCTGTCTTTGACTTCCCATGTCTCTCTTTAGGATACTTCTAATAGCCTTCTCCCTAGTTGGCTCTACCACATGCTACTCTTAAAAAGCCATCCCATAGGCATTTTACAAATTCCTTCTCTTGGTATCCAGCACCAACATGATTTTCCCAATCTACTTGCATACTGAAATCCCCCGTGACTATCATATTATTGCGCTTTTTACATGCCTTTCCTGTCTCACTTTGTAGCCCACATTCTTGGTACTGTTCAGAGGTCTGCCTCTAACTCCCGTCAGGTTCTTTTTCACCCTTGTAATTTCTTAACCCTAACCTCAGATATTCTACATCTTCCAATCCTTTGTCACCTCTTCGTCAGGATTTAATTTCCCTTTTTACCAACAGAGCCACCCACCCCTCTGCCTACCAGCCTGTCTTTTCAATGTAACATGTATCCTCGAATGTCAAGCTCTCATCTCTGATCTTCTTTCAGCCACTATTAGGTGATGCGCACGTTATCATACCTGCCAATCTAACTGTTACAAGATTATATACCTTATTCAATACACTGCATGCACTCAAATATAACTCCTGTCCTGTATTCATTACCCTTTTCAATTTTACTCCCATGTTACCAGAAGTTAAATCCTCATACTTTCAAAATCTTTGGTCTTTCTATTTATTCTGGATACTTCTGTAACTTCTCCTGCACTCTCCTTTCCTTCTACTTTTTCCTCACTTTTCCAAACTGTTGATTTGTTGAACGTACTATTTAGTTTAAAGATGCACTTCAACCCATCCCACTGGCTGCAATTCTGCCCTTTCACGTTCCTGTCCTTCTTCACAGTCTCACTACACACTGCATCTACTTGCATACCAACTGTTCCATTCTGTGCTCTATCACTCTGGTTCCATTCCCCCTGCCAAATTAGTTTAAAACTTCCCCAAAAGTTCGAGCAAACCTACCTGCAAGGATTTTGGTACCCCCTCCAGTTCAGGTGTAACCTGTCCTTTTTGTTCAGGTCATACCTTTCCCAGAAGAGATGCCAGAAATATGAAACCCTGCACCCTGCACCATTTCCTCACCCAAATCATCCATCTGTCAAATCATTCTACTCTTACCTCACTGAGTCTATCATAGGCAGGAATTCAGAGATTACTACCCTGGAGGTCCTGCTTTTCAACTTTTCTTCATCCCTTTTCCTACTTACATCATTGGTACCCATATATACAATGGTTTCTGGCTATTTATCCTTTCCCTTTAGAGTGCTGTTAGCCCGATCTGAGGCGTTCCTGACTGTGGCAACATACAATCTAAGAGGGTCTTTCATGTCCTTAAAATCTCCTGTTTGCTCCTCTAAGCCACTACTGTACTCCTTTGCTCCCCCTTTCCCTTGTGAGCCACAGAGCCAGAGACCCGGTTGCTACGGATTTCCCTGGTAGGTCGGCTATATTGTTATTTGTTTATTATTGTCTTACAGATCATGAATCTAAGGATTCACCTCAGTCTCCATAAAGCAAATTCCCTTTAACCAATTCTAAATGATCTATCTTTTATCCTTGATAATGATCTCTAGTTCTTAGCCAAGAGAAATGTCCTCCTGACATCCAGCCTGTCCCCCCCTTACAAAAACATCATTTATTTCAATAATAGCCCCTTTTAATTTTTCCAAGCTCCAATACATAAAAGAAATTATCTATTCAATTTCTCCTCATACAGCAAACCTGCTAGCTAGGGAACCAGTTGAGTGAATTTTGATTGCACTCTCTCAATGTAAGCAAATACTTTTTTATTTAAGGAGTGCAAAATTAATACAGAAGTCCAAGTCTGCTCTATGTAATGTCTATAAGGCATCATTACTCCTGTAGTCAAATCCACTTATAATAAAGGGCAATACACCATTTGCCCCCTGATCATTTACTGCATCTGCAAGATGGCTTTCAAAGAGTTATGTGTAAGCACATAGCTTTACTCCATCACTTACAGCGGATTGAAAAGCTTGAGCAATGGCTTAAAGTGGACTGAAAAGCTTGAGCAATGACTTACAGCAGACTGAAAAGCTTGAGCATGTAGATATTAAGAAAAAGGATGTGCTGGCGCTTTTGGAAAGCATCAAGTCGAATAAGTCACTGGGACCGGATGAGATGTACCACAGGCTACTGTGGGAGGCAAGGGAGGAGACTCATGAGCCTCTGGTGATGATCTTTGCATCATCAATGGAGACGGGAGAGGTTCCAAAGGATTGGAGGGTTGTGGATGTTATTCCATTATTCAAGAAAGGGAGTAGAGATATCCCAGGAAATTATAGGCCAGTGAGTCTTACTTCAGTTGTTGGTAAGTTGATGGAGAAGATCCTGAGAGGCAGGATTTACGAACATTTGGAGAGGCATAATATAATTAGGAATAGTCAGCATGGCTTTGCGAAAAGCAGGTTGTGCCTTACAAGCCTGATTGAATTTTTGGAGGATGTAACTAAATGCATTGATGAAGGTAGAGCAGTAGATGTAGTGTATATGGATTTCAACAAGGCATTTGACAAGGTACTCCATGCAAGGCTTATTAAGAAAGTAAGGAGGCATGAGATCCAAGGGGACATTGCTTTGTGGATCCAGAACTGGCTTGCCCACAGAAGGCAAAGAGTGGTTGTAGATGGGTCATATTCTGCATGGTCATATTCTGCATGGACTTCGGTCACCAGTGGTGTGCCTCAGGAATCTGTTCTGGGACCCCTACTCTTTGTGATTTTTATAAATGACCTGGATGAGGAAGTGGGGGAATGGGTTAGTAAATTTGCTGATAACACAAAGGTTGGGACTGTTGTGGATAGTGTGGAGGGCTGTCAGAGGTTGCAGCGAGACATAGGATGCAAAACTGTGCTGAGAAGTGGCAGATGGAGTTCAACCCAGATAAGTGTGAGCTGGTTCATTTTGGTAGGTCAAATATGATGGCAGAATATAATATTAATGGTAATACTCTTGGCAGTGTGGAGGATCAGAGGGATCTTGGGGTCGGAATCCACAGGACACTCAAAGCTGCTGCGCAGGTTGACTCTGTGGTTAAGAAGGCATTTGGGGCATTGGCCTTCATCAATCGTGGGATTGAGTTTAGGAGCTGAGAGGTAATGTTGCAGCTATATAGGACCCTGGTCAGACTCCACTTGGAGTACTGTGCTCAGTTCTGGTCGCCTTACTACAGGAAGGATGTGGAAACTATAGAAAGGGTGCAGAGGAAATTTACAAGGATATTGCCTGGATTGGGGAGCATGCCTTATGAGAATAGGTTGATTGAACTTGGCCTTTTTTCCTTGGAGCGACGGAGGATGAGGGGTGACCTGATAGAGGTGTATGGCAGTTGTCCCGTATCGGACTGCAAAGCACTCCAGCGTGTGGTGAAAACTGCCCAGCGGATTATCGGCACCCAGTTGCCCACCATTGAGAACATCTACCATAAACGCTGCCTGGGCAGGGAGAAAAGCATTATCAAGAATGCATCTCACCCTAACCGTGGACTTTTTACTGTCCTCCCTTCCGGTAGGTGCTATAGGAGCCTCCACTCCCACACCAGCAGGCACAGGAAGAGCTTCTTCCCTGAGGCTGTGACCCTGATGAGCCTCACATCACAGCGCTAAGCAGTATTGCACCCATATTGTACTGTCTCAGTACTTTTATATTTGTGTGCTGTAGCACTTTTTATTCGCAGTTATTTTGTAAATGCAGTAACACTATTCTTTGCATTTCTGGTTAGATGCTAACTGCATTTCATTGGCTTTGTATCTGTACTCGGCACAATGATAATAAAATTGAATCTAATCTAATCTAATAAGATGATGAGAGGCGTTGATCGTGTGGATAGTCGGAGGCTTTTTCCCAGGGCTGAAGTGGCTAGCACAAGAGGGCACAGTTTTAAGGTGCTTGGAAATAGGTATAGAGGAGATGTCGGGGGTAAATTTTTTTACGCAGGGAGTGGTGAGTGTATTGAATGGACTGCTGGCGATGGTGGTGGAGGTGGATATGATAGGGTCTTTTAAGAGACTCCTGGACAGGTATATGGAGCTCAGAAAAATAGGCTATGGGTAACCCTAGGTAATTTCTAAGGTAAGGATATGTTCAGCACAGCTTTGTGGGCCAAAGGGCCTGTATTGTGCTGTATGTTTTCTGTTTTCTGTGTTCTACTTACCATTTTAAAAAGACCTTACTTTTCTATTTTCTGTACCAGAGTGGATAATTTCATATTTTTCCACATCTGCCATGTTCTTTCCCACTAACTCAGCTTATCTACAAACCCCTTAAAACCTCTCTACTTTATTCTCCCTACTCAGAATTGCAGCTAATTCTGTATCACCAACAAACTTGGAAATGTGACATTGTTAATTATAGATCATGAATAGCAAGGGGTCTGAGTAGAAGTCCCTTCGGTACCACCGGTCATAACTTGCCAAAATGAGAAAGGTCCGTTTATTCCAATTTTTGTTTCTTGTTCAATACTTTCTAAGCAATTAATTAAAAACTGTTTTTGTTACTGTCTGTGTTGACTCTTTAATTAATTGACTTGATAATGTTATATCTACATACAAAGAATCCTTTTTGTAGAATATTTTGACAGATGATATATTTTGCCTGGTTTTAGATTTTAGCTAATTTCTAACGCAGCAGAAGGTGAAAAATATTATATGGTAGTCAATTAACCTTTCTGAAATATGTTGTATTGAAAAATGTCATGAACGCAAAAGTAATTTCAGTAATCAGTGGAGCAGAATTCATACCAAAGAAAACCATAACTGAAGAGTTGATGTTTTGTTCACTCTTGTGAAATCTGTTGTGTTGCAAGAGAACTTCATGAATTCCATGAATTTTCTTCCATCTCTCCTTCAATGGTCATGTCAGTAGTGTCTATAACTTGTACCTTTGGCAAACCCATTCTGACCAAATGCAATCATATAACATAGAACTGTACAGTACAGTCCCTTCAGCCCATGATTTTGTGTCAATCTTTTAACCTACTCCAAAATCAATATTTCCTTCCTAGCCTTTCCTTCCCATATAGCCCCCCATTTATCCTGACAGCAAATCCACCAACGTTCCAGACATTGGCATTCTCTCATTACTGACCAGTTCCTCATCACATATATTTCCTTTTTTTCCCCTATTTCACATCTGCCACCACTACCTGATCATGCGTCTGAACACCCATCAACGCTCTGTTGAATTCCTAACCAAGTGCCTCTGAACCTCTCGAATCTAGGCACTATCTTCTGTACTGTGAACAATTATTCCTGAAAATTTAATCATAAATAATAATGGCCTCTTTACTTAGACCCACCTTACACATTTTCCAGGAACAGAAAAATTTATAGTTTAGGATTTATTTGCTTCACAATCAGTACTACTTGTAATAAATTCTGAACTTTCTTCAACTTATGATTAAAATTATATCAATGAAGAAAGAAAAAGAAAGCCTTTAACTCCGAGAGGAGTTACTGGGACGCCATCATGACGGCGTTTTTTCTTAGCAGGCTTTCTTATTTTTTCGAGGCCAGGTTGCTAGCTTGACGCTCAACCCAGCACAGATGGAAAATGTGCAAGGGAGCTGGCTGGATTCGAACTTGGGAGCCTTTGCTCCAAAGTCCGGCGCTGATGCCACTATGCCACCAGTCGGCAAAATTATGTCAATGGCTAAATGATATTTTATTGTCCATTCTTAATTAGTTCTATAGAGAAAATATACACTTACAGCAGATCCTGGTTAACTGGGACACATCAGCCCCGTTTTTGGTACAATTAAACAGCTGCCCCAATTAGCCGAAGTTTCATGGAAGTAGTTAAAAATAAAAAAAATGTATTGAAATTAAATACAGAACAAACTAGAACACTACCAATAACACTACAGTACCATAAAACTGTGAATTAGTTCCTAATAGTTATCAACAGAAGAATTTATCAACTGTACGCTGATGTGTTCTTTTGATTGACTGTAATTGAACAAAATTCGAGCAGATACCTAGTGCAGATAATAAACTGCCTTCATACAATACTTTTGATAATTTCATCCTCCAAAACTTCATTTTCATTGTAACATTAAGGATGATTGTCAGTACCTTCAAATTCTTTGTAGTTCATAACTGCTGTAGTGAAATCATTTCATTTTCACTCCCAAGCCGCTTCTTTCTTTCTTTCTTTATTAATCTTTTTATTGATGTAAAAGGAGCATAAATACAATCAAGAGGAGAATTATGTCAAATATATATATCAGTAACAATATAAACCAAGATTGAGATAGACATTGTCAAAATCATAGATATTGTTAAACTAGTATAAAATATATAATAAGAAAAAAATGAAAATAGCAATTCTCCTCTTATCAGTTTATGAAGAGAAAAGAAAAAACATTGGGTTTTAAATGAAAAGAAAAAACCCCCACTACACTATATAGAAAAAAAAACAAAGGTACTGGGCAGTCCATTTTGAGGATATGACCAAAAAAAAAGGGAAGAGACACTTTCTGATCGAATCTAAAACTTCTGGAAAAAAAAGATTGAAAGATTAATAAGTCAAATTAAATGAAAATATTGGATAAAAGGTCGCCAGATTCTCTCAAATTTAAAGGATGTATCAAATGTCCGACTTCTTATTTTCTCTAAACTTAAACAGGACATAATGGAGGAGAGCCACTGTTTCTTGCATCTCCGAGCCTGAATGCTTGAAACTGCAGTGAGCCAAAAAGTTCTGAATTGTCTCACTGCTTATTTCTTGACAACTATTAGTGACAAAAGAAATCACTGCTTTTTGTACACAAATACATGCAACTAATGCTAGTTAGAAACTGTTCGGCGGCAGTCTCCTGTCCGAATTAAATGGCAGAATGTCAAAAATAAATGAAGGAAATCCTAAACAAGAGCAATTCTGCAGATGCTGGAAATTCAAACAACGCACATCAAAGTTGCTGGTGAACGCAGCAGGCCAGGCAGCATCTCTAGGAAGAGGTACAGTCGGCATTTCAGGCCGAGACCCTTTGTCAGGACTATGTCCCGGGGTGTCCTGACGAAGGGTCTCGGCCTGAAACGGTGGCTGTACCTCTTCCTAGAGATGCTGCCTGGCCTGCTGTGTTCACCAGCAACTTTGATGTGTGTTGAAGGAAATCGTAGCTATTTTCTTCATTAGCTTTTGTTCTTTAAGATTTACCCCAAATAAGTTGTTGCCCTGATTAACTGATGGTCCAATTATCTGGAATCCACTAAATCAAGTCAAAGATGTCAGTAACTTTTAATCATGGAAAGGCAGTTTTACAAAAATTATATGTTCTATAATTAGAATTGGATGAAAATTACATAGACTGTTCCACGTTCAATGTCCAAAGCCTACACTGGTGTCACTCCCCAACTTTTCCTATACGACATGAATGGCTACATTGGTGCTGTTTACTGCACCTATGTGGAGCTCGTCAACTTCATTAACTTTGCCTCTAACTTCCACCCTGCCCTCAAATTTACCTGGTCCATTTCTCACACCTTCCTCCCCTTTCTCAAATCTCTGGAGACGGCTTATCTATTGATGTCTATTATAAACCCATTGACTCTCACAGCTAACTGGACTATTACTCTTCCCACTGGGTTACTTGTAAAAATGCCATCCCCTTCTCTCAATTCCTTCATCTCTGCTGCATCTGTTCTCAGGATGAGGTCTTTCATTGCAGAACGAAAGAGATGTCTTCCTCTATTTTGCACATGTCTGCTCTCATCCCTTCCTCCTGCCACCCTCCAGAGATGGGATTCCCCTACCACCCCACCAGCCTCCGTGCCCAGCACATAATTCAATGTCACCATCTCCAATGGGATCCCACCACCAAGCACATCTTCCCCTGCTCCCCACCTTCTGCTTTCCACAGGGATCGCTCCCTATGTGACTCCTTTGTACATTCATCCCTCCCCACTGATCTTCCTCCTGGCACTTATCTTTGCAAGCGGAAGAAGTGCTACTCCTGCCTCACTACCTTTGGGGGCTCCAAACAGTCCTTCCAGGTAGATGACATTTCACCTGTGAGTCTGTTGGGCTCGTCTATTGTATCTGGTTCTCCCGGTGTGGCCTCCTTTATATCAGTGAGACCTGATATAGATTGGGAGATGGCTTTGCTGAGCACCTACGCTCCATCCGCCAGAAAAAACGGGATCTCCCAGTGGCCACCCATTTTAATTCCCCTTCCCATTCTCATTCTGACATGTCAGTCCATGGCCTCCTGTACTGTTGCGATGAGGCCACACTCAGGTTTGGAGGAACAACACCTTGTATTCAGCCTGGGTAGCCTCCAACCTGGTGGCATGAACATCGATTTCTTGAACTTCCAGTAATGCCCCTCCCTTCACCATTCCCCATTCTTTTTTCTCTCTCTCACCTTATCTCCTTACCTGACCATTACTTCCCTCTGGTTCTCCTCCCCTTTTTCTTTCTTCCATGGCCTTCTGTCCTCTCCTATTAGATTCCCCTTTCTCCAACCCTGTATCTCTTTTGCAAAAAACTTCCCAGCTCTTTAACTTCACCCACCCCATCCCACCATCCCAGTTTCACCTATCACCTTGTTTCTTCCTCTCCTCCCCCTTCTAATTCTGACTCCTCATTTTTTTTTTCTCCAGTCCTTATGAAGGGTCTTGGCCCAAAATGTCAACTATACTGTTTACCATAGATGCTGCCTGGCTTGCTGAGTCCTTCCAGCATTTTGTGTGTGTTACTTGGATTTCCTGCAACTGCATATTTACTATTGTTTGTGAAAATTGCACTCATTCCTTTCTGTTCCTTACAGTTATATAAATACTGGTTATTTAGAGAAGGCAGAATTAGGCCTTAGTGTAAATTATATTTGACGTTCTTGAACAGGATAGTGAATTTATGGTTCAATATAGAGATTGGGGTGGAGTAGTATCAACAAAGAGTGGTAGCACAGCCTCCCTGTCCAAGCTGATTAAATCATTGTGGTGCAAGATGGATAGAAATACTCTCTTGGACCCAACATCTAGGTTCCTCTTTAGTTTGGCCTAGAACCCTTTCATTTACTCAATTGCCAGAAACCAGTCTTGAGAATGTTAGGTTGTAGCTTTCTGTTGTCTGATTTCCAGCTCTCGCCTGTCAGCCAAGTACTTTGTGTAAACTTGTTTGGGAATGAATATTTTTGAAATGTACTTTTGACTATTCAGGTCAGTCAGATCAGCAATAACTGGCACTATATACATGCTCTATAAGTTGCGCGCATAGTACTCATTTCTAGTTTAAAATCTGGACTTGAATATATACTGATTAATTAAAATAAACCTGACATATTTTAGTTTAATAGCAGTAACCTAGATTTACTTGCCTGTTATTAAGGTTTTGAAATGGTAACATTGTCAGATGGATGAAAAAGAACAAGGTTATTCTAACCAAAATATTTTTACGATAGTGTTGGATCTCAACTGATGTATAGGAGGCCACATTGGGAACCGGAGCACTAAATACAATAGATGACCTTAATAAACTTGCAGGTGAAGTATCACCTCACCTCGAAGGACTGTTTGGGACCATGAATGGTGGTGAGGGATGAGTAGTCAGTTATCCCACTTGCAGGGGTAAGTGCCAGGAGAGAGACCAGTGTGAGGGACAAGAGGAGAAAGGAGTCACGTAGAGAGTGATTAAAAGCATTTAACTGATGTAAAATAACTGGAACACCATTTTATCCTGTGTTAGTGATCTTTATAACATGAAGCTGCAAAAGACTAGCACGGGAAGGCACAGTTTTAAGGTGCTTGGAAGTAGGTACAGAGGAGATGTCAGGGGTAAGTTTTTTTACGCAAAGAGTGGTGAGTGCATGGAATGGGCTGCCGGCGATTATTTCTAAGGTAAGGACATGTTCAGCATAGCTTTGTGGGCCGAAGGGCCTGTATTGTGCTGTAGACTTTCTATGTTTCTATGTAAGTGCAGTATATGTATATAAATAACTGGAAGTCTATAAGAATAGAGAAGGTAGTGGAATGAATTGGATTACTCCTTCAAATAGTTTACATGAGCATCATTGCCTAAATGGCCTTCTCCGATATTTTGAAGTTCTACGATTCCATTTGTAATCCGATTTATCTTTCAGTAGACTCCAGTTTAAATGCAAACTGAAACAATGCATCATAACATCAAATAACAGGCTTGTGTCATGATCTGAACACAATCATTAGAGACATATGCTTCTGGAGGTTAGTTGTATGTCACTGCCCTGGGACAAAAATTTTGTCCATTAGTAAAAAGAACATCAAGGGCTACTTATAATCTTAAGTAAGTAGTGTGCTGTAGGTTTTCTGTATTAAAAAAAAGACGAAGCTGAGTAGAACAGACATTCAATTGCTGAGTCAGTATCTCCAAGATTCAGCTCTCTATGGCCTGGACTTGATTGTGACTTGGGCTGTCATTCACCACCCAGCGTTCTTGTAGCATTCCATTCATGCTGTATTCATCAAGTTGTGATTGACCCTCTAAGGTGATTCCTTACAGTCAATGCCAAATGTCCCAGGAGGTCACACAATTTCCTCATAGCTGCCCATCAGCTTTCATGGAGCACTGATCTATTTGAAAATGAGGCATTAATGGCTATCTTCTTAGTGAACATCTCACCCCAAGTGCTGTTCACCCAGCAGAGCTGAACACTGCAAAACTCAAAGTCACTACAGTATGAAGAACTTAGTGGAGACCTCTGTTGGCTTCATCGGAATCAGATTTCACATTGCATAGCTCTGTTTTCATGGCACCCTCAGGTATCTATCAGTCAGAGAATCCTATTCCTTAAAGTAATAAAAGCAACAGATGCTGGGAAAGGTACTGGAACCACTCAGCTTTTTGATATTTGTTTAGGATGGTTTATAGGATGTCTTTCAAGTGGACTGCTTTGTCCTGGATGGTGCTAAGATTTTTGACTGCGTTGGCGCTGCACTACTGCAGATAAATGGAGTGTATTCCATCACATTCTTGACTTATGCATGGTAGATGGTGGAAAGGCGGTGAGAGTCAGGCATTGGGCATTTGCTATAGGATACCCAGCCTTTATCCTGCTCTGGTATTGGTGTGGCTGCTCCAATGGAGCGTCTGGTTAGTGGTGACTCCTAGAATATTGACTATGTCAGTTCTGCAGTGATAATGCCATTGAACGATAAGGACAGATGATTATACTCTCTTTGTCGGGAATGATTAGTACTTGGTTCTGTTGTGGTTAGAATGTTACTTGTTGCTTATCAGTTCATGGCTGAATGTTGTTTAGGTATTGTTGCATGTAGCCACTGGCATTTTCATTTCCTGAAGAGTTGCATCATTTCATCATCAGTGAACTATTTTGGCTTTATAACAGGAGGATCACTGATGAAACAGCAGTGGCTTGTTAGCACTAGTACATTGTACTGATGAACTTCTGCGGTGATGTCCTGAAGCTGGAAAGATTGAACTCCCATCGTCACAACCATCTTCACTGATTGTGTTTTCCCTTTGGTGAACATTGACTCGAGGCACTTCAAATTCTTTTCTTCTTTCATTGTTTTAATCATCTACTATTTCAACAAAAGTCACTTAATGAAGACTAGCCTAAAATTACATTAAATGAATTATGCTAATGATTCTGTTAATGAATTTGT
This sequence comes from Mobula hypostoma, assembly GCF_963921235.1. Lineage (NCBI taxonomy): Eukaryota > Metazoa > Chordata > Chondrichthyes > Myliobatiformes > Myliobatidae > Mobula > Mobula hypostoma. Next base: position 42,535,654 of record NC_086110.1, read on the forward strand.
ATTTTGTAGGTGTTGCAAGGTGCACAGTTAATTGCAGTAGCTTCTGCTGAACATCAAACCAGTGGAGTAGATGGATCACCATTGCAGGGAAGTGACATCCAAGTGCAATATGTACAGCTTGCACCAATAGCAGATCATGCTACAGCAGCTCAAGTGAGTAAGAATATGGATGAAGTCAGTTAATACCTTTTCATTTTTGTTATTTGCCTTAATGAAGAAACATTGGCTTCAGTAATGTAACTTTAGTTTAAAATATACTGGCTAGATGGGTCAAAAGTGTTGTTTCTCTGCTGCAGTGTTCTGATTCTATACAGATTTGAATTATATGATGAACGAGTGATTATTAGTACTGATTTGTAGATAAAGGAGCATTCTTTTAATCTTCTGGGAAGAATTCTGAAAATATTATTTTAATGAAAAGAGCAGAAAAAGAAGCAGAGGGAAGGGAGTAGGCCTACTGCTTTTTAGACAGAAACCTTACTATCCTGGAAGAGATTCATAACAGGAGGGAGGACTTTTTTTGTTTTAGCTGCGCCAGAAAACAGTCAACAGGAACAATTACACTCTCCTAGGAGGAGATGATGATAGAAATGAGCTTCAAGAAGTTCTACTACAAAATGACGCAAGGTAGGAAGAAATCTCATAACCTGAGCAAACTGTGAAAGGGAGAGCTCAACACCTACACTTGCTGTACGGCTTTTAGCCACAATACCATGACCAATAGGGTACCATACTACCTTCATCCAATTACCACTCCTCACCATCACCACCATCTTCAAAGACAAGTAAGCAGACTCCTCCCTTCATTTCACAGTCAGAACCAGGGAAAGGTACTTTCTCTTCCTCCCCAACATTTACAGAGAGACATGTCCTTTCTCTTCCCTCCCACAGATGTGGATAGAACCCCTTTCCTCCTTCCACACATGTTCGGAGACACATTCAAGTAAGAGAGCTTAATTTTATAAATGTACAGTCTCAAGTGCCAATGAAATCAGCCTTCGTCACTTCGGACAGAATGGGGGGCCTCAATGGGGAATGCAATGGACATTGCCAAAATGGATTTGGGAAATTTAAAAAGCTGGTTGACTAAAATGAGTTTTGTGTAAAGATTGTTGGAATCTTTGCACATCCCCGGTTTGTGAAATTTTCAGTTTCATAACATTAACTCCACCCTTCAATTTTTTGACCTCATTGACACTTATGTGTTTTAACTGAGCTCTGCTTGAGCCTTTGAGATGGAGCTAGGTCAACAAATTGTTCCATGATCATTTAAGTATGCATTAGGACACATCAGATTTAAAAATCACAACTCTCTCCTTTTCAAACCAGTCATCAAAAGTACTGGTATGAATTATTTTATTGTTCAAGTGTATTGGCTCCTTGGGTTCCACAGGTGGATATATTGGTGGTAGTTGTACCACTATCAAGAAAACTTACCATGTCATCCCATGACTGCACTTTGCAAGGTCTGATCATCTGTTTGTACTTGCAACTCCCAGCATGTAGGCAGAGACTAGAGACTGCAGCGTCAGTGTGAAGACCAAGAAGTTAACTTCAAGGGAGGCAGAGGGACACCTACAGGACTGCTTTGAGTCGGTGGACTGGACAGTATTCAGGGATTCATCTTTGAGTCTGAATGGATACGCTACAGTTGTCACTGACTTCATCAAAACCTGCGTAGATGAGGGTGCCTTCAAAAACATACTGGGCGTATCCAAGTCAAAAGCCGTGAATGAAGCTGATCTGTAATCTGCTGAGGGCTAGATCTGTGCATTCAAGACTGGTGATCCAGATCTACAGTATACAAGGAGTCCAAGTATGACCTATGGAAGGCTATCTTAAGAGCGAGAAATAACTTTGGTTGAGGATGCATATGGTTTGCTGGCCATTACTTCCTACATAGTGAAACTCAACATCATGAATGGCTGTGATGCTTCAGTCTCAGATGAGCATAACACCTTTTACGCAGGCTTTGAAAGGGAGAATAAAACTACATCTCTGCAAGTTCTGCAGCATCCAGTGAGCCTGTGTCTTCTGTCTCAGGGGCCAATGCTATGGTAGCATAGCAGTTAGCACAACGTTATTACTGCTTGCAGTTTGGAGTTCAATTCTGGTGTTCTCTGGAATGAAGCTCTGTGCATCCCCCATGGAATGTATGGGTTTTCCCCAGTGCTCTAGTTTCCTCCTATAGGCCCAACACATACTGGCAGGGTAGATTAATCAGTCATTGTAAACTGCCCTGTTAGGGTTACATCAGGGTTGTCAGGGGTTGCTGGGGTTGCGCGGCTCAGAGAACTGAAAGGGCCTATTCCATGCTGTACCTCTAAATAAATAAACATCTTTCAAGAGGGTGAATGCTCGCAAGGTTTCAGGCCCTGATGGTGCACTTGGTAGGGCTCTGAAATTCTGTGCCAGTCAACTGGCAGGAATATTCGAGCATATGTTCAATCTCACTTCTGCAACTGGAGATTTCCACCTGCTTCAAAAAGACAACAATGATACCAGTACCCAAGAAGAGCAGGGTGGGCTACCTCAACGACTATCACCCAGTGGCACTCACATCTACTGTGATCGAGTGCTTTGAGAGGCTGGTCATGGCTAGAAGCAACTCCTGCCTAAGCAAGGGCCTAGACCCGATGTAATTTGCCTATCATCACATTATATCTACAGCAGATGCAATCTCACTAGCTCTCCATGAGGCCTTGGATGACCTGGTCAATTATGTCAGGCTGCTGTTTATTGACTGTAGCTCAGCGTTCAACACAATCATACCCTCAGTTCTAATCAAAAAGCTTCAGAACTTGGGCCTCTCTGTACATCCCTCTGCAACTGGATCCTTGACTTCTTCACAGCGACCCCACATTCTGCAGATCAGAAATAACATCTCCTCCTCACTTGCACCTCAAGGATGTGTGCTTAGCCCACTGCACTACTCTCTCTACATCCACGGTTGTGTGGTTAGACACAGATTAAACACCATCTATAAATTTGCTGATGATACAGGTATTGTTGGCAGAATTTCAGATGGTGGTGAGGAGGTGTATAGGACCAAAATAGGTTAGCTGATTAAGATAGGTCACAGCAACAACCTTGCACTCAATGTCAGTAAGAGAAAGGAATTGACTGTGGACTTCAGGAAGGGAACATCATGGAAATACACAACTCATCGAGGGATCTGAAGTGGAAAGAATGAGCAGTTTCAAGTTCTTGGGTGTCAACATCTCTGAGGATCTATCTTGGGCCCAACCTGTTGCGGCAATTACAAAGGGACACGACAGTGACTATATTTCATTGGGTGTTTGAGGAGAATTGGTATTCACCAAAGACTCTAGCAAATTTCTACAGATGAACTGCGGAGACCAATCTGGCATGGAGGGGCCATTCCACAGGGTCAGAAAAAGCTGAAGAAAGTAGTAAGCTCAGCCAGCTCCATCATGGGCACTGCCCTCTCCAGCGTCGAGGGCACCTTCCATAGGTGATGCCTCAGAAAGGCGGCATCTTTCATTAAGGTCCTCCATCACTCAAGACATGCTACCATCAAGGAGGAGGTACAGGAGCTTGAATGTCACGTCACATGCCGGTGATAATAAACCTGATTCTGATTCAATGTTTCAGGAACAGCTTCTTCCCCTCAACCATCAGATTTCTAAATGGACGGTGACCCATGAAGACTATCTCACTTTTTCCCCCTCTCTTTGTGCACTATGTAATTTATAGTTTTTATTACCATGTATTGCAATGTACTGCTTCTGCAAAACACCAAGTTTCATGAAGTATGCTGGTGCTATTAAACCTGATTCTGATTGAGAGTCATTTCATGTAAAATGATTAGGATAAAAATAGATCTTTGTCTCCCATGCATTCTGGTTCTTATCAACATAGTTGATTTGCTGATGGTATACTCACATTGTTGTTGGCTAGTAAGTTGCACAACTTAGAGACACTGATAGTGAAAGAGCAACTACTGTCTATGTTTCCAAGTCAGGACTTTGCAGATCCTGAGAGGGATGTTAATAATCTGTAGCATATTCATGTACCTGTTGTCATGTACTTTTAGGTAGTGGAGGTCATGTGTTTGTGAGAGAGTGGCTTAATTTTGAGTGCAGCTTTAGCTCTATGATCATTGCTTATAGTACTGTACCCTTCTATTTTATTTTCTTAGCCTAATCTAATCATTTGCCCCAATTCACCCTCCAGTCACCCTGTGAATTCTCCCCAAATTTATTCCTTCATGATATTCACTCTCTGTAATGGGGTGTATTCAGTGGGCCAAGCTGAGCATTGCATTGGGTCCGAGAGTGACAACTTGAACATCCCTCGTTTAGAGAAAAAGCAAATCAGTTCAAGCAACAAACGCATTCCTTGATAGGGTGATGGACACACTCAAAAATGGGTGCAAACAAGAACTGGAAAAGTACTTAGTGAAACCATTGCTAAGATATGGGGAAAATACAAGGAAATTGAAGTGCAGAGGGATTGACGAGATTATTCATTGAAAGAACCAGTGCATATATGATGTACTGAATACCCTTCAACTTTTCTGCACCATTTCATGATGTGATGTTTACAGTTAAAGGAAAATGGTCACAATGTATAAAAAGTAAAATCTCTCAGAATTGGATAAATCTATGGATTATAGCAGCTTTGACTAGTTCTATAAAAAAACAAGCTTTGGGTCTTTGATGGAAAGTTAAAATGGTTTATTTTTGTAAACCTATTATTTACCCCTCTAGCTAATATACATTTAACTTATTTTAAAGATGTATATTTAAAGTAATGCTTATTTGATGAATAACAGTTGCGGTTTCTATTAAATGCATCTGTATGGTAATGTGGCCGTGTTTTTTTTTGCAACTGAGCTTAGTGTATTTCAAAATATAGATTTTGTTTTAGGCTACTGCTTTTGGCATGATTTTATCAATAAAGAACAGAGAGTACAGATTACTGGCAGATGTAGCAGACGTGCAGTGTTCCAAAGTCTGCGGAGGTGATTGTAAGCCCTTGCCAGAATACTGAGCCAATTTTACTAGTTTGATTGTACTTGTGCAGAGTTAACTTATCTTGGTGTGAGGTTTGGATTAGTTTTCAAAGTGATGAAACTCCGTCTTTTCTGCCTGAAACCTTTTTTTTTTTGCTTTTGTTACCTTTCAGAAAAGGCAACATAAATGCACAAATCTGATGGGAGTATTTTTATGTATTCTATAACTTCGCTCCCTGGAGTTTAAAGATGAGTCTATAAGTTCAAGATGAACCCCAAAAAACCTTACAAATTTTTTGATAAGGATTGACTTTTGTATTACAAAGGTTAAGAATGTAATTCAAAAACAATGCTTAGTCATGAATTGGAATTGGTTTATTATTGTCACATGTATCAAGGTACAGTGAAAAACTTGTCTTGCATACTGTTCATATCATTACACAGTGCATTGAGATTGTACAAGATAAGACAATAACAGAATACAGCTACAGAGAAAGTACAGTGCAGGTAAACAATAAGGTACAGGATCATAACGAGGTAGGTTGTGAGGACAAGAGTCCAAGAATGAAGCCTTGTCCTACTAGGGAACCATTTAATAATCTTATAATAGTAGAGTAAAAGATGTCCTTAAGCCTGGTGCTGTGTGTTCTCATGCCTTTTGTATCTTCTACCTAATGGAAGAGGGACAAAGAGAGAATGTACAGGGTGAGTAGTGTCTATGATTATGCTAGCTGCTTTACTGAAGTATAGACAGAGTCCATGGAGGAAAGGCTCGTTTCCATGATCTGCTGAGCTGTGTCCACAATTTTCTGCAGTTTCTTGCAGTTACGTGCAGAGCAGTTGCCATACAAAGCCATTATGCATCCAGATAGGATGGTTTGCATGGCACACAGTTAAAATTGGTATGGGCTGATGGGAACATGATGAATTTCTGCAGCCTCTTGTAGTATAGGAATTGGTGAGTTTTCTCAGCCATGACATCTACATAGTTGGGTCAGGACATGCTGTTAGAGATATTCACTCCTAGGAGCTTGAAGCTCTCATCCCTTTCAGCATCTACAGTGTTGATGTAAACAAAAACATGTATAGTGGCTCCTTCCTGAAAACAATGACTGGCTCTTTTGTTTTGCTGACATTGAAGGAAGGGTTTTCTCATAACACAATATTACTAAGTTCTCTATGTCCTCCCTGTACTCCCCACTTGTCGTATTTGAGATGGGGCCCACTACAGTGGTACTATTTGAAAGTATAAGTAGTTTAAACAGAATTTGGCCACGCAGTCATGAGTAGAGTAGGGGGCTGAGATTGTAACTTTGTGGATCACCTGTGTTTAGAGTAATCAAGCTAGAGGTGTTGTTGTGTATCCTTACTGACTGTAGTCTATGGGTCAGGAAGTCAAGGATCCAGTTGCAGAAGGAAACCTTGACTCCCACGGTCTGGTGTTTGGTGATATTTGGAATTATAATATTGAACGCAGAGTCAATAAACAATGGTCAGGCAGAGGTGTTTTTACTGTCCAGATTCTCCAGGGATGAGTGTAGGGCTAGGGGCTAGGGAGATGGTGTCATTGAAAGACCTGTTTTGGAAGTAGGTGAATTGCAATGGGTTGAGGTTGTCTGGAAGGCTGGAATTAATATGTCAGGCTGGATGATTTTCTTCTTAAGCCCCCCCGCCCAACTGGGGCCTAGACCAGTGACAGCAGCTCACTAGAGTCCTCTGCCCTGTGCAAGTCTTTCAAGTTGTCCCCAGGTGAAGCTCTTCTTCAAAGATCCTTCTCCCAGGGATGAGGTGTTTGGAGCTTCTGTTGGCATTTCCGTAACACTGGGATTTTACAGGATGGGATTGCTAGCCCCATGCCCAACCATCCTCCATTCACAGCCCGGATTGGGACCATCCATGGAGGAGTTGGGATGGATGGTGACATTCCCATTTCCCTCTGTTTGAAACAGGCATAGAATGTGTTGAGCTCATCAGAAAGCTTATAAAATGCTTTGAGCACACAAAGCGTTAAATTACTCCAAGGTGATAGAGAATATTGTGTGTTGGTGAGAGAGATTACAAAAAAAAAGTGATGTGTTGGAATAGCTTTGATGGTTGTGAAACTCTGGAGGGGTAGTAGAGTTTAGAGAGTACAGAGAGCCAAAGCAAGATGGTGGCACTCATGTTGACTTTTAATGCAGCATCCTGCTGAAGTCCCATTTTCCATGGCTGGTGATGGCTGCCCCTGTAATGCTCTCTTTGTGGAGTTCAATGCAGAAGCTGATTATTTCCCAGCTTCAAAATTGTCAGGCAGGGAAGCCTGGTACCGAGTCTTCTACTGCTAGAGAAAGCCTGGTGTAATTCCAGCAATCATCATTCAATATGGAAATTCAGATGCTGGAAACATGATAGTTTATTTCTTAATTGAAATTAGTGAGCAAATATGTTTTTAATGTTTAAAATGGTCAGACATTCGTAATCAATAAGAAAATCCAAATGGCTGAGCACGTGGCTGACTGGGCTGTAGTTGCTGCATTCCTTTTCCACTCATTGTGGCTAGGTTTCCCACACTACCTACCCCCTCATCAGTGCCCCAGTTCCCCTGCTCCCTTTCCATTCACTCGAGACCCTGTTCTTGCACTCCCTTCACTTGCTGGAGCCCTGGTTTCTGAATTCCAGAGCTCTGATTTCTTTGATTCCAGAGAGGAGGGATATTTTTGATAAGATTAGCTTGGAGAAGCTGAGCTGTTTCCCTTCATATGAAGAAAGTTAAAAAGAAATACAAGAAAGATACACAATGGTTACAAAGACAAAGAAAAACTATTCTCAATAACTGATTGTACAGTGCCTGGAACACAGATTTAAGCTTTTGTTGAAGAGGTTATGGGGAGTAGTAGCAATCTCTTGGAACTCACTGCCTACAATCTGGTAGAAGCAAAGAAAAGGAAACTAGATGTGCATGAGCAAAATAAACTTGCAAGGCTATGAGGTTTAAGGGAGAGAATGGAACCAAAATACATGAGAAGACTGTATCATCTATAATTATAAAAGGATTGGCAGAGTGACAGAAGTAGATTGCTTCATATTGTTAAGAAATTTGGAATGTTGGGAGCAATGCGTTCAAGATTGAATGTAGGAGAAATAAACAAGAAAGTAAGCCAAAACATTTTACAGAGAGAATTTTGAGCTGTCTAGCATATTATTCCATTTATAAAGTTAGTGGTTGAAGCAGGAGCTCGACTAAAATTCATATTCATTGAATAGTCAAATAAAAGGGAACAGGATGAATGGATATAGGAATGGAATACAAACAACTCTGAAGATCTCTGCAACATACATCAAAGTTGCTGGTGAACGCAGCAGGCCAAGCAGCATCTATAGGAAGAGGCGCAGTCGACGTTTCAGGCCGAGACCCTTCGTCAGGACTAACTGAAGGAAGAGTGAGTAAGGGATTTGAAAGCTGGAGGGGGAGGGGGAGATGCAAAATGATAAGAGAAGACAGGAGGGGGAGGGATAGAGCCGAGAGCTGGACAGGTGATAGGCAAAAGGGGATACGAGAGGATCATGGGACAGGAGGTCCGGGAAGAAAGAGAAGGGGGGGTGACCCAGAGGATGGGCAAGAGGTATATTCAGAGGGACAGAGGGAGAATCTCTCTAGAGGGAGAAGATCTCTACAAGGTGGCGGCATGCTTGGACTCAGCAGCCACTCTGGCTCCAACTAACAGTGAAATTTTTTGTCATGTTTGCCTTTTCCATGACCCAAAAACACTGCTGAATATTGGTGGTGGTGGTTGTCTCTCAGGGTCTGAGGAAGACTAAACATTGTGCAGTCATCGGTAGATACGCATGTGGCTTCGGAGGCTGAAGGCCGAAGCACACATGCGGTTGCAGGTTGGACATGGAATGGCGGTTGTTAGAACGAGTGCATACACAGCTTTGTGGCGTCGGTCTCATGCTGCTGCAAGGTGCTGATTTCGGTCATCTTCAAAGTCAGATGCAGCTTTTCTGGTCACGGTGCGCCACGAAGCTGTGTCGGCTGTGGACTCCTCAAGTAGTCGAGGCTGGAGGTCTGCCCATTTGATGTACGATTTCAGATTGACTTTGAATCTTTTTTGGGGCGGCCCTGATTGTGACTGCCGTGCTCAAGCTCACCATAGAGCAGCTGCCTGGGGATTCTTGTTTCACCCATGCGGATTACATGGTCAGTCCAGCATAGCTGGGCCTGGAGGATCCTTGCCTCAATGCTTATGCTGTTGGCTCTGTCAAGGACTTCCTGGTTGGTGATTCGGTCCTGCCATTGAATCCTCGTGATCGACCGCAGACAGCGCATGTGAAACTGCTCCAGCTGTTTGATGTGCCTGCGGTACAGGGTCCAGGTTTCACAGCCATACAGGAGAGAGGTGAGGACCACAGCCTTGTACACCTTGAGCTTGGTTGAAAGCTGAATGTCCTTGTGCTCCAGAACTTTGACACAGAGTTTCCCCGAGTGCCTGGCTGGCTTTTTGGATCCTTGCTATGATCTCTTTGTCAAGAGATCTGTCACTGGAGATGGTGCTTCCTAGATACTTGAAGCTCTCCACATTTTTCAGGACAGTGCCGTCGATGGTGATGCATGGCTGAGGAGGGTGACCGTTTGGTGCAGGTTGTAGGGGAACTTCTGTTTTACCGAGGCTGGACAGCTTTGAGGCTGTGGAGAACTTGTTGACAATCGCCTGCAGGTGGTTCTCCTGGTGGGCCATGAGGGCACAGTCATCAGCAAACAGGGCTTCAGTGATGAGCCTCCTCAACGTTTTGGTCTTTGCATCAAGGCATCTCAGGTCAATCATCGATCCGTCTAGGCGATATCTTATGTAAATACAATCTGCAAGTCTACCTCACTAGCAAGCGGAATAATGGAGGTGCTGTGCAGTTGTGGATGAATGCAGGGAGCGGGCTGTCACTGCACGATCTACTACAGCTACTTGTGGAAGAGCCCATTGGAAGTGGTGTACTCGAACACCAAAGCACAGTAAGTGCACCAGAATTAAAGTGAGTTTTAAAACAAATCCCTGCAGGCTTGCACTCCCGCCAATTCTACTCGCTAATGTCCGATCGCTGGTAAATAAACTGGATTACCTGCGTCTGAACCAGCAGGAGATGAGGGACTGTTGTACACTTATCCTGACAGAAACATGACTTTAAGACACCATTCCATATTCAGCCATCCAGGTAGAAGGCCGAATCTCCTTTCAGGCAGACGGAAATGCTGTGACCTCTGGCTAGACCCGTGAAGGAGGTCTGTGTCCCTACATCAATAAAACACTGATGTGTGAACAGCCTAGTGGTAATGGCCCACTGCTCACCATGGTTAGAGTTTTTACTGGTGAAGTGCACCCCCTGCCCCCCCAAATGCTAGTGCCCGGGAAGCATTACATTGCAGGAGCTCTGCAGTGCAATCTGCAGTCTTGAAGCCGCTCACCCTTCATTGTTGCTGGTGACCAATCATGGCAACTTAACAGTCCTGGCAAAATTCTACCAGCATGTGGACTTTGCAGCCAGAGGAGAGAGTATACAGTATTAGACCTGGTTTATACCAACATTCGTGGAACCTACAAGGTTATCTCCCACCTTCACTTCGGATTTACTCAGACCACATATCAATTTTGCTAATACTTCAATGCAGACCACTGGTTAAATGAGTCAAATCTGTTGGCAGAGAGATCAGGACCTGGCCAGAAGTTGCCACCTCAGCACTGCAGGACTGCTTCAAAGGCACAGATGGGAGCATATTGAGAGAGGTGGCTGCCTACGTCAACATTGATGAATTTGTGGGATTGGTGACTGGCTACATAAGAAAATACGTTGAGGACGTTGCCGTGATTCGACACTACACTGCCAAGGCAAGCCAGAAACCAGGGCTAACCAATCGTGGTTTATGCACTGGTTAGGGATCGGGATGCTGCTTTCATATCAGGACAGGATGACTAAAGTCAGCAGGAGCTGCACTCTCCCGTATCATCAGGAAGGCAAAGCGTGAGTTATCACAGAAAAACCATAGGCACTTTAATGACACCTTAATGGTGTATGTGGCAAGGTATACAAGCCATAACTGATTACAAGTCCACAGTGACGACACCTGATTTTCTGATATGTTGAATGCTGTTGTTGTTGGTAAGTGGCTCGCCGAGCTGGCTTGTTAGCTTGCAGACGTTTCATTATCCAGCTAGGCAACATCATCAGTGCAACGTCAAATGAAATGTTGATAATTGCTTGTCTTTTATGTGTCCTGTGATAGTCCGTTTGCGTGTGTGTGTGTGTGTATGTGCCATTACTATTGGTTACCGATTATGTAATCCGTGATTGGTTTGTTAAAATCTGATTGGATGGTAATTGTTGTCCGGGCTGTGTTAGTCGACCGTTATGTAAGGTTAATGTCATCCTCTTTGATTGACCCTTGTTATCAGCTGTGAATTGGCTCTTGGTTCTGGACTGACGACTTGACGCTGAAGTGGGACGTAAACTGGGTTCATTTCGACGTGCTTGTTGATAGAATTCTGTGTGGAGAACAAAGCCTCTAAGAATTCTTGGGCTTGTCGTTGATCTAGGATAGTGACATTGGTCCAGTCAAATTGATGTGCTTCGCTGTCACAATGTATAGATATAAGGGAAAGCTGATCATGACGGTTTACAGCCAGTTGGTGTGTTGATAGCTTCCTACCAATCTGTCCAATATAATGCTTGTCGCTTAAGGTTTGCATCCCTCGTCAGTGTCAAGTCTTCAGTCCAGAGCCAAGAACCAATTCACACCTGATTACACCTGTCAATCAACGAGGACGATATTAATCCTACATAACGGTCGACGAACACAGCCCGCACAACAATTATCACCTAAGTGGATTTTAACGAACCAATCGCGGATTACATAATCGGTAACCAATAGAAATGGCACATATACCCACACACACATACAAACGGACTAATCACAGGACACTTAAAAGACGAACAATGTAGATCACCAACATTTCATTCGAAGTTGCACTGATGATGTTGCCTAGCTGGATAACAAAACGTCGGCAAACTAACAAGCCAGCTCGACGGGTCACTCAGCAACAACATCCTCAACCCGAGCTACAAATCTTTTCCAACATCTTAAAGGCTGAATGCTTTTTATGCATAATTTGACCAATTGAATGATGTGACATTGAGGAAAGCCCCTTCTCTTCCCGAGGAACAGGCACGCTGTCTGGCCACATCTGAGGTGAGGAAGATCTTAGCCAGGGTAAACCCATGCTAAGCTTCAGGGTCAGACAACATACCTGGTTAGGTGCTGAGGGACAGTGCGGCCCAGCTAGACGAGGTCTTAACAGACATATTTAGTATCTCTCTGAAATATTCCACTCTCCCTGCAGAATGCAAGGCAGCCACCGTCATTCTAGTATCCAAGAGAGCAATGGTGGCTGGTAACGGATAATATGAAATCCCATCTTCCAGCTACATTGGACCATTTCCAGTTTGCCTTCTGCTGAAACTGTTCCACTGATGATGCCAGAGCCTCAGTCCTTTACTCCATCCTGGCTCACCCAGAAAATGATGCCTTGTACGCCAGAATATTATTCATCAACTTCATCTCGGCGTTTAACACAATCATTCCTTAGAGGCTGGTGGGTAAACTGAACTTGTTGGGATTCAACATCCCTCTTTATAAATGGATCTTGGACAACTTCTTGATGGAAAGACCCTAGTCAGTCCAAGTTGGCAGCAGCATCTCAAGCCTCATTACCCTGAGCACTGGTGCCCCCCAGGATTGTTTGCTGAGTCTGCTGCTGACTCTTGGGTTACATCCACACTAGACCGGATAATTTTGAAAACGTCAGTTTCATGTAAAAACTTTAGGCGTCCACACCAGGCATTTTTGAAAATACCTCTGTCCACATTAAAATGGGTATTTGGGCAAATCTCCTCTTACTGGGCATGTGCAGGACACATCTACAGAAAACAAGCAAAGAGGAAACGGTATACTTGGTGCGCGTTTGTCCAGTTACAGACTAGAAAAACTTAAAAGGAAATTGCCAAATGATGGATAGCTGTTGGCTCTCGTGCAGGAGGACTTAAAGCTATAAAAACAAATACTGGAGTGTATGGAGGCAACCAACAGGGAGTTCACGGACAGTATGACCCAGCTGATGACGAACATTGAAAAGCTGACTAATTCTGTTGCAAAATGATTTGCAATGGTGAGGAATATGATGGCTCCCCCCCCCCCAGCCCCAGTACTTTTCACCGCCACAATTCCAGCCTCACAGCCACTACAATAGCTACACATACAGACACACAGACCCCTGTGTGGCCCCACCAACATCTTCCCCACTCCCACAGAGGGGTCACCCTGGAAATATTTCCTACAACCACAGTCTCTTCACCAATGAAAGGGACGACAGCTACAACTAAATGCAGTAAGGCTTGTTACTGGGCAAAAGTGAAATTGGCTGTTACCTCATTTGTTTGCCTTTACTTTTGCCATGTCTTTCTGTATTATTTTGCTGTATTTAACATGTGCAATAAAATGAGTTACTGGGAAAAAGTGATTTTATTTTTACCTGAGTAAAAGTGAAACTTACAATTTTCCTTTTTTGGCCTTAACATTTTTCACGTCTATGACAAACATAAGCTACTACTTAAAAATGACATTTTGGAAGTAGTGACAATTGCATCTATTGAACGTTTGCACAAGCAATACATTAATAAAGCACCTTGTTAAATGTATAAAACATGTCTGCATCAGTGTTATCTTGTATTTCCTTACAATGTTACATTAGGCTGTTACACATCTATTGTCAGATATTGTTGTTGTGGTGTTGGAAGTTGCGTTCAAGAAAACAATGAAACACCGTGCTGCCGCCACCATCTGTTCCGGCACGTCATGATAGTGTTTTTTAAAAAGCTCCCGTTACCCCGTACACACTACACTGCCCAACCGGCGTTTTCAGATTTAAACACTCTGGAGAGCGTTTTAGTAAAGCTCTGTTTTCAGGGAAGGAAAATGCCGTTTCAGTGTGGTTGGAGGGTCAAAACGAAAAGAAAAAGCTTCGGTTACGGATTTATCTGGTCTATTGTGGACGTAACCTTGATTGCACTGCCAGATTCAGCTCAGACTACATCAAGTTCGCTGATGATTCTACAGTGATTGGCCTCATTAGCAACAAAGATGACTCAGCATAGAAAGAGGTGGGAGAGAGGCTTGTCAAATGGTATGAAAACAACAACTTGAGTCAACATGGATTAGACAAAAGAGATGAATGTGGATTTAAGGAAGGCGCGGGTTGATCACTGTCCATTGCATATCAATGGTTCTACCGTGGAAAGAGTAAAGACCACAAACTTCCTTTGTGTGCACATAATAGACGATCTAATATGGACCCACAACATCTCCTCACTACTCAAGGCACATCAGCATCTACACTTTTTGAGGAGATTGAGGCGTGCAAGGCTCCCCAGCCCCATTCTAACAAATTTCTACAGGAGTACCACCTGGAGTGTGCTGTCTGGCTGCATCATTGTGTGGTATAGAAACTGCAAGGCAGTGGCCTGCAAGACCTACAGAGGACAGTAAAAACAAACACTGAGACAATCATTAGTGCTTCCCTCTCCCCTATTTGTGACATTTACTGGGAGCGTTGCAGATGAAGGGCTCAAAACGTTGTTGAAGATCACTACCATCCATAATCCCTTTGATCCACTATCATCAGGAAGAAGGTTTAGAAGCATCAGGACTAGGACTACCAGACTAGGTACTGTAACAGCTTATTTCCTCAGACTAATGAATACCCTACCACTACCAAGGTCTTATCACTAGAACGGCGAGCTGTTTGCTGATTACTGTGCTGTGCTTTACTACATGCATTTTTAATTATGTTTTATTCTTATTTATAGTATAATATTTTGGTGTATGTGGTATGTGTGATGGGTGTTGTGTGGGTGCACTGTAGTCCAGAGGAGTGTTGATTCATTTGGTTGTGTATATTATGTCCAGTCAGATGGCAATAAACTTGAACTTGAAGTACTGACAGGAGAGGGGTTTGACTTGTGGAAAATGGCCCATGTTAAAAAATTTCCAGGTCATCCATTCATTTGTCAAGAAACATAAGTTGGAAAAATAAAACTTTTGTTGATAGATTTGCTTTTTTTTCTCCACGTTTTCCTTGAGAAGAATTTTTACTCTGTACGTCAAGTATTTAATGATTGTTTATGAATTCTATAAGGGTGAATTTCCATAACCTGAAGGCTGTAACACAGGAGTCACCTATTGGTAAACATTATGAACAGTTATTCAAGCACAAGGAAAACACTGAGTTGTCTTTTGAGCTGAATAGCCTGCCTCTTTGTTGCAAGCTCAGAAATTTCCATGTATTGGGCATAATTACTCATCTCTTGTTATTCTGATTATAAATCTTGCTAGTAGATGGAAAACATTCCCTGAAATGAATTGTAAGGTAAAGCTCAGAAACTTTTAATTTCTTAATGTTAATGAGTGAATCTTAAATCATTGCAAAATAATACTTTGAGATGGTTATTTGATTACCTATTTTAGAAATTTAACTGAAGGAATCCTTTTAGAGCATTTTGAAATTTGCAGATTTGAAATTGGAAAAGTAATTCTTGATGTTTGTCTCCAATGACCAGTCAACTGAGTGATGGCATTGGCAGATATAACTGTAGATCTTTAAAGCACAGGAGGATCAGGTCTTCTGGATGTGAAAGAGGGTGCACAATCTACTTTCTGGTTCTATTCCTGCAAAGAAGGATATATTTAATTTTATATGTTTCAGTGGAGCTGTCATGAATTCTATTCATGTCTGCAATAAAGGGAACTACAATTCATGCCTTCTTTTCATTCCTGCAAAGGAGAACTATGCATTCCAAACTGTTAAATGCTGCATATTCTCAAAGACTAATGTTATGTTAGTATGTAGGTGTAAAATCATGAAATATTTTCTTTTGTATTTAGGTAGTCATGAATCCAAAGCCTTTGACATTTTCTATTGTCTTCACTGGAAGTTAGCATATGCTTACTCTGTCCCTGTCATTCTGATGCTCCGAGTAACTTAGTGCAACATGTTTGGCCATATCATCTAATAATCTATGAATTGATTCATAGAAATGATATGGTGTGATAAAAAGCACTGAGGAACTGAATAGGTTTTTGTTCCATGGATTTTTATTCAGTGCATATTCAGCATCCTCTTTCTTTATCTCTCCATTGTCACCAGTGGTACAGTCCTTCCCTTGATTATCACTGTTTGCTTCCAGATAGGAGCCAAGTTCAAATTTAATTGTCACCGAACCATACACATGAAATCAGCCAAATTAAACCGTGTTCTTCTGGGGTCAAGGTGCAAAACACAGAACCACAGTCACACACAGCACCAACGCATATAAGTATATAGCAGAAAACCATACAGTTCCCAAAAAATACTAAAAAATAATATAGCCCTGAGTGTCATGGCCTGTATATTGATGATGCATGTATGTTGTTCTGGAGCCATGTTTCTGCAAGAACAGCCCGCAGCAGGTCCTCTTATTGTGCAGTGTAGCTGCAGTCAAATACAATCCAGCTTGTCTGCCACCACGTGAACACTGGACAAGTAGCACTGATGGGAGCAACGTGCCTCCAAACCAGTGTGAACTCAGTGGCATACAGCTCTGGCATCTCCTTCCTCAGCAACCACAGCAGGTGACCCCAAGGCATGAACGAGCACCAGTCCGCACCACAACCAAGACAGCGCAGCTTCCCTGCCTTTGGTCTCATCAAAGAACCCGTGAATCAGGCTCGTAGTTTTCTATGTCACAACAAAAATGTTCAAGTCAATCACCCTCTTCCATTGGACTGTGCACCACCAATGATGCCTTTTACCTTGGATGGCCGATGCAGGCTGCAATGTGGTGTGTAATAGTTGCTAGTGGGGTAGACCTGCAATTCTTTATGTCTTTGATAACCAGCAGTGTATATGATTGTGAAAAAGACATAAAGGACGATCAATCACCTTTCTTTGGACCCAGAGAAGCTGCTGTGTCCGAGCGTACCACCATCTTATGGATATAGATTCGACCATCAGTGGCATTCCACTGGAATTGCACACCTTTAAAATAGTCTCTACTTGAAAATACATAGGTTTATACATGATGAAAAAAGTTATAATGAGGCTGAAAGTTTGAAATATCAACAGAAAATAGTGTAAATGTGCAGGAGATCAGGCAGCAATTTTAGGTTGAGAAACAAGCTTATCTGTCAAGTCAATGACCTATCATTGGAATTTTCTAACTAAAAGTCAACAACCTTAAAAAAATGGCATTACATCCACTTGCATGCGAGTGGCTCTACCAAAATTATCTATGTTTATTCATTGAAGCCCCAAATCCAGTATTGCCATGGGCTTAAACAAGTATCAACATCTTCTACTGTGCATGCATATTGGCAGCTCCACTGGACTTCTTATGAAACCCAGTACAAATTACTGAAGACTTCGAAGTTTTCGTCCTGATAATCTGATTTATGGATCCCGTGCCAGATTTAGCCTGGTTCAAGTACAATGAAATTAAACAGAAACAAAAAAAAATTTCTTTTTCATCCCACTTCCTTTTGCAATCTGATTTATGGCTTTCTCATGTATCAAGTCCTTTTGTTTGAGTAGTCTGATGGGTAGTATTGTGGCCTCCTTCACTTCAGATTTCAAGTGATTTTCAGAGCTGAGTTTGTTAATTATTATTCGAAGGGTTATTTCAGTGGAGCCATTACAGAAGCATTAAAACCTATGACAAGTGTCCTGTCTGCCCCTTTGCTTCAGAAGCATTGTTTCCTTCCTCTGTACAGAAAAACAGTCTACTCTGGTGACAATAGGATTTGAGAGTCGATTGCGTACCAGCTTCACACCCAGAAGCTAAGATGCATGTTATTTTCTTGCCAAGCTTTTGAGACTTACAAACTGTCATAATACCATCCAGGTGTTAATGAATGAGGTCAAGTGTCCAGATATATGAAAGTTAATTGCACATTAGACATAAGACATAGGAGCAGAAATGGGCAATTTGGCCCATCGAGTCTGCTCCACTATTCAATCAATACTGGTCCTTTTTTCTCTCCTCAGCCCCTCTCCCTGGCCTTCTCTCTGTAATCTTTGGTGCCAAGTCCAATAAAGAACATGTCAAGTTCTGCCTTAAGTACACCCAATGACCTGGCCTCCACAGCTGCCTGTGGTAACAAATTCCACAAATTCACCACCCTCTGTAAAGATATTTCTCCGCATCTCTGTTTTGAACGGACACCCCGCTATCCTGAGGTTGTGCCTTCTTGGCCTGGACTCTGTCACCATGGGAAACATCCTTTCCACATCTACTCTATCTGGGCCTTTCAACGTTTGAAAGGTTCCAACTATCCTTCTAAATCCCAGCGAGGACAGACCCAGAGCCATCAACCATTCCTCGTATGGTAACTCTTTCATTCCTGGAATCATCTTTGTGAACCTCCTCTGAATCCTTTCCAATGGCAGCACATCTTTTCTTAGATGAGGAGCCCAAAACTGTTCACACTACTCAAGCTGAGGCTTCACCAGTGCCTTCAGCATCGCATCCTTGCTCTTGAAATGAATGCTAACATTATATTTGCCTTCCTCACCACCAACTCAAGTTGACCTTTAGGGTACTCTGCACAATGATTCCCAAGTTGCTTTCATCAGAGATTTTTGGATTTTCTCCCCACTTAGAAAATTTGCATATTTATTTCTATTACCAAAGTGCATGACAATCCACTTTCCAATATTATATTTCATTTGTCCTTTCTTGCTCATTCTCCTAATCTGAGTCCTTCTGCAGCCTACCTGATTCTTCAACACGATCTGCCCCTCCACCAATCTTCAAATCATCTGCAAACCTGGCAACACAGCCATCTATTCCATCATCTAAATAATTGATATACAGCATAAAAGGAAGCGGTCCCAACACCGACCCTTGCGGAACACCACTAGTCACTGACAGCCAACCAGAAAAGGATCCTTTTGTTCCCACTCGCTGCCTCCTACAAATCAGCTAATGCTCTAACCATGCCTGTAACTTTCCTGTGATACCATGGGCCCTTAACTTGGTAAGCAACCTCATGTGTGGCACCTTGTCAAGGGTATAACATCCACTGCATCCCCTTTATCTATCCTATGTGTAATCTTCTCAAAGAATTCCAACAGGTTCGTCAGGCAAGACTTTCCCTTAAGGAAACCATGAGGACTTTTCCGATCTTGTCCTGTGTCACCAAGTATTCCATAACCTCATCCTTAACAGTTGAGTCTGATATCTTCCCAACCACTGAGGTCAGGCGAACTGGTTTATAATTTCCTTTCTGCTGCCCTCCTCCTTTCTTAAAGGGTGGAGCGACATTTTCAATTTTCCAGTCCTCTGGCACCACGCCCGAGTCCATTGATTTTTGAAAGATCATTTCTAATGCCTCCACAATCTCTACCGCTACTTCTTTCAGAACCCTAGGGTGCAGTTCATCTGGTCCAGGTGACTTATGTACCCTTGGGTTTTCAGCTTTTTGAGCACCTTCTCCCTTTAGTAACTACACTCACTTCTCTTTCTTCACACACCACAAAATGTGGCACACTGCTAGTGTCTTCCACAGTGAAGACTAATGCAAAATACTAATGTAGTTCATCTGCCATCTCCTTGTCCCCCATTATTATTTCTCCTGCCTCATTTTCTTACTGTCCTTTATCCACTCTCATCTCACTTATATTTTCTACATACTTGAAAAAGCTTTTACTATCCACCTTGATATTATTTGCTAGCTTGCTTTCATATTTCATCTTTTCCCTTCTAATGATTCTTTTAGTTGCTTTCTGTAGGTTTTTAAAAACTTCCTAGTCCTCTTCCCTCTAATATTTGCTTTGTCGTAGCCCGCTCTTTTGCTCTTGCATTAGCTTTGGCTGTCATAACATGAGTATTTCTTCATTTTTGCAATACATCAATCCTGCACCTTTCTCATTTTTCCCAGAAACTCACACTATTGCTGTTCTGCTGTCATCCCTGCCAGCATGTCCTTCCAACTTACTTTGGCCAACTCCTCTTTTATACCACTGTAATTCCTGTTAATCCACTGAAATACTGCTACATCAGTCTTTACTTTCTCCCTATCAAATTTCAAGTTGAACTCAATCATATTGTGATCACTGGTTCCTGAGGGGTCTCTTACCTTAAGCTCCATAATCATCTCTGGTTCATTACATAACACCCAATCCAGTGTAGGCGATTCCCTAGTAAACTCAACAATGAACTGCCCAGAAAGCCATTTCGTAGGCCTTCAACAAACTCACTCCCTTTATCCATTACCAACTCGATTTTCCCAATCTACCTGCATGTTGAAATCTCCTATGACTATCATAACATTGCCCTTTTGACACGTCTTTTCTATTTCCCTTTGTAATCTGTGGTCCATATCCCAGCTACTATTGGGAAGCCTGTATATAACTGCCATCAGTGATCTTTTATCTTGCAGTTTCTGAACTCAACTCACAAGGGTTCAACATCTTCCAATCCTATGTCACATCTTTCTACAGATTTCATGCCATTCTTTACCAACAGAGCCACGCCACACCCTCTGCCTACCATCCTTTCCCTCTGAAACAACGTGTAACCTTGGACATTCAGCTCCCAAGCACAACCATCCTTCATCCACGATTCAGTGATGTCTACAACATCATGACGATCTGTAATAGTGCAACAAGATCATCCACCATATTTCTTATATTCCATACATTGAGATATAACTCTTTGAGTACTGTATTTGCTACCCTTTTTGATTCTGCATCCCTAATACACTGGTACTCACCCTGCTGGCTGCAATTTTGTCCTGTCATCTGCTTATCCTTCCTGACAGTCTGAATGCGTGCTGTCTTTGCTTTTCTACTTTCCATGCTATCCCGAGTCCATTTTTTCATAGTCTGGCATAGTTTTTCAGCCACTCGTCCTTTTTCCCAGAGGGCCAGATGTGTCATTAATGCAATGATAAAATTGTAGACAAATTAAATTTCAGTGACAACCTTTGACACAGTGAAATTGCAGTGAGTATGGCCATGGGACACTGTACTGGACCATGCCAGAATGCTAGAAGCAAATCCTTTGAGCAGAAAATGACACCAAGGACCCCACATTTTTAAAAAATAGCATTATCCAGGGACAGACAACTGGCAGTCTAAGGCACAGCAAACCTACCAGAGTCTTTGAGTGGGAGAGTGGAAGTGACCTGGGACAATGACCCAAAGGTTAAGTCATCTTCCGCAATTGGTTTGCTTTCTCTTTCCATTGATGCCCATTTATTTGGAATATTTCTGAAATTAATTCTACACTTACATTTTCTCAATGAAATAAGCAATCCAATTAGCAAGGTAAATTTTATGCTGAGAGCCAGCTCACTACATTGGAACCTTGCAATCAGAGATTTAATGGCTATTTTGACCAAGGTTACAAAACAGCTATAAGTTCATTAAATGACAGAACTCTAAAGACTAGCTGACTTAAACAGCACAGAAAATGGCCCTTCACCTCAAAATGTTTAGGCACTTAATTAATTGTAGGTAATTAATTGTTCTGTTTATAATTATTATTAGAAACGTTTGTAGAAACATAAAACACATACAGCACAATACAGGCCCTTCAGCCCACAATGCTGTGCCGAACATATCCCTACCTAGAACTACCTAAGCTTTACCCATAGCCCTCTATTTTTCTAAGCTCCATGTAGCCATCCAGGAGTCTCTTAAAAGACCCTATTGTTTCCACCTCTACCACCGCCGCCGCCGGCAGCCCATTCCACGTACTCACCACTCCCTGTGTAAAAAAAAACTTACCCTTGACATCTCCTCTGTACCTACTTTCAAGCACCTTAAAACTATGCCCTCTCGTGCTAGCCATTTCAGCCCTGGGGAAAAGCCTCTGACTATCCACATGATCAATGCCTCTCATTAAATATTCTATTGATTTATTGAGTATGTCTGAAAGAAAACAAATCTCTGGGTTGTACAGTATATGGTGATGCAGATGTACTTCGATATAATTTACTTTGAACTTTGAATTAACCCAATAAATGTTCAGATCTTTTCAAGAACAATATGCTGTAACATGGCCATCTTTAGCAATTTTTAATTTGGAACAACTAAAATGAAATGGAAATCAAGGTCCTGGCTTTTCAGAATTTTTTTCATTGGTTTGTAAGGATGACTGAAGGGACTGACCAAAGACAACCTCTGTGCTGAATATTCATACTTTTTTAGGCTCAGTGGTTTTATATATTGTTTTATATTTAATGCTGGTATGTCAAGGCAAATAATGTGTTCTGGTCTCCAGATGAATAAAAGTGCACTCCACTGATATTCTCCGAAGTTTCGTTGGACTTTAACAATGTTTGCCTGATTTTTGAAAGGTATCAAGGAATGGTCATATGCTTTTCCTGTCAGACACCATGCCCCTTGGTTGTCAGTCAGCAGCGTTCAGCATAGTGGAGGAAGTGTGGTTCCTAAGATGTACAAGCAATGGCACAAACTACTTCTATCTGCTTGCAAATGAAGTGACCAAAGACAGCTTAGTTTACACTAGCAATGAAATTGGAACATATGGATAGACAGTTGCAATGATCAGCCTGGACATTTTTGGGGTGAAGGTCCTTTATCTGTGGTGTATGACTCAATGTGAAAAATACTAAGTCATTTACATTTAGAGTTCTGTCATTTAATCATCTTATGGCTTATTTGTAACCTGCCTCCAAATAGTTAGTAAGAACTTTGGTTAAAATCAATCCATCTCAAATTTGAAACTTAAAAATTAATTATACATTCGTATTAGATTGCAGAAGAGAGATTCAAGCCACTAATACCGTATATTGGTCTACATGTTTCCTCTTGATATTTTCATGAATTACTTTACAATTTAAACTTTGAGGTGTTCATAGGCTTCTGAAAGTGTAGTCCCTCCAATGTCAAAATATCCCAACAAAGGTGCTTATCTAGGTTCATGTAATTTTGTGTATTTGAATCCAAATGTTTTTATGTTCTTGAACAGTACTGCATATCAGTCATCATCAGGCGACATTATTACGTTTTCAATGAACTAAATTTCATATAGCTCAATAATTTTGAATCTTTTCTTGAATCAGCAACATTCAATCTTCGTTATTCAGGAAATGAATGAAAGTAATATAAAGCCAAACACATTCACAATATTTTGTACAGGAGTCGGTGTGAACTACATTCTATAGTTTATATAGCAGAATTCTTCAGGTATTTTTGGTACATTGAGGATTGGAGGATTTTTGTTTGTATTTTTTGTTATTCTGTAACTTCTTAAATATACCCTTTATAATGTGGATCCTATAGTTCTTCAATTATTTATGAAAAGTAAAGGGAAATAGAAAGTATTAAATTTGCATTTACTGAAATATACTTTGTGTTTCATTATATTTATTGAGACACGTAAAACACAAAATTGCAAAGTTTAAAAACAGATTTACATACTTATGATCTTGAACTATTTTGGGAATAATATTGTAGAGAATTTGACGTAACTTGCATTTTCTCCCTTCTTTCAGGGAACAGAAGCTCTTGCAGCCACAATTCAACCTGAAATAAAGATTGAGCATGGAGCAATCCAAATTCAACAAGGAGAGAACGGAGAAGTTGTTTCAATCCAGATGCCGGTTAATACTGTCAGCAGTTAAAAATAAACAAGTGGAACTATAACAGAGGGAATAAAAGCAGCATGTAAAAAAAGTTCAAGCAACGGCAAATCTGCAGATTACATAATATAGCAGCCAAATCTGAAGCTCCTCACATAACAAAAGAATAAAGCATTTATATGCTCTGTTGAGAAGAATAAAAACATTTTGTATCATTTGAAGAATTTGCTTTCTGTTCGAAGTTGCATCTATTTTGAACATTGGGATCAACTGTACAAAACAAAGGTTCTTGTATTTGAACAGTACCATGTTAGCTTTTACTATTCACTATATTTTCAAGGAGTCCGGTACAACTATAAAATACTGAATTATACATGTGCTTTGAAGTTTTGAAGAGATATTTATGAATTATATACATTATATCCAGAGTTCAGGGAGTTTATTTTGTTGTTGTTATTTTCAGTTGCATAACCTTGAGGGCAAAGCTAGATAAAGTTATTTTGTAACTAAACCAACACACACAAAATGATAGAGGAACTTGTCTGGTCAGGCAACATCTATGAAGTGAAGTAAACCGTTGACATTTCAGGCCAAGACCTTTCATCAGGACTTGATGAAGGATCTTGACCCAAAATGTCAACTGTTCATATCCCTCCGTAGATCCCTCTTGACCTGCTGAGTTCCTTCAGCATTTTGTGTGTTTTGTTCTAGATTTCCAGCATCTACAGAATCTCTTGTGCTATTGTATCTAATTTTGTTCAGAAAATATGGCAGTTAATTGAGGAAGTTCTTTTCAACTATTATGAAAAAAAGAGTTAACAGTATTACGGCAGTTATCTCTGCCTTAAGTGAAAAACATTTTTTTGCTTGTTTAGGTGTAGCAACAAGGTGATACTTCCAGCCTAAATCATTAAGAAAACAGCAGATACTGTTTTTGCACTATTCGGCATTTTGACTTAATGACCACTGTGCTGTAGAAACATTCAAGTAAAGAACTAATTAAATCGCTGGAAGCACAGGCTAATGATCTTGACCTTTTAACATGGATAACCTGGAGCAGGAACATGACCTCAATAATAATTGTGGAACCATTGTTACAATTGTTGCTCTCTGTTTAGATGATCAAGCAGAGAAGGACGCAATGTTTTTGTTTATCATTACTGTTTCTAAAGATAAAAATATTTATTTTCCTGAGTATTCCAGATGTATAATTCTCAATATTTGCAATATGGAGTCACCTAGTATTACACTTGAGTTTGAGCTCTTTAAACTTAGATCTTTTTATTTAAAATACCAGTTGGATTTTATCTAAAAATTTACATTCAGAGTCTGTTTGTTAGTGCGTAACTTACCCAATATTAAAGAATGTGATAAAGGCAGTAGAAAAGAAGGATGAGACTTAAGAAACAAAAGACTTAATTTGAGTAAGGAATAGCAAGTGATGGAAAACATTGGTGAGAGTTTTAAATTGACTCCTAGGGCATGGTTTGAAACAAGAAAGTAAATTAGAATGGCATGTAACATTGTCATTACTATAGTCATTCGGAGCTTCAATCTATAATCGTGGGCAAATTAATTGAGCAGTAACTGTGGGGAGCAATAACTCATGGACTCTATAAAAGAGTTCGGGAAATCAATGTGGAACAAGTAATTTTGCATCAAATCTGGAATGAAAAAGGAGTTAAGGTTCAGGCGTTAGATATGAATTGGGTGTACTATATTAAAAATAAATGACAAAACAAGCAATGTCTAACTGTCAAAGAAGTACTAAATAGTTTACAGTAATAAAATATATTTTAGGCAGAAAAAACAAATCAGGAAATCTGGTCCAGCACTGTTGATTGTATATTTTTAGATCAACAGGAAAAGCATATAATGATGCCAACAAAACAGTAAGCTTGAGGAATGGGAAATGCCAGAATTCAGCAAAGGAGGACCAAGGCATTAATAAAGAAAATATATGAGAGAATGCCTTTAGAAAGCATAAAAACTGATTATCAGAGTGTTTACAGATATGTTTAAAAAAAAGGTTAGCACATGATAATGTGCTTCCCTCAGATAATGAAATGAAGTTAATATTATTGGAGAATAAGAAAAAGGCAGAGAAATAAATATATTGCCTCTACACAGAAACTCCCAGAGATAATGAAGCACCACAAGTCTGGAGTGTTTGAGGATCTCAAGAGAATTAGCAGTGATAAAAAAACTAACTTTGGAAGAATTAATAGGAATGCCTGGGAAATGAGAATTGCATTTTAGGATTTTGGAGAAGGTGGCACTGAGGTAAAATATCAACTGCTATCTAAATGAATATCAAAGCAGGTACAAAGAAGTGAGTGGTCTAGTATTGCTTCTGTTTTTATGTTCCTACTGAATTGCCTCAGTAATGTCTCACCAGATTGGTAAAGATTTCCATGATTTGATGGGTTCAGTAAAAGTGTATATTAAAGTTGAACATGGCGCAGAAAGTTTTCAGTACAGAGTGTAAATTTATCCTTGCACATGCCTATTTATAGATTTCAGGAATAATTATGTTTTATTTCTGTTACATGGGATTGCATTGGGTATACAACACAGTTACAGTCTATGTTGGTGTAATGCTCCACTCAAGTATCCCCCCCCCCCATCTAAATCATCTGAGTTATTATTCCAGTGTTCTGCACATATTTGTTATTTCTTTTCTAAAAGTGAATATGCTATTTGTTCTATTTATCCTCCCTATGGGAGCGTTCCCCGTAGATGAACATAGAAATCGGAGTGGTGTAGTTATTTTTCCCCTTGAGCGTGAATTCAATAA
Source organism: Mobula hypostoma (assembly GCF_963921235.1). NCBI lineage: Eukaryota > Metazoa > Chordata > Chondrichthyes > Myliobatiformes > Myliobatidae > Mobula > Mobula hypostoma. Next base: position 42,562,096 of record NC_086110.1, read on the forward strand.
TATCACTGCTGATCTGATTGTAGCCACCTATCTACCCCAGTGATCTTTCAGTCCCTTGCTTGTCAACAACCTATCTCCCTCTGTGTTAAAAATATTTGCAGAAGAGTTCTAAATGCAAATGATCCTTTGAGAAAGAAATTTGACCTCAACTATATCTTAAATCGATTAACTCTTTCTTTTAAGCAGTAATGCTCATTCTACATTTTCCCACAAGAGGAAGCATAATATTTATCTCCACTCCATCAAGATCCTTGAAGATCTTGAGGTGAGAAAATTCTTTTTGATTTTATTGGTGGCTATCTTTGATTGATGGCCTCCAAGTAATGCCACCAGAGGAGAAAGCATACCTTATTTCAATTTTTCCATATTTTTATGCCTCACATCATTTTTTTTCTTGTAAGAGACCTGGTCTGTTTGTTCATATTTCAACTCCTATTTGCATTATCTTTACAAACCTCTTCTGCACCCTCACCTCTATCATTTTTCATAAAATTGCAACCAGAAATGGTACATGTAATACTCGAAGTGTGATGCAACCAAGATTAATATAACTTACTTAATTTTCATCTCTGTTCTGGAAATAAATGAAAATGCTTCATATGCCTTTTTTACAGTCTTGCTAATCTTTGTTGCAGTTTTTAGTGACTGGTGCATTTAGAAGAGTCAAAGAACACTGCAACACGGAAACAGGCCCTTTGTCCCATCTGGTCTGTGCTGAAACATTAATCTGCCTGGTCTCATTGAACTGCATCTGCATCATAGCCCTCCCTATCCTCTCATCCATGTACCCATTCAAGTCACTCTTAAATGTTGAAATTGACCCCGCATCCACCACTTGCACTGGTAGATGTTCCACACTCTCTGAGTGAATAAGTTCCCCCTCATGTTCCCCTTAAACATTTCACCTTTCACCCTTAACCTACAACCTGTGGTTGTAATCCCAGTCAATATCAGTGGAAAAAATCTGCTTTCATTTAACCTATCTATACCCCTCATCATTTTGTTTATCTCTATCAAATCTCCCCTCACTCTTCCCGATGTTGGGGAAGCCCAGAATGAGGGGTCACAGTTTGAGGATAAAGGGGAAGCCTTTTAGGACCGAGATGAGGAAAAACTTCTTTACACAGAGAGTGGTGAATCTGTGGAATTCTCTGCCACAGGAAACAGTTGAGGCCAGTTCATTGGCTATATTTAAGAGGGAGTTAGATAAGGCCCTTGTGGCTAAAGGGATCAGGGGGTATGGAGAGAAGGCAGGTACAGGGTTCTGAGTTGGATGATCAGCCATGATCATACTGAATGGCAGTGCAGGCTCCAAGGGCCGAATGGCCTACTCCTGCACCTATTTTCTATGTTTCTACGTTCCAGCAAATAAAGTGCTAACCTATTCATCCTTTGCCTGTAACTTAGGTCTTCAAGTCCTGGCAACATCCTTGTAAATTTTCTCTGCACTTTTTCAATCTTGTTTACATCTTTCTTGAAGGTAGGTGACAAAAACTTCACACACTACTCCAAATTAGGCACACCAATGTCTTAGACAATTTCAACATAACATCCCAACTCCCGTATCCAATACATTAATTTATGAAGGCCAATATGCTGAAAGCATTCTTTATGGCCCTATCTACCTGAGATGCCATTATCTAGGAATTATGGATCTGTGTTCCCATATCCCTCTGTTTTACCATACTCCTCAGTATCCTCCTGCTTACCGTGTAAGTCCTCCCTGGTTAGCCCTTCCAAACTGCAGCATCTCACACTTGTCTCTATTAAATTCCATCTACCATTTGTCAGTCCATTTTTCCAGCTGCTCCAGATCCCACTGCAAGCTTTGATAGTCTTCCTTGCTGTCCACTACACCCCCAATCTTCTTGTCATCTGCAAATTTGCTGATCCAGTTTACCACATTATCATCCAGTTCATTGATATAGCTGACAAATAACAATGGACCCAGCACCGATCCCTACAGCACACCACTAGTCAGAGAGGCAACTATCTACTACCACTCTCTGACTTCTTCTGTGAAGCCAATATTTAATCCAATTTACTACCTGATTTTGCATGGCAAGCGATTAAACCTTTTTGACCATCCCTCTATGTGGGACCTTGTCAAAGTCCTTGCTAAAATCCCCATAGACAATATGCACTGCCTTGCCTTCATCAATTTTCCTGTTAACGTCCTTGAAATACTCTAAGGATTGGTTAGATACAACTTATCACGCACAAACCATGTTGTCTATCCTTAATCAGCCCCTGTCTATCCAAGTACTTGTTCCCTTAGAATACCTTCGAATAACTTTCCCACTACTGATGTCAGGGTGACCAGCCTATAATTTCCTGGCTAATTCGTAGAACCTTTCTTAAGCAACAACATCATTAGCTATCCTCCAATCCTCCAGCACCTCACCTGTCACTAATGATGTCTTAAATACCTCTGCCAGGGTCCTTGCAATTTCTGCACTAGCCTCTTCACAGGGTCCAAGGGAATATCTTGTCAGGCCCTAGGAATTTATCTACCCTAACTGGCCTCAAGACAGAAAACATCTCCTCCTCTGTAGTTTTTATCAGGTTCATGACCACAACGTTGCATTGCCTCACACCTTTTGACTCTACACCCGTCTCCTGAGTAAATACAGATACAAAAAAATCTGTTTAAGATCTCTCCCATCTCTTTTTGCTCCACACATAGATTACCACTTTGATCTTCCAGAGCACCTATTTTGTCCCTTGCTATTCTTTTGCTATTAAAATATTTGTAGAAGCTCTTGGGATTCTCCTTCACCATGTCTGCTAGAGCAACCTCATGTCCTCTTTTAGCACGCCTGACTTTCTTCTTAACAATTCACTTGCATTTCTTATACTCCTCAAGTACCTCATTTGTTACTGCCTGCCTATACCTATGCACTCCTGTTTGTTAACCAGGGCCTGACTATCTCTTGAAAACTAATGTCCTATAAACCTTGTTCCATGTTCCTTGCATTTTATTGTGACAGAAACATACAAACTCTGTACTCTCAAAATTTCACTTTTGAAGTCTTCCAAATACATGTTTGCTGGAAAACAACTTACCTCAATCCACTCACAAACAAGAGAAAATCTGCAGCTGCTGGAAATCCAAGCAACACACACAAAAATGCTGGACAAACTCAGCAGGCCAGGCAGCATCTGTAGAAAAGAGTACAGTAGACATTTCAGGCTGATACCCAATATTCCAAAAATCTGAAGCCCTCCCTCCTGCAACAACTCCTTAACCACGTGTTAAACTGTATAATTTTCCTATTTCTGGCCTCACTAACACGTAGCATGGATAGCAATCCTGGGGTTTGGGGGGCTTTGGGGGTCTCATACTTTAATTTAGCACCTAACTCCCTGAATTCACTTTACAGGACCTTGTCATCCATCCTACTCATGTCATTGATACTGACATGGCCCACGACCTCTGGCTGCTTACCTTTCCACTTCAGAATGCTGAGGACTCAATCGGAGATGTGCCTGGCTCTGGCACCCAGGAGGCAACAAACAATCCAGGAATCTCGTTCTCATCTACAGAATTCCTTTCTGTTCTTCTTAACTAACAAATCCCCTATCACTACAGCTCACCTCTTCTACCCTCTTCCCTTCTGAGCCACAGAGCCAGACTTTACCAGAGACCTAACCTCTGTGGCTTTCCTTCACTAGGTCAATTCCCCCAACAGATCCAAAGCATTATACCTGTTGTTGAGGGGAATGGCCTCAAGGATACTCTGACTATTCCCTTTCCCCCTCATGAATAGTCACCCAGTTACCTTCGTCCTGCACCTTAGGTATAATTACCTCCCTGTATGTCCTGTCTATCAACCCTCAGTCTTCCAAATGATCCAGAGTTCATTCAGTTCCAGCTGTAACTCCTTAACATGGTCTGTTAGAAGCTGTAGCTGGATGCATTTCTTGCAGGTCTCCTTGCCTTCCTTCATCCCGCAAGAGGAGCGTTCTAGTAACCTGTCTGGCATCTACATTGCTCTAGGTGTGCAAACAGAAAGAAAGAATAAAAAATTAAAAAAAAAAATCTACCCATGGCCAACACCGTTCCCTCTCCCTCTCCCCCTCCCTCTCCCCCTCCCTCCCCCTCTCCTCCTCCCCCTCTCCCCATCCCCCCTCCCCTTCCCCCTCCATCTCCCCCTCTCCTCCTCCCCCCTCTCCCCCTCTGTCCCCCTCTCTCCCTCTCCCCTGCCCCTCCCTCCCTCTCCCCCTCTCCCCACAATCCAATACTCCTTGGGACTGTGACAAGCCAAACTTGTGCTCCATAATCCTATTGTGCACGTCCTGCACAATACTTGATTCCTCCAAGTAGTAAGTGGGCTCCCTATTCTTCCTACCAAAATTTAGTATCAAATGTTTATCTGCACTGGACTTCCTTCTCCAATTACTTGGCCATTCATCAAGTTTATTAACATCATCCTGTCAGTTCTGTAGTTATTTTGGATTCTGGCTATGCTGCACTTTCTCTCTCAAAAGAAACATTGGAATTGCTACTAAATTAGCAATTATTTTCTGGAGTTGAAAGTCCAAAAGAGAGTTTATGTGACATAAACAGCTAAGATTGCAGTCCTCATCCCAGCAGTGACTCTTATGAAACACCACTACTGACCTTTTCAAAATTCAAAGTATAGTTTTTCTCAAAGTGCGTACTGTATCTGTCACTATATCTGAGATTCATTAACTTGCAGGCTTACGTAGTAAATTCAAGGAACAATAGAATCAATGGCAGACCACACCCAGCAGAATGGACGAACAACGTGATGTACCAAGGGCAACAAATTATGCAAATACAAAAGAAAAAAATAATAAATAAATAAATAAGCAATAGGTATCAATAACATAAGGTGAAGCACCCTTGAAGGTGAGGCCATAGGTTGTGAGAACAGTTCTGTGATGGGCAAGTGAAGCGCCTCTTAAGGTTCCTGTACCTTCCTCCTGATGACAGCAGCGAGAAGAGAGTATGGCCTGGATAGCAGAGTCCTTGATGATGGATTCTGCTTTCCAGCGACAGCACTCCATGTAGATGTACTCAATGGATGTGGGGTGGGCAGGGGGGGGGGCTTTCTTCATGATGACTGGGCCATATCCACTACTGTTTGTTGAAATGTCCCTTTGAGGACATTGGTGTTTCCATACCAGGCAATGACGCAACCAATCAATATACTCTCCACCACACATCTATAGAAGTTTGTCAAAATTCTAGATGTCATGCCAAATTTTCACAAACTTCTAAGGAAGAAGAGGTGCTGCTGTGCTTTCTTAATAATTGCACTTCCGCACTGGGCCCAGAAGAAATCGTCTGAAATGATAACACCAAGGAATTTGTAACTGCTAACCCTCTTCCCCTCGGATCCCTCAATGAGGACTAGATTATAGATCTCCGCTTTTCTCCTCCAGAAGTCATTAATGAGCTCCTTGGTCTTGCTGACATTGAGTGAGAGGTTGTTGCTGTGGCACCACTCAGCCAGACTTTCAATCTCCCTCCTATATGCTGATTCGTCACCACCTTTCATTTGGCCAACGACAGTGGTGTCATCGCAAACTTAAATGTGATATCGGAGCTGTGTGTAGTCATAAGTACTAAGCAAGTAGAGCGGGGGTTAGGCTCCCAGCCTTGTGGCGCCCCTGTGCCTATGGAGATTGTGGATGAGATGTTGTTATCATGTTGTGATGTGTTTATGGTTGCTCCTTTTCTGTTGCTATTTTATGCAGCTTTGTGGGGCAGCACTGGATTGAACTGAACTGAATTTTCCCGGATTGTTTCAATGACTTGCAGTTAAATGTTTTATATTATGTGTTTTTTTTTGCTCATGCCATTTACACGATTTGTTCTTTGCGTGTTGGGGGTTTGATGTTTTTTTTCTTTGACCGGATTCCATACTTTCCTTTGTTTTGTGGCTGCCTGTGGCAAGACAAATCTCTGGGCTGTATACTGCACACGTATTTTGATAATAAGTATACTTCAAATTTTTGAACTTATGACTCGGAAAAATGATTGAATGATTGATGGCCAGGGGAACGAGCAATATGTATCTGATCTTACTGGGCAAATTAAAGACTCCAATTCAGAATTTGAGAGGAAGCTTTGTAACTCAGGTTTGCAAAGATGAAGAAAAGCTGAAGTTATTCACTGATACATTTTCAACTAAGCCAGAGGCTTGAATTTATTGACCCATAATGTTCTGACTCATTTTGCAACAAGAACCAGGAAGGAAGTCTGCTTAATTTCTATGGTCGAGACTCAGTACAGCTTCCAAAACTATGACATTAGGCCTTGAAATTTGTTTGTTTTCCTTGGCAATACATACACTTGTAAGCATGTCTCCCCTCTACTGAAGCTCAACCAATCCAGAATGTATAATCAAGTTACAGACAATGACCTTGAAGCAGTATGACATTGGCAACGTCAGAACTAAAACTTGATCTGCACAAAACTAAAGTAGTATTTCACATTAAGCTGAAGAAAACATCCACTGTTAATAACCTGTTTTAACAAACAGCAACATTTGTGTTTTAATTTGTTTGAGTACAACTATCTTCTGAGTGAAAGTCTTAGTGAGAAAGAGGTGAGTTAGTTTAGTTCTATATTAAATTATCAGTAAAGTTAATTTAAAGTCCCCAACACTTTTGCAATTATGGGAAGCCTAATGAATTTCATCAGTCAGGGTTTAGCCTGGGGTGACATGCTAGTGAAGCAGTTAGCTTGATGCTATTACAGAGCCAATGATGTGGTTCAATTCCGCCACTGTCTATAAGGAGTTCATATGTTCTCTCTGTGGCTGTGTGGGTTTCCTCTGGGTGCTCTGGTTTCCTCCCACAATCCAAAGCCTTACAGATTAGGGTTATTAAGTTGTGGGTCTACTACATTGGTGCCGGAAGCATGGCAATAATTGCAGGCTGCCCCAATGTATCCTCGGACTATGTTGATCATCCCTGTGAACAATACATTTCACTGTATGTTTTGATGTATGTATGACAAGTAAAGCTGATCTCTTTCTTTAGTCTTTAAAATGGAATTCCATAAACCTAGTGTATGGATACATGGATGCTCAAGAATCTTGATGTTCTGGACTTAGGTTTTGGTGAGTTATGGATCATGATTAGTGAGGTTGATAGGTAATGGTACATGAAAAATAAACTGACTTCTACAATTGATTTTCTCAGGTTATTTTTGCACATTGGTTATTAGTCAGTCTTTGTTTCTGTGTAGTTTTTCATAAGTTCCATTATATTTATTTTCCTGTAAATGCGCCTCAAGATAATGAGTCCAAAGATTGTATATGGTAGCATATGTGTATTTTGATAATAAGTTTACTTTGATTTTTACTTAAAACTGAGGAAGTTTTGTGCATTTCAGAACCAGGTTGTAATGGACTGAATGTTCACTGAAAAGTAGATACTATGGAAGTCATGATGCTTTCAGTTTTTTGGCCAGATTTAATGCTTGGATTATCAAAAGGAGAAATTGGGCTGGAGGGGCTATTTAGTCATCTTATTCCCTTTTTGATGTTTGGAATGATATGGAATTCTCTCCTATATAGAATAGCAGTAATCTGAGACACAAATGTTCTTGATCTCTCCAACTTGCATTGCTGAGACTTCTATGATTACCCAATAAAGTTTGAGCATTAAAGTTGAGAACAGGGTTAATCAACACTATCAATGTGAAGATGGCACGGACAATTAAGTGTAACATGAGATTTTCATCAAACAGTTCATAGAATTGTCTAATAGCATTGCTTCAGAAGCTTGGACTTCTCGAACTGAGTGTGAAGTAATTTGAAGGAATGTACTTTCTGACGGACGGACCTCACTCCTTTGTTGTGGTGGGGTTGTGAGACAATCAGTAAAAGACAATACTGAAAATGCAATGGGTAGAAGAGAAGTAAATTCAAATTATATTGAAGTAGGAAGCCATTCCTAGAAGTGGCAATGTGCCCTTCACAGATACTTTATGATAAATTGATTGTGTTGAGTTTTTTGTTTTTATCTCTATCTCTAACATTTAATGTATTTTTCCCCATGTAGTTGTTCTAGATATATTCAGGAGGTGAGCCAAGGAAACTTCAGGTGCTGTGGTCACTTAGACTGAAACTCAATTTATAGACTTAGCAGAGCGCTATCAAAGACATTTGAAGAAAATCACTCAACAAAACTTAAAGATTCTTCAAATCAGTGACACGTGATGTGTCCAACTGTTGGTTTTTGCATTTGGCTAGGGCACCACAGTAGCGCAGTGGCTACCATGTTGCTGTGGCATTTCGGGGAGTTCCATAGAGTTCAGAGTTCATTTCTGGCGCTGTCTGAAATGTGTTTTTACATTCTCCCCCATGAGTGCAAGGTTTCCCTCCAGGTGCTCTGGTTTCTGTCCACAGTTCAAAGATTAGGCTAGTGTTAAATAGGTGGGTTTCTGGGCAGAGCTGCTTGTTAGTCTGGAAGGGGTTGTTCCACACTGTATCTCTAAAACTAAAAAAAAATAAATAAAATACTCAGAGTATAAATTAAATTGATCTTTAAATTGATTAACAGACTTGTACATATAAATATAGATCACAAAGGCATAAATCCAATTAGCATTATATTTCATGCGTTGAGAATATCCGCACAAATAATTTTCTGTCGTAATTTAACATGTATCTTAACAGTAAATAAAACAGCAGTGGCTCTCTTGGAATTGCAGCCTACTTGGCATATTTAAGACTTGATGAGACCTTCTGATCCATTAAAGAAAACTGTGACACAATTCTATGCAACACTAAAAACTGTACTGTTGAGCATATAGATATGCTCCAGAACACAAATGACTAAAGTAGAATAAAGAATATATTCCTGTTATCAATATTTTATTAAAAGGTTGAAATTTTGTGTTCAAATGTAACCATGAGGAGTTTTCAAAAAAGAAAGCTGAAAAGAAATCAAGTGAATAATAATTAGATGCTGAAATTAACTTCTTATTGATGTCCTGAAACATAACAACATGAAAGCTAAATAAACCTGCATAATTAGATAATGAAAAACTTAACATTAATGAAAAACAATGAAAAACGTGTCTAGTGAAAATGCACTGCTATCTAAGTGCAGGATTAACACCCACTGTCCCTGCCGCTCCTCTGCCACCTGTCCCTGCCACTCCTCTGTCACCCACCGTCCCTGGCACTCCTCTGCCACCCACCGTCCCTGCCACTCCTCTGCCTCCTGACCCTGCCACTCCTCCGCCACCTGTCCCTGCCACTCCTCTGCCACCCGTCCCTGCCACTCCTCTGCCACCTGTCCCTGCCACTCCTCTGCCACCCACCATCCCTACCAGTCCTCTGCCACCCACCATCCCTGCCACTCCTCTGCCTCCTGTCCCTGCCACTCCTCTGCCACCCACGGTCCCTGCCGCTCTTCCGCCACCTGTCCCACTTCCCTTCTGTGGCGCTCCACCCTCGCCATTCCCAAAATTGTTTGCTCCTGCCAGTTTTACAAATGTGCTCTCAGCTCTACTTTGACAAATGGAATGGTGTGCAGAAGTCTTCAACACCCAAGCAATATGTAGTATCTGCCCAAGACTTTTGCACAGTACTGTTGGAAAGGAATTAGGTGACTTGGGCCATCGGGTCTCCTCTGCCATTCAATTATACCCGCTCTGTTTTCCCTCTTAACCTTATTCTTCGCCATGCCTTCTCCTCATAACCTTTGACACCCTTACTAATCAAGAATCTATCAACCACCACTTTGAATAAACCCAATGACTTGCCTTCGCAGCCATCTGTGACAATGAATTCCACAGATTCCCCAGCCTCTGGTTAAAGAAATTCCACCTCATCTCTATTCTAAAAGGATATCTTTGTATTCTGAGGCTGTGCCCACTGGTTCTAGACTCTCCCATTGTTGGAAACATCCTCTCCACATTCACTCATTCTAGACCTTTCTACATTTGAAGGGTCTCCGTAAGATTGCTCCGATTCTGCTAAACTTCAGCGAGTACAAACGCAGAGCTATCAAATGCTCCTCATACATGAACCCATTCATTCCTGGAAGTTTTCTTATGAACCTCCTCTGGAACCTCTCCAATGCCAGCTCATCTTTTCTTAGATATAGGCCCCAAAAATGTGAAAAAATACTCTAAACGTGGTCTGATCAATGCCTTATAAAACTTCAGAATTATATCTTTGCTTTTATATTCTTCTCCTCTTGAAAAGAATATTAACATATTACCATTGTATTTGCCTTTCATACTACAAAATGGCAATACTCCTGAGAAAGCAGCAGCTGGACATGTTCTTCAGACCTGTAGGTGTGGCTGGACTACAGTAACATTAACTCGTGGTCTAAAAATTCATCAAGGACGGAAGAGCTTGAAAATCTCCAACTCAGGGCCCCTCATTGACCAGATTCTGTTAAGAGGAAGGTCAAATCGGTCGGATGAAACTCAGTGGCAGGAAGAAACCCACAGTCTGCAGAGTTTCAGCACCCTACGGGATGTGGAAGAAGTTTCAAGCACAAGCAGCAGTCCAAGCCACAGCCAGGCACATCGTAAAGTGGAGAACATGCAAGGACGTAAGCCGTTGGTGAAATGGCCAAAGTGTAACAGCAGGGAGTGGGAAACCATCAATGCAGATGTGAGTCTGATCTTAAGTGGCATCAAGGGATCAGCAGAAAAGAAGCTGGAGAAGATGGGTGACCTGATCTACAGCTACAGAAAGGAGAAATTTGGAGTGAAGGAACAAATCAGCAGGAAAGATATGCCTCCTCCCCCCAAATCCCGTCGTCTCCAGGAAATCGAACGACTTGTTAAAGAGAGAAGAGGCCTGAGGAAGTCGTGGAAAAAAGCAACAACAGAAGAAAGGGAGGGCATCAACCTCCTTCAAGAGGACCTAAAACAGAGGATCTCAAAACTGAAAGGCGGGGGAGTGGGACTAAATGGGAGAATGGATCAGCTCATGATAAAATGGCGGAGTAGACTCGATGGGCCCAATAGCCGACTTCTGCTCCTTTGTCTTATGGTCTTATGGTCAAAACTGTGCAGAGCAGAGAATTTAAGGTAATGACGCAAAAAGAAGGAAAAAGCAAGAACAGACTTCTACAAAGATCCCTTTAAATACGTGAAAGGCATTTTCACTAAAGAGAAAAGCGGATACTTGAAAGTATCAAAAGAGGAGGTTGAAAGGCATCTCAGAATCATCCACACTGATAAGCAAAAAGATGAACCAATATTTGTCCCAGCTGACATCCCACCAATCTCACCCCCACAACATCAATTTAACATCAGCCCTCCCAAGCTGAGCGAGGTGAAAGAGGCAGTGAAGAAGGCAAGATCAGCATCAGTGCCAGGCCCTAACGGTGTTCCGTATTGTGTCTACAAGAACACCCCGGATGTTCTGAAATTCCTTTGGAAAAACATGAGGGTTGCGTGGGAAAAGCAAATTATCCCCAAAGCCTGGAGAAGAGCGGGGAGAGTTCTGATCCCAAAAGAAAAGAATTCGTCCACCATCGAGCAGTTTCCCCTAATAAACCTTCCGAACATAGAGGGCAAGATCTTTTTCAGTGCGTTGGCGCAAAGACTTACAAAGTATCTGAAACAAAATCATTTCATTGATACATCAGTCCAAAAGGCTGGAATAGCAGGCGTCTCGGGATGCCTTGAACATACCAGCGTCATATGGCATCTACTCCAGATGGCTAAGAAAGAAAGGAAGGATCTGCATGTCTCGTTCCTCGACCTGGCCAACGCCTATCGATCAGTTCCTCATTCCCTACTGTGGACTGCTTTTGAATTTTTGCAGGTGCCCACAACAATAACAAATCTGGTAAAACACTACTTCCAGGATCTGCAAGCCTGTCTCACAACATCAGACTTCACCACAGCGTGGAAACCACTGGAAGTAGGCATCATGGCGGGATGCACCATTACCCATTGGCCTTCACTATGGTAATGGAGCTCATTATCAGAGCCTCAAAATGGGTTGCGGGAGGAAAAGGGCTACAGTTTGGTCAACGGTTACCACCGATACAAGCCTATATGGACAATACTGACAACAACTGTCCCCTGCACCAAGAGACTTCTGGAATAGCTTCACCAAAACATCACATGGGCGAGGATGAAGATCAACCTCAGAAAGTGCAGAAGCATCTCCATCGTCAAAGGTCAAGTCACGGATAAAAGATTTCAGATTGATGGGACACCTGTCCCAACTGTTTCAGAAATGCCAGTGAAGAGCTTGGGCCGATGGTATGATGCTAAGCTCAAGGACACCGAGGAGATTGAACAACTCAAAAAGGATACCATCATGTACATATCTCACAGCAACAAGACCTTGCTGCCAGGAAAACTCAAGCTGTGGTGCTTCCAGTTCGGCATACTCCCAAGACTCATGTGGCCTTTAACAGTGTATGAAATCCCCATCAGCAAGGTTGAAAAGCTCGAAAGAATGATCAGCACACATGTAAAACAGTGGCTTGGACTTCCATGATGTTTAAGTCCTGTTGGACTGTATGGGAACAGCAAATTGGAATTACCAATTGCAAGTCTTGCGGAAGAATTTAAATGCACCAAAGCAAGGTTGGTCATGACCCTCACTGAATCTGAAGATACTGTTATTCGAACAGCGCCCCCCCCCCGTGTGGCAACGGGGAGGAAGTGGGCCCCATCTGAAGCCGTTCAGAGTGCTAAGTCTACTCTTCGCTTCAGGGATGTGGTTGGCCAAGTCCAACATGGGAGAGCCGGGCTCGGGCTTGACCCAAAGGCTCCTTAATGGCACAAGGCAACACCAGTGCAGAAGAGACGACTCGTAGTGGAGGAGTTGAGAAGACAGGAGGAGGCAGAGCGACACGCCACGGCCGTCTCAATGGCCAAGCAGGGCCAATGGACTAATTGGGAGAGCCTGGAAAAGAGGAAACTTAGCTGGCGTGACATCTGGGAGATGGAGGGATCTCGGCTAAGTTTTGTCATCAGAGCCACTTATGACCTCCTACCCACACCCCAGAACCTGAACCAGTGGTGGGGAGGAGACCTCACTTGCTCTCTTTGTCAAGTACCTGGATCACTAAGGCACATTTTAACAGGATGCACCACGAGCCTCATCCAGGGACGGTACACTTGGTGGCATAACCAAGTTCTCAGACAGCTGGCATCAATCTTGGAACAGAGGCGAATCATGCACCACGAGCCTCACCCAGGGGCGGTACACTTGGCAGCATAACCAAGTTCTCAGACAGCCGGCATCAATCTTGGAACAGAGGCGAATCACCACTAATGCTCTCCCACAAACATCGGCAGGAAATGTCCACATCACACGATTAGTACCAGCAGGCCAACCTCCAGAGCACCATACAACATCAAAAGATGTAAGCATTCTGCAGGTTGCTCGGGATTGGAAAATGGACGTGGACTTGGGGAAAAAAAGCTTGTGTTTCCCCCAGACATTGCAACTACAACACTCCGGCCAGACATGGTCCTGTGGTCCACAACAGCCAAGATGGCATATGTTGTGGAATTGACAGTACCATGGGAAGATGGTGTCAAAGAAGCTTATGAGAGGAGAAAGACCAAGTACTCTGAACTGGCAACTGAAGCTGCCTGGAATGGCTGGAAGACCAAGATTTTCCCTGTAGAAGTGGGATGCAGGGGATTCGTTGCTACATCTACGACCAGTCTATTGAAGACCATGGGGGTGAGGGGTCACTCCCTCCAACAAGCAATCAAGTCCTTGTCAAATGCAGCAGAAGAAAGCAGCAATTGGATTTGGATTAAAAGGAAAGACAGCAACTGGGCTGCAAGATGAAGACAGGAGGGTATGGAACTGAGGGGGGTGTATCTGGGACAGGAGGTAGCATCGTTGAGCCCTCTGGAGACATCGTGGGCTTATCAACGAAACGTCAAAGAAGGAGGGTGCCCACCTGATGACCCCGATGACGTACCTACCCTCCCTCCTTGTCACCACTCCAAACCCACTGCCAATATCGAGAGTGCCAACTAACCATAGGGATTGAAACATCATGTCCTAGTAGCTCTACTGACTCAACCTGAAAATTACTCTTTAGGGAATCTTGCACAAGGACTCCCAACTCCCTTTGGACTTCCGATTTCTGAAATCACTCCTCGTTTAGAAAACAGTCCACACCTTTATTCCTTCTATCAATAGAGCATGGCCATACACTTCCTGAAACTGTATTCCATCTGCCACTTCTTTGCCCATTCTCCCAATCTGTCTAAGTCCTTTTGCAGACTACCTGCTTGCTCAACACTGTCTGCCCTGCCACCTGTCTTTATATCGTCTGCAAACATGGCCACAAAGCCATCAATTCTGCCATCCAGATAATTTACATATGACGTAAAAAGTGGCGGACCCGAAACTGATCCTTGCAGAACACTAGTCAGAAGCGATCAAACAGAAATGTCCATGCTATTCCCAATGTAGGGCCATGTGTCTATTTTCTATCTGCTGGTACACCCACTGTTTTTCTCCTGCCAGTCAGCCAATTTTTTGTCCATACTGGTGACTTTTCTATAATACCTCAGGCTTGAATATCGTTTAGCGTTTATCGTTCATGCGTGGTACCTTGTCAAAGGTCTCTGGAAATCCAAGTAAACAGCATTCTCAGTTCCTTCATCTCCACCTCATCTGCACCCAGGATGTGGCTTTCCTTTCCAGGACATGTCCTCCTTCATCAACCATTGATGTTTCCCTCGCCCACATCTCCTCCGTTTCCCGAACATCCATACTCACCCCATCTTCCCACTGCCTTAACAGTGATAGAGCCCCTGTTGTCCTTACCTACCACCCCATGAGCACTTTTTTCTCACATCTGTCTCCATCAGAATTGTGCACGGCATCCTACTTACAAATACGATATCATTTCACCGGAGAGCTGCGTGTGCTGCGTCGCGCCGCCATCTCCTCCCTCCCGAGATTGAGTCACCTGGGACTATACTCTCTGGAATTCAGAAGAATGAGAAGGGATGTTATAGAAACATACAAAATTTTGAAAGGGATAGATAAGATAGAAGTAGGAAATTTGTTTCCATTGGTAGGTGAGACTAGAACTAGGGGACGTTGCCTCAAGATTCAGGGGAGAAGATTTAGGATGGAGATGAGGAGAAACTGTTTTTCCCAGAGAGTGGTGAATCTGTTGAATTCTCTGCCCAGGGAGGCAGTTGAGGCTTCTTCACTAAATATATTTAAGATACAGTTAGATAGATTTTTACATAATAAGGGAATTAAGGGTTATGGGGAAAAGGCAGGTAGATGGAGCTGAGTTATGGACAGATCAGCCATGATCTTATTGAATGGTGGGGCAGGCTCGATGGGCTGGATGGCCTACTCCTGCTCCTATTTCCTATGTCCTTATGTGCTTATGTACTTCCCCACTCCATTTTCCATAGGGATCGCTCCCTCTGTGATTCCTTTGTCCATTTGTCCATTCGTCCTTCCCCACTAATCTCCCTCCTGGCACTTACCCCTGCAAGTGGCCAAAATGCTACACCTGCCCACCCTCCTCCTTCACCTCCCTTCAGGGCCCCAAGCAGTCCTTCCGGGTGAGGTAAAACTTCACCTGCAAATCTGTTGGAGTTTTCTATTTGTGTCCAGTGCTCTCACTGCACTCTCATCTACATTGGTGACACCCGTTGTAAATTGGAGGACCACTTTATTGAGTTCCTGTGCTCCATCTGTCAAAAGCAGAACTTCCTGGTGTCCAAACATTTTAATTCCCATTCCGACATGTCGGTCCATGACGTCCTCTTGTGCCACAATGAGACCAGCCTCAAGGTGGAGAAGCAACACCTTAAATACTGTCTGAGTATTTTCCAACCGGATCGCATGATTATCGATTTCTCCTTCTGCTAATTTTTCCCCCCTCCCCAACCCTCCTCCTCCTATTCACCACTCCGATCTCTTACCTCTTCTCACCTGCCTATCACCTCCCCCGGGTCCCCTCCTCCTTCCGTTTCTCCTGTGGTCCACTCTCCTCTCCTATCAGATTTCTTTCTCTCCAGCCCTTTACCTTCCTACCCCCCAGCTTCAAATATCACCTTCGAGCTGTCCTTTCCCTCTCCCCCTACCTTTTTATTCTGGCATCTTCCCCCTTCCTTTTCAGTATTGAAAAAGGGTCTTGGCCTGAAGCATTGACTGTGTACTCTTTTCCATGGACACTGCCTGGCCTGCTGAGTTCCTCCAGCATTCTGTGTGTGTTGCTCTGGATTTCCGCAGAGTTTCTTGTGTTTATGATTCACTAACTCTGCTTTCTCTATCCTGCCTGTTACTTCCTTAAAGAATTCCAAAAGATATATCAGGCAAGATTTCTCCTTATGGAAACCATGCAGATTTTAGCCATGTGCCTCCAAGTATTTTAAAACCTCATCTTTTAATAATGGATCCTAACATCTTGCCAACCACTGAAGGTGGGCTAACTGGTCTATAATTTCCTGTCTTTCGCCTTTTTCCCTTCTTAAAGAGTGGAGTGACAATTGAAAAATTCCAGTCCTCCAGAAACATTATAGAATATAGTGATTCTTAAGTACTAACACCTCCACAAAACTCTGGGGTGGTGTCCACTGGTCTAGGTGATGTACCTACCTTCAGATCTTTCAGCTTCCCAAGCTACTCCTTAGTAAAAGTAACTACACTCACTTCTACCTCCTGATACTCTTGAATTTCTGGCATACTGTTAGTATCTTTCACAGTGAAGACTGTGGCAAAATAGTCATTCGGTTTGTCCACCATTTCTTTGTCCCCTTCGCATCAGTTTTCAGTGGTCCAATATCCACTCTTGCCTCTCTTTTACTCTTTCTATATCTGAAAAAATCTTTTGGTATCTTCTTTTATATCATTGGCTTTCTTATCTCCATATTTCATATTTATTATGGTTACACAAAGATTTATTTCTGTGTCCTTAATGTCTTGACAACACATTCTGAAGCAGGAGTAAACCTATGTGGATTCAGTAGGAGATTTCCCTATTTCTGAGTGTGGATACAGATTGGACACTATCGCAAGTCACTGAGTACATGCACATTTTGATTTGACTGTGATTTCAAAGAGTTTGCTAAACAGAGGGTAGTTGTTTCCCCTCTGAAGAGCTCTTTAAAACAAGAACATGGAGAAGGATAGGACTGGACCCAGGGTTGAGATTTTTGATTGGAGAAAGGCTAACTTTGAGGAGATAAGAAAGGATTTAGAAGGATTGGATTGGGACAATTTGTTTTATGGGAAGGATGTAATAGAGAAATGGAGGTCATTTAAAGGTGAAATTTTGAGGGTACAGGATCTTTATATTCCTGTTAGGTCAAAAGGAAAGGTTACAAGTTTGAGAGAGCCATGGTTTTGAAGGGATATAGGAAACTTGGTTCGGAAAAAGAGAGGGATCTACAATAAATATAGGCAGCTTGGAGTTAATGAGGTGCTCGAGGAATATACAGAATGTAAATAGAATCTTAAGAAAGAAATTAGAAAAGCTAAAAGAAGATACGAGGCAGCTTTAGCAAGTAAGGTGAAAATAAATCCAAAGGGTTTCTACAGTTATATTAACAGCAAAAGGATAGTGAGGGATAAAATTGGTCCCTTAGAGAATCAGAGTGGACGGCTATGTGTGGAGTCAAAAGAGATGGGGGAGATTTTGAACAATTTCTTTTCTTCGGTATTCACTAAGGAGAAGGATATTGAATTGTGTAAGGTAAAGGAAAGAAGAAGGGTAATTATGGAAAATGTGATGATTAAAGAAGAGGAAGTACTGGCGCTTTTAAGGAATATAAAAGTCTCCGGGTCCGGACAAGGTATCCCCTAGGACCTTGAGGGAAGTTAGTGTGGAAATAGCAGGGGCTCTGACAGAAATATTTCAGATGTAATTAGAAACGGGGATGGTGCTGGAGGATTGGAGTATTGCTCATGTTGTTCCATTGTTTAAAAAGGGTTCTAAGAGTAAACCTAGCAACTATCGGCCTGTGAGTTTGACGTCAGTGGTGGGTAAATTGATGGAAAGCATTCTTAGAGATGGTATATATAATTATCTGGATAGACAAGGTCTGATTAGGAACAGTCAACATGGATTTGTGCGTGGAAGGTCATGTTTGACAAATCTTATTGAATTTTTTGATGAGGTTACTAGGAAAGTTGACGAGGGTAAAGTGGTGGATGTTGTCTATATGGACTTCAGTAAGGCCTTTGACAAGGTTCCACATGGAAGGTTAGTTAGGAAGGTTCAATCGTTAAGCATTAATATGGAAGTAGTAAAATGGATTCAGCAGTGGCTGGATGGGAGACGCTAGAGAGTAGTGGTGGATAACTGTGTGTCAGATTGAAGGACGGTGTGTAGTGGTGTGCCTCAGGGATCTGTACTGGGTCCAATGTTGTTTGTCATATATATTAATGGTCTGGATGATGGGGTGGTAAATTGGATTAGTAAGTATGCAGATGATACCAAGATAGGTGGCGTTGTGGATAATGAAGTAGGTTTTCAAAGCTTGCAGAGAGATTTAGACCAGTTAGAAGAGTGGGCTGAAAAATGGCAGATGGAGTTTCATGCTGAAAAATGTGAGGTGCTACGTTTTGGTAGGACTAATCAAAATAGGACATACATGGTAAATGGTAGGGCATTGAAGAATGCTGTAGAACAGAGGGATCTAGGAATAATGGTGCATAGTTCCCTGAAGGTGGAATCTCATGTGGATAGGGTAGTGAAGAAAGCTTTTGGTATGCTGGCCTTTATTAATCAGAGCATTGAGTATAGGAGTTGGGATGTAATGTTGAAATTGTATAAGGCATTGGTAAGGCCAAATTTGGAGTATTGTGTACAGTTCTGGTTACCGAATTATAGGAAAGATGTCAATAAATTTGAGAGAGTACAGAGGAGGTTTACTAAAATGTTGCCTGGGTTTCATCTCCTAAGTTACAGAGAAAGGTTGAACAAGTTAGATCTTTATTCTTTGGAGCATAGAAGGTTGAGGGGGGACTTGAGAGAGGTGTTTAAAATTATGGGGGGGGATTGATAGAGTTGACATGAATAGGTTTTTTCCATTGAGAGTAGGGGAGATTCAAACAAGAGGACATGGGTTGAGAACCAGAGGACAAAAGTTTAGGGGTAACATGAGGGGGAACTTCTTTACTCAGAGAGTGGCAGCTGTGTGGAACAAGCTTCCAGCAGAAGTGGTTGAGGCAGGTTCGATGTTGTCATTTAAAGTTAAATTGGATAGATATATGGACAGGAAGGGAATGGAGGGTTCTGGACCGAGTGCAGGTCGGTGGGACTAGGTGAGAGTAGGAGTTCAGCATGGACTAGAAGGGCCAAGATGGCCTGTTTCCATGCTGTAATTGTTATACGGTTATATGTTATATGGTTTAAGTAATATGTTCATATCTACTGTTGTGATATGGAAAGAAGTTTGCACACAGTGGAAGTTGGTTAGTGTTCTTGCACACCAGAGGCCACGCAGGTGAACAGAGTAAGGATAATGACACAAAGGCCTCGGACGTGCAAAAATCGATACTTAGCCCCTGGAAATATTTATGGCTTTTATGTGAATTTGCATTCCACTGGTTCTACCTCATGTTTATTTATTTATTTGTTTGTTTTTTAGAGGTACGGCACAGAATAGGTCCTTCTGCCCTTCAAGCCATGCCATATTGCAACCCCCAAGAACACTAGATTTAACCCTAACCTTATCAGGGACAATTTACAATGACCAGTTAACCTACTAACTGGTATGTCTTTGGACTGTTTGAGGAAACTGGAGCACTCGGAGAAAACCCACACATTCCACGGGGAAAACACAAACTTCTTATAGAGGACGCCAGGATTGATCAGGACTCTGACGTCCCAAGCTGTAATAACATCGCACTGACCACTACACAACCATGGCATCAATAAGGGTGTTGAGTAAGGGATAGATGGTGTCCCAAAAATCTTTCAAAATAGTTGCCATGCGAATCTCACTCCACCATTGCAGATAAGTAATTGGGTTAACTAGAGACCAATGAGCCTAACATCCTTTGGTGGAAAAGAACTGAATATATTAAAATTTGTGTTCATTTGGGAGGCTATTAAGTTAAAGTTTGTAGAATTTGAAGAAATTTTTGACCACGGTAAAAATTGAGGCAGTTGGGAAGGCGGGCAAATTGCTTGGAAGTGACTAGTTTCTCTCAAAGAACCTTTTCTGGGCCTGCAGCTATTCACAGTTTTTAGTATACAATATAAATGATTAGATAGAAAGGTCAGGTATTTGATTTTTGTTAAAAGGTAGGTGATGCTGTTGATGGATATGCTGAATTATTGCTATTTTTTCAGAATGAGTAAATATGTAGAAAATTAATTTCAATTTTGGGAAATGTGTGCTCCCTAAAAAGGAAAAGAAACCTAGAGATTCAACTTGCCTGAATTGGTATGCCAAAAGTGTAGGAGCAGCAGGCCAACGTAATTTAAGCATGGGCCTGGTGGATGCTAATCTAACGTTAATGGACATTCTGTAGGGCTTTTCAGACCAAGAGAGTCTGAATGGCTCTGGACCCACATATGACTGGGCCAACCTGTTGACTGGTTTAGCAACCAGGTGGTGAGTGACTGTGAGCACCCGGTAAGTGTCCATGGTGTAAGTGCTAAGTTGAATGGATGTTCAGCTAAGTGGGTGATTTGGTCATCATGGACAGGAATCTCTCTTTGATGTTGGATTGCCATGCATGGGATGAGTGGTGGTGATTATAGCCCAGGTTAGTGTCAGTGGGGTTGGGGACTGTTGAGAGCTGGACCGATGGGGAGAGCAGTCCCTCAAAGTGATTGCTAAAGCCAAACTTACCACCCCTCAGTGGATTTATTACTTTTATTCCCTGCCAGAATAGAGGTTCAAGGAAAGTATTTCCTTCAGCTAACAACTCAGTATTGAAGTTCATCACGAAGTCCAATTGTATGCTGGGATTGTGACGATTGGTGAGGTTTTATACATGAGGACTCAAGTTCAATCGTCTGACCACTTTGGTGTTGCTTTGAGTTGGATGCATTCCTACTGCTGATAAGGCCACAAGATCCCCAGCGCATACCACTCTCAACTTCAACCCTCTAAATTCATCTCAGCGGGCCACAGGAGACTTTTGTCTGATTAGTCAATTTGCTATGCATTCCCCACAAAGCAACTCACCAATCTGACTCTGGCAGCCCGGCTCAATTTGTATAATGTGTCAGGGTTTGCAAACTTTGATTTTGAGCCCAACAAGCTGTAAGCATTGCCAGTTTCTCCAGTGATATTGATTGCGACCATATGGCATTACATTCTTCAAATATAAACCCCATGCTCATACGATGCAGACAATCTTCCAGTCGCAAATTGTGCAGTTTATTTGTGAAGACAGTCATGACTTCTTGCATTTGAAATCAGAAAAATTTAATTAGGTCACATTATTGTTGAGAAATGACGAATGGTACTGACTATTCTATTGCGAATATAACAAATTAGAGAGCAGGAGTAATGCATTCATTAACTTGAACCCATTTTGTCATTCAACAAAATAATAGAAACATGCCACCTCAATGGTATTTTCCTGTCTAGTCCGTATATACTTTGATCTATTGGTATTGAAACATCTATAAATCCCTGTTTTGATTGTATTCAGTTTTTGATCCTCCACAATCCTAATGGGTAGACAATTTCAAAAGGGCACTATGCTTTTGGTGAAGAAATTTTATCCTACATGGTTTGCCCCTTAGTTTGATCTTCTGACTCCAAATTCTAGACTCCTCAGCCTGGGGAAACATCCACCCTCAGCTACTCTGATGAGCGTTAATTTTTTTTCTATATTTCAATAAGGTCATCTGAAATTCTTCTACACTCCAGAAAATTGTGTCTTAGTCTACTCAACCACTTCTCGTCTGACAGAACTGCTGTCCCAGATAATGAGAAGAGGGAACTATAGCAGATCTAGAAAAGGGGAAGAGGAACTGGGGAAATAAGCTCTCAGCAGGAGGCCGTATACAGTGAAGGTTTTCAGGGAGCAAATCTTTCACATGCAGCTTGGAATTGAGAAATGCAAGAAGTGATTTTACCTTAGTAAGGTGTTCCCAACAACAAAATGCCATTTCTGTGGTTACAGCTGTACTGTAGGACAGGGACTGAACATCTATCTACAGCAGTTTAGGCATCATGGTTGTTAACTTTTACACCTCTCTCTCTTTCTATGCTGAAACATGAATACTTAGCAATATTTTTCTATTTACAGCACGTTGCACTGGGAAGATAGTGCAATTCATGCAGAGCAGCTGGAAAACTTGAATATAATTTTCCTCTGGCACCAAAGACAATGTGAACACACATTTACAAGGATTGCAGGTAATTTTTATAATATTTATAGGATTAAGTGCAGTCATATTTCAAGGAACTCAGGAAGTCAGTTAGCATTGGTGCAGAGGAATAAAGAGTCAACGCTTTGGGCCAAGAGCATTCATCAAGACTGGAAAGAGTGACGAAGCCAGAATCAGAAGCTGGGAGAAGGCGATGGAGTACAAATCTAGGTGTTCGATTGTTTACATTTGGAGCTGTGACAAATTGGTACAGGGTACATATGCTGTCAACATAAACACAGCCTTTGCAGGGAAAATAGTTAATAAGTTTATAATTTTAAATGATAGAACATTTTAAAATTATAACAAAATAATTTTTGAACTTGTCACACAGAATTCACAAACTTATTTAGTCTATATAGTGTACTAATGAACCAAAGAGTGAGACCGTGTTAAGCACGTGGGCACACACACACGCGCGTGCAAGCATGGTGCGCAGTTAGTGCATGTGCAGCCACTCCAACCTGGGTGCAGTGCTGGGTCGAGAACTGGGCAGTGGTATTTGACTGTCACAAGATACCCTGCTACGTCTGTGGTCGACAAGCAGTCACTGGTTTGGTGGTCAGTCCAGGGCAGGTAAGTGTATTCTTGAGTTACTTCCAGGTATTCTGCCTGTTATTGTTAACTGAAGAAAAAAATAAAAGTTGGTTGGATAATATGGTCCTGAATATTATGTATATGAAAATAACAAAATAGTTGTGGAATGTGCAATAGGTCTTGTAGGTAGTTTGCCAGCATATATACAAATGATTTGCTGGAGAAAGTGCAGAGGGAAGTTACTTTCTCAGGGGTTTTGGGTGTTCCTTCCTTCATCAGAAGTCCTTCCCACTTATTTTCACATTTATTAATGCACATGAGAAACATATGGTTTAAAATGTCTAAAAAAATTTTCAAACTAAACCTAAATTATCAGGAAGCAAATGCAGGCATGCATATTTGATTATTCCAAATGCTGTCTCTGTGTTTGCAGATGGTGCATGTTTGGGACAACTGTAAACTTTTGCATAGTAACAACATCTGAAGTCAACCCAGGACACCTCTAATCCACACGAGTTACCCAGTTGTCTGTCATTGTAATTATCCATCCCACTTGCACTCTAACAGTTCTTTATTTACCCTATACTCTCATAAGACTTAATATGAGACTGAAGAACAATATCTCTGTTGTTCATGGCATAGCCAAGGATAGGAGCAGAAGATATGGGGAAGTAGTTAATTGGAGAAGGGCTAGTTACAATGGAATTAGGCAGGAACTTGGGAGTGTAAATTGAGAACAGATGTTCTCAGGGAAATGCACAGCAGAAATGTGGAGATTGTCTGGGGACATTTGCATGGGGTTCTGGATAACTTGTCCCAGTGAGGCAGGGTTGACGAGAGGTGGAATATTCAGTCAAGAGGAAGAAGGAGACATACTTAAGGTTTAGCAAGCAAAAACCAGACATGGGTCTTAAGAGTTGTAAGGTAGCCAGGAAGGAGCTTAAGAAGGGACTTAGAGGAGAGCTTGAAGGGGATGTGAGAAGGCTTTGACAAGAAGGATAAAGGAGTTCTACACATACGTGAAGAATGGGAGGATGATTCTAGTGAGGGTTGGTTTGCTTAGAGATAAAAAGCGAAACACACGCCTGGAAGCAGAGAAGGGGTAGGAGAGGTCCTTAATGAATACTTTACTTCATCAGCAGGAGGGACTTTGATGAATGTGAGGCGAGTGTTGATATGGAGCTGTTGAGATTAAGAAAGGGGCAGTGTTTCAGCTTCTGAAAAACTTTAGAATCAATAAGTTTCCAGTGCCCGACAGGTGTAGCCTGGTTTCTAGGGGAAGCAGGGGAAGAGATTTCTGGGATGTTAACTGGCCACAGGAGTATTACAAGAGTATTGGAGTATGGTCAATGGTTCATTTTTCCAGTGAGTTTTATGTCAGTGGTGGGCAAACTAGTGAAGAGTTGTCTTAGGGACACAACTTATAAGCACTTGAAGAAGCATAGTCTTATTAGGGATAGTCAGCATGGCTTTGTGAGAGGCAAGTCATGCCTTGGGAGCCTAGGGTTACAGAGCACTACAGCACAGAATCAGCCCTTCAGCCCATCTAGTCTGTGCCAAACTATTATTCTTCTTATTTCCATTGACCTGCACCTGGATCACAGCCCTCTTTGCCCCTCCCACTCATGTTCTTGTCCAAATCCTCTGAGTGAAGTTGTTCACCCACCCCTTAAATATTTTACCTTTCACCCTTAACCCATGACCTCTAGATCTAGTCTTAGCCAAGCTTAATGGAAAAAGTCTGTCTATGCTATCTATACCCCTCATAATGGATTGATTGAGTTTTTCGAGGAAATGACATATTGATGAAGGTAGAGCAGTGGATGCAGTGTATATGGATTTTAGTGAGGCATTTGACAAGGTTCCCCATGTTAGGCTTATCCAGAAGTTCAGGAGGGATATGATCCATGGAAACTAGGCTACTTGGATTACAGATCCCTCAAAGTTGCTGCCTAAGTTGATAGGGTGGTTAAGAAGGCATATGGTATGTTGGCCGTCATTATTCGAGGGTTTGAGTTCAAGAGCTGGGAAGTAATGTTACAGCTCAATAAAACTCACATGGAATACTGTGTTTAGTTCCATTTGCATTATTATATTAAGTGTATGGAAGCTTTGGAGAGATTGTAGAGGCAACTTACCAGGATGCTGCCAGAATTAGATAGCATGTCTTATGAGGATAAGAGCCAACTAGATTATGATTATATTCATACGGTTATGAGAGGCATATATAGAGTGAACAGTCAGTTCCTTTTTCCCAAGGTGGCAATGGCCAGTACCAGAGGACTTCCGTTTAAGGTGAGTGGAGGAGATGACAGAAGTTTTGTTTTGCACATTGAGTAATCGGTGCCTGGAAATCTCTGCCTTGGGTGGTAGGAAAGGTTGATAAAATAAGGATATTTAGGAGATTCTTAGATAGACACATGGATGGAGAAAAATGGAGGTTTATGGGCTGTGTGGGAGGGAAGGGATAAATTGATTGTAGTTTTACATACGTCAGCACAATATCATGAGCTGAGGGTTCTGTACTGTGCTGTATTGTTCTGTGTTCTATCTTATCCTCTAAAGAGGCCGATATAGGCTTCGGCACTCGACATTAAATCAACAATTTCAGACGATCTGTCATTCCAGCTTTGCAACTTGCAGTCCAGCATTGTTTTTCCATTTAGTTCTTAAAATCAGACTTAATTCACACCTTTTGCAGTCACTAGCCTTTTCCATTTTCTTTGAGTCGTCACCACCACTAATTTTGTCAATCAATCTCCTCTGATCTGCGAAAGATTTCTTTCCTTTGTCACTCCTCCTTTGCAGTGTTACACATGTCACTTTTCACTTTTCCTTGTTCTGATGAAACATGACCAATCTGAAATGTTCACTCTGTCTCCAAGTATGAGCTTTGGAACTGTTTTGTGAAATGTCCAAATTGTTAACTAAATCTCTCTCGTTGATATCTAAATGTATCAACAGATAGAGAATTACTTCTATGACTTTTTTTTTGATGACTGACGAATGATTTTTTTCTGAAACTGGAAGCATCAATAATGGCAGAAAAACTTCAAACACATTTGCCACTGATTGACTTCATTATGAACAAGTTTAACATTTGGAAGTCACCCATTGAGGAAGCATGGATTTAGACCAGCAACACACATAAAAGTTGCTGGTGAACGCAGCAGGCCAGGCAGCATCTCTAGGAAGAGGTGCAGTCGACGTTTCAGGCCGAGACCCTTCGTCAGGACTAACTGAAGGAAGAGTGAGTAAGGGATTTGAAAGTTGGAGGGGGCAAATCCCTTACTCACTCTTCCTTCAGTTAGTCCTGACGAAGGGTCTCGGCCTGAAATGTCGACTGCACCTCTTCCTAGAGATGCTGCCTGGCCTGCTGTGTTCACCAGCAACTTTTATGTGTGTTGCTTGAATTTCCAGCATCTGCAGAATTCCTGTTGTTTATGGATTTAGACCATTCGGTTTCAGTCCAATTTCACAATAGGCACAATTTCACTCACTCCTTTCACAAATGATTCCTTAAGGTTGTTATAACTGGTAATCGGGACAAGTCCCTGCTACCTATTAAGTGCTCCCAATGGCGTGCACCTCAAATAGCCTCTGACAACTAAGTCCAACTCCTGGTCTTCAAGTGCGGCTTAGTTGCTAAGTCTGGCGAAACCACTTTATGCTGGCAGGAGAAGGGGCAGAGGCCATTACCAGCATCTTAAAGCCAGTTGCTTTGAGCAGATGGGGCTCGTCAGCAGCGGTGGGCAGCTCACCTAGGAGAAGGAGAACCTCTGTTGCCTGGCGGCTGTGCCCACTTACGGGGAAGGTTTCGGGAGAAAATTCCAATGGAAACATCTGGAGCTGGAGTCCGGAAGGCAGTCCTAAGTTGAGTCCAGCGCTGACTGGCAACTCCTGTGATGCTGCTGATCCCAATCTGTATCGGTCCCTGCCATTCCTTTGGGTTTATCAGATGTGTGGAATGGGGACCTTGCTACATCAGCAACAACTTGCTCTCCATGTTGTACTGCCCAGATGTGGATGAAGGTAGTTGTTACTGAGTGATACACACAATGTGCTGGAGGAGCCTAGTAGGTCAGGTAGCAGCTATGGATTGGAACAAACAACTGATGTCTGGGCCAAGACCCTTCATCAGGACTGGTGTCTTGTGTCTAGTTGTTATTGATTTAAAATTGTGACAGCAACTGAAATTCAGTTAGAGTTCTGTTGCTGACATTCAGTTTGACTAATGCGATAACTTGTAACTTGTAAATATGTCAGACTTGAGGGAGCGAAGATCATGGTGAATCAGAAATTGAAATTCAATGACATGTTATTTAAAGCATGTTTATTTGTATGACTATATGTCTATGTTTTTGTGCCAGAATGTTGAATTTTACTGTTGAAAATAAAATTCTAAAGCCTGACACTTGTACAGTGAAATTATCATCTGTAAACCAAACTTGAGGTCAAGAAGGAGATTTCCAAAGCTTTAATTATTTAAAGGCATTTCTTTTTGAATTAGCTTTTTCTTGTTAGATTAGATGCTGTAAAACCTTGTAAGGTTTGTGGAAGAAGTTGGTTGGGGGTACTAAGCAGTTTTTTTTTTCTGTTCATTTGGACTTGGATCACTCTTTTTCTTGGTAAGTCTAG
Organism: Mobula hypostoma; assembly: GCF_963921235.1. Classification (NCBI taxonomy): domain Eukaryota; kingdom Metazoa; phylum Chordata; class Chondrichthyes; order Myliobatiformes; family Myliobatidae; genus Mobula; species Mobula hypostoma. The sequence goes on from NC_086110.1 coordinate 42,589,588, forward strand.
TCCAGTGATATTTATACCCCCGTAGGCTGTCCATCCTAATTGGTTAGTCCTCATCCAATCAGGTTTCTGCTCTCCTGTGTTGTTTATAATTGAATTCCAGTTCTTATTTAGAGCAAGACCTTTGTCTTTGTTAAAGCTCTTCACCAGGCGGTCCCAAAAGCCAAAACAGTTTTGTGCCATCAAAGTCAATCCTACGGCCATTGCGAATACACTATTCTACAACTGCTGATTTCTCTGGGTAACCCAAAAGGGTATACCTCCTGTGCTCCTTGATACGTGTTTCCACCACGCGCCCCGTTTGGCTGATATACACTGCTCCGCATTCACAGGGAGTCCTGTAAACACCAGCTGACCTGAGTCCCAGGTCATCCTTGACTCGCATAAGCTGTGATTTGAGCTTCCTTATGGGTTTGTGGATGGTATTAATCTGGTATTTCTTCAGGATCCTGGTGATCCTTTCAGAAACCATGCAAGTATAGGGAAGACAGACAGTAGCAAAGGGTTCCTCTTCGTTGTTAGGTTTCCTGGATTTTTCTGTCGGCCCTTTTACAGGCCCAGTTGATTTCCTTCACCTTGTAGCCATTCTGTAGGAACATTGTGCATAATCATCTTATTTCCTCAGGGAGACTCTGGGTCCAAAATAGTTTTTACACAGTTAATCAAAGTAGAAGGAATCACTCGATGTTAGGAGGTGTGATGGTGGCCATTATTGTTGAGGTATAAGTCTATCGAATGGGTTTCCCTTAGATGCCATGTCCAAGGCTACCATCCACACACACAGACTTCTACTGGTTGGATGGACTGGGTAAGATATCATACACCACCTGGACCAGAGATCAGTCCATGTCAGTCTCCTTTCCATGGCCTCCTCCCACCTGCTTCACCCACGGCTGCTCGCACTTCCTCCTGTCCAAACCTGCGCACACCCCTCCCCTGAGCCGCGTCAAACCCGGGGATTGGGAACCTCCCCAGGTCGGCTCTTCCTTGGCTCACTGCTCCCACTAGGACATTGTGGCACAGCCAAGATCCAGCCTGCTGCACAGCCTCCTCTGCTCTCCACTTCCTCCCGGTCTTCACAATGACCCCTACCTGGGCCACCTTTGGGTGGCTGGACTCCCAATACCGCATCACCTCTCAAGCCCTTGCCACCTCGAACTCTTCATCCAAGGATAGCAAGGGCAGCCACAGCTTGGTGTTCTTTCCACAGAGGGCAATGATGCTGAGAGTCCTGGGAAATCCCAGCCACCGGAGAAAGCTGCTGACCTTTCTCTCCAGGTTCTTGATAGTGGAAATTGCGACTTCATATACCAGCAGTGGCCAAAGAATTGGGGTAGTCATGACCAATCAACTGCTTTCAACCAACCCTCCAACTCCTGACAGGTTGCCTGGATTGACAACGTATCTTTTAGACTGCTGTTAAACAACTTACCAAGGCTCTTCACTGGCTTTTCAGAGATGGTTGGAATGAGTGTTCCTGTGACTTTAAAGTGGGATCTGTTGGTCACTCTGCCCTTCCTCAACACCAATGATCTTGATTTTGTGGACTTGAAACTCATCCTTGCCTAGTTGATGAGCTTCTCCAGTCCTTGCAGAATCCACCTAGCTCCAGCCGTAGACTCCGTGGTGACTGTCAGGTCATCCATGAAAAGTCTAATTGGTGGTTGTTGTACACCAGACTTGGAGTGGGGGTAGCTGTCTCTGGTTCGACAGACATTGCAAAGATGTTCACTGCAAGGGCAAAGAGGGTCACAGAAATGGTACAGCCTGTGATGATCCCAATCTCCAGTCTGTGCCACACCAATGTAGCTTGGCACGATTAGACTCTCATTCTGAAGTGGTTGTAATAATCCAGGATGAGGTGCACTACTTTGCTTGGAGTATGATGCTTGTTCATGGTTGTCTGCACCAGCTTATGGGGGATTGATCCATAGGTGTTGGCCAGGTCAAACCAGAGCAATGCCAGATCTTCTCTGTTCTCCTGCGCCTCTCAGATGAGCTGGGTCACCATTCCTGTGTACTCCAAACACCCGGGCACTTCTGCACTTGTGTATCAATGCAGCCATCATTGGAGAGGAAAGCTGGTAGCAACCTTGTGACAATGCTGAAAACATCTTTCCTTTGACACTGAGCAAGGAGATGATCACGAACTGGCTGATGATCCTGGAGCTTTCTTTCTTTGGGATCAGGACTCCATCAACAAACCTCCACTGCTCGGCCACCTTTCCTCTCCTCCACAGCCACTTAAGCAGTCGGGGACAGTGCTTATCGACTTGGTGCAGGACTCCACTCAGTCCAGGTGCAGAACTAGACCTTGCCTTCCTCACCACATCTTGCATTTATATCCCCCCACTTTCACATTCAATGATAAGTGTAAGGAGCTCACGGATTTCTGTTTTATAGGACTTGTAGCTCTCTGATCAGCTGCTCTTTGCATAGCCTAGCTGCCATTCTCTCAGAAACCAAATAATACATGTCTTCTATTTTGAGACTGTATGTTATATTACTAGTTTTCTAACTTACTAGCTAATTTCAAAATTCAAAAAGCTTATTTTGTCTGTATGAATCTACTTTCTTGATTCAATTCCCATTTTGGACCCCATTTTAAACCTATAATAAATAAACTGATCTGTTGCAAAATTGCTTGAGCTACTTTCAGCTGTCTCCTCTTTTTCCTCTACATGCAGAAGCATTTCCTGTACATGCTGATGTTTTCCAGCTTCATCTGTTTAACATGTCTCAACCACTCCATGGTTTCCATGTTGAAGGGCAACTTCCTACACTGCGAAGTTACTTGCTCCTCTGAGTTAATGTGAAATATAGAAGGAATATACCTTTAATATACTGACTGACTTCATTTTTGTTGGTGGTTTTGCAAAGTTAGAATGTCTCACTATATAGTAATTATGAGAAGAGACTGGATAGGATGGGTTTATTTTTAGTATGGTGCCAATGAATGAAGGGGGTACTGACTGAGGCACAACATTTTCTGTGAATTAATAAGAAACTTTTTCCCATGGAAGAAGTGTATAAAGCATAAGGGTGTAGGTTTAATTTAACGGGTAGGAAGTTTCGAGGAGTAGTAAGGATTTCTTCTTACCTAGAGAGTGATTGGGATCTGGAATGCACTGCCTGAATGGGTGGTGATGGCAATAACTTGCATATTTAAGAAGTATTTGGGCAAAGATGGCAGGCGTGAGAAAGCTACAGGCTAAGTACTGGAAAGTGGTATTTATGTGAAAGATTACTAGATGCTTAGACCTGAATAATGGTTAGACCAGGAACAAAGGGCCTGCGTCTGATGCAAAACCTTATTGTGTAGGCATATGATGTGAAGATTCACTCGACTAGTTTCAGGAATGATGGGTTGAGGACTGGGACAGTATTCTTTTCAGTCTGAAAAAATGAGAGGAGATCTCACCAAAACTTGCAAAATACTTGGAGACACAAGAGACTGTAGATGCAGGAATCTGGAGCAGCAAACGATCTGTTGGAGGAAGCATTTGTGGGTAGAGTTGGGAAGGGTTCAAATTGCTGATATTTCAAGTCAAAACTCTCATTAGGACTGAGTGGAGAGGAATGAGAGCATAAACAGGAGAAACAGAGTGGTAAGGCAGGGGCCAGTAAATATTTGGTGGACCAAGAGATAAAGGATGGTGGGCATATGGATTCAGGTAGGGGAGTTGGGAAACTGAGGCAGATGGATGATAGGTGGAAACAGGCAATAAAAGCGGATGAAGCCATGTGAGAGGTGGAGAGTTTTTTTATGGCATCATTGCGCTGGTGAATCACAGCGACAATTAGCAGGCTGCTTACAAAACTTCTAAGTATAGCTCTTTTGAATTGTGCTCACTGCAATCCGCAGCAGATAACTTCCCTTTAAGCAATGTACTTTTGAGCCAACTTAATGAACTACAGATTTTACAATCTTCTCAGAGTCAGAATCAGGTTTAATATCATCAGCATATATCATGAAGTTTGACATCTGAAGGACTTGGTGGTCTTAACTCTCAAGCAAAGAGGTACTGCACCTTTAAGAGGATGACGGTTCATCACCATGGCCGGAAGTAAGGCAGGAGGCAAGGAACTCCAAGCTGGACTGAAACTCAGAGGAACGAAAGCCTTCTACCCAGTGTCTTGTTAGCAAACGTGCAGTTGCTGGAGAACAAGATTGAGGACCTGAAGGCTAGATTGCTCCATTAGAGGGAAATGAGGAATTGTTGTGTTCTGTGTTTTACATGGCTTACTCTGAGCCTGCCAGATTTGGTGATCAGACTCGAAGGATGGACAGAATTCCTGACTTTGAAAAGGCAAAAAGCATGTGTTTCATGATAAAATCCATGTGGTGTTCCAATGTGGCTGTTTCGTCGTACTCGTGTTCCCCAACCTGGAACACCTAACAATCATGTGCAGACCATTCTATTTACCAAGAAGGTTCTCCTCCATGATCCTGACCACAGTTTACTTACCATCATCGGCCGACTGTAATCAAGCACTTGAGTTACTGCATGTCACCATCACCAGTCAGGAAACAGTCCATCCCAATGCATTTCAAATCATAGTTGGGGACTTCATTCAGACTTGTTTAAAGAAATCTCTGCCCGATTGCCATCAGCATATAACCTGCAGCACCAGGGATCCCAACACATTAGAACACTGCTATGCTACAATAAGGAATATTTTACCATTCCATGCCCGGACTGCATTTTGGGAAATCTGATTGCTTGGTGTCCTTTTCCTGCCTGCATACAGGCAGAGGCTAAAGAGCGAGGCTCCAAGGATAAGGACAATAAAGAGGTGGTCGCGGGAGGCCTGGAGTGGTTATGGGATTGCTTCGAGTCAGTGGACTGGGCTGTGTGAAAGGGCTCATCAATGGATCTGAATGATCGTTCTCACATGCGAAGTGGCAGTTCTGGACTAGACTTGAATCAATGAAGGGTGTTCGACAGATTGAATGCTATTACTTTTTACAAAGCAAAATCAAGCGACATAGGTGACAGCAGGGCCTCACTCCCAGATGAGCTCAATTTGACCATCAAAACATGGAGAAACACTCAAGAACTCCAACAGACCCCGAAGGTCCAGTGATTTCAGTCTCTGAGGCCAACACGAGAACATACTTCAGGGGAGTGGACCCGCAGAAAGCATCGTCTCAGGTAGGATACCTGGCTGAGTACTAAATACCTGTGCTGATCAACTGGCTGGAGTGTTCACCAATATCATTAATCTCTCAATTTAACAGTCTGAGATGCCCATCTGTTTCACACAAGCTTCAATGATACCAGTGCTTAAGAAGAATGTGGTAACTTGCCTCAGTGACTATCGTCCAGCACTTACATCCACAGGAATGAAATGTTTAGAGAGGATGATAATGAAACACACCAACTCCTGCCTGAGAAACAACTTGTATCTGCTCCAATTTGCCTACTGGCACAATAGGTCCACAGCAGACGCCTTTTCACTGGCTTTTCACTCAACCCTGGAATATCTGGATGGCAAACGTGCTTACATCAGGATGCTCTTTTAGCCACTACTGCTTGGCACTTAATATTATCATCCCCTCAAAACTAATCAATAAGCTTCAAGACCCTGACAATAGCTCCTTATGCACTCGTATCCTTGATCTCACTTGCAGACCCCAGTCAGTCTGGATTGGCAACAACACCTCCGCTACAATTCCGCTGCTGCTTGTGAGGAGTTTGTACGTTCTCCCCGTGACCCCCTGGGTTTCCTCCGGGTGCTCCTGTTTTCTCTCACAGTCCAAAGACATACTGCTTGGTAGGTTAATTGGTCATTGTAAATAGTCCCATGATGAGGCTAAGACTAAAATCAGGAGTTGCTGGGTGGTGCAGCTCGAAGACCTGGAAGGGCCTATTCTGTGCTGTGTGTCAATAAATAAATAAAAAAAACTATCTCTATCAAGACAGGAGAGTCACGAGGCTGTATTTTTTTCCCCCTGTTCTATCTGCTTTACACTTATGACTGCGTGGCTAAGCATAGCTCCAATGCCATATTCAAGGAGAGGAGAAGATGGCGGTGCGACGCAGCGCGCAGCGGCCACTCCGGTGATGAATATCTGTAATCTGTCAAGTAAGGTGCCGTGCACAATTCTGATTTGATGGAGACAGACATGAGAGCATGGAGGAACATCTGGTGAAACTTCTAAAATGCCCGTGTCGCTGCTGCTGCTACTGTGTGATCCAGAATCTCTGGAGGGGAAGGCCCCGAGTCCTCAGCTTTGCTTGTTGCTCGGCGACTGGGGCAGGGTTGAAGCGCTCAGCAGAGATGGTGCTCGGTGTCGGAGGGCTGGCCGGAGGCTCAAAGTTTTCAGACAGACTCAGAGTCGGCTGTGGTTGGGTGCTTCCAGGGTGCTACATCGGCAAGTTTGCAGCGCTGGAGGTTCATAGCAGGGAGAGTTTCTCCCTTCTACCGTCTGCATGAGATGATGAGGCTATCGGGACTTTGAGACTTTTTTACAGTGCCCATGGTCTGTTCTTTATCAAATTATGGTATTGCTTTGCACTGTTGTAACTATATGTTATAATTATGTGGTTTTCATCAGTTTTAGTCTTGGTCTGTCTTGTGTTTCTGTGATATCATACTGGAGGAACATTGTATCATTTCTTAATGCATGCATTTCTAAATGACAATAAACGAAGACTGAGTGTCCTCATAATCTAAAAAAAATCTAAGTTTACAGATGACACCACTGATGTTGGCTGAATCTAAAGTGGTGATGAACCAGCAGACAGGAGGGAGACTGGAAATCTGGCTGAGTGGAGCCACAACAACAACTCTCACTCAAAGTCAGCAAGAGCACGGAGCTGATTATTAACTTGGGGAGGACGAAACCAGAGGTTCATGAGTTGCAACAAGGTAAAAGGATTCCAGGAAATTGGGACGCATCGGGAACAGTACGTTTTGGCCCAATTAAGCAGCTGCCCAATTAGCCAAAGTTTCAGGGCACAGCAACAGCAGCCAGGCCAGTGGCACTGTGGCTCGCTCGAGGCTCAGCAGGGAAGGGTGAAGTCAGGTAGAGCGATAGTGATGGGAGGCTGATAGGGGGATGGACTGGAGATTTTGTGGCTGCAAAAGAGAAGCCAGGATGGTGTGTTGCTTCCCAGGTGCTGGAGTCCAGGATGTGACAGAGCAGCTACAGAAGATTCTCAAGGGGGAGGGTGAGCAGTCAGCGGTCATGGTGCACATTGGCACCAATAACATGGGTAGAAAGGGGGAAGAGGTTCTGTATAGTGAGTGTAAGGAGTTATGGAAAAGGCTGACAAGCAGCACCTCCAAGGTAGTAATTTCTGGATTACTTGTGGTAGTCAGGGCAACGATAGGATGATAGTACAGATGAATGAGTGGCCGAGGAAGTGGTTCAGAGGGGAAGGGTTTTAGATTTCTGTATTATTGAAATCTTTTTCTGGGGAAGGATGGTTTATACCTGAAATATTGCGTAGTGAGACTGTGAGGGAGGACAGGCAGATGGGAAGAGCTGAAATGCAAAATTGAAAATAGTGTTGAATACAGGACTGAAGGTGCTAAATTTATATGTGTGGAATAAGGTAGATTATCTTACAGCCCATTTAGAGATAGGCGGATATGACATCATGGGCATCACTGGCTTGTGGCTGAAAGAAGATCATAGTTGTGAGTTTAACGTTCAAGGATATACAATGTATCGAAAGCACAGGCAAGTATCGAATGCAGAGTGGGTGGGGTGGCTCTGCTGGTAAAAATTGAAATCAAAACCTTAGAAAGGGGATTATAGGACCAGAAGGTGTAGAATCCTTGTGGGAAAAGCTAAGAAACTGCAAGGGTAAAAAGACCCTGTGGGAGTTATATATAGGCCTCTGAACAGTAGCTGGGATGTGGAATATTAATTAGAATGGGAACTAGAAAAGGATGTAATAAGGGCAGTTATGATTGTCGTGGGGGATTTTAATATGCAGATTGATTGACAAAAGTAGGTTGGTGTTGGATCCCAAGAGAGGGAGTCTGTAGAATGGCTATGAGATGGATTTTAGAGCAGCTTTTGGGTTAAGCCCACGAGGGGAAAGGCAATTCAGGATTGGGTGTTGTGTGATGGCTCAGATTTCATCAGGGAGCTTAAGGAAAAAGGACCGTCAGAAGGCGATGATCATAATTGATAGAATTCACCCTGCAGTTTGAGAGGGAGAATATAAAGTCAAAGAATATACAGATGTGCGAGGGAGGAGCTGGCCAAAGTTCATTAGAAGGGGACACTATCGGGGATGATGGCAGAACAGCAGGGGCTGGAGTTTCTCGGGGCCATTTGGAAGGTGCAGTGTAGATATATCCCGAGCTGAAGAGGTATTCTAAAGGGAGCATGAGGCAACCATGGCTGAAAAAGGGAAGTCAAAGACAGCATAAAAGCAAAAGAGAGGACATATAATATAGCAAAAAACAGGCAACTAAAGAGCCATAAAGAGTGTAAAAATAAAATATGAAAGTAAGCTAGCCAATAAAATAGAAGTTTTTTTCAGATGTAAAGAGTGAAAGAGTGTCAAGAGTGGATGTCAAACCACTGAAAAATGGTGCAGGAGAGGCAGGAATTGGGGACAAAGAAGTGGCAGAAGAACTTACGTATTTTGTGACTATCTTCACTGTGGAAGACACCAGCAAAGTGCCAGAAATTCGAAAATGTCAGGGGCCAGAAGTGAGTGCATTTGCTATTATTCAAGAGAAGGTGCTTGGGAAGCTGAAAAATCTAAAGATAGTTAAGTCAGCTGGACCAAATGTTCTGAAAGAAGTAGCTGAAGAGATTGTGGGTATATTATGAACAATTTTTCAAGAATCATTAAATTCTGGAATGGTTTGGAGGACTGGAAAATTGCAAATGTCACTCCATTCTTTAAGAAGGTAAGGAGGCTGAAGAAAAGAAATTATAAGCCACTTAGCCTGACTTCAGTGATTGAGGGTCCGTTATTAAGGATGAAGCTTTGTGGTACTTGGAGGCACATGATAAAATAGGCCAAAGTCAGCAATGATTTCCTCAAGGAGAAATCTTGTCTGACAAAACCTTTTGGAATTCTTTGAGTAAATACAGGCAGGATAGACAAAGGAGAGACAGTGGATGTTATTATCTTGGATTTTCAGAAGGCCTTTGACAAGGTGCTGCACGTGAGGCTGCTTAACAAAAGATGGTAACATGGCATTACTGGAAAGATGCTGGCATCAATAGAAGAGTGGCTGACTGGCAGGAGGCAAAGAGTGGGAATAAATGGAACCTGTTCTGGTTGGCTGCCGGTAACTAGTGGTGCTCCACAGGGATCGATTTTGCGGCTGCTTCTTTTTACATTATATGTCAACAATTTGGATAATGGAATTGAAGGTGTTGCGGTCAAGTTTGCAGACAATATGAAGATAGGTGGAGGGGCAGGTAGTGTTAAGGAAATAGGGGTTTGCAGAAAGACAGACAGATTTGGAGAATGGGCAAAGAAGTGACAGATAGGATATAGTGAAGTGAAGTGCACTTTGGCAGAAGGAATAAAGACATAGACTATTTTCTAAACAGGAAGCAAATTCAGAAATCAGAGGTGCAAAGGGACTTGGGAGTCCTTGTGAAGCATTTTCTAAATTTGCGGGTTGAGTCTGTGGTGAGGAAGGCAAATGCAATGTTAGCATTCATTTCAAGAGGACTAGAATATAAAACCAAGGATGTAATGTTGAGGCTTTATAAGGCACTGGTCAGACCACACTTGGAGAATTATGAGCAGTTTTGTGCCCCATATCCAAAAAAGAATGTGCTTGCATTGGAAAAAGTCCAGAGGAGGTCATAAGAATGTTCTTGCGAATGAAAGGATTAACGTTTGAGGGACTTTGGGCCTCTACACTCTGGAGTTTAGAAGAATAAGGGGGATCTCATTGAAACCTATCAAATATTGAAAGAACAGGATAGAGTGGATGTGCTGTGGAGAGGATGTTTCCTATATTTGGGGAATCTAGGACCAGAGGGCACAGGCTCAGAAAGGAGGGACCATCCATTTAGAACAGAGATAGGAAGGAATTTTCTTTAGCCAGGTATCAAGATTTTTTAATGTCATTTCCATTACACAAGTGTAAAGGAGAATGAAGTATTTGTTATTCCAGATCCGGTGCAGCACAAAATAACACAATTAAGATGAAGAACACAATAATAGTAGGAAAAAAACAGTAACTATAAATATGCAAGATATATATATATATATATATATATATAAATTAATTGTATGTCAAAGTTTACGGGGAGAAGGCAGGACTGTAAGGTTCAGAGGGATAATAAATTGGCCATGATGGAATGGCGGAGCAGACTCAGTGGACTGAAAGGCCTAATTCTGCTCCTATGTCTTATGGTAAGGCAGTGCTTGGTTGTGGACTTTGGTGGAAAGAATAAAGAAGTAGACCATTTTTTAATCAGGACGAAAATTCAAAAATCAGAGTTGCAAAGGGACTTGGGAGTCCTTGTGCAGGATTCCCTAAAGGTTAACTTGCAGGTTGAATCAATGGTAAGGAAGGCGAGTGCAATGTTTGCGTTCATTTCCTGAGGTCTAGAGAAGGATCTAATGCTGAGACTTTATAAGGCATTGGCCAGACTGCATGTGGAATATTGTGAGTGGTTTTGGGCTCCTTGTTTAAGAAAAGTTGTGCTGCGATTGGACAGGGTCCATAGGATGTTCGTGAGAAAGATTCTGGAAATGATAGGGTTAATGTATGAGGAGCATTTGATGGGTCTGGGCCTGTAGTTTCTGGAGTTTAAAAGAATGGGGAGGGGGTGGATCTCATTGAAACCTATTGAATGTTGAAGGGCCTGGTTAGAGTGGCTGTGGAGAGAACCTTTCCTTTGGGGGATGACTCTCGGACCAGTGGACACAGCTTCAGAGTAGAGAGTCAACAGTTTGGAACAGAGATGAGGATGAATTTATTTAGGCAGAAGGTGGTGAATCTGTGGAATTCATTGCCACGGATGGCTATAGAGGCCAAGTCAACGGTATATTTAAAGGGAAGGTTGATAGGTTCTTGATTAGTCAGGATTACGGGGAAAAGGGACGAGAACAGCGTTGAGATGAATAATAAATCAGCCATGATGGAACGGCGGAGCACACTCAGTGGGCTAATTCTCCTGTGTCTTATGGTTTCAAGGAATGCACAATTGTCTCACTCTTCAACAACAAGCAAGGCAAAGCTGACTGAGGCAGCTATTCAGGTATCTCCCTCTTATCCATTGCCAGGAAGGTCCTGTCCTGTGTAGTTGTCAACTGCCTAATCACCAGCACATCAGAAGGGAACCTCCCTGAGACAGAGTGTGGTTTTTGCTGGGGTTACGGCACTATCAACATGGATTTTGCGGTACATCAGGATCAGGAAAGGTGGACAGAATAAAGCTTGAACTTGTATGCCAGTTTTCATAGATCTAACCAAAGTGTTCAACATGGTCAACAGAGATGTTCTTGGGGCATTGTTGTTGAAGCCAGGATGCCCTCACAGATTCATCAGCTTCATTCGCTCCTTTCGTGACAACATGACTGCCCTCATCCTGTCAAACAGAGAAGCTTCAGACCCATTCAATATTTCAAACAGTGTGAAACAAGAATGTGTGTTGGCCATCAGAGATCTTGAACAGGGAGTGTATCTGAAGTACAGGCTTGATGGATCACTCTTTCACCTGTATTGTTTGAAAGCCAAAGCCGATTGATGTGCTTGTCCTTGAAGTACTTTATGCTGATGACTGTGCCATGATGGCCCACAGAGTCTGATCTCCAAATTGCTGTCAACATCTTTGCAAAATCCTTTCATCTCTGGCCTCCCCATCAGCTTGGTAAAGACAGAAGTCCTATTTCACTTTCCTCCTGGATCTGCTGTTGCTCCTCCTTCCACCACCATCAAGACAAAAACATTGAATATGGTAGATGAGGTCAGGTACCTTGGCAGCATTGTCCCTTGTGATGGCTCCCTGGACAAGGAAGTCAAGTCCAGCATTTGCAAAGTCAGCCAGAACCTTGCTTGCCTGTGTTCACCCGTGTTGAACCAGCACAACAGCGAACTGTCCAGAAAGCTTAAAGTATACAACGCTGTCATTGTTAGCAGTCTCCTTTGTAGCTCTGAAACATGGACTGTTTACAGAAGACATCTCAGGCAGCTAGAGCGCTTCCACACTCGTAGCCTAAGGTTGATCCTGGGCATCCACTGGCAGAACTGAGTCGCAAACCTAGAAGACCGCGACAGAGCAAAAACCACATGCACCGAGACCATGATGCTGAAAGTCCAGTTTTGATGAACAGGACATGTCATACACATGGATGACTCCAGAATCCCGAAGCAGCTGAGTTATCTCTGGGCGAGAGCAGCCAAGGCAGGCCCTTCAAGAGGTTCAAAGATGTGAAAGGCTAAGTTTGCATATGCTGGACATACTCCAAAGCAGCTGGTACAGTGCGCACAAGACAGATTGGATGGTTTGCCTTGGGAAGACTCGCCCACGAGAATACTGAGGAGAGGCGCCATGCCCGAGAGTGATGGAACGCTGCCACAGTAATTCCTGCAGCTGACTCAGGGCACATCCCCTGCCCTCGCTGCCAATGAGCTTGCCACTCAGAGATTGGACTCCACAGCCATCTTCAGGTCCATAACAGAGGAGCTGCACAAGAACACCCATCTTCGTCAGACACGATGTATGACCACTGCAGAGGAGAGATGGAACCGGAAAGGGAATGGAGGATCTGGTGGGTGAAATGTATGGAATCATAGTGTGACGAGAATACACATAAAATTAAGAGGTTTGCTGGCCTGGGTTAGCATCAGTGACATCAGCAAGTGGTCTGCCACCTGCCCTCAGGGGAAGGAGAGATAAGGAACAATGGAGCAGCGTCTGGAGATAGGTAATGAAGGGACGGGGGAGAGAGAGCTGTCTGGAGTGGCTCCCTCCTTTGAACCTTGAACTGTTTGAAGTGATGGACAGGCGATGCCCCAGCAGGGGGATAAAAAGGGACAGGTTCGCTAAGGCAGGACACGCCACCCGAGGTAACGAGACCCTGGAAGCGGTACGCTTCTCACGAGTCGGTGGGAAGTATCAGACAACGGCCAGGGTGGAAAGGTACGATCAGCGGGAACCCGGTGTGTGTCCGCCCTTGCCTGGGTGCCGGGTTCACTGCAGAGGATCGACCGCATCTGGAGGAGGGGTCACAGTCGGTGACCTCAGGTGACATCACCAAGGACCTGCCCAAAAGCTGCTTGTGAGCCATATTGTCGGTCTGTGAGTGAAGCCATGTCTGAATGATCAGTTGTTCCTGTTCTCTCTCTCTCTTCCCCCACGTTGTCCATCGCCATGGCAACGATTACTGCGAACTGAACTACTAAACTGGACTGAACTTTGAGTCACTTTGAAATTTGGTCATTTACCCCTAGACAACGATAGAGCTTGATTGATGCTGTTATCTTAATTCTGTGCACATGTGTGTTTATCATCGCTGAACTGTTGCATTTATTATCCTTTCGATTACTGTGTTGCTTGTTTCTTTAATAAAACTTTCTTAGTTCTAGTACTCCAGACTCCAACTGAGTGATCCATTCTGCTGGTTTGGCAACCCAGTTACGGGGTACGTAACAATAGAAACATAGAAAACATACAACACAATACAGGCCCTTCAGCCCACAAAGCTGTGCCAAGCATGTCCCTACCTTAGAACTACCTAAGCTTTACCCATAGCCCTCTAATTTACTAAGCTCCATGTAGCCATCCAGGAGTCTCTTAAAAGACCCTATTATTTCTGCCTCCACCACTGTCGCCAGCAGCCCATTCCCCACACTCACCACTCTCTGCATAAAAAAAACTTAGCCCTGACATCTCCTCTGTATTTACTTCCAAGCACCGTAAACCTGTGTCCTCTTGTGGCAACCATTTCAGCCCTGGGAAAAAGCCTCTGACTATCCACACGATCAATGCCTCTCATCATCTTGTACACCTCTATCAGGTCACCTCTCATCCTCCGTCGCTCCAAGGGAAAAAGGCCGAGTTCATTCAACCTATTCTCATAAGGCATGCTCCCCATTCCAGGTAACATCCTTGTATATCTCCTCTGCACCCATCCTTCCTGTAGTGAGGCGACCAGAACTGAGCACAGTACTCCAAGTGGGATCTGAACAGGGTCCTATACAGCTGCAATATCACCTCTCGGCTCCTCAACTCAGTCCCATGATTGATTAAGGCTAATGCACCGTATGCCTTCTTAACCACAGAGTCAATCTGCGTAGCTGCTTTGAGTGTCCTATGGACTTGGACCCCAAGATCCCTCTGATCTTCCACACTGTCAAGAGTCTTACCATTAATGCTATCTTCTGCCATCATATTTGGCCTACCGAAATGAACCACCTCACACTTACCTGGGTTATCTGGTATCGGTGGTAAGTGGATGGAAGCAGAAGGAGGGGGAACAAAAATGGGTCTTGGGGAGGATGGAATAATACTTGCTTTCTTCTCTCTTATTTTTCACATTTATTTGGGATCTCATTATTCCTTCACCATTTTAGCCCTGTTTGATCTGTTTTCTCTGATGGTTTTACTGAGGCAGTTATAGCAATCGCAATTATGCTAGCTTTGCCGCAAATTTGAGGTAAATTACATAATAACAATTAACATTCTCTTTAGTCTTTTGTAGTTGATTAACACTAACTTTGAACCAAAAGCTGTAACTGTAGTGGAGAAGGAAAATATCTAATTGTAAAGGCAATACAATTTGAATCACTTTAACTGATATCCTGGCAAAGCTATTTTTTTTTCTGATTATATCAATCTGCCTTTCAGATAAAACATCTGGTGAAAGCTCCTTTCAGATGAGGGGAAGTGCTGACTCTATACAAATTTTTATGAGCTGGCTGATAAAATGCACAGCTCCAAGTAATTCATCAGTTTCCCTGGGAGTGGAGGGAAGTAGTGGCATGGCACTTCAAAGAAGATTCAAATCCCAGAACTGGCAGCTAGCTTTGTTATTCTTCTGTTGACTTTGCAGTGTGTTTTGATATGCCAATCCAACATCTGTAATGTAACTATGGTCTGTTGTGGCAGTTGTGGCACAAATTGACAATCAGAAGTTGAAAAGCAAGCGGATGGTAAGACTTTGCATCTCTTCTACGGCTGATTTTTCCAATAACAATTTCCTTTCGTATGGCACCTTCAAGGTATTAAAGCTTCTTAAGGTACTTTAGAGGATCATTGCTGATGGTCAAAGCCACTTGTAGTTATTAGGACAGGTCCCCAGAATCTTGGTCTAAGAGAGAGGTTCTTTTCACTCAAAGAATGAATAAGAAAGGTGACAAAAAGGTTTAGGGAGCATCTGCAGAGCTGAGAGACCAGACAACTGAATAGTAGCATAGTAATCAAAGTCAGGAAAGCATTTTTTTTTTGATTTGCAAAGGTCACAAAGGCTTTAAGAGGTAATAGATATTGAGCAGGTAAAGGATTTGAACTAATGGGTTGGTAAAGCTATAGACTCCAGAAATATTGAGAAGTACATGAGGGGAAAATGCCCACCATAGCCACATAGGAGATCATTTGTGACCTTAATAGTGCCAAAATGCTCAATTATATTGGAAAGTTTTACTATGCTTCAGGAAATATGTCCAGCAATTTGGAAGGTGTCACACATCTTTGGAGAATAGGAGACTGGCAACAAGGTGATAGCTTGCATGTAGTAATGAGTATAGGTACATTTCTTGAGGAAATTATGTCAGATTTGAAGGATGATAGTGGTTTTGGAAAGTCAGAATTTTTGCTGACATCAATGAAATGGAAGCAAATAAAGGAAGTTTGGTGGGAACTGGGTAAAACATCAGGAAGTTGAGCTTATTGAGGGCTTAAAGTGCGCTAGAGGAAAAATACAATATGATGATGCCAAGAGAAGAGGGTGATTGAGTGCTTGAAGGCCAAGGGGAAGTAACATAGGGAACTGAAACAAGGGTCTTCATATCAGACAAAATATTCCATAAAACTTCACCCATTTTGTTGAGAGTGGAGTGGCCTTGTGAATTTTTCTAAAGGACGAGCAAAGCTGAAGCTTGTTTTTGTGCTGCAGGCTGACTCTGCTGTAATGAACATAATTTGACAAAAACAAAAAAAACTGCCCATGAATGCTTAAAGTGATCTGAGAATGAATAATGAAACCAGTTATTTGTCATTAATGTTTAAATCTGTGGAATGAAGATAAGGCAATGGTTGTGCAAGAATGGTGGGGGAGGGGTGGTGTGGCCAAAGTGCGATAAAGTAATGATGTACGCTCCAAAACCACTTGAGAGGAAACAATCTCTCGAGATCCACTCTATTCCATTTCGTTCAAGAACAGCTAGTTCACCTGTTCAGGAAGAATTTAATTGGCTGCATCTAGAGATATATCTATTGTTTTAATATTTGTCATATTTCCATCCGTGAAATTTGAAGTGGTTTCCAACCAAATGAAACTCTTGCCTAAACTCAGTTGGCAGAAAACATTTATAAAGTTTACGTTTTCAGTTTTCAAAAGTTATCTTCTGCAAGGCTGTTTGTGGAAGTTATAACTGCTACAGTGGGATTTAGATCTAAATCTATTATTGTATTACATTGGCAGTCCAAAGGAAGTTAGTGAAAATTAACAATGGAATAGCATTGATAAAGGCATTTAAACAATGGATGTAGGCAGGTAGAAGGAAAAGTTTAGAACAACAAGAAGCAAGTGAATTTTGTGTCTATTTGTGTGTATCTACATTCACAAGTGATTCTTTAATTAAGGAGAAAAGAATATGAATAACATGTAAGTGCTAAGGAGTGTTATTGTCACGGTGTCCACTGATAGATGACTAACCCAGGTGTGGAGAAATGACAGATTCTCATGTTCAGACAGAAACAGGAGTTTATTCACAGGAATTCCATGGGAACATCGGTGGCTTGACTGAGCAACACTGTGAAACCAGTCATCCGCGAAACACACAAGGACCCTGCGATGAGTGGAGTCCATTTTAAACCATCACAGTCTGCTGAAAACCCATACCAGTCAAAATAAAATTGAGAAGATTAAACAGAAAACACAAGGGCTTAACGACTCTATATAAAACAGCAATGATCAAATACAGATGTACAGGCCCTCAGGCCTCATGACAGTACCTTTCCCCCTAAGGCCAGCATTTAACAGCCCAGAGAGTCCTAGGGATCTCAGGATGGGGCTGTAAATTTGAGATAGGCCTGATGCTCTTGAGACAGGGTTGGAAAACTTGGGAACTTCATATATAACTTGGGAGCATTACATTCAACTCAGGAGGATTACATATTACTCGGGAACATGGAATAGTCCTTAGAAACATGGAATAGTTCTCAGAAACCTGGAGGGTCATGGGAGACCCAGGAAACCTTGACGACCTTGATTGAAGACTAGATAAGCTCTGAACTTAGACTCGGAAAGTGGACTGAAGAAACTTGGAAAGTCGCCTTGGGGAAACTCGTAACATAGCCTTGGAACAAGCACTGAGAATAGAAGGGACTCTTGCCTCCGGCCAACCAATGTCCAAGCCATAAGACCATAAGACAAAGGAGCAGAAGTCGGCCATTCGGCCCACCGAGTCTGCTCCGCCATTTTATCATGAGCTGATCCATTCTCCCATTTAGTCCCACTCCCCCACCTTCTCACCATAACCTTTGATGCCTATCAATCTCTGCCTTAAATACACCCAATGACTTGGCCTCCACTGCTGCCTATGGCAACAAATTCCATAGATTCACCACCCTCTGACTAAAAAAATTTCTTCACATTTCTGTTCTGAATGGGTGCCCTTCAATCCTTAAGTCATGCCCTCTCGTACTAGACTCCCCCATCATGGGAAACAACTTTGCCACATCCACTCTCTCCATGCCTTTCAACATTCGAAATGTTTCTATGAGGTCTCCCCTCATTCTTCTAAACTCCAAGGAATACAGTCCAAGAGCAGACAAACGTTCCTCATATGTTAACCCTCTCATTCCCGGAATCATTCTAGTGAATCTTCTCTGTACCCTCTCCAACGTCAGCACATCCTTTCTTAAATAAGGAGACCAAAACTGCCCACAGTACTCCAAGTGAGGTCTCACCAGCACCTTATAGAGCCTCAACATCACATCCCTGCTCCTATACTCTATTCCTCTAGAAATGAATGCCAACATTGCATTCGCCTTCTTCACTACTGACTCAACCTGGAGGTTAACCTTAAGGGTATCCTGTACGAGGACTCCCAAGTCCCGTTGCATTTCAGAACTTTGAATTCTTTCTCCATTTAAATAATAGTCTGCCTATTTATTTCTTCTGCCTAAGTGCATAACCGTACACTTTCCAATATTGTATTTCATTTGCCACTTCTTTGCCCATTCTTCCAATCTATCCAGGTCTCCCTGCAGACTCTCCGTTTCCTCAGCACTACCAGCCCCTCCACCTATCTTCATAACGTCAGCAAACTTAGCCACAAAGCCATCTATTCCATAATCCAAATCGTTGATGTACGATGTAAAAAGAAGTGGCCCCAATACAGACCCCTGTGGAACACCACTGGTAACCGGCAGCCAACCGGAATAGGATCCCTTTATTCCCACTCTCTGTTTCCTGCCAATCAGCCAACGCTCTATCCACGTATGTAACTTTCCCGTAATTCCATGGGCTCTTATCTTGTTAAGTAGCCTCATGTGTGGCACCTTGTCAAAGGCCTTCTGAAAATCCAAATATACAACATCCACAGCATCTCCCTTGTCTAGCCTACTGGTAATTTCCTCAAAAAATCGTAATAGGTTTGTTAGGCAGGATTTTCCTTTAAGCCGCTAGTAATCCTCCAATGGATCCATTTATTTCACAGGGTCCTACCTTCACAGTGTGAGCTGACAGACGACTCAAACCAGGTGTGGAGAAACAATAGACTTCCATGTAGAGACAGAAGCAAGAGCTTACTCATAGGAATACAAACAGAACATCAGTGGCTTGACTGAGTGACACCCTAAGACAAATCATTCTCGAAACACACAAGGTCCCCATGATAAGTGCTAACTAGGAGACTGCTTTAAATAATCGTAGGAAACTGCAAACCCGTGCCGGTCAAAATAAACTTTACAAGATTGAACAGAAAGCACAAGGGCTTAACGACTCTAGATAAGACAACAATAAACAAATCCAGACCCACAGGGCTCGTTACATTATTACATGTGCCATTACCGAAGCTCTTGATTGGAAGGAAGCAAATGCATCCTTCTACACAAGCATAAGCAACCTAAGCCGTCTATTCACAGTCATTTCAAGAATCAATTTGGAAAGTAAATTAACTGACTATATTTACCCTTATTCAACTGGGACAAAAAAAAAAGAATTCAAATACAATGCACGTTATATGTACACATATTGAATTTCTTCGGTCGAAGCACCATACTGAGTTTGGTAATTTTTCTTCCTGTGAAATAGAATTAGTCTTTATGTACACTGAAATGGATACTATTCTAAGATTTTTATTGGGATGGTGAGAAGATTTTGATCGGAATTGATTGAGCAGAGAATTCTATATAAGAATTTGGTTTATTTGCTGTTCATTATCTATTGGCAAATTAGTAGAACTAGCATAGAATCTTGTCCGAGGACAGGGGTGGACCAGGAATAGAATTGTGTGAGGGCAATCAGTTGGACACAGGCCTGATGGCTAAAGAAGAGCACATCACAATGCAGTCAGGTAGAGCAGGGCAGCACAAGCTATCAGGGAAAGGACTTTACCGAGACCCAGAAACTCATTCCAAAAGTTGAACTTCAACATTCTGAGAGAAGTTGGACAACTGAGCGGAGTTTTTTCCACATTTTTTTTTACTTATTCATATTGGAGAAAATCTGAGGTCTTAATTTTGGCAAAGTGGTTATAGTTCTGTGCCAGATAGTACACTTCTGATATACATATATCACACGGGTAGTTTAACTTGAATTGAGCTGCACTGTTACAGTGATTGTAAAGTGTCTCATAATCTTAAATTTGTTTAGTGAGATGTAATTGAGTTATAAACATTATATTAAGCCAAGTTTTCCAACTCTTATGTTCCAGA
Source organism: Mobula hypostoma (assembly GCF_963921235.1). NCBI lineage: Eukaryota > Metazoa > Chordata > Chondrichthyes > Myliobatiformes > Myliobatidae > Mobula > Mobula hypostoma. Next base: position 42,609,638 of record NC_086110.1, read on the forward strand.
AACAGAACAGTGTTAGTCAGGGCAGGAACAGGATGATAGTACATATTGTACTACATGGTAGTCCAGTGGCTGAGGGAGTGGTGCAGGAGACAGAGTTTCAGATTTCTGGATCACTGGGATCTCTTCTGGGGAAGGTGCGACCTGTATAAAAAGAATGGGTTACACCTGACCCTGAGAGGGAACAATATCCTTGTGGGCCAGGTTTGCTAGAACTGTTGGGAAGGGTTTCAACTAATTTGGCAGGGAGACAGGAACCAGTTAAAGATTTACAGGTATGACATCGCAGGCATCACTGAGTTGTGGCAGAAAGATCATAGTTGGGAGCTTAACATCCAAGGGTAACATTGTATTGAAATGATAGGCAAATAGGCAGAGGAGGTGTGATGGCTCTGTTGGTAAAGAAGTAAATCAAATTCTTAGGAAGAGGTGACATGGAAGTGGAAGGTGCAGAATCTTTGTGGGAAGAGTTAAGAAACTTCAAGGGTGAAAAGACCCTGATGGGAGAATATAGAGGCGACCAAACACTAGCCAGAATATGGAGTACAAATTACAATGAGAGATAGGAAATGCATGTATTAAGGGCAATGTTATGATTGTCCTGGAGAATCAATATGCAGGTAGATTGGGAAAATTAGGTTGGTGCTGGATTCTAGGAGAGGGAATTTGTAGAATGCCCATGAGATGACTTTTTAGAAAGGCTTGTGGTTGAACCCAGTAGGGGAAAGGCAATTCTGGACTGGGTGTTGTATAATGAACCAGATTTGACTGGGAAGCATAAGGTAAAGGAACCCTCAGGAGATAGTGATCATAATATGGTAGAATTCACACTGCATTTTGAGAGGGAGAAGATAAAGTCCAATCTATCAATATTACAGTGGGGTAAAGGGAATTAGAGAAGCAAGAGAAAGGAGATGGCCGAAGTTGATTGGAAGGGGACACTATCAGGGATGATGGCAGGAACAGCAATAGCTGGAGAGTTTTGGGGGCAATTTGGAAAGCGCAGATAGATACACCCAAAAAAAGTTTTCTAAGGGGAAGATGAGGCAACCATGCCTGACAAGGGAAGTCAAAAACAGCATAAAAGCAAAAAACAAAAGAAGACATATAAGATAGCAAAAATTAGTGAGAAGTTAAAGGATTTGTCAACCTTTTAAAAACCAATAGAAGGCAACTAATAAAAGCTGTGAGGAGAGAAAAGATAAAATATGAAAGTAAGTTAGCCAATAGAATAAAAGAGAAGATGCAAATTTTTTTCAGATATATTGAGAGTAAAAGAGGGGAGAGAGTGGATATTGGACCACTGGAAAATAATGCTGGAGAGGTAGTAATGGGGGACAAAGAAGTGGCAGATGAACTTAATAAATATTTTGCATCAATCTTTGATGAGGAAGACACTAGCAGAAATTCAAGAGTGTCAGGGAGCAGAAGTGAGCGCAGTTGCTATTTCTAAGGAGAGGGTTCCTGGAAAGCTGAAAGGTCTGAAGGTACGTAAGTCAGCTAGACTAGATGGACTACACTGCAGGCTTCTGAAAGAAGTAGCTGAAGAAATTGTGGGGGAAATGGTAATAATCTTTCAAAAATCACTAGATTCTGGAATGCTTCTGGAGGACTGGTAAATTGAAAATGTCACTCTGCAGGACCTGATAAAGCGTCTCAGCCCAAAATGCCAACTACTTACTCTTTTCCATAGATGCTTCTTGGCCTGCTGAGTTCCTCCAGCATTTTGTGTGTGTAGCTTTGGATTTCCAGCATCTGCAGATTTAACTGTGTTTATAAATAGGGCCTATTCTGTTTGGCTGCTGGTGACTAGTGGTGTTCGGCAGGGATCGGTATTAGGACCGTATCTTTTCATGTTACATGTCAATGATTTGGATGATGGATTTGATGGCTTTGTGGCCAAGTTTGCTGATGATACAAAGATAGATGGAAGGCCAGATAGTACTGAGGAAGCAGGGAGTCTGCGGATGGACTTAGACAGATTGGGAGAATGAGCAAAAAGTGGCAGATGGAATATACTGTAGTGTAGGGAAGTGTATGGTCATGAACTTTGAAGGAAGGAATAAAGGCATAGGTTATTTTATAAATGTGGAAAGAATTCAACAATCTAATGTGCAAAGGGTCCCGGGAGTCCTCGTGGAGCATTCCCAGAAGGTTAACCTGCGGGTTGAGCTGGTAAGGGACACATGCAATATTAGCATTCATTTTGACAGGATTAGAATACAAAAACAAGGATGTAATGCTAAGGCTTTACAAGGTATTGGTTAGACTGCTTTCGGAGTGTTGTTAGCAGTTTTGGGCCCCTTATCTAAGAGAAGAAGCGTTGGCATTGGAGAGGGTCCAGAAGAGGTTCACGAAAATGATTCCTGGAATCAGAGGGTTAATGTATGAAGTGTCTTTGATGGCTCTGGGCCTGTACTTGCTGAAGTTTAGAAGACCGAGGGGGGGATCTCATTGAAACTTATCAAATATTGGAAGTCCTAGAGAGAGGGGATATGGAGAGGATGTTTCCTATAGTGGGTGAGTCTAGGTCCAGAGGGCATAACCTCAGAATAAAGTGGTATTTTTTAGTCAAAGAGTGGTGAATCTGTGGAATTCATTGCCACGGACAACTGCAGAGACCAAGTCATTGAGTATATTTAAAGTGGAGGTTGATAGGTTTTTGATTAATCATGGCATCAAAGGTTATGGGGAGAAGAGAGGAGAATGTGGTTGAGAGGGATGATAAGTTAGCCATGATAGAATGGTAGAACAGACTCGATGGGCAGAATGGCCTGATCCTATGTCTTTGGCATGAAATCTGTTGCTTTCAGCAAAAATACAGTGCAAATCCCTAAAATTACTATAAATTACAAAGTAAGTAGTGCAAAAAAAAGGAATAATGAGATATCATTCATGAGTTCATGGACTGTTCAGAAATCTCTGACAAATGGGAAGAAACTGATCATGGATCATTGAATGTGAATCTCCAGGCTTCTGTCCCTTTTCTTTGATGGCAGTAATGAGAAGAGAGCATGTCCCAGATGTTGATGGTCCTTAATGATTGGATTCTCTCTTCTTCATGTGCCACCTTCTGAAGATGTCCTCGATGCTGAGGGGTGGTTGTGTTTGTGATGGAGCTAGCTGAGTCCATTACCTCTGCAGCCTCTTATGAAGCCTTCACACCAGGACTGGTGGCGGTTCTCCCATTTTCCAGCTTCCTAAGGTCCACAATCAATTTCTTGTTCTTGTTGATTTGAGTGTGAGGCTGACGTTGCAACACCATTCAGCCAGCTGATCTACCTCCATCTTGTACGTTACTCTGTTACTCTCTGTGATTGAACAACATCACTGAGGTGTACTTGTGTTCATTGTCAGCATGGAGGAGCTGTTATCAGTAAACCATACTGACTGTGGTGTCCCAATGAGTAAGTCACGGATCTACTTGGTATAGAGGCCCCAGTTTAGATGCTGGGTGATTAATACTGAGAAGATGATGGCACTGAACACTGAGCTGTAATCGATAAATAGCTGCCTGGTGGATGCTTTGCTGTTGTCTAGGACCCAAAGCAGACTGGAGAGCCAGTAAGATCACATACACTGTAGACCTATAGTGGCAGTAGGCAAATTGCAGGTCCTTGCTTAAGCAGGAGTTATTTCTAGCCATAACCACCTCTTTAAAGCATTTCATTACAGAAGGTGTGGGTGCTACTGGTCAATAATCATTGAGGCAGCTCACCCTGCTCTTCTTGGGTATTGGTATGATTGCTGCCCTTTTGAAACAGGTGAGACTTCAGTTGTGAGAAATTGAAGATGCCCTTGAACACTCCAGCCAGTTGGTTTGCACAGGTTTTCAGCATCCTGCCAGGTACACTGCTTTTGTCCCGAAGCCTTGCAAAGGTTTGTCCTCTAGAAGGATGTTCTGACATTGGCCTCCAAGACAGAGGTCATAGGTCACCAGATGCTCTAGGGATTTGCATAACTGTGTTATTTTCCCTTTCAAAGAGTGCATAGAAGGTGTTGAGTTCACTGGGGAAAAAAGCTTCACTGTCATTTATACTCTTAGGCTTTGCCTTATGGGAAGTAATGACATACAAACCATCTTTATGTGTCAATAAAGATGTTGACCAATGCATCTGTTATCTCTTCAGCAACCTCTTTCAGGACTCTGGGATGTAGTCCATCTAGTCCAGGTGACTTATTCACCTTTGGGTTTGACTAGCACTTTTTCCTATGTAAAGCAATGGCACTCACTCCTGCTCCCTGACTCATGGACCTCTGACACACTGCTATTGTCTTCTACAATGAAGACTGAAGCAAAGCATTTATTAAGTTCATCTGCCATTTCTTTGTCCCCCATTACTACAACACCAGCATCATTTTCCAATGGTCCAATATCAACTCTCACCTCTCTTTTATTCTTATATAACTGAAAAAACTTCTAGTGTCCTGTTGTATATTATTAGCTAGTTTGCCATCATATTTCATCTTTTCCCTTCTTGTAGCCTTTTAGTTGCCTTTTGTTGGATTTTAAAAGCTTCCCAATCATCCAACTTCCCACTCAGATTTGCTATATTACATGCCCTTTCTTTGGCTTTTATGCCATCCTTAATTTCCCTTGTCAGCCATGGTTGCCTAGCCCTGCCATTTGAGAACTTCTTATTCTGAGGGACATGGAATAAGAAGCCCCTCAGAAGTTCCCAGAAACTTCAGCTAGCTCTGTTCGGCCATCATTCCTGCTAGTATCCTCCTCCAATCCACTTGCACAAGCTCCTCTCTCATGCCTCTGTAATTCCCTTCATTCCATTGTAATACTGATACGCGTGACTTGTGCTTCTCTCTCTCAAATTGCAGTATGAATTCAATCATATTATGATCACTGCCTCCTAAGGATTTACGTTAAGCTGAGTAATAAAATCCGGGTTATTACACAACACCCACTTTAAGGATTGTGTGGGCACGTGGCTAAGTGGTTAAGGCATTGGACTAGCGACCTGAAGGTCGTGAGTTTGAGCTCCAGCCAAGGCAATGTGTTGTTCCCTTGAGCAAGGCACTTAATCACACATTGCTCTGCGACGACACCGGTGCCAAGCTGTATGGATCCTAATGCCCTTCCCTTGGACAACATTGGTATCATGGAGAGGGGAGACTTGCAGCATGGGTAACTGCTGGTCTTCCATACAACCTTGCCCAGGCCTGCGCCCTGGAGAGTGAAGACTTTCCAGGTGCAGATCCATGGTCTCGCAAGACTAATGGATGCCTTTAATTTAAGGATAGCCTTTTCCCTAGTTGGCTCAAGGATAAGCTGCTCTAAAAAGCTGTTTCGTAGGTGTTCAATATTACAATGTCCCCCATTACAATTGCGATATTGCCCTTATACATGCCCTTTCCAGCTCCCTGTGCAATCTCAACCCCACATCCTGGTTACTATTTGGAAGCCTATATATGATTTCCATAATTTTTTTTTACCCTTGCAGTTTCTTAACTCTTCCCACAAAGATTCGACATTCTCTGACTCTATGCTATCTCTTTCTAAAGATGTAATTTCATCTCTTACCAACAGAGCTACACCACCGCCTTTGCCTTTCTGCCTGTCCTTTCAATACAAAATATATCCTTTGATGTTAAACACCCAGTTTTGACCTTCTTTCTGCCATGACTCAGTGATGCCCACTACGTCATACCATCATCATCATCATCATCATCAGGTGCCGTGCCCAGTTTGAACTTTGACTACCATGGCCCACACACTCCTGTTTCGGGTCAAGTGGATCAATTCCAGTTCTCTGGCTGCTGTCTCCATCATCATTTGTCTTTGTCTTCCTCTTGGTTTCTTCCCTTCAATCATTCCCATAATTACCATGCATTCTAACTCCTCTTTCCTAATCACATGTCCAATGAAGTTACATCGCCTTTTCATGATCTCATACCTTATTTCTCTTTTTATGTTTGCTCTGTTCATGACATCCTCATTAGATATTCGTTTTGTCTATGATATTCTTTGCATCCTCCTCAAAAACCACATTTCTGCTGCTAAAATTTGTTTCCTCATGTTACTATATATTGTCCAACATTCTGAGCCATATATCATAACTGGATAAACATAACATTTCAGTACTCTGAGGCGGGTTGTCATGCCTAGTTTAGTATTGGTCAGTATACTCTTCATTCCTGTAAAGGTGTGGCATATTTAAATACAGCACCTTCAGTCCTGCATTTTTTGACCTTTTGAATTTTGCCTCTGTGGTACAACTTAACTCTTTGCTCTGTGTGCCATAGTACCCAATCATTGGCTTGTCTTTCCTTACATTCATATTACATATTACATTGTCTACTTGTAAACCTGCTGGCTTATCCTCAGCTTCATCATACTGGTTCCCATCCTGCTGCCATATCAGCTTAAACCACTCCTAACAGCTCTAGTAAACCTGCCTGCAAGAATATTGGTCCCCCTTGTATTCAAGTCCAACTGGTACCTTTTGTACAGATCACACCTGCCCCAGAAGAGGTCCCAATGATCCAGAAATCTGAATCCCTGCCTCTGGCTTCAATTCTTCAACCACGCATTTATCCGCCACCTCATTCTATTCCTATCCTCACTGTTGTGCGGCAAGGCAGCAATCCCAAGATTACAATGCTTGAGGTCCTGCTTTTCAGCTTCTGTCCTAACTCCCTGAATTCTGTTTTCAAGACCTCCTCCCTTTTTCTACCTGTGTCATTAGTACCAATATGTACCATGACTTCTGACTGCTCACCTCCCTTTTCAGGATAATATGGATACTTCCAGAAACATCACGGACCCTGACACCTGGGAGGCAAACTACCATCCATGTTTCTTTTTTGTGTCCACAGAGTCACGTATCTGTGCCCTAACTATCGAGTCCTCTAATACTCCTGCCATCCTCTTCAGTTTCCTGCCCTTCTGAGCCATAGGGTCAGACTCAATGCCAGAGGCATGGCCACTGTTGTTTCCCCCGGTAGGTCATCCCCTTCAACAGTATTCAAAATGGAATACTTATTGTTGAGAGGGATGGCCACAGGGGTACTCTCCACTATCTGACGTTCTCCCTTTCCTCTCCTGACAGTCACCCATTTATCCGTCTCCTGTAGCCTTGGGGTGACTACCTCCCTGAAACTCCTGTCTATCACCTCTTCACTTTCCCTAACAAGGTGAAGGTCATCGAGCTGCAGCTCCAGTTCCTTAACATGGTCTTTAAGGAGCTGCATCTCGATGCACCTGGTGTTGATGTGGCTATCAGGGAGGCTGGTAGTCTCCTGGAAATCCCACATCTGACACATCTTAAGAATGAAGAGTGTTGTGATATTAACAGTAAATAGTCTCTGATAATCTGGAAATTCTGCTAATCTGGCACCATGTTCCTAAGCATGCTGTATGATTGGAATTCTAATGTACTGGGGCAGTATAATAAAATCACAGTTACTGAATTACTGATAGTCTGCAGAAGAAATTGAACCATCAGGCCCAGTGGAGTTCTTCAATACTGTAACAAATGCCCTATCTTTCCAGGCAGCTGTATAATCCAGCGAGTAATTTACAATGTAAAGGCAATATTCTTAGTGACTTTGCTTGAGTTAAGTCAGTTTCATAATTTATAAAAAAGATCTTCCCACTATTCAGAACATCCACAACAAAACTTGAGTCTTGATTTTCTTTGAGAATATTGACAGAACGAGTTTGAGAGAAAGTGATGATGTGTATTTCCAAAAAATAGTTTAGACAATTTGATTCACTTTTTCTCTTCAAGTAGTTAAACATTCCTCATGTTGTAGTTATTTATAAATCACTATCTGCATTTCAAATCACTCGCAAAAAGGCATCAATTTTACTGGTGTCCAAGAAGACTGTAGTGAATTATCTCAGTGACTACCATCCAGCAGGGCTTCCATCAAGAGTGTGGATGAAATCCTGCCCCAAAAATTATTTAGATCGGCTTCATTTTGCCTCCCACCTCAACAGGTCATCAACTTGTGATTTCTCTGGCTTCTCTGCGCTGGACCACCTGGACAACAAGAACACATACATCAAGCTGCTGTTTAGTGACCACAGCTCAACGTTCAACACAATCATACCATCCAAGCTCGTCATCAAGCTTCAGGACTTGGGCCTCTGTAACTCCCTATTGAAAGGGGTCCTTGACTTGCTCTTTGGCAGACCACAGTCAGTGAGGATATCCTCCTTTCTGGCCAACAACACAATCCACCCCAAGGCTGCACACTTAGCTCCCTGCCCCAGTCCCCTAGTCACATGACTGTGTGGCTAAGTACAGCCCTAATGCCATACAGAAGTTTGTCAATGGCAGCACTGTTTTGTTTTGCACAAATCACAGGTGTTGATGAGTCAGTGCTGTAGCAAGGACCTCAAGCTCAACATTAGTAAGTCCAAAGAGCTGATTTAGGAGGGGGAAGAAAGGCAAACATTTGCCATTTTACATTGATGGATTGGTGGTGGAAATGGTCAGCAGCTTTAAATTCCTGGGTATTAATGTATCGGGTGACCTGTCCTAGGCCCAGCACGTATATGTGATCGCAAGGAAGGCACAGCCCGCATTTTTACTTTCCTTGAAGGCTAAGGATATTCGGCTTGTCATCAAACTTTTATAGATTACTTCTGAGATTATTCTCACTGGTTTCATCAGGGTCTGGTATGACTATTTGAATGTGCAGGAATGAAAGAAATGCAAAGGCTAGTGTACTCAGCTCAAGTACATCATGGGCACAATTCCCCACCATCCATAGTATATACATTAGGGGCTGCCTCGAGATGGCAACGTCTGTCATTAATGATACTGACTATCTTTATTATTTTATTAAAGAACATGGCCGTGTCATATTCTCACAGCTACCATCAAGCAGATGGAACAGTGTCCTGAAACCCACATCACCGGGTTCAAGAACAGCTATTTCCTTTCAACTCTTTGGTTCTTGAACACCCTCAATCACTATCTCAGTACAGCAACATCATGATCAATTTGACTACTTAGCACTAAGATGCGTCCTTTCTTGTAAAATTATATACAATTGAATAATTGGTCTTCAATTTGTGTTTCTTGTATATGCTGCTTATCTGATGCTGTGTACCAGTGATGATGCTGCAAGTACGTTTTTCATTGCACTTGTGCAAAGGACAATAATCTCAACTCTGACTCTGAAGTGCTAAAGTGTGCTTTGTGAGTGCCAGGTGCTGGTTTTGTTTGGCAGTGAGGTCTCAGATCACTAGCATGAAGCAGGGAAATAATGCTACTTGAGCAAATTTCTAGGTCCATGCATCTGATTAGTTAAGACTACAAATGATTTAGCTGCAGAAGATTTAGAGATGATTTCAAAAATGCTTTACTTACTAATGTGAACTTAAGTTAAAAGAATATTTGTACAAAACCATTTAAAATTTGTGAATTTATTCTGCTCATTCAGTTTGCCACTTGGTGGCAGTATTTACAAACAATTAATTCTCAATTTTTTTGATATACTGTTAAAAATAATAAAAGTAATTATCAATGAAAAGGAAAGAACTATGTTTTCAAGGCAAGGACTTCTGTGAAGTTAGGAGACATTTCTTCAACCTGCAACCTTTAGGGGTTTCCAAAAAAAAACCCACAGTTTGACTCTGGTAATCATCACATTGAAATTGGTCTATTATCGTCATATGTAACATGATGCTTTTTGTTTGCATGTTATTCAGTGAGGTCATGCCATATAAAATTACATCAAGTTAGTGAAAGGAAATAATGCTGAATATCGTGCAGCTGTGATAGAGAAACTGCAATGCAGCTAAACAAATAACATCTGAAAGCCACAACAAGGGAGATTGAGAGACCAAGAACTTATCTTTAGTATATGAGCAGCTCATTCAAGAGTCTGATAATATCAACATCTAGATCTTGAGATTACATGCACAATTTCAAGATTTGCAGAGTAAATTAAACTTTACCAAGATAACACGAATACCAGAATTAATTGATGGAGGGGACATTAGTTTTGTGATGTGCTGAGCTGCGTCCACGTCTCACTGCAGTTTCTTGTGGTCACCGGCAGAGCAATTGGTTAGTTGTCCATCTGGGCCATTTCAGCAGGCTGACAAGACCTCAACGTAAAGCCCTGTCTGAAGGAGTGCACTTCCAATTACCTGTACTGTACTGTCTTAAGTACAATTTTGTAAACTGCACCCTGCTTATCATTTTTGGGTCCATGGTTAGATCTGCATTGGTGCCTTTTATGTTGTTAGAATTCAGTTTTATTTATAAATAAGAATCTACAAAGAATTTAATTTCATTTTGGCGAAAATATGGTTTCAAATCATACTTGAAATCAAACTTTATTTTCCTCAAAATTGATGAGTTTTTTTTTTGTAATTTATTTTTTATTGAATTTCGTCATCAAACATTTCCATAAGAAGTATTTCAGGTACTGTACATATATGTCATATAATCATATTTGTCACAAACCTCCACATGATATTTGTCTGAGGTATACACTTACAGAAAGAAGAGGAAAGAAAGAACAATCGAAAGAAGAAAACTATGTACAGAGTAGGGAGTGATTTTTTTTTACAGCACATTCATTGACTTGTGAGAATAAAATCAGGCCTATGAGCTGTTATGTAGTTAAACCATTTTTTTCCAGTATGAATAAAATTGTTCCAACTTATGATTAACAGATGCTATTATCTTCTCCATTTTGTAAATGTCCATTGTAATTTCCATCCATACATTTAAAGTTGGGCTCTCCTGTGATAACCATTTCCTGGTAAGGGTCTTTTTACCAACCACCAGCAGTACATTCATTAAATATCTATCTCTTTTCAACCATTCTTGAAGTATATACCCAAAATATATAGTCTTACTTTCTAAGGGTATTTCACATTTAAAGATGTCTTGTAGGGCATTATGTATCCCACTCCAATAGTCTTTGATACTGGGGCATTCCCAGAAAATATGATAATAGTCTGCATTTTGATTTCCACAATTTCTCCAGCAAACAGGGGGGTTACTATCATAATGGGATTTCTGAGAGGATGTAATAAAATATCTTATCAAGTTTTTCCACCCGAACTCCTGCCATTTCTGTGAACTGGTACACTTCCATTGATACCTCCATATTATTGTCCAGTCTTCCTCAAACATTATTGTCCCTCATTCCTTCTCCCATTTTGTTTTAATGTATGAAGTCGAATGTGTTTTAAGATTTGACAAATCTTTATAAACGCTTAAAATTATTCTACTACCATTGTCTGAATTATATGCTTTTCTAAATAGCTCTATCAGACATGTACTTGGCTTGGTTACATTTTTAACCGTCCTATTAACATACTGTCGCATCTGTAAATACCAGTAAAAGTCTTGTTTTTCTAATAAGTGTTTCTCTTTGACCATTTCAAAACTGAACAGTGTTCCTTCTTTCATTATATTGCAAATAGCTGTTATTCCTTTAGCTGTCCAGTTCTTAAATCTAGCATCCAGTTTATTCAGCGTAAAATCTGAGTCATATGCACACCACTTAAGAATTGCAATGTCTCTCTCTAGTTATATATTCTTTTATAATAGTTTTCCATATTTTAAGAGTCCATTTCACCCACGGGTTGTCAATATTATTTATGTAACTTTTTAGGTTGTTATCTGCCAAAATTGCCTGTATGGGGATGGAAAGTATCCTCTCTTCAATGTTTTTCCATTGAGTGCCATTTGATGGATTGCACCAGCATATCACAGCTCTCAACTGTGCTGCAAAATAATAATCTCTAAGAGAAGGTAGGCCCCATCCCTCCTTTTTCTTGGCTAATTGCAAAGTTTTGAGACGAACCCTAGGCCTTTTACCTTGCCATATATATTTTGATAGCATCTTGTTCCATCCATTGAATTGATTTTGGTTAATGTCTATTGGTAGGGTCTGAAAGAGATATAGTAGTCTGGGCAGTATATTCATTTTAATAGATTCAATCCTTGAACTGAGATCAAGAAAATGAATTAGGTTCCATCTTGTTATATCTTCCTTAATTTTTTTATATATAGGCTGATAATTGCATTCTGATAATTTTGCCAAATCTTTTGGCATAATGATGCCCAAATATTTGATGGACGCTGTTTGCTATGCCCAATGATATCTACTTTCAATTTCTCTTGGTGGGCTATAGTTATATGTGTTACGGCATTAGCAACAATGAGTATAGAAATGAGTCAGGGCTTTATAAACAAACATAAACATTTATTAAACTCTGCTCAACAACAGCGAAAAGTATTCAAACGACAAACTTAACCGGAAGTTAACTGGTATACAGCAACTCTGGAACAGTTCTTAAAAGGGTGAATTCGAAAACAGTTCTTAAAGTGGTAAGTTCAAACACAGTCTTAAAATGGTAAATTCGAAAGTCCAAGTGATTTACACAGTCAATAAGGAGAGACTTCTTTGGAAACGGATTTCTTCGAAGACACGACGTTACTGCTGATTCTCCAAAGGATTCACGACGAAGGAAATAAAACGGCTTAAAGGAACTGACCTTTTCCTGGCAAGTGAACACTGCACAAACTTCCCTGCTCTTGCAGGAGTTATCTCATATACAGGTCACCATATTCTGAACGAACCCTCAATAAGATCGATCCTCAATAAGTCGTTCATTCTGCCGAACGACTCCAACTTTATTCGATCCTTCAGGTTCCTGTCCTTCAGTAAGGTCTTCACTCTCCAATACTGCTGTAAAGGTAAATCAAAGATACATCAACAAAGCTGGCAGCCATTGGTGAAACTGCTGGCACAACGATTTTACCTTACAATAGAAAGTAGAACTCCACTTTAAAATGAAACTGCGTCATGAGATGCATACGCAGCGTAACGGAGTAACTAAGGAAGCAAACAACAACTCAACTGAAAACTAATTGTGTCACACCAGGGGTCTCCCTTTTATACCTGTTGTGACCATGTCATCATGTGACCTCACAATGGCGGGACAATTACATCATGTGACCTCACACTGGCGGGAAGATTACATCACCCCACCATCACAAAACCATTACATCATGGTCATAAGACAATTACAAGATATCCACGGGGTATGTAACATATGAAAGTAATTGGGTTTTATCTATGTTGATCTTGTATCCTGATTATTGGCCATCTTGTTCAAAGGATTGCATCAATTTAGGTAAAGAGTATGTTGGTTGCCCTAGATAGGTCAAAATGTCATCTGCGTAACAGGCCAATTTATGCTCTGTCCCTTTAATAGTAATTCCCCTGATATCTTCATTTTGTCTGATGTATTGAGCTAATGGTTCCAGATATAATGCGAAGAGTAGCGGTGACCATGTACAACCCTGTCTCGTGCCCTTTTCTAGGGTAAAACTATTAGATAAATATCCATTGATTTTAATCCTGGCAGTAGGATTGTCGTATAGTGCCAGTATAGTTTTAATAATTGTACCATGTAGACCAAATCTATGTAAAACTCTGTAAAGAAAATTCCAATTACTTTACTTTATTGTAGCCAAACAATTGACACTAGAGCATACAATCATCACAGCGATATTTGATTCTGCGCTTCGCTCTCCCTGGAGTACAAATTGATAGCAAATAGTAAAAATTTAAATTATAAATCATAAATAGAAAATAGAAAATGGAAAGTAAGGTAGTGCAAAAAACCGAGAGGCAGGTCCAGATATTTGGAGGGTACGGCCCAGATCCGGGTCAGGATCCGTTCAGCAGTCTTATCACAGTTGGAAAGAAGCTGTTCCCAAATCTGGCCGTACGAGTCTTCAAGCTCCTGAGCCTTCTCCCGGAGGGAAGAGGGACGAAAAGTGGGTTGACTGGGTGGGTCGTGTCCTTGATTATCCTGGCAGCACTGCTCTGACAGCGTGCGGTGTAAAGTGAGTCCAAGGACAGAAAACTGGTTTGTGTGATGTGCTGGGTTGTGTTTACGATCTTTGAATTAACCGAATCAAATGCCTTTTCAGCATCCACGCTTATCACTAGTACTTCAATTTCATTTTTTTTATATGATCCATGATGTGAAGTGTCCTTCGTATATTGTCTTGTGTTTGGCGTTGTTGTATGAAACCTGTCTGATCATTATGTATCAGTGTGGGTAGAAACTCTTCTATTTGTTTGGCCATGATGGAGATAAATATTCTATAATCCACGTTAAGAACAGATATTGATCTAAATGACCCACATTCCATTTTATCCTTGTCTTTCGGTGTAGCTGAGATTATCACCTCCTTCCAGCTGGGTGGCATTTGTGCCTTTCTTAGGGCCCAGTTCAATGTGGGGAGTAAAACAGGAATTAACTCATTTCTAAATTCCTTATACAACTCTGCTGTATATCCATCTGATCCTGGTGACTTGCTTAATTTAAGCCTACTAATTGCAGTATTTAGTTCAGCTTCAGTTATGTCAGCAATCATCGTTCTATTTTGTTCTTGGCTTAAAGTGGGTAACTCTAAAGAATTCAGGAAGGTGTCAATTTGGGTTATGCTTCCCCCTGGAACTTTGGAATATAGAGTTTTGAAAAACATTTCAAAAGCTTCTTGAATTTCACTTAGCTTATTTTTTATCATTTTGTTCTTGGATCCCTAATTCTATGAACTGTATTTTCTGCTATCCTTTTTTTCAGTTTCCACGCTAGTATTTTCATAGATTTAGATCCACTTTCATAGTGTCTCTGTTTCAGAAACATTAATTTTTTCTAATTTCTTGTGTAGCCAAACTATTAATTTCATTCTTAATTTTTTAAATTTCCCCTACTGTATCCTGTGCCAAACTCAATTAGTGTTTTTTTCTAGTTCCTTCAGCTTATTTTGTAATTCCTCTAATGTTTTATTCATTTTTTTCTTATATGAAGATATCGCTATAATTTTCCCTCTTAAAACAGCCTTCAGAGTATCCTATAGAATGGGAGGTGAAACCTCTCCATTATCACTGAATTCTAAGTAAAGACCAATTTCTTTTTTAATTTGTTCCTTAAAATAGGGATCATTGAGTAGACTTGAATTCAGTTTCCAGATAGTATTCTTTGGTTGTAGGTCAAAATCAACAGATAACTATATAGGTGCATGGTCACTTACGTCTATTGACCCAATTTCACAGGTGATTATTTTGTCTCTGTCTTTTCCAAATGTTATGAAATAGTCTATTCTTGTATATACGGAATGGGGGAGCAGAATAATGAGTGTAATCCCTCTGTCAGGGAAAAAGTCCCTCCATATACTAATTAGACCAACATCCTCAAAAAGAGTGTTAACTTTCTTATGTAAGGACTTTGTTTCATAAGTTTTTCTATTGAAAGAGTCTAACTTTGGTTGTAATTGTAAATTTAAGTCTCCCCCACATATCAAGAGAACTTCTGTTTCCGTTTCCATAAAATTAGTAATATTCTGGAAGAAACTAATATCACTTCCTTGGGGTGTGTACATATTCAATAAAGTAACTGGATTTCCATCTATATTCCCCCTTACCAGAATATATCTGCTCTCCTTATCTTCCATTTCGAATACTTTTTCAAAATTTAGCTTGCTGTGAGATGAGAATAGCAACCCCTCTTCTATGTCCTGATTTATATGAGGAGAAAAAATAAATTAGTGAAACCCATTCTCTTTAATTTTCCATGCTCATTATCACTTAAGTGAGTTTCCTGTAAGTATACTACATGGGCTTTTTCTGTTTTCATTTTTGATAGAATTTTACTGCGCTTGACTGGATTCAACAGCCCATTGACATTAAAAGAAATGAATTTTACTTTGTCCTTAGCCATGTGTATTTATCTGTTAGTATGTCATTAAAATTTGTAGAATATAACTTAATCCATCTACTCCCTGAACAAGTAAGAGCCAAGAAACGCGAATAATAAAAAAAAAGGTAAGGAAGGTGTGATTCCAAGGCTGGGGTCTCTAGATGACCTGGGTTGAGCTAGAAGAAACGTCTAGCCGTCGGGGATAGTCCCTCCTACCTGTGGGTTGAGGGCCCCCGTTGCAGTACCTATAAAAGTAAGTTAAAAAAGTCTATGTCCATTGCACAGAAATGATTTCCCTGTGTATTCCTCCCATGTATATATTCTCATTTAGGTGGGGAAAAAGGAATGAATAAATGAATTTTTAAAAATCGAGTAATATAAAATCCACATTATAATATGTATTTCTGGAGATAGGTAAATCACCATTTATTTTTGCTTCCATTTAGTTTATCAACACTTTTAAAGTTAGCCAAACCTTATGGCTCTTCTGGAGGAGGTGAGGGCTGCCCTCGGAGAACTCACAGTCTCTTCCTAATATCCTTCCCTCGTCCTGCTCTGGTCCCCTGCTTTCTCGGTTCTCTTACTATATCCCAAGCAGATTGGGATAACTGCTCAGCCAGACTTTCCCTTGGTTTGACCACGCTAATGGGCAGTCCTCTGTTCTTCATGTCTGTAGTTGCCTCTTCCACCATCTGATATAGTCGTATCCCTTCTTGGTAAAATACCCTCAGTTTAGCAGGGTGTGGAGTTTGGAATTTAATCTTTTCTTGCTTTAATATTCGTTTTGCTTCGGAATATTCTTTCCGTTTCTGTAGGACCGCCAGGGGGTAATCATAATCTAAGTATATTAACTTCCCGTTCCAAAAAAACCCTCTTCTTACCCCAGGCACTTCGTAGAATCTCTGCCTTGCTCTTGCATCAAAGGAATCTAAGTACTATTGAGCACGGCTTACTTTCTCTGTCTCCGGGAGGCCGCGGGACGAGCGAACGATGCGCCCTCTCAATTTCAGTCTCCATAGTCGGGGGAATCTCCAGCGCTTCCCGTAGTAACTTGTCTACAAAGTCCATCATCGACAATCCTTCCGCTCCTTCGGGAACATTATAAATCCTGATACTTTTCTGTCGCGATCTTCCCTCCTGGTCAAGCAATTTACTTTCCTGTTGATTTAATATTTTTATTGTCTTACTTAGTATCTGTTCCATGTTTTGCACGTGATCTTCCACCTTCTCAATTCGAGTCTCTGCCACCGCTATTTTCTGATTGACGTTGGTGAGTCCTGACTTTATATCATTGAGTTGCTGTTTCATATCTTTTTGAACTTCCCTTTATTTCTTCCAGGATCCTTATCATATTTGCTGCTTCGCCTGAACGAGGCCCAGCGTCAGCCTCGCCGCCATGCGCACATGCAGGAGAGCTGCTCGTTGTACCTCTCTCTTCCATAGGCTCTGCAGTGGTGCTTTTTTATCTCCATTCTTTTTCCCCATTCTTGCCTCCCTTATCAATACAGATATTTTCGAAAGACCTTATATTTGATGGATTAATGGGGCAAAATATGCGTTTTTCCAGAGGAGCTATTGATTTAAGCTGCCATTCTGAACAATGACGTCACCGGAACCTCCCAAAATTGATGAGTTCTAATGATGGTGCCATCCATGGAATAAAACTACAAATGGAGTCTAATTATATTGTATTTGTATCAGAACAGTAAAGAAATTATGTAGTTACTTTTAAGTTTACTTCTTATTCATGTCACTTTAATTTTGCATTGTAAATGCAATAGGAAAGTAGATTATGTTGAAATATCAGAAGAAAGATTACAAAATGTGGAATTGGTTTATTTTTCACCAAACCTGATATGAGTGGAAAAACAGAATGATGACTGGTAAAAGAGGCAGTAATAACTTACACTCACCTGTGTTCTGAGCAAGTGGCCCAAAACAGCACTCAGAAAAAGCTGTAAGGAATGAATGCGTGCTATGATGATGGGAGGGGCTGCATAGTACTTGCATGAAAGTAAACCACTTATTTGTTTCAGTTATGATCGAATAGAGTACTTTACAGTTTGTAGAATTTTACGTTACAAGACTAAAATTGATACTTTAATGTATCTTAAAAATGTATGCCAGTATCACTCCATCATTAATCTCTAAAATTAATCGCGATCCTTTTTCTTATATTTCATACAGTATAGGACTCCACTACTGTAAAAGGACTATCTGAGACAGAGTTTGTCAAATGTGTTCAAGAAAGTTTCCTTAATCAGCACATAGAAGTCCCAACAAGAAAGTGTACGATATTTGATCTGCTATTAGGCAGTGAGACAGGGCAGGAGACAGAAGTTTGTGTAGGGGTACACCTTGCATCTATTGATCATAATGGCATTAGTTTCAAAGTAAGTATGCAAAAAGATAGCTCTAGTCCACGGTTTGGGTTTCTAAATTGGAGAAAGGCCAATTTTGATGGTATCAGAAAGGATCTGGCAAGTATGGATTGGGACAGGCTGTTTTCCGGCAAGGGTGTACTTGGTAAGCGGGAGGCCTTCTAAAGTGAAATTTTGAGGGTACAAAGCTTGTATATGCCTGTCAGAATAAAAGATAAAGATAACAGATGTATAGATACTTGATGTTCAAGAGGTATTGAGGCTCTTGTTAGGAAAAAAAGGAGATGCACAGTAGGTACAGGCAGGTAGGAACAAATGAGGTGATTGGATGTCTAAGAAATGCAAGAGAACACTTATGAAAGAAATCAAGAGGGTAAAAGAAGGCATGAAGATGCCCTAGCAAACAAGGTGAAGGAGAATCCTCAGGAATTGTACAGATATGTTAAGAGCAAAATGATTGCAAAGGAGATAATTGACCTTCTGGAAGATCAGAATGGTAATCCATGTGTGGAACCAAAAGAGATGGGACAGATCTTACAGTAAATGAATATTTTGCATCTGTATATATTACTCGAGAGATGGACAGAGTCTACAGAAGTGAGGCAAAGCAGACTTAACTTCATGGACGCTATACAGATTACAGAGGATGAGGTTTTTCTTCCGTCTTGAGGCAAATTAGGGTAAATCCCCAGGGCCTGACAAGGTGTTCCCTTGGACCCCGTGAGAGGCAAGTACAGAAATTGCCATTGCTCCAGCAGAGATACTTAAATCATCCTTAGCGACAGGTGAGGTACCAAAGGATTGGAGGATAACCAGTGTCACTCTGCTGTTTAAGTAAGGGTCCAGAAATAACCCAGGACATTATAAGCCAGTGAGCCTAACATCAGTAGTGGGCAACTTATTAGAAGATTTACTAAGGAACCCGATATATGAGTATTTAGATACACATGGACTGATGAACGATGTTCTGCAGGGCTTCATGCATGGTAGGTAGTGTTTTGAGGAAGTTACCTGGAAAGTTGATGAAGGTAAGGCAGAGTTGTCCACTTGGACTTTAGCAAGGCATTTGACAAGGTCCTGTATGGGAGGTTGGTGAAGGAGCTTCAGTCGCCCGACATTCAAGATGAGGTAATAAATTGGATTAGACATTGGCTTTGTGGGAGAAGCTAGAGACTGGTAGTAGGTGGTTGGCTGTTTGACTGGAGGCCTGTGACTAGTGGTGTGCCATGGAGATCAGTGCTGGGCCCATAGTTGTTTGTCATCTGTATCAATGATCTTGATGACAACATGGTTAACTGGATCAGCAAATTTGCAGTTGTCACCAAGATTTGGGGTGTTATGGGCAGTGAGGAAGACTACTAGCGCTTGCAGAGGGAACTGGACCAGCTGGAAAAAATGGCAGTTGGAATTTATGGCAGACAAGTGTGAGGTGTTGCCCTTCAGCAAGACCAGCCAGACCAGGATAGGTCTTACACAGTGAACAGTAGAGCATTGAGGAATGCTTTAGGGCAAACGGATCTGCAGAATACAGATCCATAATTCATTGAAAGTGGATGTAAAGAAAGCTTCTGGTGCATTGGTCTTCATAATTCAAAGTATGAATTCACAGTGAGGAAGGCGATCATGACTATTGGGATCTGGACTATCTGGAAAAATGGGCTGAAAAGTGGCAGATGGAATTAAGACCAGTGCAATGTATTGAACTTTGGTAGGACCAACCAGGGTAGGTCTTGCATAATGAACAGTAGGGCACTGAGAAACTGAGAAGTGTGGTAGAACAAAGAGATCTGGGAAGACAGGTCA
Source organism: Mobula hypostoma (assembly GCF_963921235.1). Classification (NCBI taxonomy): domain Eukaryota; kingdom Metazoa; phylum Chordata; class Chondrichthyes; order Myliobatiformes; family Myliobatidae; genus Mobula; species Mobula hypostoma. The sequence goes on from NC_086110.1 coordinate 42,629,531, forward strand.
CCAATTCATTGAATGTGGCATCAGAAACTGATAGGGTTGTAAAGAAAACTTTTGGCATATTGAGCTTCATAAATCAAAGTATTAAGTACAGGAATTGGGATGTTATGTTGAAGTTGTATAAGACATTGATGTAGCCTAATATGGAGTATTGTGTGCAGATTTGTCACCTACCTACAGGAAAGATGTAAATAACATTGAAAGCGTACAGAGAAAATTTACAAGGATGTTGCTGGGACTGGAGAAGCTGAGTTATAAGGAAGGATTGAATAGATGAATATGTGGGACTGAGTAACAATTGGGAGTGGTGGTCTCTTTAGGGTGGCTGTAATTGCTGCATGGACAGCAACTGCCATTGGGTTTAGGGACCATTTGGAGGGTTGAAGCCCAAGGGCTATTTGACCTGTGTAAAATGCCAAGCATTTCCATGTTAGCAAACTGGGCTTTTGCCTTGGGCAGCTTTCTGAGTCCAGTCTACGTGCATGGGCATGGGCCAGCAAGCTAATTGCAGAAATATGGTGCTTGACCCTACACTTTGTGACTGTATTGGAAAATATGGACTTGGCGAGATTTGGCAATCTGCCCAGCAGGTGAGTGAATTCACATGTGCGGGTGCATGCACTAGATGGAGTCGTCATGGGGAACTTACCAGGGGTATAGGGTAATGACCCGAAGTCCTTTGCTTCCACAAGCCTGCAATTCTTAAGATCTATTAACAGTCCTTTGGCGCACAGGAAATCTGTGCTGAGCAGAGGTGTAGCAACTTTAGCCAGGACAAAATCCCATGTGTAGTGTCATCTGCTGAAGCAGAGCGTCACATGTCGTATCCCATAAGTCCAGATCCTGCTGCCATTGGCGTCTTCCAGTGAGGGCCTGTTGCTCTCTGTTTTATAATCAATGGGTGTTGCTGGCAGCACACTCACCTGAGAACCCGTGTCACACAGGAAGCGTTGCCCTGAAAGGGTGTCCATGATGAATAATAGATGACCCTTGTAGCTGGAACCCAAGGTGTTCCCAGATCAGCAATGTCCCGATGTGCTGGCACTCTCCGAGCTGCACGGCAGTTGACACTTCTTGGCACTGATGCCGAAGTGTGCGTGGTGAAAACATAGACGCGGCATTATCTGGTTCAGAGCCACGGCCGTGAGTCTGCTGGAGGCTCTGCTGACAGGGTTGTGGAGGCAGGGAATGGAGGAGGCACAGTGCACCTCCGCCTGGCTGAGTGTAGACCATCACCATTTTAGCGAGCTCCCTATAGTCCTTCGCGGGTGCATTAGCGAGGGCTACGTGATGAACTTGATCAGGCATTTGTTGCATAAAGAGTTCTTTAAGAATAAAACAAGGATGGTGATTGCCCAGGCGAGATAGCACGTGGTTCATTAGCTCTGAAAGCTTAGCATCACCCAGGATGGGCAAGGAGAGCAATTATTTAGTGAGCTCAGACTCCTACAATTCAACCGTCTGTAATAGGTGAGTTTTCAGAGTGGCATTTTTATCACATGCAGCCGACTCACCACTCTGGCTGCAATGGCTGCTATGGCGTAGTAAAACTTGGTATTGTCCGTGGTGATTTCTTGCGGTGCGAACTGGGCTTCCATCCATGCAAAACTCCCAAAACTCCAACAGTGTCAAAACGATTGCATGTCATTGAGTAACTCTGGAATCATCTGAGCATCAGGGTCACCATTGTCGGATTTTGTCAATAAAACATACGAAAGTTGTTTCATGGGCTAAACAAAAGCTGCAGCCCTTTACTTCCATTACCGAACAATTCAAAAGCAGTGGCCTTACATTGGTGTCATTACAGCGGACATCATCTCTTAAAGTGAACACAGTAACTCAATGACAGTGTTTGTGAATTATATAGAACAGTTTCTGTTGTGAACAATATGTGTAATTGTCACCCATTACATTATCCTACAGTTGATGAGGATAATGCTGTTGCAGTGCGCATCGACTTCCAGAAAGCTTCTGCTAAGGTGCCACTTAGTAGGCTTATTGGGAAAGTTAAAGCACATGGCTTAAAAGAAACATTGACAGCATTGATACAATGTTGATTAAGAAACAGATAATTAAGGTTGTGGTGTGTTATTGTTCTTTAGACAAGAAGTCTATTGTGGAATTCCTAGGGATTTGTGTTGGAGCTGTTAATATTGTGTTATCTATATTAATGACATGGGCCTGTGGGCACAAGCTGCAAGTTTTAAATAGTGTGGATGATACAAAGCTTGGAAGTATTGTGAACTGTGTAAAGGATAATGATAAATTGCAGCAAAATATTTATAGGCTTGGAGAAAGAGCAGGTGATGATAGATGAAGTTTGATACAGAGACTCTATTGTATGTGCATGTGGCCATGTTCTTTTGAGTGACTGTAAATGAACAGAATCAGATGGTGGACTGCCTTCATACAATGCTTTTGATGACTGCATCCTCCAAATCTTCATTTTCATTGTAACTTTCAAGACGATTGCCAATACCTTCAAATTCTTTGTATTTCTTAACTTGTCGAAGCAGTAAAATGGTTTCATTTTCATTCTTGGCTGTTCTGACATTTCCAACTTCGAATGCCTAGAACTACAGTCAGTAAAACAGTTCTGAATTGTCCTCTTGCTTATTTCTTATAGTGGCAAAAATCACTGCTTTTGAACAGAATTGCACACAACTGATGCTATTTAAAAACTGCTTGCTCTAAGCATAGTGTAGAGCTAATGGCCTCACAAGTGCACGTGACCGACGCTAGTTAGAAACTGATCAGTAACAGTCTCCTATCGCAATTAAGCAGCATAGAGTCCTAAATAAAAGAAGGTAATCCCGGCTATTTTCTCTATTAGTTCTTGTTCTTTGAAGAGTTGTCCCAAAAAGCAGTTGCTCAGATTTTATGACATATGTGAGTGATGGTAAACCTGATTCTGATATGGGTCTCTATTGTGGACTGAGACCGGGAAGGAGACCAGGGAGAGGGTTATCATACATGGTAAAAGGGGAAGGGAGAAGGGAGGGAGTGGGAAGCACCTGAGAGACATTCTGTAATGATCAATAGACCAATTGTTTGGAATTAAATGACCTTGCCTGGTGTCTCAGGGCTGGGCACATCTGGATCCACGCCACCCACCGACCCCTGCACTCCTCTGCCACCCGTCCCATACTTCTCCCACAGTACTCCACCCTCACTATTCTCAACATCCTTTGCTCCTGTCAGATTTACAAAGTCGCTCTCTGCTCCATGTTGCCAAATACGGTACTGAGCAAAAGTCTTAGGCACCTTAGCTATATATATATGTCCTTAAGACTTGAGCGTATGAATTGTAGAGGCCAAGAAAGTGAGTCTGTGGGTTGTGGTGAGCGAGGTTATCCATGTCATTTCAGGAGTCTGAAGGATGTAGGGTAATAACTGTTCCTGAACATGGTGGTGTGGGATCTAGAGCTCCTCTGCCTCCTGTCCAACCGTAGTAGCAAGAAAAGAGCAGTAGATGGTGGGGGTCCTTGAAGGACAGATGCTGCTTTCTCGTGGCACTCAAAGGTGGGGAGAGATTTGTCTATGATGGACTGGGCTGTATCCACCACTGTCTGTTGACTTTTCCATTCCTGGGCTTTAGTGTTTCTATACCAGGTTGTGATACCACCAGAAAGCATACCCTCCACTTTGCATCTATAGAAGTTTGTCAAAGTTTTAAGTGATATACTGAATCTATGCAAACCTCTAAGGAAGTAGAGATGCTTCTTTGTGATGACACATGCTGATCCCAGGACAGATCTTCTGATATCATAATGCCAAGGAATTTAATGTTACTGCTCCTCTCCACCTCCTCCTCCAATCTTCTCGTGAGAATTGGCTCATACACATTTGGCTACTTCCTGTAGTCGATAATCATCTCTTTGGTTGTCACTGAGTGAGAGGTTGTTATTGTGGTACCTCTCAACCAGGTTTTTAATCTTCCTCCTATCTGCTGACTTGTCATCACCTTTGAGTCTGCTAACAACAGTGAACTTAAAAATAGCACTGGAGTTGTACTTAACCCTACAATCGTAGGTATAAAGTGAGTAAACCAGGGGGCTATGCCCATGCCTTGTGGTGCATCTGTGTTGTTGATGAGGTGGAGGAGGTGTTGTTGCCAATCTGAACTGACTGGGGCCTGCAAGTGAGGAAATCAAGCACCCAGTTGCACAGAGAGGTATCAAGGTCCCGGTCTTGGAGCTTAGTGATGAGTTTCGAGGGGAAGATAGTGTTGAATGCTGAGATGCAGACCATGAAGAACCTCCTGATGTATGCATTTTCATTGCTCGGTGTTTCAAAGCCGGCATCTGCTGTGACGATAGGCACATTTCAGCAGATCCGTTAAGTGCAGTTCTGAGGGCACTACAACTCAGTCTGAAATAGCAACTGTTTATTCCTTCCATAGATGCTGCCTGACTTGCTGGGTTTGTGTCTGTTGCTTTGTTCTTTGCATCAGAGATCAAAAGTGATCTGATGGTGCCCATCTCCTATCCTGATCAAGTCTTGGTGAAAGAACATGGCAAAGGGAATATAATGTGGAAGTTAAGAAATCATCCACCTTGGTGTACAAACTAAAATAGAAACACAATGAGAAATGTTGATGTTTAAAGGGACTTGGTTGTCCTTGTACACAGGTCACTAAAAGCTCACATGTAGGGGATGCAAGAAATTAGGCAGTCAAATTACAAGAAAAAATGTGTGCAAAATTACAGCATTGTGAGCAGTTTTCATCTTTTTTCTCTAAAAATTGATGTGCTTATCGTAGAGGGGCTACAGTAAGGATTCACTAGGTTAGTACCAAGGATGGCAGGATTGTCATATAAGGAGAAACTTATCATTGGAATTAAAATTTGTATGAAAGCAGTTACACTTTGCTTTTCGTGCAGTTCGCCAAATTACTTTTGGATCCTTCGGACATGCTCAGATGGGTAGGGTAGCCCATAGCACACAATACACATTTGCAGATGAGTGCCTAAAATTTCTTCTTCACAGTTTTTTCAATTTCTGGTCCCATTTCTGCCATATTTAAGCATGCATGTTGGCTCACAGCAGATTGTTGCGAATACAGGAACTACAAGAAGGGGAGAAAAAAAACCAGAGGACATGGGTTAGGGGTGAGGGGGGAAAAGTTTAAAGGGAACATTAGGGGGGGCTTCTTCACCCAGAGAGTGGTGGGAGTATGGAATGAGCTGCCAGACGAGGTGGTAAATGCGGGTTCTTTTTTAACATTTAAGAATAAATTGGACAGATACATGGATGGGAGGTGCATGGAGGGATATGGTCCGTGTGCAGGTCTGTGGGACTAGGCAGAAAATGGTTCAGCACAGCCAAGAAGGGCCAAAGGGCCTGTTTCTGTGCTGTAGTTTCTATGGTTCCATGGTTCTATGGGATCTGCTTTCATTTTATTAAAGGTGAATTATTTGAGAAGGACTGAGCCTCTGTAAACCCTTTAAAACAGGAATGAATCAATCATTGGGACACATCCTTAATTTTCCTCCTACATATTGTTTTTGTAAAGCAAGGACTGCATTCAACTAATTTTTGAATGTGAAGCCTTGTACAAGAATGCGAAATAGATCTTGCTAAAATGGGCCTGTCATCAGCAACACTGTGCATAGTTACATAGAAACATAGAAAACCCACAGCACAATACAGTTTCTTTGGCCCACCATGTTGTGCCGAGCATGTCCTTACCTTAGAAATTCTGTAGGGTTACCCATTGCCCTCTATTTTTTTAAGCTCCATGTATCTATCCAGGAGTCTCTTAAAAGACCCTATCGTATCCATCTCCACTACCATCGCTGGCAGCCCCTTCCACACATTCACTACTTTCTGTGTAAAAATCGTACCCCTGACTTCTCCGTACCTACTTCCAAGCACTTTAAAACTGTGCCCTCTCATGCTAGCTATTTCAGCCCTGGGAAAAAGCCTCTGACTATCCACACAATCAATGCCTCTCATCATCTTATACTTCTCATAATTGAGCTTACTTGCTTAGTTGCAGAAGGGCTGCCTTGCTGGTTCAAAGCATCCAAGCCTTCAGCAGTGTGGTCTTAGCAAAATCACAACCTGTAATGGCATACAGAAGACACTTTGCCTCATGCCTCCCCTCCGCCCACACCCAAAACACCTTTGATTGCCTACAAAGCTTTGCCGCTCATTCAATTGGAAAAGCTGTGAAAGTTAAGAATTCTGATGTTTTAATATTAAAACTATTTCAAATAGTTTTAAATGTAGTCAATATTTAAATATTAAAGATTATTAAAATGATTTTGTTTCTCTACACCATAAAGTGTATTTAAATTATCCCCAGTTCTTCTGAAAGGCCATTGATATTCTCTCAACTAAGAATCTGTCTGACCACTAAGTATTTCTAGCACTTTTTGTTTTTATTTTTATTCAAAGATTTCCAGTCTTTGAACTTTTACTTTTTGTGATGGCTTGGTAGCTATTTGTTTTTTCCATCGTCTTACTTCCATTTTCCAATTGTGCACTAGAGCAGTTGTATTTTTATCATCTTGGAATTTCTAGTAAGAGCAACACTTTTGTGTTGGAAAATTGGTAATTTTCCAAACTTATCTGATTGCTTGAAATTAGAGGAAATCATTGGATAATGAATTGATTCAAACAGAAAATTTTGGTAGGAAGATGTGGTGCTTGCATCATGTAAATATAACAGTTGAATTATTGCTGCTGACAAAGTGAAATTGATTCCAGATACATAAATTGGCAACTTAATTTGGAAGAGAGTTTATCAATAAGGATGTAGTTAAAGTTTGGAAACCCGGTTGTTTTTGTTAAAACAGCGGCCCAAATACAGCAGAAAGTATTTGGTTAGTTCCTTCAATACTCGAGAAGCACAAAAATTCAAAAAAGCCTTGTCTAGATGTGCTGACCAGTAGCTGCTTAAAAATGGCAGAATTTGTTTGAGCTGTTGCCAATCATAAGTTTCTTGAAGTTTTCTTTGAATGTGGAAATTGTATATTGTATTGAACCAAAAGAGGAGTGTCAAGGCCCACACCACCAGGTTCAGGAACAACTATCAGCACTTGAACCAGTGGGGATAACTTCACTCAACTTCACTTGCCCCGTCACTAAACTGTTCCCTCAGCCTAAGGACTCATTTTCAAGGACTCTTCATCTATGTCCTTGATATTTATTGCTTTTTTTTCTTTTGTATTTGCACAGTTTTCCTTTTGGTTGTTTGTCCATCCTGTTGGGTGCGGTCTTTGATTCAACCGTGTTCCTTGGGGACTTACTGTGTATATCTGCAAGAAAATGAATCTCAGGGTTGTGCATGTACTTTGATATTATATTTACTTTGAACCTTGAAAATAAAGAAGGTTCTTTAGGTTTGCTCGTGTTTCATCCAATTAAACAGTCAAATATGTTTTATCAATTTCTCGTTCTAAAGTATATAAACTGGAAGTTCTGAGTCTTGATGTCAAAATCGTGTACTGAATGACAAATTTTTTCAGAAGTATTGCTTCCTCAGAAATTTCTTTTGTTTATGCTAGACCACTTGAAGCTGAACACAAATATAATTTCAGACTACTTGTTTCATGTAGGAATTTGGAAAAACAAGAATTTAACTTTTATTGAATATAATTGCATAATGGAGGCAATGCTTTACAATAGTTCAACTAAGCTAAGAATATTTTGTTGATTATTTTCATTTGTACGCAGTGTCTGTGTGTCCAACAACAATCAGCCAGTATTGGAGTTGGAGTTGCCCTGATACTATTTCTCCATGACCACAATGTCATGGTGAAATCTTTCATCATGCTTACCACTAACAGTGCCAAGATTTGTAGGGAAGAAGTCTAAATGGGAATGCAGAAAATGAATCTTTAGTGATATGTTGCACTTAGTGGTTTTGTGTGCTTGAAGCATATTGTCAACCAGCTACACATAGTTTGGTGCTATGTAGTTGCCAAGAAAATTTTCAACAACATTCTTGAATGCCTTCCATGTAATTTTCTCCAGTCCCACTAGAATTTCTTTAAATTGCCTGTCATTGATGACCTGTTGATTTGCAGACCAACAAAAAAACCCTTCCTTAATCTTGTCATCAGTTATTCAGAGAAACATCAATCTCAAATATCGAAATCCTTCACAGAAATTTATAACTTTTCTAAAACCTGTCCTGCCTAAGCATGCCTACGCATGCCTGGACAAGACACAAAACCTTTCAGCTCACATTGTGGGCACCATTGTAATTAAATTGAATTATGAATGGAATAACAATTACAGGCAATTTTTAAAAAATGGTGCATGATAGAGAAATTTCATGGTGATTTTCATGATCGACAGCCCCAAATCCATAAGATACACCATTCTCAGTAGAACTATGATCACACCAAGCTGCATTTTTGTTTCTCTTTCTATTTAATGGGATACTCTGCTGATATCAGGGTTTCAGATAGGGCAACCTTTGAAATGACTGCAGATAATTCGAAATTTTGCAAGGTGCACAGAGTATTTTGCAACAATGAGGAAGTGCTATTTTCCCCTCCTTTGAACTGTTGAGCTACTTATTCAATGGATGCCTTAGTATTGATCTTGCTGATACAACTTGATTGACAGAGGCATTTGGATTGAGATGGTATGGACCTTGAGGTATTACGGCGGGAGGAGAGAGTGTAGGGTGCCGCGCGTGCGCAGCTCTCCAGTGAAAAATGATATCGTATCCGTTAAATAGGGGCCGTGAATAATTCTGATTTGATGGAGACAGACGTGAAAGCACAGAGGAACATATGGAGAAATTTCTGAAACGCCCGTTCGCTGCTGTTGTTACTGTATGATCGTGAATCTTCCGGAGGGAAGGCCTCAAAATCCCCGGCTTTGCCTGCTGTTGGTGACCGAGGTTGAGGTCGAAATGCTCGGATAGAGATGGTGCTCGGTACTCAGTGTCGGAGAGCTGATCGGAGGCTCGAAGTTTTCGGACGACTCAGAGTCGGACTGTGGTCGGGCATGGCAGGGAGAGTTTTTCTTCCTTCTCCCGTCTGCGTGAGAGGTGGGACATTTGAGAGACTTTGAACTTTTTACTGTGCTCATGGACTGTTCTTCATCAAGTTATGGTATTGTTGCACTGTTGTAACTATATGTTATAATTATGTGGTTTTGTTAGTTTTTTCAGTCTTGGTCTGTCCTGTGTTTTGTGATATCACACCGGAGGAAATATTGTATCATTTCTTAATGCATGCATTACTAAATGACAATAAAAGAGGACTGCATGTCTTCATAATCCAAAAAGAGGCAAACATAAGTGATTCTGCAGATACTGGAAAATGTGAGCAACACACAAAAATTGCTGGAGGAACTTAACAGATCAGGTAGTATCTATGGAAAGAAATGAACCATTGACATATTGGGGCAAGATCCTTCATCAGGATTGTTGGCGAAGTGTTTATTTCCTTGGTCTTCAAAGACAATACATTTTATCTGGATCTGTTTTGCAGTGCATGTTTTTCAAAGACTACTATCATAGAGATAAGTGAAGTATTGCTGGATAGTCTTCAACCATCCTCTTGTCCCTGGATAAGGTTCAGTTGGATACATGAGTGAGAGACAGGAGGTGAAAACAATTACTGCAAGAGTCCACTATGGCTGTTTCTTTTTCAAACTGATATATCATTTTGGATACTGTTTGAAAGGATCAGGTGGCTGCCTAAAGGGAAGTATCAGAAGCAGTCGTATCAATAGCTTAAATTCAAGACAAGTGGTTGTGATAGGAACTCTATAATCAAGTACAGATGTGCGTTTCTATGGCCATCAGTGAGGCTTCAGGATGGTGTGTTGCCTCCTGGATCAAGGATATCTCTCAAGGAGTGCAGGACATTCTGAAAGGGGAGAGTGAGCAGCCAGAAGTCACGGTCCACACTGGTACTAACAGCATAGGCTGGGGAAGATATGAGGTCCTGCAAGGTGAATAGAGAGTTGGTTTAAGTTCAGGACCTATAAGATTGTTATCTCAGCATTACTCCCTGAGTAGCATGCTAGTTGAGGATAGGAAGAGAAGAATAAGGTAAATGAATGTGTGGCTGAAGGGCTCGTGCAGGCAAGAGGGTTTTAGCTACTTGGACCATTGAGATCTCTTCTGGGGCAGAGTGAGTTGTACAAGAGGTAGGGGTTGCATCTGCTCCAGAGTGTGACCAATATTGTTGCATGAAGGTCTGCTAATGTAACTTGGGAGGCTTTAAACTAGCCTGTCAGGGTGCAGGAGTAGTAGTATAACACATCAGAAGTACATGTGGAGGTCAAAGCAAACTGACAATTTCAGTGGACGAGCTTGGCAAGCACAGGACAGCGAAGATGGAAGGCCTGATGGGCTAAACTGCCTTTACTTCAATACAAGAAGCCTCACAGGTTAGACAGATCTCAGAGCATGGCTCAGTGCATGTGATTGTGAAATTACAGCTATTATGGGATAGGTAGGAGTAGCAGCTCAGTGTTCTGGGAATAGTGATGCTTCCGGATTGGCAATGGTCGAGGCAAGAGGAGGGAAGCACTGCAATTGATTGAGGAGACCATCACGGCCATACTCAGAGAGGATATTCCAGGGGCAAGTCCAGCAAGCCTCTATGGGTAGAATATAGGAATTTAAAAAATGGGTGATGACATGAGTATTATATAATAAGCTGTGCAATGGTCAGTGGGAGTTAGAGGACCATACAGGTAAGGAAATCACAGGTTGATGTTAGTTGCAATCACAGGTGATTTTAATTTCCCTAAACTCAATTGGGACTGCCTTGTGCTAAAGGATCAAAAGGGGCAGATTTGATAAGTGATATATAGATATCCCTACTAGAGAAGGGACTACTCTTTGGAAATGAGCCTGGGCATATGTCAATGGAGAAAAGGGATACCTCAGAACAAATGATCATAATTCTTAGTTTCAAGATGGTCAGTCATGGGAAATAATAGGACTGGTCTTCAAGTTAAAGTTCTAATTTAGGGGGAAGGTCATCAGTCAGGAAATTTCAGGAATTAATTGGGAAAGGCTTTTTTTTACACTTACAGAGATGTCTGGTGAGCGAAAGACATTTAAAAGTGAGGTGGAAGAGTTCAGGGCTGACATGGCCCTGTTAAAATGAAGGGCAAGGCTGGCAAGTTGAGAGAATCTTGGTTGACAATGGATATTGAGGGTGAAGTCAGGAAAAAGAAGGAAGCATACAGTGTATCAGGTACTAGCAACTGGGATCAAGCTAGTCCCTTGGGGAATGAAAGGGATCTCAGAGTATATTTAAGGACATTAAAGGGCAAAAAAAGTTGTTGTGAGATATCCCTGGCCGATAAGATAAAGGAGGATGCTAAAAGATCTCTAAGTACATTAAAAGTTAAAAGGTAGCTAAGGTGAGGTGCAATCCTTTAACGATCAATGTGGTAATCAATGTGTGGAGCTGTGGGAAATGAGCAAGGTGTAAAATGAATTCTTCTTGTCTGTATTTGTCACGGAGAAGATTGTGGAATCTTGTGATTCATAGGTGGGAGCAGTGATTTTAGGAGAATACTAGCATTTTGAAGGAAGAGGTATTGGTGGTCTTGAAATCCCGAGGGCCTAACCAGGAGTATTTTAGGATGATATAGGAAACCAGGAGGAGATCACTGTAGCCCTAACAAATAATTTTGTATCTTTGCCATGGGTGGGGTACTGGGGTACTTGAGGATAGTTGTGCATTTATTTATGAAGGGCAGCAAGGAAAAGCAAGGGAACTGAAGATCGGTTAGCTTAACTCCAGTGGTAGGCAAGTTTTTGAAGGGATTTTGAGAGACAGGATTAATTTCCATCTGGAAAGGCAAAGAGCATTTATGAATAGTCAACATAGTTTTGTGCATGGGAAGTTATCTTAAACATAGAAACATAGAAAACCTACAGCATAATACAGGCCCTTCAGCCCACAAAGCTGTGCTGAATATGCCCTTATCTTACAAGATACCTGGGGTTACCCATAGCCCTCTATTTTTATAAGCTCCATGTACCTATCCAGGAGTCTCTTAAAAGACCCTATCGTATCTGCCTCTACCACCGTCACCTTCAGCCCATTCCACGCACTCACCACTCTCTACATAAAAAACTTACCCCTGACATCTCCTCTGTACCTACTTCCAAGCACCTTAAAACTGTGCCCTCTCATGCTAGCCATTTCAGCCCTGCATATCTTGCAAATTTTATTGACTTTTTGAAGAGGTTTCCAAGAGGATTGATGAGACATGGTGCTAGATGTTGTCGGTTTGTATTTTACTGGGCCTTTTACAAGGTTCCATCCGTTAGACTACTCTGGAAAGTTAGAATACATGATATCCAGCAAAGCTAGCCAATTGGATACAAAATTGGCAGTAGGAAATATAAGGTGATAGTGGACGGTTGTTTTTCCAGATTGGAGACCTTTGACCAGTGGTGATCTGCTGGTATCAGTGCTAAGCCTTCTGTTATTTGTTATAGATATTAATAGTTTGTATAAGGATATAGATGACATAATTACATAGTTTGCATATGACAGCAATACTGGTGGAGTGGTGGAGAGTGAAGAAGTTATCTAAGGCTACAACTGGATATGGATCTATCAGGAACATGGAGAAGTCAGATGAAGCTTCACTTAGACAAATGAAAAACAATGAACATTGGGAAGTAAAACCAGGCAGGATGTACACAGTGAATGACAGCGACCTTGTTAAACAGACCATAGTTCCCTGAAATTTGCAATACAGGTGAGAAAGGTGAGGAAATAGTGAGAAAGATTTAAAGATGAGCTTTATTTGTCTTGTGTAGATTGAAACATGGAACCCTACAGTGAAATGTATCATTTGTGGCAAGTCCAATCAGCGAGGATTAAACTGAGAACAGTCTGCAAGTTTTGCCATGCTTCTGGTACCAGCATACCATGCCCACAGAAAAGTCATTAGGAAATGTTTTAAAGGAGAGTCAATATAGCCAACATACCATATCCAACCTGACAACACCAACTAAAAGCTATCAGAGTATCCATTGTTTCCAGTCTGATGGCTAAGGTGTCATCTTGGCATACTGTGATGGATATTCACTTTCCAGAGCCTGGCAGGCTAATTACTAACCTCAGCTTTCTAGTACAGCAGCATGACCTTCCCAAAGGGTCAGAGCTGTTGGTGACAAAGTTCTAACAAATACTCCTTGCTCAGCTTCTGGTTGTGAGCCAGAACCAATTTTCAGTTCTTAATGTAAATTGCAAGCAGTACTCAGTCTGAAGTTAAAACACAGAGCAAAGCTGCAAAATAATATCACAAACCCATAGCATATTGGCTCACTGTCCTCAAAGCCCTAAACTCAAGAGAAGATTTTAAGTCCTATTTGATGTAAGTGTAACACCCTGAGAAAGTTTCGCTCCTAACATAATGTTCTCACTGTAGAAGCGAGTGTTTGGATTATGGTTAAGAGATTGTGGGTGCTTTGGAATGTGAGCTGGGTCTTCTGTTCGGTGGGAAATGAAGAGAGAAGACGCTGAAGAGAACCAGCCGTAGGGTACAATCCAGTGGGGAGATTGTGATTCGATGGAGTCAGGCGCTGAGATAGACTGAGGATCGGTGTATTGAGCTCCAATTGGTGCACACTTGACTGTTTAATTATAATGGGCCCTTTTTTGTTTTTCTTTCTTTCTTTACTAACTCTTTAGTTAAGAGTTAATAATTCCTTTAATCATATGCAATGTGCTGTCTGTAGTTTCTTGCACTGAGCTGTAACAGGGTGGCAAATTACACAGCATCCATACAAAGCGGAATTTGAGGTGGGAGAGCCGTCTCAATCTCACAGGTTTGGCGGGACTGGAGAGTGTCTTCCCCAGACTAACGCAGCCAAGCTATGTACACCCCCATTGAAGAAGGGTCTTGGCCCATAACGTCAGCTGTTTGTTCATTTGCTGCCTGACTTGCTGAGTTCCTCCAGCATTTTGTGCGCATTGCTTTGGATTTTCTGCATCTGCAGACTTTCTTGTGTTCATGGTATTCTTTGCCTGCATTACCCAAACACAAGAAAATGGAGTTATGTCACAGCACATCAAACATGGTCGCAGGTCTGATCAATCAATGGTTCGGATATTTGTGTACTCAGAGGGCCAGTCTTCACAGCATTGACTGTGGGAGTCTGGCATTTCTGCCCTGGAAGCTTTAGGCCGTCTGTGTGAATTACTTTGTCACTGCACAGATGTCAGAGAAACATCACATGCAAATAATGTCAACTAGTAGCAAAACAGTATGAATATTAGAAAACTTTGGGGATTGTCAGGAATGACAAGGAGGATGACAGAAAGAAGAACTACAATTTATTCCTCAATCGTCAGTTTCTGCGACAGACGACTCATTCGTCTGCAATTTGTTGGCATGTTCTTCTAGTTCATAAGAATTGTACCTGTGTTTGGGAATCCTTTTAATTTGTAAAATCTTTCGTAATTTTGAAATCTTTTATAAATCAGAAATCCTCTATGTGTTAAATGTATGTTAAGATCTATTTGTCTGAATTTAAACATGTATCATTAAAAATGAAACAGACTGTGTTTAAACACCTTTGTTAACTGGAAGCATCTATTCTTGGTAAGGAGGGCAGTTGGTATTGGTAGCTGGAGTTCGCTGCAGAGACTAGACGGGGAAGTAAGCTCGTCTGTGAAGAGTAGGTATTCAGTATAACCTCCCTATAGTGAGGGTATATGTAGATACCTATACTGAATAGGGCTTAACATCTTCTCTTAGGAGTTTGCAGACAGTGAACCAATACCATCACAATATATTATAGGATTGTGATATCATTTTGCAGCTTCTCAGATTCAGAAATTGTGTTCCTAACAGAAATTTTTGAAATGTCTTCTTATTTGGAGGTTCTTGGAGATCTTTATGCCTTTTTTTTATAAAAAGAACCTTTCTCTCAGATAATTTTGTTCATTGATCTGTCAAAATACCCTTTAGAGAAGCTGGGAGTGTGCTCCTTCACTACACTTAACACTCTCAAGCCTTTCTTTGCAAAGCATTACTCTGTCTACATTAGAGCTGCAGTGTAGGTGGGATGTTGCTTGTGTTGAATTGAGTAAGTCTGGGGCATGAAGCACTAAACTGGGCATTTGTTTCATTACTTATTTTAATTGGATTAAATGTTTAGCCTATTCTGAATTCATGTGAAATATATTTTCTATTGTGAAGCAATAATACTTTTGAAATATAATTAGGACTAGAAGCCCCAAGACTATGATCCATGTTTTTGGGTTCTGATTATGACACATAATTCAGCATTCACTGTTGATGTTCAACAAGTTCAACACTTCCATGTGATACGTGCATGCCTCACTTAAAGTAAACACAAAATTAGACTCATATTTCAGATGTATAAGATCCTAAAGGGATTGGACAGGCTAGATGCAGGAAGATTGTTCCCGATGTTGGGGAGGTCTAGAACGAGGGGTCACAGTTTGAGGATAGAGGGGAAGCCTTTTAGGACCGAGGTTAGGAAAAACTTCTTCACACAGAGAGTGGTGAATCTGTGGAATTCTCTGCCACAGCAAACTGTTGAGGCCAGTTCATTAGCTATGTTTAAAAGGAAGTTAGATATGGCCCTTGTGGCTACAGGGGTCAGGGGGTATGGAGGGAAGGCTGGGTTCTGAGTTGGATGATCAGCCATGATCATAATAAATGGCGGTGCAGGCTCGAAGGGCCGAATGGCCTACTCCTGCACCTATTTTCTATGTTTCTATGTTTCTATGTTTCTATGTATCTTCCTTTGAATTAAATTAATGTTTTGAAATTACAATACATAACAGTGGCGATGAGGTACTTTTAAAATGAACCTGAGATGAAGCACAGTGAGGCACTTGAGCTAAAAAAAGATGCAGCCAGGATTGGCCAGTAAAAAACCAACACAGCATATGCTGACACAATCGAGTTTAAAAAAGGCAGAAAATGGAAGAATTCCCCGTTTCTTATACAGTGAGTACCAGGTGATAATAATTATTAAAAAAAGAAGCAATGGCTGGCTACATTAGAAAGATTGATACGTTCGATTGCTTAACAGGTAACTGGTTCATGCATATTTAGTTAATTGAACAATATTTTGAAGCAAATAAAATAGCCAATGAGAAATGAATACCAGTTTTACTGAGTGATTTGGGTTTCAAGGCATACACTTTTCTTCAAAGTTTAACTGCTCCAGCCAAAGCAGCTGAAATGAGATTTGGTGATATTGTGTAAGTAATGGAGGAACACTTAGAATGGAAACCTTTGTTGACTGCAGTACACCTTTGGGTTCATAAGCAGAATCAAAAGGAAAGGGAGTCCATTTCAGAGTTCATGGCTGAATTGAAGAGATTGTTTGAGCATGATGCACTGAGAGATCTTTTAGTTTTTGGAATCTTACAAGAAAGCATTCTTGGTGGACATGGTGGAGGATTACAATTATCTGGGGATACGAATTGACAATAAACTGCGCCGGTCAAAGAACACTGAGGCTGTCTACAAGAAGGCTGTCAGAGCCTCCTCTATTTCCTGAGGAGACTGAGGTCCTTTAACATCTGCCAGACGATGCTGCGGATGTTCTACGAGTCTGTGGTGGCCAGTGCGATCATGTTTGCTGTTGCGTGCTGGGGCAGCAGGCTGATGGTAGTAGACACCAACAGAATCAACAAACTTATTCGTAAGGCCGGTGATGTTGTGGGGATGGAACTGGACTTTCTGACAGTGGTGTCTGAAAAGAGGATGCTGTCCAAATTGCATGCCATCTTGGACAATGTCTCCCATCCACTATATAATGTACTGGTTGGGAACAGGAGTACATTCAGCCAGAGACTCATTCCACCGAGATGTAACACAGAGCATCACAGGAAGTCATTCCTGCCTGTGGCCATCAAACTTTACAACTCTGCCCTTGGAGGGTCAGACACCCTGAGCCAATAGGCTGGTCCTGGACTTATTTCCTGGCATAATATACATATTACTATTTAACTATTTATGGTTTTATTACTATTTAATTATTTATGGTGCAACTGTAACAAAAACCAATTTCCCCTGGGATCAATAAAGTATGACTATGACTATGACTATGACTAAAAACAAACTCCTCACTGAAGCACAATTAACATTTAAAAGAACAGTTGAAATTGCTGTATCAGTGAAAACAGCAGACAGAGACAACTGAGTTGCAGTCAGGAATGCAAGTGAGCATAAACAAAATTGCAATGTCTAAACAGAAACCGGCCTGGCTGAACGGATTGCTTTACTGTTAAGGCAGAGGTTGACGTACACCAGATTAATACTGAATTAAAAGCAAAATTTGCAGAAAATGCAACAAAGTAGGACACGTTCAAAAAGCATGTCAGACAGACATAAATGGACAGCAGAGGGAAGAAAAGAAACTAAATGTGAGGTGGCTTTCAAAATAAACTAATCGGCATGCTGTTGATAAAAAAAATCTGATAATGAGAGTGACACAGGACTGGTGAGCTTTGAGATTTTCAATGTGAAAACTAACAATAGACAAGCAATATGGTTTACACAAGAAGTGAATGACAAATTAATTAAAATGGAATTGGACACTGGTTTGGCTGTTTCTGTCATTCCACAAAATAAGTTTGAATGGCATTTCAAACATTGAAATGTCTGCAGATACCCAACTCAGAAATGACACTGGAGAAAAGATAACTCCTGTCGGAATGACATTTGTTACAGTGAAATACAACAACTAACAAGACACATTAAGCTTGAATATGATAAAAAAAAACACAGGAGGCCCAGCACTAAGGGGACATGATGGCTGAGACAACTACAACCGGATTGGAGATCCATCCCCCATTTGCAGCCATGTTCCCTGCAATAATGTCATCTGGAAGCAAATTAAGAAAGGTACTGGATATTGCCACAACTGTCTCTATGCTGTACACCATTGCTCACACAAGACAAACAGGTCAAAAGAAAGGAGTCAATGGAGATATGACAATGAAGGACTTGTCAGATGATGTTGTGGATGAGGAAACCAAGAGGAGAGATCAGATTGTAAAGGGAACAGTAGAAGGCTTAATAAGAGAATACTCCAGTGAACTAAATGCACCTTCCCAAGATCAAGATGCACAAACAAGAAAAAGAAAAATGAAAAGAAGCATGGTGGTTACAGCTTTCAGGTCCACTTTCCTTTCTGTAGTCTCTGAGTCAACTACAACCACCACGGAATAATTCACGGAGAACTGTAATTTTTCAAGTGCATTTGAGATAAATGCTGCATCATTGACAGAGACAAGATTTTAAAAAATGAGCTATGTACTTTTTGTTGAGAATCCAATATAAATGTAAATATTTATAAATTATAACAGTTTATGCTTATCTGAATGTTCAAATATGCGATGTCCTAACTCTCTTGAAAAGGATTCTAATATTCTATCAAGCACAAGACCAAGGGCATTGAGCACAGGAATACAGATAACTTGCCTGTATTGTAGACGCCCCAGTGGAAGTGGATCAGGGGTGGGTTAGGAGGGTTGAGGTTTCCGAGAGCCGATAATGTGGTTGAACAGGGGAGAAGGCCGAGAACTGAGGAGGAGAGTACTTCTGACTGCTTGCATCAACTCTATTGCACAGCTTTGCAAGACGCAATAGTGGGCTCAGGCAGTTCTGTCATATTGCAGCTTTCCCTGCCTTCGTGGACATGTGCAAGAAATAATGTCTCGGGGAGGTAACGTTTATCACCAGTGACCCCTACTGTTGGTGGACCATCCCGCTTCTGAATGCTGCCTTCAGGCAGGAGGTAAAGGACCTTGAATAGTGGTCACCAACCTTTTTAAGCCCAAGATCCCCTACCTCGACTTTAGTGAAAGGCAAGATCTACCTACTAAATCGTTTAGAGAAAACACAGCTCAGATTGTACTTCCAATTTGAGGCCTTTTATTTGGGCTAATTGTGTTTGAATTACACAAAATACTTCTGTCAAACTTTCAAATTAGTTCAAACAAGAAAACACTGTAACTAGCATATCAAACAGGCCATAACTGTCTTTCTTTAAGAGTATTACAGTACTTCACACCTTTAATTCTAAGTTTCATTATTTAGTTTTATTTCAACACGAAAAATAAATGAATAAAAATTGACTGTTGCACTCAGTGTGATGACTGGGGCTGAATACTTTCAGCTAGTTCCCTGAAAGTTGGCTCATAACTACAGACAACCAGTCTGAGACAATCTGTGAGGTGTCTGTCAGTAAGATAGCTGCTGTACTTAGATTTAATAATTTTCATCTGTGAAAATGCAATTTCACATAGGTAAGTTGACCCAAAGTAGGCACTGACTTTTAATGCACATGTGGTGAGATGAGGAAACTTCATGTACAAAAAGGACGGGTTACACTTAAATCCTCGGGGGACCAATATCCTGGCAGGGAGATTAGCGGGGGCTACTGAGGTGACTTTAAACTAGAATGGTTGGGGGGTGGGAATCAAATTAAAGCGGCTAGGTGTGAGGAGGTTAGTTCACAACAGAGGGATGGGAACCAGTGCAGAGAGACAGAGGGGTGTAAAGTGAGCGTAGAAGCAAAAAGTACAAAGGGGAAAAGTAAAAGTGGCAGGCCGACAAATCCAGGGCAAGCATTAAAAAGGGCTAAGAGAGTTGTAAAAGAGTGCCTGAAGGCTTTATGTGTCAATGCAAGGAGCATTCGTAATAAGGTGGATGAATTGAAAGTGCAGATTGTTATTAATGATTATGATATAGTTGGGATCACAGAGACATGGCTCCAGGGTGACCAGGGATGGGAGCTCAACGTTCAGGGATATTCAATATTCAGGAGGGATAGACACGAAGGAAGGGGAGGTGGGGTGGCGTTGCTGGTTAAAAAAGAGATTAACGCAATAGAAAGGAAGGACATAAGCCGGGAAGATGTGGAATCGATATGGGTAGAGCTGCGTAACACTAAGGGGCAGAAGACGCTGGTGGGAGTTGTGTACAGGCCACCTAACAGTAGTAGTGAGGTCGGAGATGGTATTAAACAGGAAATTAGAAATGTGTGCAATAAAGGAACAGCAGTTATAATGGGTGACTTCAATCTACATGTAGACTGGGTGAACCAAATTGGTAAAGGTGCTGAGGAAGAGGATTTCTTGGAATGTATGCGGGATGGTTTTTTGAACCAACATGTCGAGGAACCGACTAGAGAGCAGGCTATTCTGGACTGGGTTTTGAGCAATGAGGAAGGGTTAATTAGCGATCTTGTCGTGAGAGGCCCCTTGGGTAAGAGTGACCATAATATGGTGGAATTCTTCATTAACATGGAGAGTGACGTAGTTAATTCAGAAACAAAGGTTCTGAACTTAAAGAGGGGTAACTTTGAAGGTATGAGACATGAATTAGCTAAGATAGACTGGCAAATGACACTTCAAGGATTGACGGTGGATATGCAATGGCAGGCATTTAAAGGTTGCATGGATGAACTACAACAATTGTTCATCCCAGTTTGGCAAAAGAATAAATCAAGGAAGGTAGTGCACCCGTGGCTGACAAGAGAAATTAGGGATAGTATCAATTCCAAAGAAGTAGCATACAAATTAGCCAGAGAAAGTGGCTCACCTGAGGACTGGGAGAAATTCAGAGTTCAGCAGAGGAGGACAAAGGGCTTAATTAGGAAGGGGAAAAAAGATTATGAGAGAAAACTGGCAGAGAACATAAAAACGGACTGTAAAAGCTTTTATAGATATGTAAAAAGGAAAAGACTGATAAAGACAAATGTAGGTCCCCTGCAAACAGAAACAGGTGAATTGATTATGGGGAGCAAGGACATGGCAGACCAATTGAATAATTACTTTGGTTCTGTCTTCACTAAGGAGGACATAAATAATCTTCCAGAAATAGTAAGGGACAGAGGGTCCAGTGAGATGGAGGAACTGAGCGAAATACATGTTAGTAGGGAAGTGGTGTTAGGTAAATTGAAGGGATTGAAGGCAGATAAATCCCCAGGGCCAGATGGTCTGCATCCCAGAGTGCTTAAGGAAGTGGCCCAAGAAATAGTGGATGCATTAGTGATAATTTTTCAAAACTCGTTAGATTCTGGACTAGTTCCTGAGGATTGGAGGGTGGCTAATGTAACCCCACTTTTTAAAAAAGGAGGGAGAGAGAAACCGGGGAATTATAGGCCGGTTAGCCTAACGTCGGTGGTGGGGAAACTGCTGGAGTCAGTTATCAAGGATGTGATAACAGCACATTTGGAAAGCGGTGAAATGATCGGACAAAGTCAGCATGGATTTGTGAAAGGAAAATCATGTCTGACGAATCTCATAGAATTTTTTGAGGATGTAACTAGTAGAGTGGATAGGGGAGAACCAGTGGATGTGGTATATTTGGATTTTCAAAAGGCTTTTGACAAGGTCCCACATAGGAGATTAGTGTGCAAACTTAAAGCACACGGTATTGGGGGTAAGGTATTGGTGTGGGTGGAGAATTGGTTAGCAGACAGGAAGCAAAGAGTGGGAATAAACGGGACCTTTTCAGAATGGCAGGCGGTGACTAGTGGGGTACCGCAAGGCTCAGTGCTGGGACCCCAGTTGTTTACAATATATATTAATGACTTGGATGAGGGAATTAAATGCAGCATCTCCAAGTTTGCGGATGACACGAAGCTGGGTGGCAGTGTTAGCAGTGAGGAGGATGCTAAGAGGATGCAGGGTGACTTGGATAGGTTGGGTGAGTGGGCAAACTCATGGCAGATGCAATTTAATGTGGATAAATGTGAAGTTATCCACTTTGGTGGCAAAAATAGGAAAACAGATTATTATCTGAATGGTGGCCGATTAGGAAAAGGGGAGGTGCAACGAGACCTGGGTGTCATTATACACCAGTCATTGAAAGTGGGCATGCAGGTACAGCAGGCGGTGAAAAAGGCGAACGGTATGCTGGCATTTATAGCGAGAGGATTCGAGTACAGGAGCAGGGAGGTACTACTGCAGTTGTACAAGGCCTTGGTGAGACCACACCTGGAGTATTGTGTGCAGTTTTGGTCCCCTAATCTGAGGAAAGACATCTTTGCCATAGAGGGAGTACAAAGAAGGTTCACCAGATTGATTCCTGGGATGGCAGGTCTTTCATATGAAGAAAGACTGGATGAACTGGGCTTGTACTCGTTGGAATTTAGAAGATTGAGGGGGGATCTGATTGAAACGTATAAGATCCTAAAGGGATTGGACAGGCTAGATGCAGGAAGATTGTTCCCGATGTTGGGGAGGTCTAGAACGAGGGGTCACAGTTTGAGGATAGAGGGGAAGCCTTTTAGGACCGAGGTTAGGAAAAACTTCTTCACACAGAGAGTGGTGAATCTGTGGAATTCTCTGCCACAGCAAACTGTTGAGGCCAGTTCATTAGCTATGTTTAAAAGGAAGTTAGATATGGCCCTTGTGGCTACAGGGGTCAGGGGGTATGGAGGGAAGGCTGGGTTCTGAGTTGGATGATCAGCCATGATCATAATAAATGGCGGTGCAGGCTCGAAGGGCCGAATGGCCTACTCCTGCACCTATTTTCTATGTTTCTATGTTTCTATGTTTCTCCCTGCTGACAAGCCCCCAAAAGTCACCCTCCCTTGATCTTGCTTTAAGCTTGATGTCATTTTGCAAATCAATTATTTCCATTTTAGTATCACTTGGCACACCAAATACTTGCCGGAATTTGGCTGCTATCTGTTCTATATCGATTGACAGAAATGGGTTTGAAATAAATGCAGCAATATCTTTCATGATGTTTAACTCCCCAAAGCGCCGATCGAACTCTATTGCCAGTTTGTCTAGGTGAGCACAATACTGCTCAGGGCAAAAAGCATTTTTTTTCCTTGATGGCCTGTAACATTTTTTCCAAGTTGGGAAAGTGTGTCAGCCTCCCATTCTTTAAATTTGAAATCCAAACACCGAGCTTAGCCTTAAACGCATTTACTGCGCTTATCATGTGGGTTAGGTGTTGGTCTTTTCCCATGAGCTCGTTGCTAAGTGCGTTTAATTTAGCCAGTAGGTCTGTCAGAAACCCTAAATCCAGTAGCCACGCTTCATCTGACAGCTCCTCGTGCTCCTTGTTTCTTGGTGACAGAAGAGTCTTTATCTCAGGCAGCAAGTCAACAAATCGTTGCAGCACTTTGCCGCCACTCAACCACCGAACATCAGCATGAAGAATTATGTCTCCGTAAGCGGCATCGAACTCATCCAATAACACCTTGAATAAGCGGTGCTGAAGTGCTTTTGCTCGAATCAAGTTTATCTGTTTGACCACCAGTGTCATTACATGAGAAAAGTCCACGATCTTCCCAGCCAAGGCCTGCTGATGAATCACACAGTGATAATCTAGGAAGCTGGGAAAATCAGGGTCATTACGGCACAGTGCTATAAAACCAACACGCACACCGCGCATCAGTAGTAATTGCCACCAGTTTATGAATGGGGATGTCATTTTCACGGATATATTTTTTAAACTCATTGTAAATATCCTCACCTCTCGTTCTCTCCTTCAATTGCAAAAGCGTGAGGAAGTCCTTCTTTGTTGTAAAATCCTGGAAAGCCATTCTGACAAATACAACAAGCTGAGCTGTTTGCATTACATCCAGGGATTCATCGAACTGTAGTGAAAAATATTCACAGAGTGACAAGTCCTTTAACACTTGTCCATCCACGTCCTCTGACAGTGACTCTACCCTCCTTGTCACTGTTTCAGGGCCAAGCCGTATATTATGTGTTGCGGTTGTGATGTCGCTTTTGTTTTTAAAGCCATTAAAAACAGTCTCTGCAGTAATGACCATTGCTTCCTTGAATAAATCGCCATCTGTAAAAGGCTTCTTGTGTTTAGCCAAAAGGTGACTTACACGAAATGATGCTTCAATAGCAGCCTTATTTTGAGCAGCATGTTTTGTGAAAAACGATTGCTGGGCCTTCACCCTGATTTCAGCTCCTCAACTTTCCAGGCACAACTTGCACTCTTTGGTGGGGTAGGTGTCTTTAAATTTCTGGTGGTTGGTGTTGTGGTGCCGCTCCAGATTCCCTATTTTAGTCAGTGCTTGTGTTTGGTGGCACGACATACATACACACTTGTCTTTCATCAAGGTAAATAGAAATTCCTCTTCCCATTCTGGATGGAAGTTGTATGTTTTCGCCTTCTATCGTGGAGCCTCCCCCATGCTAGCTAGCTACCTTGCAGGATATCACCAGCGAGTGCCGTATACAGGTGTCCCCCGCTTTTCGAACGTTCACTTTACGAAACCTCACTGTTACGAAAGACCTACATTAGTACCCTGTTTTCGCTAACAGAAGGTGTTTTCACTGTTACGAAAAAAATCAGCACGCGCCCCGAGCAGCCGCTCTCCCCCGGATTTGGAACTGCATTCTCGCCGGCATTGCTTAAACACGGGCCTGTGAGCAGCCGTTTGCAAGATGAGTTCTAAGGTATTGGAAAAGCCTGAAAGAGCTCGTAAGGGTGATACACTTAGCGTAAAACTAGACATAATTAAGCATTTTGATCGTGGTGAACCAAGTAAGGACGACATGAGTTTGGCTTGTGGAAGTTGAGGAAGATGATGTTGAAGAGGTTTTGGCATCCCATGACCAAGAATTGATAGATGAAGATGCTGATGCAATTGGAAGAGGAAAGGATAACAATCAAAACCGAATGCAGTAGCCAACGGACGGAAAGTGAAGTCGTCCAGGAACTGAACATGAAGCAGCTGTGTGAGATTTTCGCTACAATGATAAAGTACGACTTTATTTTTGAAAGGGTACGTCGGTTTAGGGGATATTTGCAAGATGGTTTGAGTGCTTACAAAGATCTGTACGATAGAAAAATGTGCGAGGTTCAGCAGTCAAGCAAGCCTTCCACATCAGCCACAGCAGATGATGAACCTCGACCTTCGACATCGAGGCAGGCAGTCATAGGAGAAGATGAGCTGCCTGCTCTAATGGAAACAGACGACAAGATGACACCTCAGTGTCCCACCACCCCAATCCCCGGGCCATGGACAGATACTGATTCGCGGAGAATGCAGCGGTAGTTGGGAGCACCTTTAAGAAAAAAGCTGAAATAAACATGCTAATTAATTAGGTGCCGCCCGACACGTAAATGTGGGCCCAGATCAGAGGCGATGCAATCAGCACTGATCTGGGCCGACAACTATGTGTCGGGCAGCACGTAATTAATTAGCATGTTTATTTCGGCTTTTTTCTTAGAGATGTGCTGGATGCCTCCCGGCTACCGCTGTACCCCTGCGTGCTTCACGGTTCGGTATCTGTCGGCGGCCTGGAGGGTGGGGACCACTGCACCACCCCAACCCCCCACGACTCAGCCTAACACACCATCATCAGTGTGCTCAGCGCTGACTTCTCGATTCCGGTAAGTGATACTACACTGTACATACATTATTTCTACTTTATATAGGCTGTGTATTTTTACGTGTTATTTGGTATGATTTGGCAGCTTCATAGCTTAGAGGTTACTGGAGAGAGTGTTTTTGCCAACAGCGCTTGCGTGAGATTTTCACTTCAGAGAACAGTGCCGGCAATGATTGTGGAAAAGTATTTCTACTTTATATAGGCTGTGTATTTATCATATTATTCCCGCTTTTACTATATGTTACTGTTCTTCTAGGTTTTATGTGTTATTTGGCATGATTTGGTAGGTTATTTTTGGGACTGCGAACGCTCACAAAATTTTCCCATACAAATAAATGGTAATTGCTTCTTCGCTTTACGACATTTCGGCTTAAGAACTGTTTCATAGGAATGCTCTACCTTCGGATGGCAGGGGAAACCTGTATTGATGTTTGTGACAGTCTGTACTCTTATCTAAACTAATTGGTCACTTTGATGCAGCACAAGCTACACTGAAAATGCAGTTCATGGTGGGGGAGCTACACACATGCGCACTGGGCAGAAAGAACGGAACTAAAACCCTGCAACCCGGAAACAATCTCTCTTTACAAATAGTTTTCAATAGCGAAAATATTGCTATATTACCATTATCCTAATTAGCATTACTTATTTTTATAATGCTCACATTACAACACTATTTGTGTATTTATTTTTCATTTTTTTCGGGATCTACTGGGGAAGTCTCAAAGATTGACCGGTCGATCGCGATCGACGGGCTGGCGACCCCTAACCTTGAACTGACTTTAAAAGCCCTGAGACTATCTCAGACTGTATATTTTCACCATTCCTCAATTTGTACTAATTTCATTTAGTTTATTTTGTTACATAAGTTATCTATCATTTACGTTACTTTTAGTGAACTTGTGTTTGTAATGCACTGTGGTGCTGCAAAAAAAAATCATGGCATTTATATCCTATATATGTAAGCCCAAGACAATGAACTTGAACTTGGAGTGATTACACATACAAAAAAGTGGGAACTGACTATTTCAGATACTCCACCAGTGGAAAGAAGTCAGTTAAGACTACCTTTGGTCTTTGGTTGTTCAATGGAATTTTGCATAATTGACATCGCATCTTCTGCCAGGCAGTCCCAATGTGCAGGCACAATAAGCAGCAATTTTAGTTGGAGGTTTAGCTTCAAAGTTCAAAGTACAAAATAAATTTATAATCAATGTACACATACGAGGGGTGATTGATAAGTTCGTGGCTTAAGGTAGAACTCTACCTTAGGCCACGAACTTATCATTCACCCCTCGTATTGTCACCATATGCAGCCCTGAGATTTGTCTTCCTGCAGGCAATCACAGTAAATACAAGAAAAATGACAGAATCAATGAAAGACCACACCCAATAGGGTCTACAACAATCAATGTGCAAAAAAAACAATAAACAGTGCAAATACAAAAAGAGAAACCAAAGTAATAATGATAATAATACAAATTCATGAATGCAATCACCCCTTACTATAAATACAAGTCTAATCCACTTTTAGAGTCAGAATACCACAAATTATATTATGACCGATCAGTTATCACAGATAGGACAATCCATAATCACCGTCTGCATATAATAATACAGGATAAACAAGCAAGGCAACTTATTTAATGGATATAGCCAATCCAAACAGACATAGCTTACAGAAATCAGGAAGTGAAAAACACCAGGAATAGGCTGAATTAAAAGAGGAAATTGAAAGACTTTGGAACACAAACAGGGTATACATTGTCCTGATAGTAATATTTACAACTGGTGTCATCCCAAAGGCACTTCACAATAGCATTAAACAGTTAAGGCTACACAGCAATATCTATGTAAATTTTCAGAAAGCCACAATACTAAACATTGCTGGGACGCTCCGAAAGTTCCTAGCAATTGACAAATGAGTGTGCTTGGCTATGCTTATACCTCAGGTTTTACCAGCTTGAGTTGAAAAAAAAGTACGACTACTACGACCATCACTACCACCGCTACTACTAATACTAATACTACTACTACTAGTGGTACACTGCTGACTAGGCAGTCAGGCACTGGAAACCCAAAAAATATACTGTCAGCATTCAAAGTAGGCCATCAACACCAGAGTCTGTAACTGCAGTAAGTGTTTCTCAGGGGAGCTGTCCACGTACAACTGAGAGCACTCAAGCAGTTAAGAGAAGAAAGGCACGCATGAAATGGTCATTAGAAGTAAACACATTGATAATGTGTGTATATTACCAAGTAATGGAATTTGAGACTGATTTGAGAAGATACAGGGGCAACCTCTATCAGCAGCTTATAGCACAATGCCATCTGTGCAAGTGAATGCACAACAAATGGCAGATCAACATAGTGATAGTAAAAATAAATGTAATCTCTATAGACATGTTAAACCAAATAAAGCATGAAGTTGCACAAGAGTAGATAGAAACTGACCTAAAGACCATGACAGTATTACGCAAGAAAATAATGCAGCTGCAACTCACCGAAGCACTGATGAAAATACAATTATCTCAACTGCTTCACGGCAAAAGCACTGATCTAGAGCCTCTGCAGAATGCTAACGACAAAGCTGAGTTGACAGACAAAATTATCCCAATATTTAACACCACACTAACAGAGTACATGGGCATTGACCCAACAAAGCTACCCTACATACCAAAACAAAACAAGTCATCAAAGTTTGCAAAAATTGTTAATACTCTCAACAATATTATATTACCACAACATTTAGGAAAACTTGAAACATTTGAAGAACTACACCCAATAACATACTGTGCAGCATTAACGGCAGTGCAGTGTAATGGCTCCAAAACAGAGGCACTCATTAATAGAAACCCAAAGCTGAGGAATGAAATGAGAGCACCGAAATGGCAGAAGAGATTAAAAAACAAAATTGAAACTTTAAGAGCAGAAATAGCCTGCCTAATGGGGTATAAAAAGGATAACCTGAGCAAGAAAGTTAAAAGAAAAGCTAAAAAATGCTAAGGAAATATAAAGCCCATACAAGATACAATCAGCCTAACAAAAGCACTGTGGAGTTTATGGATACACTAAAGCAAAAGCTTGGTGCATACAAAGCCAGACTAAATAGATACATGAAATGCATCGGATGAAAAAAACAGAATTATTAGTTCAGAAACAATAAAAAAAGATTTTAAAAGGACTTTGAAACTAAATTCGATGCACCAAACTTTCACCAACCCTAGCGCAGAATTACCAACAAGCACAGAGATAATGAAGTTTTGATTTAATGTCTGGTCAAACAGGGTGACACACAATCAAGAAGCAAACTGGATTAGGGAGGAAAAAGAATGCGCACACACGATCGAAGAAATGCAAATACCTGAAGTTACAATGGATATGCTGAAAGAGGTTATAAAAATACCCACAACTGGAAAAATACTGGCAGTGATAATATTCATAATTATTGGTATAAAAAATTTTCTTGCCTTCATCTGTGCCTACTGATGCATATCAACAACTTTCTTCAAAATCCTGAAAAAGTCCCTGAATTCTTGACAGAAGGTAAAACAGATCTTTTACCTTAAGGGGAAATCACAAATGAGCCATCGAACTATTATCCTATAATTTGTTTACAAACTATATAAAAAATTGTAACATTGTGTATCTCGCAACTAATCACCACAACATTTAGATAACTTAGTTAACACAATATACTTACAAAAGAGCAGAA
Organism: Mobula hypostoma; assembly: GCF_963921235.1. Classification (NCBI taxonomy): domain Eukaryota; kingdom Metazoa; phylum Chordata; class Chondrichthyes; order Myliobatiformes; family Myliobatidae; genus Mobula; species Mobula hypostoma. The sequence goes on from NC_086110.1 coordinate 42,658,571, forward strand.
TGTGAGGATATGAAAGGATGTAAAGAACAACTGATAATAGATTCCATAATTCTAAATCAAGCTCTGCGGAAAAGCAGAAATCTTTCATGTTGCTATATTGACTACCAAAAGGCATTTGACTCTGTCCCACACTCATGGTTAATAGAAGTTCTCAATATATATAAACTACACCAATACTTGTGAAATTCCTGCAACATCTGATGAAGCATTCGCATACTATAATCACCTTATCTATTAACACCCAAAAAAGAACAACCACCATTATCAAAATAAACCAAGGCATTTTCCAAGGCAACTCTCGAAGTCCACTATGGTTCTATCTAGCTTTAAACCCGCTCTCTAATTGACTGAATTGGATGAAAATAGGATACCAAATCAGAAACAATGAAATGAGCTCTACTTTAATGCACCTTCTATACATGGATGATTTGAAATTATATGCTCATCCATCAGTTAAGATAAAGCAATTAATTCAAATTGTCAAACTGTTTTTGAAAGATATAAACATGAACTTTGGACTGGATAGGTGCAGGACATTAAACATAAAGAAAGATGCAATAGCTCAAATAGAATATAAAACAGAGCAGCAGAATACAATGCAACCAATGGGACGAATGGATGAATATGAAACATATAAGTAAGTATCTGGGCTGTTAACAAGGAAGAAAAGTAGATCATAGTGCAATAAAGGAAAAACTTTTAACAGAATTTACTTCAAGGCTTAAGAAACTCTGCCAAACAGGGTTCAGCAGTAAAAATAAGACAAAGGCAATAAATACTTTCGTTATACCTATAGTAATGTATTCTTTTGGCATAATATCGTGATCTGAAACCGATCTGGAAAATTTACAAAGAGAAATAAGAACTGAAATGATAAATTTCCGAAAACATTCTGTACATTCGAATGTGCTTGGATTAGCACTAGCTAGGACTGAAGGGGGGAGAGGAATAATAAACATTAAAAATCAATACAACAGTCAGATAAAACTTCTAAGGATGCTTCAATTAAAACAGGATTCAGCACTCCCCACAAGCATATGCAATTCCGATAAGAAGAATACACCACTAAACTTAAATGAGAGCACAACCCAGAAAAATGAAGGCATTATCACTATTGAAGACAAAGTTGACCAATGGAAGAGCATCCTACGATCTGAGCAGACCAGATGTCGACAAGGAATCGTCGAATACCTGGCTCAAAGTTGGAGACCTCTTCCTAGCACCGGGGGGTTCCTTGTGGCAACATAGGACCTGGTACTTAATGTAAAAGTTATCAAAAATACATAATTAAAGACCAACAAGTTCAAGATGATAAATAGGAAAATGCCAAGTGTTGTAATGTGAACATTATTAAAAGTAAGTTAATACTAATTAGGATAATGGTGGGGGGGTTTACTTCTGTTCTTTTTACTTCCGGTGTGCTTTGTATATAGTGTCCCTGCCATGCTGTACGGGTTATGAAAGCCTTTGTATATACATATCGGTTTTGACGTTCGAGATAAAGTGGTTTCTTCAGGCATGAATTTGTCGAGTGTGCCTTTTTCAAAGCAGAAGTTACCACACCGAGGAAAAACCAGAAACAATGCAACACATTACAGGATCCTGTAGCAGTGCAACATAACCTGATTATTTGCACAGGTATAATCATGTGGCAAACGTCATTAACCAACATCTTGCTTTAAAGTACAAACTCAAAAGAAATCACAGGTTACTATAAATACAAGCCTGATCCAGTTTTAGAGTCAGGATATCACAAATTATGTTATGACTGATCAGTTATTACACATAGGACAATCCATAATAACCATCCAGATATAATAATACAGGATAAAGAAGCAAGAACAATTTATTTAGAACATATAGCCTTTCCAAACATATGTAACTTACAGAAATAAATAAGTGAAAAACATCAGAAATATGCTGAATTAAAAGAGGAAATTAGATGTCTTTGGAACATGAACAGGGTATACATTGTCCCTATAGTAATATCTACAACTGGTATCCTCCCAAAAGCACTGCACAATCCCATTAAGCAATTAAGCCTACACAACAATATTTATGTAAATCTTCCAAAAGCCAGAATACTAAACGCCGCTAGAATAGTTCGCAGGTTCTTAGTAGTTGAGAAATGAGTGTGCTTGGCTATGCCCGTGCCTCAAATTTTACCAGTTAAGCTGAGAAAAAATAAAAATAAAAATAATAATATAAATAAATAGGCAATTAATATTGAGAACATCAGATGAAGAGAATGGCTTAGCCATTCAACTGCACTAATTTGGGCACTCCTTGTGCCAGTATTTTATTGTTATTGTAAATATTTTTTAAATGTCTTCTGCTAGTAGTGATATCTTTCCATGAAACAAATGCATCAGTTTCTTTGTTTTTGTCCACTTTAACTGAGTTGATCTACTCACATCCACGTACTGAATGCCTGCTGTTTCTGCTGACTATTTGCTCTGATATGTACTGGCTTTTATGTACACAAGATTCATGAAGACCCAGATAACAGATTTTGTGAACTACTACCAGATTAAAAATGCAGAAAAATGGGAAACCTGGACACTCATAATTTGAAGTGTGATTTTAATATTTTAATATGATGCCAGAAATGGAAAATTCCACAAGGTGCTGAGAAGATTCCCAACTGATGCATAGGCTTTGCATGCCGCAGGCAGTTCTGACAAATGACCTCAGATACTCTGAGTGAGGTGCCCTTTTGGCACCAGGGGGTTTATTTTCAGCAGTTGTCATAGTCAGACCCTAGCAGAAGCACTCAAATTCTGAGCCGAGAATAATGGCGATGCCCAACAACCACTGACTGTCCACCTGTGTAGCCAAGGTAGTGATAGCTTATTTTTCAATGTACAATACATGTATTTGTTTAATGTACACTTACTTAAAATATTGTATAAGACTATCTTTGGGATATATACATCAGAATCAGGTTTATTATCACAGGCATGTGTTGTGAAATTTGCTAACTTAGCAGCAGCAGTTCAATGCAATACATGATAAATATAGAAAGAAAAAGATCAATTACAGTATATGTATATTGAATAGTTTAAAAATAGTGCAGAAACAGAAATAATATATATTAAAAAAAGTGATGCAGTGTTCAGGGGTTCAATGTCCATTTAGGAATCATCTGGCAGAGGGAAAGAAGTTGTTCCTGAATTGATGACTGTGTGCCTTCAGGCTTCTGTACCTCCTTTCTGATGGTACCAATGAGAAGAGGGCATGCTCTGGGTGATAAAGGTCCTTAATAATGGATATCGCCCGTGTGAGACACCATTCCTTGAAGATGTCTTGGATACAACAGAAGCTAGAACCCAAGATGGAGCTGACTAATTTTACAACTTTCTGTAGCTTCTTTTGGTCCTCTGCAGTGCACTCCCCATACCAGACGGTGAGGCAGCCTGTCAGAATGCTCTCCACAAATATAGCAATATAAGTTTTCTGGTGTTTTAGGTGACAAATCAAATCTCTTCAGACTTTTAATGAAATATAGTCACTGTCTTGCCTTCTCTCTAGCTGCATCGATATGTTAGGACCAGGTTAGATCCTCAGAGATCTTAACACCCAAAAACTTGAAATTGCTCACTCTCTTCACTTCTGGTCCCTCTATGAGGATTGGTTCATGTTTTTTACTGATTTTGAGTGCAAGATTGTTGCTGCGACACCACTCTACAGCTGATATATCTCACTCCTGTACGTCCTCTCATCTCCATCTGAGATTCTAACAATGATTGTATCATCAACAAATTTATAGATGGTATTTGAGCTAAAGCTAGCCACACAATCATGCGTACAGAGGGAGTAGAGCAGTGGGCTAAGCACGCACCCTGAGGTGTGCCAGTGTTGATCGTTAGCGAGGAGGAGATATTATCACCAATCTGTACAGATTGTGGTCTTCCAGTCAGGAAGTTGAGGATCCAATTGCAGAGGGAGATACGGAGGCCCAGGTTCTGTAGCTTATTGATCAGGACTGTGGGAATGATGGTGTTAAATGGTGAGCTATAGTCAACAAACAGCATCCTGATATAGGAGTTTGTATTTTCCATGTGATCTAAGGCCATGTGAAGAGCCGTTGAAATTGTGCCTGCCATTAATCTATTATAGTGATAGGCAAATTGCAGTTGGTCCAGGTCCTTGCTGAGGCAGGAGTTCATTCTAGCCATGACCAACCTCTCAAAGCATTTCATCACAATAGATGTGAGAGCTATATATAAGCTGTATATGTAATGTAAGTGGATTTTGTGCTTAGTCCCATCTGCAAACTATCTCATTATAAGATGCAAGTATTCCAAAATCTGGAATAATCCAAAATCGGCAAACACTTCCGGCCCCAGATATTTCAGAGAAGAGTTGATCAAACGGTATTGGTCTACTTGCTTCATTCAATGCCCCCAATGCCCCCATCGGATTAACACACCTGCTTTTAATGGGGTTCATCAATCACATTGTAACATTTGCCCATCCCACAAAGACATAGTATTTTTTCAAATGATTAAAGAGTAGCAGAAATATATTAATATCAAATACTCATAAAATGCTTATTTCTACTTCACATTTTGTTCAAAGTAGCATTTTTATCCCATTGGGCAGATGTTCTGATTGGTTTTGCTAAATGCATTCATTTTCATCAAATTTGGATGATGTGAAATTGTTAATGGAAAATTGAAGATTGGAAGTTCTCCAACGTTATTGCCAACCTCAGACTTTCTTAAGCAACTTTGGACACATTATGTTATTGTACAAAAATGACACATTTCACTTGGCATGGAGAAAACAGACACTGCCAAAGTAAATGTACTAAATATTTCTCCTGGAATAATTTCCATGTTGCCAGTTTTAGTGAAGCTAAAGAGGTGATTGACATATCTTAAAATTATTTACTTAAAAGATTTACACCTACAGGTAGTCTAAATGAATAAGATGCAAAGTAGTATGCCTCTCCGCAGAAAATCGGGCATTTAGATTTTAAGTCTATTTATCACTTTTAACTCAATTTGTACATTGTCAGGAACTAGAGTATTTATTGTCAGAAAATTAATCAACAAATTATAAGGGGAAAATGTGCACAACACTTTGCTAGGTAACTTAATTGAATAGTGTTTTCATCATTTGTTTTATGTATTTGCAGAACTGCATGATAGCTACTGCCTTGTGTAGCTGGACCCTAGACTTCCTGTCAGATCGCCAGCAGGAGGTAAGAGTGGGCTCTTTCACCTCTGCCCCTCTGACGCTCTACACAGGAGCTCCTCAGAGCTATGTACTAAGCACCCTCCTTTACTCTCTGCATACCCATGACTGTGTCGCCACCCACAGCTCCAATCTGCTAATTAAATTTGCTGACAGCACTACACTGATTGGCCTAACCTAGAAACATAGAAACATAGACAACCTACAGCACAATACAGGCCTTTTGGCCCACGATGCTGTGCCAAACATGTACTTACTTTAGAAATTACCTGGGGTTACCCATAGCCCTCTGTTTTTCTAAGCTCCATGTACCTATCCAGGAATCTCTTAAAAGACCCTATCGTATTTGCCTCCTCCACAGTCACCAGCAGCCCATTCCACACACTCACCACTCTCTGCGTAAAAAACTTACCCCAGACATCTCCTCTGTACCTGCTTCCATGCACCTTAAAACTATGCCCTCACGTGGGAAAAAGCCTCTGAATATCCATACGATCAATGCCTCTCATCATCTTATACACCTCTATCAGGTCACCTCTAATCCTCCATCACTCCAAGGAAAAAAGATCAAGTTCACTCAACCTATTCTCATAAGGCATGCTCCCCAATCCAGGCAACATCCTTGTAAATCTCCTCTGCACCCTTTCTATGGTTTCCACATCCTTCCTGTAGTGAGGCGACCAGAACTGAGCACAGCACTTCAAGTGAGGTCTGACCAGGGTCCTATATAGCTGCAACATCACCTCTCGGCTCCTAAACTCAATCCCACGATTGATGAAGGCCAATACACTGTATGCTTTCTTAACCACAGAGTCAACCTGCGCAGCAGCTTTGAGTGTCCTATGGACTCAGACCCCAACATCCCTCTGATCCTCCACACTGCCAAGACTCTTACCATTAATACAATATTCTGCCATCATATTTGACCTACCAAAATGAACCACATCACACTTATCTGGGTTGAACTCTATCTGCCACTTCTCAGCCCAGTTTTTCATCCTATCAATGTCCTGCTGTAAACTCTGACGGCCCTCCGCCCTATCCATAACACCCCCAACCTTTGTGTCATCAGCAAACTTACTAATCCATCCCTCCACTTCCAGATCATCTATAAAAATTAGGGGCCCCAGAACAGATCTCTGAGGCACACCACTGGTCACCAACCTCCATGCAGAATATGACCCATCTACAACCAAATAATATTTATTTCACATTTGAACGGAGACATGACATAAAGATTTTTACTCCTCATGTATTTGAAGGATGTAAGTAATAAAGGCAATCCAATAATGACATTTGTCCAAATGAAGTGACTTTAATAGCTAGGTTATCTTACAAATAGTTTGTTGCTAAGTACTGTGAGCCATGCACTGTATATTACTGAGAAATCAAATTGGGTTGCTGAAGTATGAGCCAATGGTTATTATCCATTGCTGCATATCCCTTCCTGTAGATGCAATTGTGATCGGCTGTTGCAGCTGATATTGTTGCAAATCTCAGCTATGACTGTGTATCGAACTTTAAAATGCAAACCCTGATGCAAAGGATTTGCTGCACTGTTGATATGGAAAGTCTGTAATCATGATGTTTGATACCTCAGTCTGTGAGATTGAAAATTGATCTGGCCAAGGACTTACACTGAGTCCCATCTTGAGTCATTTCCATGAGATGCACAGGACTCACGTCAACCTACTATAGATGTTTATTGAAGACATTATTACTACAATTCGTTTTCTCTTTGAACTGGATATTGATTATTGTATCTTTGAACTGGATCCAGTTTTATGGTAGATTGCCTTTTAATTGTAAGTATCACCCAGTGATTGGTGAAGTTGCACCTTGTGGTCAACATGCTTAAAATTTGTTGTGTAATGCTCTGTTAAGCTTTGAGCTCACTTGGTATGAACTGGCTATCGGCAGATTGAGCTCTTACAAGTTCATGTTCTGTCCACTATTCTTCATCATGCAAAGCTCTGGAAATTCTGTTGTTGTACATATATCATTATTATGTGATAGCACAGAAACGGGCAGGCTTTCCTCCCTCAGGTTAGGTGAGAATAGAACTAAAGGTCATAAGTTTAGGGTGAAAGGTGCAATTTTTAAGAAAAGTCTGAGGGAAAATTCCACCTTCTGAGGGTGGTGAGAGTGCGGAACGAACTGCCAGTGGAAATGGTCAATGCAGATTCAATTGTAATATCTCAGAGAAGTTTATATGGGTACATTGCTGAGAGGGGTATGGAGGGCTATGATCTGGGTGCAGGTTGGTGGGACAAGGCAGAAGACTGGGCTGGTACAAATTAGATGGGCTGAAGGGCCTGTTTCTGTGCTGTAGCACTTTAAGACTCTAAACTTCCAGAGCAGCCTCCCATGTGTAATCTTAAGAAAGGCCTTACTGAAGTCCATGTAAACTACATCTACTGCCCTGCTCTCATTAACGTTCTTGGACACCTCATCAAAAAAAAAACTCAATCAAGTTCGTAAGGCATGATCTTCCATGCACAAAACCATGCTGACTATCTCTAATTAATCCTTGTCCTTCCAGATATATGTATCTCTTATTGTCTCTCCAGTAACTCATCCACCACAGATGTTAGACTTATCGACCTATAATACCCAGGTTTTCCTTTGCTGTCTTTTTTAAATAAAGGCACAACAATTATTACTCTCCAGTCTGTTGGCACATCACCCATGGATAATGATGATGCAAATGTCTCAATCAGGGCTCCGAACATTTCTTTAGCTTCCCACAGCATTCTTGAATAAATCTGGTCATGCCCTGGAGATTTGTCTACCTTCATACCTTTTAAGACATCCAGTACCTTCTCAACTGTAATGCAGACTATTCCCCAAACGTCCCCATTTACCTTTTCTTAGTTACAAAGTCTTCATGTCTTTCTCCACAGTAAAAACAGAGGAAAGATGTTCATTAAAGACCTAGGGCTCCAAACAAAGGTGTTCCCTTTGTTCTTTGAGAAGACCTGCATTCACTACAATTACTCTTACCCCTCAATGTATTTATAACATTTCTGTGGATTTTCCTTAACCTTCTCTGCCAAAGTCATCTCATGAACCTACTCTGCCCTCCTGATGTCCTCCTTCTGCATTCTTTATACTCTTACAGGGATTCACTTGATCCTTGCTGCTTTCTTTTTCCTAGACAGGACCCCAGTAATCCTCACCATCCATGTTTCCTAACTCCTATCAGCCTTGCTCTTCACTCTCATGGGAACATGCAGACCTTGAGTTCTCACCATCTCACCTTTAGAATCCTCCCACTTGCCAGTGGTCCCTTTGCCCTCAAACAACCTTCTCCAACCAATTCCTGTCTAAAGCTGTCAAAATTTGCCTTGCTCTAATTTAGAACTTGAACTTGTGGATGGTTTTGCTCTTTTCCATAACTATTTTAAAACTTACGGAACTCTGATCACTGGTGCCAAAGTCCCCCACTGTCACCGCAGTACTTACCCTCCCCTGTTACCCAAGATTATGTCAATCACCCTGTAAGTTTTGTTCTCCTAATTTTCCTTAACTATTTGGAAGCAAATAGTACAATCCCAACTGTCATGTGACCGGCAACAATGAATATAGAATTGAGTCAGGTTTTATAAAAACAGACAAACATTTATTAAACTCTGCTCAATATTAATAAAAAGATAAACAAACGAAAACCTTAACCGGAACTAAACTGCTATGCGGCCATTTAACAAACCGCCACTCAGTACTAGTTGTTAAAGCGATAAATGAGAACACAGTCTTAAAGTGGTAAATTAGAACACAGTTCTTAGAATGGTAAATTTTAAAGCCCAAGAGATTTATACAGTCATTTGGGAGAGACTTTCCTGAAGTGAAGAATTCCTCGAAGACATGACGTTACTGCCGATCCCAGCTGGAACCTGCCTTATCCGCAGGATTCATGGACGACGGAAATAAAATGGTTTGAAGGCACTGACCATTTTCCTCTGTAGACTAGATACTGCACAACCTTTTCTGCTGCTTTTAGCAGAGGTTATCTCATGCAGATCACTCTTACTTGAACAAATTCAATAATGGTCGATCCTCTCCAAAACTGCCGAACAACTCCTTCAGGTTCACGTCTTCACTCTCCAATACTACTGCAAGGGTACATCAACAAAATCTGGCAGCTATTGGTGAAACTGCCGGCCCAACACTTCTGTACCTTACAATAGACAGTAAAACTCCGTTTTAAAATTAAACTGCAATATAAGGCAAATAAGCAGCGTAGCGGAGTATCTGTGATGATCTAACTGAAAACTAATTGTATCACCAGAGGTCTACCCTCATATACCTGGTGAGAACAGGTCATCACATGACCTCACATTGGCGGGAAAATTACATCATGTGACCTCCGCAAGACCATTACATCATCCTCATAAGACAGTCACAAGATATCCATGAAGTATGTAACACAACAATGTTATGTCCCGCTTGGTGGCGCAATAATATCAGCTCCGGACTCCGGAGCGAAGGTTCCCAAGTTCAAATCCAAGTCAGGTTGAGCGTCCAGCTAGCAATTCAGCTTCGTAAAAACAAGAATAGCTTGCTACGGAAACACCATCATGACAGTGCCCTGATAACTTCACTGCCGAGTTAAGGGCTATGCTTCTTCTTCTTCAACAATGTTATCATTTTCTTCTTATTTCTCAGCTCCACACATAAAGCCCTATCAAATGCCTCTCATTTACCTCCTGATGCTGAGGACCCCACCACTTGGACACTTGGACCCTTGCACCAAGGAGGCAACACACAATTCCAGAGTCCCTTTTGTGGCCACAGTACCTCTTGGCTGCCTCCCCTGACCATTGTGTCCCCTATCACTAGCATATTTCTGCCACCCTTCCCTGCTGAGACTCAGAGCCAGCGTCCTTCTGAACAGCCATCCCATAACGCCCGTGCTCCTCAACCCTCAACACCACCAACAGTATTCAATATACACGTACAGACTGCTGGAGGAGCCCAGCAAATTAGGCAGCATCAGTAGAGGGGGGATAAACAGTTGACATTTCGAACAAAGGCCCTTCATCAGGACCAGCCAGGAAAGACTTCCAGTGCCATATGCTGGTGAAGGTAAGAATAAGAGGATATGCAGAATAAGAGGGAGGAGGAGAAGATGGCGGCGTGATGCAGCGCATGTGGTCACTCCAGTGAATGATATCTGTAATCTGTCAAGTAGGGTACCGTGCACAATTCTGATTTGATGGAGACAGACGTGAGAGTACGGAGGAACACCTGGAGAAACTTCTGAAATGCCCACTTCGCTGCCGCTGCTACTGTGTGGTCCGGAATCTCTGGAGGAGAAGGCCCCGAATCCTCGGCTTTGCTTGTTTTGGCGGCCGGGGCTGGTCGGAGGCTCAAAGTTTTCGGATGGACGGACACGGTGTCGGCTGTTGTCGGGTGCTTCCAATGCATCGGCAGTTGTTGGTACCTGGAGGTTTATGGCAGAGAGTTTCTCCCTTTTGCCGACTGCCATCGGGGACTCGGGAGTCAATCGGGACTTTGAGACTTTTTTTTTACTGTGCCCATGGTCTGCTCTTCATCAAATTATGGTATTGCTTTGCACTGCTGTAACTATATGTTATAATTATGTGGTTCTGTCAGTGTTAGTCTTTGGTTTGTCCAGTTTTTCTGTGATATCAATCTGGAGGAACATCGTATCATTTCTTAATGCATGTATGCATTTCTAAATGACAATAAACGAGGACTGAGTGTTCTCATAATCTAATATGGCAAATGAAGGTGAGGGGAGGGGTAGGAGCACAACTTGGCAGGTGATTTGTGAGACCTAGTGAGGGTGAAGGTGGGTGCGTGGGTAGGGGAAGGGGATTGATATAAGAAGCTGGGAGATGATGGGTGGAAGAAGCAAAGGGCTGAACCCTCCTCACTCCCAACCTGCTTATTCTTGCTTTTGCTTCCTTCCTTTCCAGTCCTTATGAAGGGCGTTGGCCCGAAACATCAATTCTTTATTTCCCTCAAATAGATGCTGCCTGCCATGCTGAGTTCCTCCAGCAGCTTGTGCGAGTTGCTCAGGGTTTCCAGTATCTGCAGACTCTCTTGTGTTTATACAAAACCTGGCTTATTTTTGAGGGCATTGGCCACACCACAGGGGAATCCTGCTCTACCCGCCTACTCCATTTTCTTTTCACCTTGCTAAGTCTCATGTTTATCAAACTCTCAGCATCTCAGATGGTCCTGAGTGCATCCAGTTCCAACTCTAGCTCCTTTGCATAGTTACGTCCTCTAGGACACTAGATGTCTCCTTGATCTCACACATCCTGTAGGTGGAGCATGCCACTGTCTTATCTGAATTCTCTAAGGCTAAAATGGAAATTCAAGAAACCTTAACTGCACTATTGCTGCCGAAGCGTCATGAGCCAAACCCTCTCAACTCAACACTGGCCCACTGAACAATGGCTGTTCTGCTTTATTTTTATTGGCTGATGTGTCTCACAATTTGCTGATAATAAATGCTCTTCCTGAAATCTTTTTCCAAAATAGTCATCGGGATCAATGTAGTATGAGGATGTTTTTTACCTCCTCCCTTCTTCTCTCTTTGTCTGTGACTTATACATGGTATTCATACAAGTATGGTTACTTTGAACCTCCAAATTGAAAGATAGTTTGAGTAGTTGTGATGATGATATCATGAAGAATGGTAGACTTGGGTCACTATAATGAAAACCTGCATTACTCTGTTCTTTCTGATTATGGTAATAAAATACTCCACCTACTTAACTAACTTCTGTTTTGCAATTATGGATTATTAATTACAGTTTTACTGCAGCTCAGAGCTGCTCAGATCACCATGAAGACAGAAATAGAGACAAAAAGAAATAAGCTCTCACACTTAAAACATGAATAGGCTTGTTCTGCTCTCTGAGTCCAATTTTAAGCACCAATAGATGGTGATAATGTTATGGTATGATTACTAGTCCAAAGTAATGTATAAACGTCCATCACATTGTCTGGAATTGTCCACTGCTGATTTTTGTGTCCCAATGGATGAATCAAAAGGGTTGCACTAGCAAGCAAATAAAACTGGAGAGAGAAAGAGCAGTCTTGTCTGACTCTAGCTGTGAGCAAAAAACTCTCTAACTCTTTTCTTGGATTACATTGCTGATATTGGTAGAGGCCTCCCCTTGGATCTAATCATGGATTCCTTCCTGAACTCGTGAACTATCACAGTGGTGAGCCTGTCCATAATGTACATGTGGGATATTCTCTTGAAAACTTTCTCCTGGTCTAGGCTACTCACAACAGCAGATGCATTGGAACATTGCCATTTGCAACTCCTTTTCCAAGTTGCATGAATTTTGATTTGGAAATAAAGCTATTCCTTCAACTTCACTTGATCTAAAATCTCAAACTGCATTCCAAGTGAACTGTGAGTGCCCTTCAAAGGCGGACTACAGTGGTCCAAGAACACAGGTGCCTCTTGTTTTCTAAGTAAATCAAGATGGGCTATGACACCAGTGTTACAGTCATACATTAATGTGTACATTTGTGTGCAGATTTTCAAAAATTCAAACTTCTCTAGATGTGTAATGGAGAGTATATTGACAGGCTGCAGCACAGCCTGATATGGAAACACCAATGCTTTTGAATGGAAAATCCCTCAAAAAGTAGTGGACAAGGCCTAGTCCATCGCAGGCAAAGCCCTCCCCACCTTCAACACACCTACACGAAGTGTTGTCTCAGGAAAGCAGCATCTGTGATCAGGGACCCCCACCACCCAGGACATGCTCTCTTCTCACTGCTGCCATCAGAAAGAAGGTATGGGAGCCTCAGGACTCACACTACCAGATTCAGGAACAGTTAGTACCCCTCAGCCCATCAGGCTCTTGGACCAGTGGGGATAACTTCACGTGCCGCATTATTGAAATAGTCCCTCAACCTATGGACTTCCTTTCAAAGACTTCATCTCATGTTCTCGACATTTGCTGTTTATTTATTTATTATTATTATTATTACTTTCTTTTTGTACTTGCTCAGTTTGTTATCTTTTGCACACTGGTTGAATGTCCAAGTTGGAGTGGTCTTTCATTGATTATGGTTATTATTCCATTATGGATTTATTGACCATGACCTCAAGATAACGTATCTAAATATGGTGACATATACAGTTAGTACTTTGACAATAAATTTACTTCAAAGTTTTGAACTTTTAATTCCTTTCTGACCAAGTGCAAGGTGCTGTACAGAGTTCTGAGAAACCCATGTTTCTATGTGCACAAAGAATAATATTCTTAATGAATTATCCTGAGACTCTGGACAGGTGATATCTTGTCTTTAATGATGAATGCCTTATAGTGAAATTTTGTCTTAAAGGACCCAAGGCCAAAGTTACACTCAAAAGGGATTTGGTTACCAATTTTAAAATTCTTAATGATTAAAGCACATATCAGACTTCTTCAGAGTTGCCTTCAGAATGATGAAGGAAGTTCTCTGCTGAATAAATAAGATCTGTCTTTTTCCCCAAGTATTTGCATCAAGTCTTAATTTGTCATTTTAGTACATATTGTTAGTTCATTTCACAGCTCCCCTCACCTATTCCAAATTCACACTCTCTAAATCACCACCCTCCACTCTCTGACCTTCCACCCTCCTAACTTTACCATCAAACCTGCAGGAAAGAATGGTACCACTGTAGCCTGGCAGAATGACATCTACCTTGCAGTGGCCAGACAGCAGCTCTCAGCCACCTCTTAATTACCCATGAACCAGGACCCCACTGTGAAGCACTGTCCCCCATACCATCATCACCTTCAGAGGTTTCCCTTCTACAGTCTCTATTGTTCCCCAACCTGCACTGTCTGTTTCTACCTCTTACCCATGACTCATAAACCTAACTGCCTTGTTCGGCCTATTGTCTGTTCCTGCCCTACTAAATTCATATCCTTGTATCCCAACTTCAGTTCAGTCCCTCCCCCACCTACATCATTCACGACACTTGGCATGCTCTCCATCACTCCATCTTTCAGTTCCCTGGCCCAGACTGCCTCGATTTCGCATTGGACTTCCAGTCCCTGTACACCATCCTCTAGCAGAAAGGCATCAGGCCTCAACCAGTTTGCCTCCACTACCGCTCTCCTTCATCCGACAGAACTGGTGCTTATCGTCAACATGTTGTCTTTCAGCTCCTCCCATTTTGTGTAGACCACGTCATGGGCCTCAGTTCTGCGTGCCGTTTCATCGGCTGCAAGGAACAATGTAGCTTGTAAATCTACACTGGTAAAGTGCCCACAACTCTCTCTCTGCTGCATTAACAACTGTAATAGTTCAGCTTCCTGCACCCGTGAGGAGCTTGTCGATTCCATCCACTTTACTGTCAATTTTCACCCACTCTCAACTTCTCTCCTCTTTCTTGATCTCTATCTCCATCTCGAGAGACAGATTATCAGTCACCATCTTCTGTAAATCCAGCGACTCCCCAACCAATCCTTCAGGATGAGACGACACTTCAGAGTCTGTGGCGTCATATACTGTATCCGGTGCTCCCGATGTGGCCTCCTGTATATCAGTGAGACCCGACGTGGATTGGGAGACCACTTCGCCAAGCACCTATGCTCCAAGCACCTGATGAAGTGGGATCTCCCAGTGGCCCCCATTTTAATTCCACTTCCCATTCCCATTCTGATATGTTCATCCATGGCCTCCTCTAATGTCGCGATGAGGCTACACTCAGGTTGGAGGACATCATCTTATATTCCGTCTGGGTAGCCTCCAACCTGATGTTATAAATATCAATTTCTCAAACTTCCAGTAATTGCCCCCCCCCCACCTTTCCTTCACCACTCCCCATCCCTTTTCCCCCCTCTCACCTTATCTCCTTGTTGCCCATCACCTCCCCCCGGTGCTCCTCCCCCCTTTCCTTTCTTTCATGGACTTCTGTCCTCTCCTATCAGATTCTCTTTCACCAATCAACTTCCCAGCTCTTTACTTCATCCCTCCCCCTCCCAGTTTCACCTATCACCTTGTGTTTCTCTCTTCCCTCCCCAACCTTTTAACTCAGCTATTTTTCTCCAGTCCTGCCAAAGGGTCTTGGCCTGAAATGTTGACAGTACTTTTTTCCATAGATGCTACCTGGCCTGCTGAGATCCTCCAGCATTTTGCGTGTGTTGCTCGGATTTCTAGCATCTGCAGATTTTCTCTTGTTTGTGATTGGATTACAATTTGACTTCTCATTCCCATTTTGACATGTCTGTGTAAGGCCTCCTCCTCAGCCATAATGAGGCCACATTCAGGTTGGAGGAGCAACGCCACATATCCCATTTGGGCAGCCTCCAACCTGGTGGCATGAATATTGATGCTTCTAATGTCCGGTTATTCCTCACCACTCCCCTTCTCTCTCTTTCCATTCCCCTTTTGGTTTACCTCTCACCCCTTCTCTTCTCCTCAACTGCCTCTCCTCCTGGCCTTTCTTTGATGATCCACTGTTCTCTCCTACAAGATTCCTCCTTCTTCCCAGCTTTTTAACTTCATCCCTCCTCCTGCACCCACCCACCTACCCCCTCCCCTGGCTTCACCTATCACCTCTCACCACCCCCCCCACCGCCTCCTTATTCTGCTTCTGCCTACTTCCCTTCTAGTCCTGATGAAGGGTCTCAGCCCAAAATATTAACTGTTTATTCCCCTCCATAGACGCTGTTTGACTTGCTGAGTTCCTATAGCATTTTGAGTGTGTTGCTAAGATTTCCAGCATCTCAAGATGGCGATATACGGCAACGTTCTGCAGGCAGCTCACAAAACTATTAGCTATTCTAGACATATTTCTGTTGGACTATAATCACTGCAATCCGAAGCCAGTACTTTTCCTTTGCGAGGTGTGCTTTTGAAGTGTCTGAATGATCGGGCATTATTGTGGTCTCCAGAAGGGTTTGGTGAACTGGACTGTTGAGTATGCAGGTACACCTGACTGGAACAAGTGCAAAAAATGAACTGAAGTTTAGCCGATTTAAGTACTGAGCCAGATTACAAAGATTAAGGTGTTGACGCTGAGGGTGGAGGGCAAACTGGTGTTTACCTCACTTCTCCCTGTCAGCCAAGATTCCCCACCTGAGCCCATCCCATTCGACCAATCTCCCTCTCTTCTCACTGCTACCATCAGGTGGTTGGTGCAGGAGTGTTGGGTCCATGCCTGTAGGTTCGGGAGAAATTGTTGCCCTGCAGCCATCGGATCCTGGACCAGCTTCACTCACCTCAGCACTGAACTGGATCTGTGGCTGTGAACTCACTTTCAGGGATTCTGCAGTTAATGTTCTCTGTATTATATGTTCACTTCTTTATTGTTTGCACAATTCGTTCTTTTTTTGAACATTAAATGTTTGTTGGTCTTCATTGTGTGGATTTTTTTTGTGGATTCTATTGTGTTTCTTTGTTTTGTGACTGCCTGCAAGAAGATGAATCTCAAGGTGGTATCTGTTGCATATTTGATGTTTCAGTAATACTTGAGTAATCTTGTGTGTGTGTATATATATATATATATAAAATAAAATATTCTTGATTGTTTAACTAGTTCATTGAGATTTTATGTATAAATACATGAACTGCTCATGGCATCATGCTACCACATGATACATGTGCACCCCACTTAAACTAAACATGAACTAAGACTCACATTTTGGACTCCTGTGTCTTCCTTTGAATTAGTTTAATGTTTTGAAGTTACAAAACATAACAAATTTACTTTGAACTTTGAGCATCTGCAGAATCTCTTGTGTCTATGAAAACTTTTGAGTTCAAGAGCCATGAGGTAATGTTACAGCTATACAAGATCTTGGTCAGACCCCACTTGGAGTACTATGTTCAGTTCTGGTCACCTCAGTACAGGAAGGATGTGGATATAACAGAGAGAGTGCAGAGGAGATTTACAAGGATGTTGCCTGGACTGGAGGGCGTACGTTATGAGAATAGGTTGGGTGTACTTGGCCTTCTCTCCTTGGAGTGACAGAGGATGAGAGGTGACCTGATAGAGGTGTATAAGATGATGAGGGACATTGATAGTGTGGATAGTCAGAGGCTTTTTCCAAGGGCTGAAATGGCTAACACGAGGGGGCATAGTTTTAAGTTGCTCAGCCACACATTCATCTGCCAGATCATGCTATTCTTGCCATCAGTGGTGCGTGGCATGGGCAGCAATCCCGAAATTACTATCCTTGAGGTCACAAACAAGAGAAAATCTGAAGATGCTGGGAATCCGAGCAACACACACAAAATGCTGGAGGAACTCAGCAGGCCAGGCAGCATCTATGGAAAAAAGTACAGCTGACATTTCAGGCCGAGACCCTTCATCCTGCTTTTCAGCTTTCTACCGAGCTCACTATATTTTCTCTTCAGGACCTCTTCCCATTTCATACATAAGTTGTTGGTACCAATATGTACCACAACATCTGGTGCTCAGCCTCCCTCTTTACAATTCTGTGGGCCTGATCCAAGACTTCCCTGACCCTGGCACCTGGGAGGCAATATACCATCTGGCTGTTTCTTTCACATTCACAGAATCTCCTATCTACTCCTCTGATTGTTGAATTCCTGATCTCTACTGCCCTCCTCTTCTCTATCCTTCCCTTCTGAGCCACAGAGCTGAGCTCAGTGCCAGAGACCTGGTCACTGCATCTTTCCCCTGGTAGCTCTTCCACCCAACAGTATCCAAGCAGTACACTTCTTATTGAGGGGAACAGCTATCGGGGTACTATGTATGGTCTGCCTATTCCCTTTCCCTCTCCTGACTGTCACTCAGCTACCTGCCTCCTGCAACACAGGAGTGACCATCTCCCTGTAGCTCCTTTCACCTCCTCATTCTCCTGTGTGAGCTAAAGGTCATCCAGCTGCAGCTCCTGTTTAAAGCGGAGGTTGATATGTGCTTGATGACTAAGGGTGTTGAAAGTTATGGGAAGAAGGCAGCAGAATGGGGTTGAGATGGAAACTAAATCAGTCATGACCGAAACAGTGGAGCAGACTCAATGGGCTAGATGACTTTATTCTGCTCCTATGCCCTAAGGTCAAATGCAGGCAAGTGGAACTAGCCGATACACGTGCCTTGATTGGCATGGTTGAGTCCAGCTGAAAGGCCTGATTCTGCCCTGTGTTATTCTGTGACTCTTCCCTTCCATATTTTCATAATCTTCCATTCATCAATCATTTATGTATTTGACTACCTTGTCCTAAAATATCTCTGATGATCTTGTCTCCACCACCTCCGCCTCTGGGAAAATGAAAAGAGGTAGGGTTGATGATTATGATGATAGAAACATAGAAACATAGAAAATAGGTGCAGGAGTAGGCCATTCAGCCCTTCGAGCCTGCACCGCCATTTATTATGATCATGGCTGATCATCCAACTCAGAACCCTGCACCAGCCTTCCCTCCATGCCCCCTGATCCCCATAGCCACAAGGGCCATATTTAACTCCCTCTTAAATATAGGCAATGAACTGGCCTCAACTGTTTCCTGTGGCAGAGAATTCCACAGATTCACCACTCTGTGTGTGAAGAAGTTTTTCCTAATCTCGGTCCTAAAAGGCTTCCCCTTTATCCTCAAACTGTGACCCCTCGTTCTGGAATCCTCAAACTGTGACCCCTCGTTCTGGAATATACACCGTATCCTCTTCTTCCAACCTCCAAACCAACTAGGAATCCAAAAGTTTAAGCTGAAGGCTGATTGGGCATTTCCAAAATAAAAATGGTCCTCTTTCTTCAAAAATGCATTACCTGACAATGGTCCCAAAGGTGAATCAGAATTTATCCCAAAAGGATCTTTTCAGTAACGTTTACATTTTTACATTAGTTTGCAATTTGCTATTTTGCATAATCCATCCTTTGTAAATTTCTCAATAATTGATACAGTGCAACAAACATATAGACAGCATGCTCCCCCAGGAGACAATTATAATAATGATCAGATGATGTTTTTCATTAATGTTGATTATATGATTACTGGCTGGCTATAACACCGTATCACAAACTCTGTATTGAAGTAACATCATATTTTATCCATACCATTTAACGTTTCATCTAGAAGACAATGCAGCACTTCCTCAATGTTGCACTGGAGTGTGTAATTGTCCACAGTGGGACTTAACCCACAACTTTTTCACTTCAAGGTACAAGACTTATCATTGTTATCAACATCCATTTGCTTTTGGATTGCATATAGTTTTATTTCAGTAGGCAGGAACTGCTTTTTGATCATCCATATTGAAATACAATTATAAAAGGGGAGTGTGAGCACCAACCCACAGTCCTTAATATCATTCCCTTTTTATTCTCCTGATATTCTCCCCAATCCCACCCACCCCCGCTGATTCTACCACTTGAGGGAATTTAAATGGCCAGTTAAACTACCAACATGTAAATCTTTGCAATGTGGGAGGGAACTAGAAAACCTGGAAAAAACCCACATGGCCACAGGGAAACTATGGAAGTTCAGCAGACAGTACCAGATCTTTGAATCAAATACAGGTTGCTGGAAGTATGAGGCAGCAACTCAATTAGCCACGCTGCTATGCTGCCCATTTCTGGTTTTATTTCAGTTACCCAACATCTACAACTTTCTTCACTTCCACTTGTTCTCAAGTTGCATTGTTTTTAACAACCTTTACATGGTAACTTTTCCTTTTCCATTCTTCACGTTACTTTTTACAGCAGTATTATGTGAATTTTGGCTTTTAAATTGTATTTTCTGACCTGGTTGCCCTTTCCTTGTGAACATTTAGAAATTTCCAGGGAATTTATGGAGATTTGCTGATTGTATGCAATTTTCTGTGGTGAGTTTTTATTATAGTTATCCATTGTTCTGTTGGGTGCAGCTGGGATATGTGGAAGGAAGTAGCCAAATTGTGGGAATGGACAATTGCAGGATAAGTGAAATTTTAATTTCTGTAGCCATTTAAAGAAAGTAGAAAAATGGACTATAATTCTTGCACTTTTACAAAGGGCAGAAAAGGCATTTCAATCTGCAATAGCTATGTATGGCATGTAAGCTGTAACCAAGAAAGGTAAAGCAAAATTATGCACCTTATCCTTTCAAGAGGTTGTTTGATGTTGTAAATTACCTCTTGTGCATAGGCAAATCTAGGGATGATGAGGCACTGATTAGTACAAGAAGAGAATAAAAATGGGATTAATATAGTGTTAGTGTAGGTGTTTGGTTGATGATTAGTATGAATTCGGTGAGTGGAATGAATGGTTTCCATGCTTTATCTTTCTATTGCAATGACTTCATCATGACCTAATCTCTCAACTTGCTGCTTGCTCCTCTTCTCCCTCTCCTCAATGCCTGCATCCTCATCCTTTCTGCTGGAGGACTTCAGGAAAAGGCTGAGAATACCGTGGGTAAGTATCCACTCCCAGTTGAAGAATTGTACATGGTAATTAGCAATTGTAGTTGCCCAGAACAGTGGACACTGAGTTCTGAATTTGAAGAGCCAGATAGGAATTTTCCCTAAGGACCTAATGGTCTCAAGGTCATCATTACGAATGGCTCTCTGCTGCACCAACAATCCAAATCAGGTTTACCATCACTGATATCATCGTGAAATCTGACGATTTGTGGCAGTAGTGCAGTAAAGGACATAAACATTATAATAAATTACAAAAACAATATTTAGACAGTGCAAAAGAGGGATAATGAGGTAGTATTCATGGATTCATGGACCTTTCAGGAATCCGATCATGGAGGGGAAGAATCTATCCCTAAAAATGTGGAGTGAGGGACTCCAAGCTCCTTCTGTACCAGCTCCCTCATCATAGTAGTGAAAACTAATGCATACGTTCATATAGCACCTACAGTAGAACCAAAAGCATTTACGACAAAAATATGAAACATATTGGAATGGCAGTCCATCTCATGCAAAGTTCAAAGTAAAATTTACTATCAGAGTACTATACATACATGTCACCACATAAAACCCCGAGATTCCATTTCTGCGGGCATACTTAGCAAATCTATAGAACAGATCAACGGACAACAAACTGTGCAAATACAGATATAAATAAATAGCAACAAATAATGAGCATGAAATAACAAGATAAGAGTCCTTAAATGAGTGTAGTTATCCCCTTTTCTCCAAGAGCCTGATGGTTCAGGGGTAGTAACTGTTCTTGAACCTGGTGGTGTGAGCCCTGAGCCACCTGTACCTTCTACCTGATGGCAGCAGCGAGAAAAGAGCATGGCCTGGCTGGTGAGGATCTTTGATGATGAATGCTGCTTTTCTATGGAAACATTTCATGTAGATGTGCTCAATGGTTGGGAAGGTTTTGCTTGTGATGTACTGGGCCAAATCCACTACAATTTTAGGATTTTCCACTTGAAGGCGTTGATGTTCCCACACCTGGTCATAAAGCAGTCAGTCAGCACACTTTCCGCCACACATCTATAGAATTTTGCCAAGGTTTTTGATGACATATCGAACCTCCACAGACTCCTGAGAAATTAGAGGTGCTGTTGTGCTTTCTTCACGTTTATATTTATGTGATGAGCCCAGAAATGATTGCCTCACTACAGAAAGGATGTGGAAGCCATAGAAAGGGTGCAGAGGAGATTTACAAGGATGTTGCCTGGATTGGGGAGCATGCCTTATGAGAATATGTTGCGTGAACTCGGTCTTTTCTCCTTGGAGCAACGGAGGATGAGAGGTGACCTGATAGAGGTGTATAAGACGATGAGAGGCATTGATCACATGGATAGTCAGAGGCTTTTTCCCAGGGCTAAAATGGGTGCCACAAGAGGACACAGTTTTTAAGGTGCTTGGAAGCAGGTACAGAGGAGATGTTAGGGGTAAGTTTATTACACAGAGAGTGGTGAGTGCGTGGAATGGGCTGCCAGCAATGGTGGTGGAGGCGGATACAATAGGGTCTTTTAAGAGACTTTTAGATAGGTTCATGGAGCTTAGTGAAATAGAGGGCTATAGGTAAGCCTAGTAATTTCTAAGGTAGGGACATGTTCGGCACAACTTTGGGAGCCGAAGGGCCTGTATTGCGCTGTAGGTTTTCTGTGTTTCTACGTTTCTGGAACAGATCTTTTGAGATAGTGACGCCCAGGAATTTAAAGTTACTGACCCTCTCCACTTCTGATCCTCTGATGATTACTGGCTCATGGACCTCTGGTTTCCCTCTCCAGAAGTCTACAAACAGTTGATTGGTCTTATTGTCATTGTGTGAGAGGTTGTTGTTATTACACCACTCAGCCAAATTTTCAAACTCCCTCCTGTATGCTGATTTGATACTGCCCAGTGGTTTTATCAGCAAGCTTGTATATGGTTTTGGAGCTGTACTTAACCACACAGTCATAGGTGAAAAGCGAGTAGAGCAGGGGGCTAAGCACACTTCCCTGCGATGCTCCTGTGCTGATGGAGATTGTGGAGGAGATGCCTTTGCCAATCTGGACTGACTGGGGTCTACAAGTGAGGAAATCCAGGATCCAAATGCACGAGGGGTTATTGAGGCTCAGGTCTTGGAGTTTACTGATTATTATTGAGGGAACGATGGAGTTAAATGCCCAGCTGTAATCAATGAAGAGCATTCTGATGCATGCACCTTTGCTGTCCAGATGTTCCAGGGTTGTGTGAAGAGCTAAGGAGACAGCATCTGCTGTAGCCCTGTTGCTCCAGTAGGTGAATTGGAGCGGATCCAAGTCCTCACTCAGACAGGAGCTGAACTGCTTCAACACCAGCCTCACTGTGCCACTGGGTGATAGTCATTTAGACAGGTTACCACTTGGAACCAGTATGATTGAGCCCTACATGAAGCAGGTGGGTACCACACACTGCCAGAGCAAGAGGTTGAAAATATCTGTGAATACACCAGCTAGCTGGTCAGCACAGGTCATCAGTACTCCATCAGGCACTCTGTCCCGAATGGATGCTTTCCTTGGATTCACTGTCTTGAAGGCAGCCGGCACGTCATCTTCAGATACTGAGACCAAAGTATCATCGAGAGGCATGGGGGTGTGCAATGGTTCCTCCCTGTTCTGGTGGTCAAAGCGAGCACAGAAGGCATTGAGCTCATCTGGAACCGAAGCCCTGCTGTCCCCTATGTCACAAGATTTAACTTTGTAGATGGTTATGGAATTCAAACCCTGCCACAGCTGTCGAGCATCCCTCGTTGATTCCAGTTTAGTCCAGAATCTCAACTTCACCCGTGAGATGACTTTCTGGAGGTCATACCTGGAAAACCTCTTGTAGCTTACCTCACATTCGGGTTTGAATGCCTCTGATCCGGCCCTCAGCAGGCTCCAGATTTCATTGCTCATCCAGGGCTTCTGATTGGGGAAAACTGAATGAGTTCGTGGGGACACACTCATCCACAGCTGTTATAATAAAGTCTTTACCGATCCTGGTGTAGTCATACAGGTCTTCAGATGTGTTCTTTAACACGGCCCAGTCTGCTGACTCAAGGCAGTCTTGTAACCGTTCCTCTGCCTCCTGTGACCACCTCTTATTTGTCTTGATCTCTGGAACCTTGCTTTTTAGGCTTTGTCTATATGCAGGTAGTAGGAGTACAGCTAAATAATTTGAATTGACAAAATGCATTCTCGGGAAGGAACAATAGGCATTCTTTATCATAGTATAGCAGTGGTCTAGTGTGTTGGGACCTCTGGTGCAACAGGTTACACACTGGTGATAATTGGGCAGGATTTCCTTCAAACAAGGTGTAGCTGCACAGACCTAATACCTTCCCGAATTTCCAGGGAACCTCTAAATTGGACAGCAACAGATTTCTTGTGTAAGTAGATGAGGAGTAATTTAAAAGGCATAGTTCCTGAGGATAAAGTGCCATTGGTGTTTCTAAAGCAGGAAACATGACCCAGTTGCTGCAAATAAGCCACAAACAATCTCCTGAGAAGCTCTGTGGGTTGAGTAGTATCTGTGGGAGGAAAGGATTTCAATATTTCAGCTCAATATACTGTGTCAGGATTGGAATTGGAGAGGGATGATGACCCATATATAGTGTAGAGGAGAAGGGGAACGGTGGACTGAGGAGAGGTGTAAGGTGACAGATAGGTTTCATCAGGTAGGGAAAGGACTCACTTCTACGAAGGAGCTTTGCACAATGGGACACAACACTTCCAACAACGTGCCAAGTATCTGGAATATGCTGTTGTCAGGAAATGTAGAGGAGGGCTTGACACAAAAGCAGAGCAGCAGTGATGATTTAGCAGTGAACAGAGTTCAAAAGTTCGAAGTACATTTTATTATCAAAGTGTGTATATACAGCCTTGAGATTTGCCTGCTTACATGCAGCCACAAGAAACCCGAAGAATCCAATTAAAAGAAAGACCAACACCCAATGCGCAGAGAGAAAAAAAACAAATCAGATCAGGTCATGCAAACAGTAAGCGTCAGCGTTCAGAATGAATTTGAGTCCATAAGCCCGAGCTGGGAGCGGCCGGAGTGGGCCCTTAGTCTCGGTCTCGGTCCATCTCAGGGAGGCCAATCACTGCGAAGCTCACAGTCACTAAGCTCAGAGCAGCTGGACATTGCAAAGGCCCAGCCTCAGTGCCAGGGAGAGTGGAGTAAAATGTCATGGAGCAGAACCAGCTTGACCCTTGTCTCTGGTCCTGATGCCTTGCCTTTGGAGTCCATCTAGCCCGGCATTTAAATTGTCCAAACACTGGCTCATCTCCTGAAGCCGGGCTGGACCCCGCCACAGCGATACGCTCTGGCCCATATCCGGCCTGGACACAACCTTTCCAAATCAGCGCAGTGTTTAGGTGGATCAAACCTCGCTCCTGGTTTAGGTGGATACAGCTCCGCTTCAGCTTTTCTCCTACTCTGTCTCCAATTCCGACTCCGACTCCATATTCTCCTGGAACATGCGTTGACCTCACTCCGGTCCTGTCTCACACCCACTTGCCTCGATCAGCCTCCCCTTCGCTCACCTCTTCATTGTTTGCGGTGATTGTTTACAATTTTGAATATAAAAAGTGTTATTAATTGAGGATTTAATCGAACTCCTTGCGTTGAGAACCACCAGTAAGTTGTCAGTAGTGCCATCTTAAACCAGAAGTTTTGATAGTTTACTAGTAAACAATACTTTACTAGTAAACTGCAAAATGACAAGCAACAAGGGAGAAAAGATACTAAACACAACAGACAACAAGGTAACTGAGGTCTTGGAACAATTTGTTGAGACTTGCTGGCTCGTATGATTGTACAAGGACTGTGGATGAGAGCTGACTCGGTCTATAATATACAGAGTTGTAACATTGAGTTAGAGATCCATCAAAGCATTCAGGCACTAGAATCTGAGGCTCCAAGGCAGGAGGTTGACTAGCATGGGGTTGCTCTATCGAGACGGAGAGACGTTTGCACATGGTGAATAGAAATGGTCAATGGTTTCCTGCGACTTCGGACTTGTGTGATCCTGTTGACGGACAACTTCTTTTAGGCAAGCCTATTCAGCTGGGTCACTCGTTGGTTCATTGACCTTGTCAGGAATTGTAGAGGAGGCTTGATCCAAAAGCAGGGCAGTAGAGACAATTTAGCAGGAAATTAGCAGGAAATTTAGCTCTGTCCGCCAGAGAAAGCAGGATCTCCCAGTGGCCACACCTTTTAATTCCACATCCCATTCCCATTCTGACATGTCTATCCACGGCCTCCTCTACTGTAAAGATGAAGCCATACTCAGGTTGGAGGAACAACACCTTATATTCCATCTGGGTAGCCTCCAACCTGATGGCATGAACATTGACTTCTCTAACTTCCGCTAGGCCCCACCTCCCCCTCGTACCCCATCTGTTACTCATTTTTATGCACACATTCTTTCTCTCACTCTCCTTTTTCTCCCTCTGTCCCTCTGAATATACCTCTTGCCCATCCTCTGGGCCACCCCCCCCCCGTCTTTCTTCCCGGACCTCCTGTCCCATGATCCTCTCGTATCCCCTTTTGCCAATCACCTGTCCAGCTCTCGGCTCTATCCCTCCCCCTCCTGTCTTCTCCTATCATTTTGCATCTCCCCCTCCCCCTCCAGCTTTCAAATCCCTTACTCACTCTTCCTTCAGTTAGTCCTGACGAAGGGTCTCGGCCTGAAACGTCGACTGCACCTCTTCCTATAGATGCTGCTTGGCCTGCTGCGTTCACCAGCAACTTTGATGTGTGTTGCTTGAATTTCCAGCATCTGCAGAATTCCTGTTGTTAGCAGGAAACAATCATTTACTAATAAACTGCAAAATAACAAGCCACAAGGGGCCAAAAAACAAGAGAGAACAGATTCTAAACACAACAGTCAACAAGGCAAAACTGAAGGCTAGGAGCAACTGGTTGAGGCTGGCTGATTTGTATGAGTGAGCAATGATTATTCTTATGACTTTTCATGGCGGCTGACAGTTCAACTTAAAGGTGCATTACTGCCACCAACTGGACTGGAGTGTGATGTAGAGAGTTGGGAAATAAAACTCCTACTAGTTCTTTATCAAATGAAAACTAAATTACCCCAAAAACCCTATAGATTGTAAATAATAAAAGATAATATTGTGAATTAAATTAGTCACTTCCATATCGTAGTAAAGTTTTAAATGAAAACTTAGTACTAAGGTTAGTAGTGAAGCCTGCATTTGATTTCTTTCAATATTAAATGTGTACTTTCAAGTTGTAATAGAATGTGTTCAACTGTTTCATAATGATGACAAAATCCACACTCCCCAGAGTGATGTTTTCCAACAAGATAAAAGGAATAATTAAGCATAGTATGCCCAATTCCAAGTTGAGTCAATATAATTCCTCCCCTGCTTGTTTTACTCCTTTCTCCCATCAACCCAACAGCATTGTGCACTCTGTAAAGCTGTCTCCCCTTATTCCCTTTATCCGACAAGTCTTGCCATAATACCTTAATTCTTAACCCAACAACTCCTTAGCTTCTGATTTGCTAAGTGGAAGGTTTGTATCCACAGTTGAATTTTAACACCTTTTTTGGCCAAACGCTCAACCTGCTCATTCCCCTCAACACCTCTGCATGTTGGGATCCAAAAGAAATAGACGTGTAAACCAATACCTTGAATATGAAATAAAGTTTGAAGAGCTTCCAGCAGTAAATCTGACCTTTGCTAGAGTGGCCTGTTTTACGACTGATCAAAACCAAAAAAGAGTGTGAACAAATTACAACTTTGCAAGGACAAAATTCCTCCACCCACTGTAAGCCCAAAATGATGGCAATCAATTCTGCAGTATATATGGATAAATGGTTAGTAAGGCACTTCTTTATTGTTACCTGTAATTCAGATGCAAAAACAGCCACACCAACATTGCTAGCTAAATTATCATTTGACCCATCAGTAAAAATCATTAAGATATCTCAATAATTTTTCTTAACATATTGATGAACCAACAGACTCTAGGACATACCAGGATTCTTGGACTTCATTAGATCATATAACCTAAAATCAAGTAAAGTTATTGGCAAAAACCAAGGTGGGGTTACCAAAAAAGTTGAAGTGTAATCCAGCAAACCCATATTCCTAGCGTGATGAGAACCCAACCACCCAAAACCAAAAGCTCTCTTCTTATAATGTTCCCAACAGTCTTCCAACACACTTTTAACAGGGTGATCATTTCTCCACCCCCTCAAATTAATCCAGTATGTTAACATCTGTGTTATCCTCCACAACTGTAAAGGTTATTGTCCCATTTCACGCAATAAAGTCAAAACAGGAAATGACCTTCCTGCACCACAAACCAGTCTTAAAGCCTGTGCTTGTATCACATCCAAACATTTTAAAGTTGAAGAGGAAGCTGATCCATAAACCACACAGCCATAATCAAGTACAGATCTAATTAAACAAATATAAATTGTCAACAGAGATTTTTGTGCAGCATCCCAAGATTACCCTCAACAGACCTCTGAGGATATTTAGTGCTCCTTTATACTTATCAGTTCTTTTACTGATATGGTGCTTCCATGTCAGCTTATTATTCTGCCACACTCTTCAAAGGTTTGACAATATTGCAAATTAAGTGCAGGTCTATTGATGCTCTTTGTAAGGTTTTAGCTGCTGAAACCTTAAAACCCTATCTACTTGCCTATTGTACCACCTTATTAATCACTAATTGCATCCTATATACAGTTAAATTGAAATTTCTACCTCTGATCCGTAACACTCTATTATGTGCAGAAGGTGATTTACCCACCTCTGTACCTATTTCAGAGAAAATATCATTAATCATAACATTAAACAATAAAGAACTACAAAAACTGCCTTGTGGGGTCCCATTCTCTGTCTCATAGAAGCCCCAAAACAAGGATTGTGGGTGGGATTTGGGTTTAAATAGGCAGCAGGTGATGAAACAAGTGGCAGGTTATTTCTATTAGTTGGGTGGAGATTGGGAGGTGCCTACCTGTGCAGGTTTGACAGCGATCATATATGGCACCAGAAATGTGCTAATTTCTACACCAAGTAGAATTGAAAGTATTTTGTGGTTTATTCAAAAAATGTCAGATTTGAACAGTTTTGCTCTGAAAAATTAAGTACTCAGACCCAATTTCTAAGAAGTAATGTAAACCCACTTTTATCTCCACATATCAATAGGAAATAATGCAGTAACTGTTTTATTATTGTTACATGTACTAAGATACAGTGTAGAGCAAGCTTCTTGCAAGTAGTATAAGTTTTAGTTATATAAATTTTATTGAAAGTGGTTAAAACATGAAGCAATGATCAAAAATTTATTATTCACATCACATCCAAAATTACAAAACATAGATGTTTCCAAATACAAAGCATAAAATGGTGAGATAACAAAATGTGTTCCAGCTTCTAAAGATCTCTATTTGTGTTTTGAAATTTTCATTTTGTACATGATTGAAAAAATCAGTGAGCAGCCTATAGAAGAAATAAGATGCACAAGCAGAGCATAACTTAAGCTGAAGCAATTTTTAAAATTTTTGCTTTTGTTACAGTACCCAGTTTGGGAAAATTAGATTGGAAATTTTCCCTATTTCCTATTGTCTATCTAGATGTTAGTACCTTTCCTACCAAGTGAATGATTTTGAGAATTTTTATAACGTGATGTATTGTCCTGAAAAATAAAAATAAGCATCACAACATTTTGTTTTTAAGAACATGAAGACATGAAAAAGCTGTTGATAATTTACCAGTAATAAATGACATTTATTTGTAAAAAAAATTACCAAACACATTTCAAGGATCTTTGGATTTAAAGTCAACTGAAAAGTTTTGTACTGTGCCTTGTAGAAATTGATCAAGTGGACAGTAATTAAACAAAAGTTTAAAAGGTCAGGATAAGTTTCTTAATTTACTCAGAAAAGGTGTAATTAAGGTCACTAATTTGTGGGTGGGTGCTTTTAATATACCCTTACTACAGTTTACATCTATTTTAGTGGTCTATGCACATGTGAGTCATACGTTGAACTCAGAGCTGCTGTTAATACTACACTTACCAAACTGAATGGGACACTGACATAGACATAAAAACTGTATATTGTGAATGCTGGAAATATAAATGGGAAATCCTAGAAATACTCACGAGATCAGATGGCATTTGTGTAGAGAGAAACCGGATTAACACTGCAGGTCAATTATCTTCAGCCAGAACTGTGAAAAGTTAAAGAGAAACATTTTTATAATGAAGAGAAAGTTGGACGTAGGAAGGTGGAAAAGAATGAACCAAAGGGATGGTTGTTGAAGGATGGAAGGCAGGAATGGCTAAATTTAAAAAAGTAAGAATAAAATTGCAGGATGAAGGAAAATGACAATAAAGTAGATAAATGATTGTCTGGAGCTGACATAAAAACGACAAGTTGTGGCATCTGAAATTACCTTAATGAAGGGCATAATTTGAATCCATAGTTGCATTGAGGTCACAAGGGAACCTGCTCATTTAGTGTAAGTTCAGACAGGCTGGAAGGGTACTGGTTGGGCAAGGAAGCAAATGTCACTCTGATGGGTAATGTGGATGTAGAGGGTTTGGGTTGACCATTTCTAAATGCAGGCGTCCAAACTATTCCAGTCTCCTATGAGATGTAGATATTCTTTGTTTCAGTTCCAGCCCAGTCTCCTGCAAGATGCCTGTATTGGTGACAATTCCTGCTTTCAAATCAATTGGAACATTTCAGCACATTTTCTGTCACCTTCATATGGTTCATCTCCAAGTCTCCCCTTTTTTCCCTCAACTTCTTTATCCCAATTTTATAGAATGGGTTAGGGACTGACAGCACACCAACTCCCACAGTATTCTTGATTGAAAATCAAATACTTACCCACAGGTGAAAGGATGAGTGACAAACATGTAAGATAGGCTCATACAATAGAAAGGAGAATGTTTGAAATGCCTTTGCAGTTGAAAGGCCATTGCACGGGATTTAGTATCTAAGTCTTGCTCTTTGGAGTTTGGAAGTGGAAATTGTCTGTATAAACTCTGGTAAGGTGTCTGACAAGGTTCCTCATAGTAGATTGATCAGGAAGACAGGCAGTGAATTGGTAGTGTGGATTCTGAATTGACTTGGCCATGAAAGGCAGAAGGTAATGGTAGAAGGGTATATTATTCTGGCTAGAGGGCTGTGACCAGTGGTGTTTCACAGGGATCAGGGGCATGACCCTGTTGTTCATGATACATAAATGACTTGGATGAAAACGTAAGTGGATTGGTTAGGAAGTTTGCTGATGGTGTAACTGCAGGCAGTGAAGAGCTCGTCAAAGGGTACAACTGTCATGGTTCTGTTTGGCTGTTCCCCTTTAACACTCCTTTCTCCCTGATTATGCCCTAATTTCAATCATTAGATTTCCAATTGCTGCTAGTTTACCTAATTACAGTACACCTGGTTTTCATCAGAGACTGTGTAATAAGTACGATGGCTTCTCTTTCTCAGGTTGTCAGTTTGTTGGTTTAGTCTTGTGTGATATGTCGTTCTCTTGTCTGCTTAGAACTGTTAGTTCTAAGTTTAGTTCCAAGTTCTGCTCTAGTTTCAAGATAGTCCCTGTAGATCCCATCTCCTTGTCAAGATTCCTCAGGTTTGCTGTTCTACGTTCAGGTCTACGCCAGCATCCCCAACTCAGTTGACATGCTGGTGTCCTGCACTTGGGTTCTCCTCAGTTGCCCCGTGCAACAACAACAGCCTCTAAATCAGCTATGGTTATGGGAGGGGAAATGATAGTTGGAGTTTAATCTGAATGAGTGTGAGGTATTTCCACTGTGGAAGGTCAACTGTAAAGGGAAAGAATGTATTTCATGGCAGGATCCTGATGAGTATTGATGTACGGAGGCATTTTAAGTACAAATTCATAGCTTCCCTGGAGGTAGCAATGAAGATGGATGGGGTGGGAAAGGATGTGGATAGCATGCTTGCCTTTATTACAAGGGCCAAAGAGTATCAGAATCAGGAAGCCATGTTGTATTTTATAAGATTTCTGGTAGACTGCTACATGCAGTCCTAGTTGCCCCATTACAGGAAGGATATGAAGCCTTGGAAATAGGATTGGTTTATTATTGTCAAATGTACTGAGAATTTGTGAAAAGGTTTTCATGCAGGTCCGAACATTACACAATACATTGAGGTAAAACATGGTAAAACTATAGTAATACATAATAAAGTACAACAGATGCGGAGAAGGTACACAGCAGGTAAACAATAAGGTGCGAGATCATGATAAGACTGAAGTCAGGAGTCCAACTTATCATGGTAGAAAACTATTTAGTAGTTTTATAACAGAAAGATAGAAGCTGTCCTTGAGCCTGGTGGTATGTGCTTGCAGGATTTTGTATCTTCTGCCTCATAGAAGAGGTGAGAAGAGAGAATGTCCAGTATGGGGGTGGGGGGGATCTTTGATTATGCTGGCTGTTTTACTGAGGCAATGAGAAGTGTAGAAAGAATCCATGGAGGGGAGGTTGGTTTCCATTATGTGCTGGGCTGTATTCACAACTCTCTGCAGTTTCCTGAGGTCACGTGTAGAGTACTTGCCATATGCATCCAAATTGGATGTTTTGTATGGTGCATTGATAGGAATTCTTAAGAGCTGATGGGGACATTACAAATTTCTTCAACCTCCTGAGCAAGCATGGTTGGACCAGGTCAGGCTCTCAATCATCTTAACCTCAACACTGTTGATGTAGACTGGAGCTTGTGCACTGCTCCCGTTCCTGAAGTCAATGACCAGCTCTTCCGTTTTGCTGACATTGAGGGAAAGGTTGTTGCCTAATCTCTCAATCTCTTTCCTGTACTCTGAATGATCATTATTTGAGATATGGCTCGCTAAGGTGGTATCATCTGCAAACTTGCAAATGGAGTTTGAACAGAATTTGGCCACACAGTCATGAGTGTACAGGACCTTGGTGAGGGTTCAGAAGAGGTTTACCAGGATGCTGCCTGGATTTGAGGGTATTAGCTATAAGGAAAGATTGTCTAGCTTTGGAGCTTCAGGGGCTGAGAGGAGACCTGCTAATTTAGAAAGTTGTGAGCGAAAGGATAGATACCAGAAACTTTTACCTGGGGTAGAAATGTTGAATACCAGAGGGCATAACTTTAAGGTGAGAGGAGGAGAGTTTAAAGAAGATGTGCGTGGGAAGAATTTTTGCACAGAGAGTGGTAGATGCCTGGACCACACTATCAGGGCAGAAATGGAAGCAGATGTAATAGTGGTATTCCAGTAGCTTTTAGATAGGCACATGAATGTTGGGGTAATGGATTACATGCTCGGCACAGCCATTCTGGGCTCAGGGGCCTGTTTCTGTGTTGTATTGTATGCTATATGTAAAAGCTGCTAAAATAAACCCAGCTCTGAAAAATAATACCAAACTTACTTTCAAAACATCAAGTGTAATGAATGATGGAAATATTTCCTAGTACTGAGAATAATGTTAGAATAGGAATACAATGGATTTCAGTTAATTGGGCCATCAATCACTCAGGGCAGCCACTTATTTGGGACAACTCTTAAAGAACAATAAGTAATTCAGAAAATAGCTACGATTCGTATTGTTTATTTGGGAAGGTGTGTCACTTAATTGCAACAGGAGACTGTTGCTGAACAGTTGCTAACTAGCGTCGGACATGTGCACTTGTGTGGCCGTTAGACACTATACTATGTTCAGAGTGAACGGTTTTAAAATAGCATCAGTTGTGTGCGCTTGTGTTCAAAAAGCAGTGATTTTACTTGTCACTGATAGTTGGCAAGAAATAAGCAGTAAGGCATTCAAAACTGTTTTTCTCATTGCGGTTCCAAGCATTCAGGCTTGGAGATCAGTGGTCCCCAACCACCAGGCCACGGACCGGTACTGGGCCGCAGAGCATGTGCTACCGGGCCATGAGGAAAAGATATGAGTCAGCTGCACCTTTCCTCATTCCCTGTCACGCACCGTTGAACTTGAAACATAGGGTTACCAACTGTCCTGTATTTGCCGGGACATCCCGTATATTGGGCTAAATTGGTTTGCCCGTATTTCCCCCACGAAGGTAGAGCGTTCCTATGAAACCTTTGTGCCGAAATGGCATGAAGCGAAGAAGCAATTACTGTACCATTAATTTATATGAGAAAAATTTTTGAGTGTTCCCAGACGCAAAAAATAACCTAACAAATCATACCAAATAACACACAAAATCGAAAATAAATAACACTAAAGTATAGTAAAACCAGGAATGATATGATAAATACACAGCCTATATAAAGTAGAAATAATGTATGTACTGTATAGTCGGGAAGATGAAGGCAAAACTAATTTGTGGGGGAAAGAAAAAATCGACACATACACGCATGCGCACATCACGCATGTGCACACAGGTGCCCGCGCAAGGCTTCATGGTCATGGTAGTCTTTCCTGGGGTAAAGTGTCCCGGGATTTGACTGCTACTTTTGTCCCTTATTTGGGAGTGAGAAAGTTGGCAACCCTAACTGTAAAAGACATGTTGAGGTGAGTTTAACCCTACTTGAACACCCCCCGCCCCCCACCGCCCCGGGTCGGCCGGTCCGCAAGAATATTGTCAATATTAAACCAGTCCACGGTGCCAAAAAGGTTGGGGACCTCTGTTGTAGATGATAGAAAGAGCTGGAGTGAAAATGAAATGATTTCACTACTTCAATAAATGAAGTTAGGAATTACTAAGAACTTGAAAGTACCAAACAATCATTGTGAATATTACAATAAAAATGAAGATTTGGAGCATGCAACCGTCAAAAGCATTGAATGAATGCAGTCCATTGTCTACACTAGGTGTCTGCACTGGTTTTGTTCATTTACAGTCAATTAAAAGAACATGTACACTGGATGAATTACTCTGTCAATGACCATTATGAACTAATACCCAGTTTTATATTACTGTAGTAGTTTTGGTAGTGTTCTAATTTTTTCTGTATTTCATTTAAATATATAATTTGTTACTTGGTTATATTGTAGTTTGTGTTTTTATACCTTTTTAGCTATTTCCTTGAAACTTTGGATAATTGGACCAAAGTGTACTGGTCCTGATGTGTCCCAATTAACCGGAATCCAATGTACCTGTATCACGCAGATCTACTTCAATTCTTATTGAAGGGAAAGCATTCCCTCCACTAAAAATATTCTAGCAGAGTGCAACGGGAGAGGCACAATGGATGGAAGATATTTCTCAGGCCCATGTAATAATGATAAATTCTTTGTGGGTGAAAAGTACCAGCAAATGTTTACTTAAGTAGCAGAAACTTAGTTTCATCAATTTTAATAAATATTCTCTTGAAACTTCATTTTTTTATTGATGAGAGGAATATTGGATGTAAGCATTAATTTTGAGAGATACTTGGCAAGAAACTAAGGTAATGCTATGCTTGTTAGAGTTCATAGCTTTTGTAAGAATATCACAAAAGTACGGTTAATCTGCAGTCTGTATGGACTGAGTAATTGGCGAAATTTGACAGCAGGTTGTGATATGTGCCAGGTGTTCTGCACCTAGGAAGTAACAAGCAATGTTATTCATCAAACAGTACTTGTTCAGCTTTACAAGTTGAAACTGGGTTACAAGCTCTTTTGTTGAAAAGTCATTGGCACTCAGAGGGAGAGCTTATTTTCAGAGTGCTCCATTCACTGCAGCGGGGAGGATTATTCACCATAGTTAACCTTCAACAGGCTGCCGCAGAACTCCTCTGGAGACTAGCAGGTGAACCAGATGCCAATAATATTGGATGAGGTTGCCCTTTTCCCACTTATTATCTTTCTCTGTTGTGGTTGCTTCTGCACTAGTTGCTCAGAACTGTTGTTGCAAAAATATTCTGCTGGGCAGAGAACTAAAAATTTGAATACTGTACGTTATTGACAAAGCTGACACAGATGCGTATTGGAGCTTTGTTCATTGTGTCTAGGCTGTGAGTCACTCCAAAGTAACAGAAAATCGCCATCATAGATTGCCAGGAATTTACGGCACATATTGTATAAACCACATGTGCTGAACTTCCAAACCTGTTGAGCAATCGCAAATTATTATTAGAAATTAGAAACTGGATCTTTTCTAATGTGATTTTCAGCGAAGCTGACAAAACTAAAAGAAGGCAGAAGACTTTTTAAAATGTTGGAACACTGATACGGCTTGATGTTCAGATATCCTTGCATGTGGATTACCGAATGTTAACAATCAGGTATGACAAGTAATCAAGGAAGGCAGGAGAATTTGAGTGCAGGAGTAAAGACTTTACTTCACATGAGTGCTTCAATTGTTACTATGCTTTGTTGAGATTGCACCTGAAATATATTTGTGCGAGAAGGAGTGCTGGAAAAATTCATCAGATTCATTCTTTGGATGGCATGTTTATTTAAATTAAAGATCAGAGATTAAATTCAGCAAACTAGGTTGATATGCTCTGGAGTTCAGAAGAATGCAAGATGATCTGAATGACATGTACAAAATTCTTAAGTGGTTTGACAAGGGTGGGTCTAGATTTGCTTTTTTTTTCCCCTGGCTGCTGATGTCTCAGTCTCCCTTAATTTCTTTACTTAATTGCAATAAAATAATTTTTAACAATCATTTTAGAGTGTACATTAGCTCAACTATTCACTACTTCATTGCTGTTTCCCCTTTCAATGAGATGGATGGGCTTGGTGCAGTGATATCAGTTTATCAATATCAGGTGGTATGTCACTCAGAAGAAGTCTCAGAGCTTCATGTTCAGTAATTTGCAGTCTCTTTTGTTGCTTTGAAATAAGTTGGTTGACTGCACTAAAACCATGCTGCACTAAATATGATATTAGAAAGGCAATAAAGAATATCTTTTTCCGCAGTACAGTACAGCATTCAGAAATGTCTTTCTACAACCAAAAGTCTTAGTATGATTTTTTGAACCTTGGCTTCAGCTCAAAGTATAGCGAGGTCTGTTCTTCCCCCTTCCATCTGTTGACCAGTCATCAACTATCTAGGTTAGGCAATTTACTGCGCAGCTCCTAATTAATCAAAGCTTGTACTTTATTGTTGCTGCACAAACAACAATGTAACTATGTTGACCCCAGGCCAACCATTTAAAACATGAATTCTACCATTCCCTCTGTATCAATACTCAGTCAGACCACTTCTCCAAATTATAACACCAAAGTAGGAGATCTCCTGTTGGCCAAACAATTGATCCTTCTTCTCCCAGCCCCTGGCATGGGGATCTTCCTTGTGATGGCTAGAGTCCTGAGTTCTTGCTGCCTTGCATTCAAAACCCTTCTTTCTTATACTCTTTCCTCATCAGTTTAAATATTGTGTTTCAATCTCATTGACTCTGGCCCATCTGGCTAACATGTACCAGCAGATAAAGCTGGTATCAATTTATTGTCCTTTTGCAAGTGCCAACTTGTAATTAATGTTTCTTTGTTTTGAATCAGCCAGTTACTAGGTCCCAGTTACTCAGGTTAGACAGAGACCCCCCCCACCCCCCATTCATATACCTACATGTTCTGTCATACCTCTTATTTGGAATTAAATCTCGAGTTCAGCAGATTATCAGGATCATCACTGTGTTCATTTTAAAACACTTTGACTGAACTATTCCTGAGCAAAAACTGTTCACGTGATAGCTCAGAAAATGGCATCTTCCAATCCTTCAACCGCATCGCAAGAACAAAAACAATTGGTCTGACGCTGTCCTTGACTCATTCGATTTTGATGTTTTCTTCCACATTTTAGAAACATAGAAAACCTACAGCATAATACAGAGCCTTTGGCCCACAAAGTTGTGCGGAACATGTCCCTACCTTAGAAATGACTAGACTCCCCCATAGCCCGTATTTTAATTCCTTCATGGCCAAATGTTCTGTTCATTTCTCATTACAAGTGTTCAGGAGTGGAGTTATTAGCCAACCTGGAACTTGGATCAAGAAAAGATCCTGTACTCTTTCTGATATGTCTTCATGCAGCTCACTCAGGTGGACACAGTATACTTGAAGATCATCATTCTTCTCTTCCAACTCAGGGAGCCTGGAAATTGAAAAAGATCATAACGACCAATGTTGTGCTTAAACAGGGTTAACTTGGACAGAAATATGGTGACGACTAATTTGACTTTAATAGGATTCACATAATTTCCTTGCAAATGAAGACTGATTTCATTAAACGTTGTGAATAATTCTGACAAATAAGCAATGCCACGTCTAATATTCTTGAGTTGATTACCAAATGAAGTATTTGAGTCTTCAAAGAATTTTATCACCATTTCAAAAGCACATAAGAGTGTCTCAGGCAGTTTCCTTTTGAGAGGCATTTGACTTCTGTATGAAACAGCAAGCATTCAAACTATTCATCATTCTCAATACAAAGCTCTCAAAATAGTGAGAATTGAGAGCATGGGACTTGATTTTTATTTACCGCCATGATAACAGTATTTAATGGTTTGTGCAGCAGATCACTGAGGTTTTTTGGTGGCAAGATGTTGTCTGTGAATGACACAGTGAATGATAAAATGTTAGGCATAGATTTTTTTCAAGGAAGTATTAACTCCATGGTGGTGTCCTGTCGTTGTTGCACGAGAAGAATATTGGTCACTGGAATGTACTTTGAAAAATTGCACAACAACATGAAATATTGACTCTCTCCCACCCCCCCCCGCCCGTTGTGTCTGTTTCTAGTCCCTTTCTTCATGAACCATTTTTTCATCTTTTATGAAAGGAATATAACCAAGAAGTAAAGATTCATTACCTGGTAAAGTTGACTTAACCAACTGCAGAGCAAATTCTTTTTCCAAGTACGTTAGCTAATGAGTCTTCCACATTTTTAGACACTTAATCTATTCAGCTTTGAACAGAGTTATCGCTGAGTGGAATCGCTTTAAATAATTGGTCTGGTGACTTATGCAAAACTACTCAGAAGCTCCCTTACTGCTGGTAGAGTCAGTTCTGCTCCAGTTGTACGGGGCCTTCCAGGTTTAACAATGAGCAATGAAATGTTGTAGGAAACATACAAACCATCACTGTTTTGTTGTCAAGTGTTGGCAAACATGTTTTGAAATGTTTTCTATTTCACAAAGTGACTGAAAATAAGGTGTTCTTGTTTGCTTTACCAGAGTGTATCCTCTTCAAATCTCAAGCAGCCTTGAGATTTGGTCAACATCATTTGAAAGGGCAGATTCTGAACTTTACACCATTGAGTGCCATACTCCAATTCACAGCAATTTTGTCACTGCATGATTACAGTATGGGAATCTTACAAGCTACCACAACTACAGCAGTGAATGGCAATAACCTGCGGGCTAGGCCCAGAAATAATACAATTTTTTCAGTCCAGATTTCTCATGATATGCCAAATGTAGAAGTGCCACATTGCTTTTCAACAACCATAACATGCTTCAAGCAAAGTCTAAGAGAATGGTGGGTTAGCAAGAGAAGAGGGGGTTACATGATCATTGTAATCAGTTATGAGACACTGAGTATCAAATACTTAAAATAAGTAATTCATTTCTTAAATTGAGCCTTTAATCCCTCAGCTTTCCTCCTTGCTACTAAACCCCCTAACCCCTTAGACACTGCCATCGCCCCCAGGGGAGGGGGTCAATGCCGCTAATTTTCAGAACCACTGTGATAGATGATCCAATTTTTGAACTGATTTTAGTCATCGATTTGATGGAATCTTAAGTGTACTGTTAATCCCTTTTATTTAACTGTCTCTGTGTAAATCACACTTTAACATAAGTTTCTCACCTGTCTTCCTATTTCCATATTAAAGCCTTGTCCAAAACTAAAGCTGAGTATATTAAGCAGGTTTGACAGAGCCCCAGGTTCTTGATGGCAAGTCTCTATAGATTGTCTGATTTGAATCCTTTGAAACAGAACTGATGTGGGCTCTTATCGTTTGTTTGGCTGGTGCAATCGTTGCTATTTTTCTCTTTCTCCCAGCATTTTGACTGCACTCCATTCATGTCTAGACATTTATTATGTGTCATTCACAATTCTAAACAATCTGCACAGATGCTGGAATCTGGAGCAACAAACAATCTGCTGAAAGAACTCATTGGGGGTGAGCAGCATCTGTATGATGAAAGAATTGTTGACACAAAGCACAGATGCTTCTCAACCTGGTGTGCTCCTCCAGCAGATTGTTTGTCTTTATTGAATGTTAAGTGCCAGGATCCAAACTGATGTCTGCAGATGCCAGATGAAATGATATTGTCTTTTGATTCCTCAAGTTTGTAGCAAGGCTATTTTCAAGTAGGATTTCTTGAATGCCTAAGAGCAGAGGGACATGGTCGCAGTGTATTTAGTAACTAAAAGGAAACTGTTGGTTGAAGGGAAGTGGAATGCAAGATGGATTATATGAGAGCATATCATTATTTTCAAAAAAAGTCAAATCCTCTGCACATGACTAAGCCTTTAATCATAAGCCCTACTCAAAGCAACAGTAAGTTTCACAAGCAGATTAGTGACAAGCACAAGAACTAGAGCAACATATACCCTTCTGATCAAAAACTCCATAGAAATCTCTGACAACCAATCAACCTATGCCTCCAGGACGAACCGACATTCCAAACTGTCATTTTACATTTCAGTTAAGATTAAGTTAACTTAAATTAACTATTTAACCACTTAACCATGGCAAGCACCTAGATTTACCAGAATGCTGTCTGGATTAGAGAGCATGTGTAATCAGTAGAAATAGGACAGATTTGTGTTTTTTTTTTTCTCTGGAGTGATGGAGGCCAAAGGAAGACCTGATAGACATTCCTAAGATCATGAGGGGCATAGATACAATAAATAGCAGGTATCTTTTTACCAGGGTCAACACTATCTATTACTAAAGGGCATGTCTTTAAGGTGAGAGGGGATATGTAGGGTAAGCTTTTATTCACACAGCATGTTGGGTGTCTGGAATGAGCTGCTAATGGTGGCAAATATGATAGAGATATTTAAGAGGATCTTACAAAGGCTCATGAGTTTACAGAGAATGGAGGGATATGGACATGTATATGAAAGGGGCTAATTTAACTGGCTTTTAGGTACTAGCTTAATTACTTTGGCATAACGTCATAGGCAGTCGGGCCTGGTTCAGTGCTCTGTGTTCTCTCACAACCCCGGTCCTATGCTCTTTCTCATTATCAACTTTTGCTCATAATAAATAAGACTTTTAAGATACTGCATCTAGGACACTGGGTACAATTTTATCAGAGGAAGGTTATACTTATACCTGAACATCAGCCACAAAGCACACCCATCAAACGCCCTTTCTGTAAAATGGTTCTCGATGTCCAGATGCTCCCTGATATTGTCTAATTTGCCAAGGGAATTAGATTCTTCCTGTTCACCTTGTCTAGGCCTCTCATGATTTTGTATATCCCATATAAATCTTCATTGCTTTTTGTTTGTTTCAAAGCAAACAACCTAACCTAGTCAGTATACCTTCATACCTACAACTTATAATTTGGGATGACATGGTGACAGAGCCAGCAGAGCTGCTGCCTTACTATTACAATGACTTTGTTCAATCTGTCCTTTGCTGCTGTTCGTGTAGAGTTTAACAAGTTCTTCCCGTGACCACATGGATTTCATCTAGTTGCTCCATTTTCCTCCAAATCCCAACTTTGTGTAGTTTAGTAGATTAATTGATCACTGTAAAATTGACTCTGGCATGAGGCTAATTGGCATAATCCAGGGGAATATGTAGGAATGTAGGGGGAATAAAATGGGTTAGTGCAGAATGAGTGGAAACTGGACGCTGGATGGACGATTGGACTCTGTTAGCTGCAGAGCTTGTTTTCAAGCCTTTGCATCACATTATATTACTGTATAATTCACCAGGGGTGACGGAGCCCTCAGAAGACTCCACCTCGCCCTCTCTGCGGCTGCTTTCCTTCTTGAGATCGATAGAAAATAATGTTTTTCTTCTACATTATTTGCAATTACTTTAATAATTTTCAAACTAGTCAGAAATTAGGTCCTCAACACCAGACTTTTGGCTCTGCATTCTGTACATACGTGTCAAATTTCACGAATACAGATTTTTCAATGTAAAGGCATTCCTATTTTTTTCTTGTTTTTGTTTGTCTTTTTTTTTCCTGACTATCACTTCTTTCGGATATAGTACAGGCTGCTTTTCTTCTTTGACACAGGCAGAAAAGATCAAATATTCTGCAATAATAAATTAGCTGCTAATATTTTGGTTTGTCATTTAATTTGATAGGCACCCAATACATGAACTTGATTAATGGCAACACTATCATATCAGATTGGAAAGGAGTCAGTGATCAAAGTTCTAATGTCTGTGGTTGATAAATTGGTATAATAGAGTAAATGCTTCAGATCCTTTATTTTGATTGATCACAATATTTGTATCAGTGTTAACACTAAGAATGCTGACACAATAAGGGAATTAACACTGCTCTGCCTCTGAAACATTCACTAATTAATATACTTATTGAAATGTCAAAATCAGATTTTTCCCTTATCATCAATAACAATCCTGTCCATTCTAACTTCACGTTTTTCTCCAAACTTTTAATGTCAAAATGTAGGAATTATCAGAAGGAGTAAGCTCTCTGGCCCATTTAGTTTGGTCTGCCATTCTTTAAGACCATATGCTGACCCTTCCTGCAACTTCCTCATATGCCCTGATTCCTTTATTTGTAGAAAGCCATTGATTGTTTTTTTTTTTGGATAAATCAAATGACTGAGCCTTCACAATTCTCGAGTGTAGAGAATTCCAATGATTCATCACCTTTTGAGTAAAGAAATTTCTACTCAATTTAAATGATCTACTCAGATCATGGGACTTATCCTAGATTTCTCAGACAGAGAAGCGTCCTTCCTATATCCACCCCATTGAACTCTGTGTAGAATTTTTAAATAATTTAAAAATTATTAAAATAAAAATAATTAAAAGTATTATTTATATTTGCATTTGCAAGTTTGTTGTCTATCGATCCTGTTTCCAGTTATTGTTCTATAAATTTGCTACGTATACCTGCAGGGAGAAGAATCTCAGGGTGGTACATGATGACATGTATATACTCTGATAATAAGTTCTACTTTGAACTTTGACTTCAGGCATCAGATCTCTCACTCTTAAACTGTAGAAATTCACTACCTTCAATTTGTAGCAACCATTGAAGCTTTTATTGAACAAAACCCAGAAAATGCTGATAATACTCACCAAGTCAGACTGCATTTGTTGTCTTTGCACAGGTTTGTCTGACCCACTGAGTATTGGCAGCACTTTCTGTTTTTAACTTTAGATTTTGAAGACCTGCAATTTTTTCTGATTTGCAGAACTTATGGAATTTTGAAAAATAAGAACTAGTACATTTAGTTTCCCTGTTACCAGTTTATTCAGATCTCTCAGATATAAATCAATGGATCATTGGAATTTACCTGCTTTCATTTACATAAAGGAACAAGCACTAACAATTCCAGACATTTTCCTCAATATGTGAGTTCAACAGTAAAATAAATGTTGATAAGCTAGAAAGCAGTTAGAATTTACATCCACTACTCACTCCTGCTCTATAACCCAGAAATACTTCTTTTTTCACAGAAATTTAGTCAGGATAACTTAGAATAATATTTAAAAAGAGGAAGTTATTTTTTAATTTTATGTAATGAATTTGACATACTCTTGAGTTGCTAGCTGTAAATTGCATGGGGATGTTAAATAAAACATGAATGAAAACTAAACAAACAAGGCCTGCATTTATATAGCACAGTGTCAAGTTGATTCAAACTACCAATCAATTAAATTCTTTTGAAGTGCAACCGCTGGTGCAATTTCTGAAATTGGATATCTAATACAACAAAAGAGAAAATAGTATCAGTACCTTGGCATAAGCAAAAAGCTGCGCATCAACACATATTTATCTTGTGACGTCGTCTGCACTCATAAGATAGGTTTCCATTTGTACATTAACTGCACAATTTGTTTTCCCTTAAATTTTCTTGATCCTGCAACTATCTGAACACTGTCAGAAGACCAAAGCCAACAATGATAAACTGGGCAACACACACAAAGTGCTGGGGGAACTCTGCAGGCCATGCAGCATCAATGGAAGTGAATGAACAGTTGACGTTTCCGGTGAGACCCTTCCTCAGGTCCGGAATGGAAGGGAGAAGATGCTCGAACAAGAAGGTGGACAAGTTAGATGGAGGTAGGTGAAACTAGGTTGGGGAGAGGGGATGAAGTAAGAAGCTGGGAGGTGATAAGTGTAAAAGGCAAAGGGCTGGAGAAGAAGGACTCTGATAGGAGAGGAAAATGGATCACTGGAGAAAGGGAAGGAGGTGGTGCACTGGGGAGGTGATGGGCAGGTGAGGAGAAGGCATAAGAGGCCAGAGTGGGGAATTGAAGAACATTGAACACCAATTGAATAGAAAGTTTAAACTTCTTCAGGGTAGGCATACCTCAAAGAGACTTTGCAGTGGAGCAGCAAATCAGAAGCACAATCATAAACTGATCCAGCTTCTGTGTCTGGTTCAGGCTAAATGAGTGCAACATGCTCAGTCCAAAGCTCACCTACCTTGCCCGTTCCCATATACCTCACATTGACCTTGTTTTACTGTCACAACTCGTCTATATGCTACGATTGCAATTTCTCAATTATCTTCTAACCCGGGGATCATGGCAGCAAAGCTTTCAGGTTTAGGGAACCTTGGTTTTCAAGAGCTATTGAGACCTGGTTAAGGGGAAGAAGGAGGTTCAGAGCAGGTAGAGGCAGCAAAAAATAAACCAGGTACTTGAGGAGTATAAGAAATGCAAGAAAACACTTAAGAGGGAAATCAGGAGGGTTAAAAGGAGACATGAGGTTTCTTTAGCAGACAAAGTAAAGGAGAATTCCAAGGGCTTCTACAGATATATTGAGTAAAAGGATAGCAAGGGACAAAATTGGTCATCTTGAAGATTAGTGTTGTTATCTATGCATGAAGCTGATAGATTTGAAGAAGATTTTAAATAGATTTTTTTGCACCTGTATTTACTGGAATGTCAGACACTGAGTCTATAGAACTGAGGCAAGACAGTAGTAAGGTCATGGACTATACAGGGATTACAGAGGAAGAGGTGCTTGCTGTATTGAGGCAAATAAGGGAGGATAAATCCCCAGTGCCTAACAAGTTGGTCCCTTGCACTATTTGGGAGCCTGGTGCAGAAATTGCTGAGGCCCTAGCAGAGGTACTTAAAACATCTGGTGAGGTGCT
This sequence comes from Mobula hypostoma, assembly GCF_963921235.1. NCBI lineage: Eukaryota > Metazoa > Chordata > Chondrichthyes > Myliobatiformes > Myliobatidae > Mobula > Mobula hypostoma. The sequence goes on from NC_086110.1 coordinate 42,703,338, forward strand.
GGAGGAATGGAGGATGGCTAATGCTGTTCATTGTTTAAGAAAGGCTCTGAGAATAAGCCTGGAAGTTAAAAGCTGCTGAGCCTGACTTCAGTAGTGGGGTAGCTATTGGAAGGTACTCTAAGGGACCAGATATATAAGTATTTGGATAGAGAGGAATTGATTAGGGATAGTCAACATGGCTTTCGGCACGGTAGGTGTGACCGGCTGGTGGCACAATGGCATCAGCGCCGGACTCCAGAGCAAAGGCTCCCGATTTCGAATCCGTCGGGCCACCACCGCCCCCCCCAAGCACTCTTTCCATCCGTGCCGGGTTGAGCGTCGAGCTAGCCACTCGGCCTCGTAAAAAAAAAAGGGTCGAGTCAGGAACGTTCATATCGTGACCCGGTTAATCTGAAAGGAGACCAATCCTGACACCGTGCGCCAGACAAGAATGGCTGACTGTCTGGTGTGACACGCTAAAAGAAAAGCATGGTAGGTTGTATCTAACCAATCTTATAGAGTTTTTCTTTTTCTTTTTAAATCTTTTTATTGAATAAGTATACAAAAAGGTAAGCCATATAAACATTAATACAATGTTAAAATATAATAAAATTCCAGAAGGTATCAATACCAAAAAAAAATACTACAAACAATGTAATTTAAACATAAGAAACCAAGATAACATAATAGTATACTAAATTTTATATATATCAATGGAAAAAAAGAAAACCCCCCCCCCCAAAAAAACCCACCGTGCAACTAACTAAAAGCAAAGCAAAGCAATGGGCTAACTTGAAACCAAACAGAGTTAAACTTAAAATCACGTCCTCAATCCCGACCTCCATTAAAAACAGTGAAAAAAAACAAGAAGGGTATATATTACATTAAATGAAAATATCGAATAAAAGGTCCCCAAATCTGTTCAAATTTAAATGAAGAATCATAAAGGTTACTTCTAATTTTCTCCAGATTCAAACATAAAATCGTCTGAGAGAACCAAAAAAAGGTAGTTGGAGCATTAAGCTCTTTCCAATGTTGTAAAATACATCTTTTCGCCATTAAAGTAAGAAATGCAATCATTCTACGGGCTGAAGGGGAAAGATTACTAGAAATTTTAGGTAGTCCAAGGATAGCAGTAATAGGGTGAGGAGAGATATCTATATTTAATACCTTAGAAATAATATTAAAAATATCTCTCCAAAAAGTTTCCAAAGTAGGGCAAGACCAAAACATATGAGTTAAAGAGGCTATCTGCCCCGAACATCTATCACAAAAAGGATTAATATGCGAGTAAAAACGCGCTAACTTATCTTTGGACATATGTGCTCTATGAACCACTTTAAATTGAATTAGGGAATGTTTAGCACAAATAGAGGAAGTATTAACTAATTGTAAAATCTGCCCCCAATCATCCACAGAAATGGTAAGCCCCAATTCCTGTTCCCAATCTACCCTAATCTTATCAAATGGAGCTTTCCTAAGTTTCATAATAATATTATAAATCATAGCCGATGCACCTTTCTGACAAGGATTGAGGTTAATTATCGAATCTAAAATATATGTAGGAGGAAGCATTGGAAAGGAAGAAAGTATAGTACTTAGGAAATTTCTAACTTGTAAATATCTAAAAAAATGTATTCTTGATAAGTTATATTTATTAGATAATTGTTCAAAAGACATAAGGGAACCATCTAAAAATAAATCCAAAAACCGTAAAATACCCTTAGTCTTCCAAGTTTGAAAAGCGCGATCCGTAAAAGAGGGAGGAAAAAATATGTTACCTAAAATAGGAATCGCTAACCCGAATTGATTAAGATCAAAAAATTTTCTGAATTGAAACCAAATGCGCAAAGCATATTTAACTATCGGGTTAGAGACCTGCTTAAGGCGTTTCGAATCAAAAGGGAGAGAGGAGCCTGAAATAGAGCCAAGTGTATAACCCTGAACAGATTGTAGTTCCAATGCTACCCATTTAGGAATAGATAGTATATCCTGATCAAGTAACCAAAATTTCATATGTCGAATATTAATAGCCCAATAATAGAATCTAAAGTTAGGTAATGCTAAACCTCCATCTCTCTTAGCTTTCTGAAAATGTATTTTACCCAGTCTCGGATTCTTATTCTGCCAAATAAATGAAGAAATTTTAGAGTCAACTTTATCAAAGAAAGATTTTGGAACAAAAATTGGTAATGCCTGAAACACATATAAAAATTTTGGCAAAAAAAACATCTTAACTGCATTAATACAACCAATCAAAGTTAAATATAAGGGAAACCATTTAGATGAAAGTTGAGTAATATGGTCTATTAATGGTAAAAAGTTAATCTTAAATAAATCTTTATATTTACAAGTAATTTTAATCCCAAGATAAGAAAAATAATTATCAATCAATTTAAATGGGAATTTATAATATAAGGGAAGATGTTTATTAATCGGAAAGAGTTCACTCTTACTAAGATTTAATTTATAACCTGAAAAAAAAACCAAATTGTGCTAATAACTCTAAAACAGCAGGAATGGATTTCTCAGGATTAGAAATATATAAAAGTAAATCATCAGCATAGAGTGATAATTTATGGGACTTTAATCCCCGAGTTATCCCAGTAATATTTGAAGATTCTCGAATGGCAATTGCAAGAGGTTCTAATGCAATATCAAATAATAGGGGACTAAGAGGACAGCCTTGTCGAGTGCCTCGAAAGAGAGGAAAAAAAGGTGAGTTTAAAGAGTTAGTACGGACCGAGGCTACAGGGGAATGATATAACAGTTTAATCCAGGATATAAATTTCAAGCTAAAATTAAACATTTTAAGCACCTTAAATAAATAAGGCCATTCTACTCTATCAAAAGCTTTCTCGGCATCTAAAGAAATAACACACTCAGGAACATTTTGTGAGGGAGTATAAACGATATTTAACAATGTACGAATATTATAAAAAGAGTAACGACCTTTAATAAAACCCGTTTGGTCTTCCGAAATAATAGAAGGGAGTACTTTTTCTAGTCTATTTGCTAATAACTTAGAAAAAACTTTAGAATCAACATTTAATAAAGATATTGGTCTATAAGATGCACATTGAGCAGGGTCCTTATCCTTCTTTAGTATTAAAGAAATTGACGCTCTATTAAAAGATTCATGAAGTTTACCAAGTTTCAGAGAAGCCTCAAATATAGAGTTTTTCAAGGAGGTTACCAGGGAACATAATGAAGAAAAGGCAGTGGGTGTTGTCAACATGGACTTCAGCAAGGTCCTGCATGTGAGGTTGGTCAAGGAGGTTCAGTAGCTTGGCATTCAAGATAAGGTAGTAAATTGGATTCAGCAGTGGCTTTGCGAGAGAAGACGGAGAATCAATGATGGTTGCCTTTATGACTGCAGGTCTGTGACAAGTGGAGTGCCACAGGGATCAGTGCTGGGTCCATTGTTGTTTGTCATCTATTTCAACAATCTGAATAAAAACATGGCAAACTGGATCAGCAAGTCTGAAGATGACACCAAGATGTTAGGCACAGAATGCAGCAAGAAAGGCTATCAAAGCACCAGTTGGAAATATGAGCTGAAAAAGGCAGATGAAAGTTAATACATTCTAGTGTGAGTTGTTGCACTTTGGGAGGGCACCCCATTGTAAGATTTTCACAGTGAATGGTAGGACACTGAGGAGTGCAGATAAACGGAGAGATCTGGGAATACAGATCCATTATTCCTTGAAAGTGGCATCACAGGTAGATAGGGTCATAAATAGAGCTTTTAGCAAATTGGCCTTCATAAATCAAAATATTGAGTACAAGAGTTGTGATATTATGTTGAAGTTGTACAAAACATTGGTGAGACCTAATTTGGAGTATTGTGTGCATTTCTGGTCACCTACCTACAGGAAAATTACCACTAAGATTGGAAGAGTACAAAGAAGATCTACAAGTATGTTGCTGGTACTTGAGGATGTGAGTTGTAGGGAAAGATTAAATAGGTTAGTAGTTTATTCTCTAGAGTGTAGGATAATGAAGTGAGACTTGATAGGGGCATAATAATAATAATTATTATTATTCTTCTTCGGCTGTCCATCGATTTCGATGTTGACTGTGCTGACAGTTTAGTCTCTGCAGGCACGTTTATGGGCCACAAGACTAGCATTGGATCGGCACTGTCTCCCACATTGGTGCATTTGTGATTTGACTGGTCTAGCACCGAATGTCTGCGTTCATGACCTTTTCTCCTTGATAGCTGGGATTGACTTCTTGACAATGCAGTACCAACTTCTTCTGTCCAAAACATCTTTCTCCCGGGTGTTGACATTCATGTCGGTGTTCTTCATATGGCGCTTCAGCACGTCTTTGTAGAGTAGCTTCTGACCACCGTGCTTCCACTTTCCTTCATGTAGCTCGCTGTAGAAAACAGCTTTGGGTAAACAATCATCGCTCATTCTTGTGACATGACCAGTCCAATGCAGCTGAGAAGCTGTAATGAGCGATTCTACGCTGACTGTCCCAGCACGTTTGAGCACCTCCACATGTGGTACCCTCTCTTGCCACTTGATATGTAATATTTGGTATAAATGCCTGTGTTGTGTCTTGGTCAATTTCTTGATGAGCTTTCAATACAATGTCATCGTTTCAGTTGAATAAAGCAGAGATGGTAAAACAGCTGTGTTGTACACTTTGACCTTGGTTGCCATTTTAATGTTGTGGCAAGACCAAAGTCGCTTCTGCAAACCTCCAAAGACTTTTGTAGCTGATTGAATTCTCCTCTCAACTTCCAGATCTGATGAGTTGGTGTTGGTCACAGTGCTTCCTAAGTATGTGAAAGAGTCAGATTATTTCAGCACTACCCCATTGACCAATATGACTAGTGGTTGGGTCTCACTGGGACTACACAGAGGAGGAGGCTGGTACAGAAGTTCGGTTTTGGAGACATTGATTCTTAGGCCAAAAAGAGTGGCAGCAAATGAGAAGCGATCTACAATTTCTTGAATCAATAGCAACCAGGGCTGAGTTGTCTGCATACAGAAGCTCTCTGATACATATCTCTCTTGATTTGGTTGAGGCTTTGAGTCTTAACAGGTTGAACAATTTTCCATCTGAGCGAGTCCTGATGTGCACACCTTTGTCCAAATTATGGTCCATTATTTCCAAAACTGTAGCAAGATAGTGTGAACAAAGTTGGAGCAAGAACACATCCCTGTTTTACCCCATGGTTGATGGTGAAGGCTTCGCTGACGTCTCTGCCAATAGATATTTTGCCAGACATGTTCTCATGAAACAACTTGATCATCGTAACCAGCCTATCTGGATAGCCATAAGTTTTGAGCACTTCCCAGAGTGTTTATCTGTCCACTGTATCAAATGCTTGTGAGAAATCAACAAAGACAATGTACAATGGTTGCTGCTGTTCTACTGCCTTCTTCTGGAGTTGCCTCAAAGTAAAAATCATGTCAGTGGTTGCTCTTCCAGCCCTAAAGCCACATTGGCTTTCAGGAAGCATATCTTCTGAGATGATCTTGAGCCGGTGACCAGTATCTTTGCCATAATCTTGCCAGCTGTGGACAGAAGGGAGATTCCTCAGTCATTTCCGCAAACACTATGGTCACCTTTCTTCTTGTAGATGGTGACTATCAGTGCATCTTTGAAGTCCTGAGGGAGACATTGACTCTGCTAACAAGCATTATATAGTTTAACAGTTCAGAGCAGGACCACCTTCCTTCAGTACATCTGATGGAATACCGTCTTGCCCAGGTGCTTTACCACTTCTGGTATCCTTTAAAGCCTTATTAAGTTCTGTCATAGTGATGAGTCCACATAGCTCTTCTCTTACCAGTCTAGTTGTGAGCCTTTCACATGCGTTGCGGTCAGCCTTACCTTGTGGTTTAGAAAGTTACCGAAGTGTTCCCTCCATCGCTCAATGACGTCTCTCCTGTCAGTGCATAGCTTGCTCCCATCTGCAGTTTTACTGGGGCCACTGTACTGCTTCTTGGACCATAGATAGCTTTCAGTCCTGAGAAGAACCCATGGGAATCATTCCTGTCTGACATTGCTTGCAGTTCTTCTGCTTTCTTATTCCACCAGTTGTTCTTCATAGCCCTGATCTCCCTTTGAACTTTGCCTTTCACGGCCTTAAATGCTGCTTTGCTTCTTTCAGAGTTCTCTTTCAAGTGACATATACAAAACCTTTGTTTCATCTCCAGCAGTTCTGGAATTGAATCATTTTGTTCTTGAAACCAGTCAGGAGTTTTTCTCAGGGTGACCAAGCACCACACTTGCAGTTGAATGGATGGTTTTCTTGAGCTGCTTCCAGCATTCTTCAATATTGGTTGGGTCATTGAGAGGGTCTTTGTCTTCTTGGAGAGATAATGTCAATGCTCTGACAAGTCTTCTCTGATGTTCGTCACTGGCCAACTTGCTGACGTCCAATTTCTTGGTTGCTTCACTGGGTGTTTTTTGCCTTGGCAGCAGCAGTTTAAGTCTAAGTTGTGATTGTACCATGTAATGATCAGATGAGCACTCTGCTCCACGCATTGCTTTCGTCAATAGATCCTCCGGCATATCTTCTCTGCGAGTCACAATGTAGTCAAGTAAATGGAGATGCTTTGACCTGGGGTGCATCCAGGTGAGGTAGTTCTTCTCGGGTTGACAAAAGGAAGTATTGGTAACACACAATTCCCTCTGAGCGTAAAAGTTTAGCATAAGGACGCCATTGGTGTTCTTTTTGCCTTTATCAAATTTGCTAATGACACCTTCATAGGTACTGTGATCCTTGCCTACCCTGGCATTGAAATCTCCCAAGGTGAGCAACTTGTCTGCCCTAGGGACATTATCAGTTGCTTCAGCTGGTTCCTGATAGAAGGACTCCTTGTCTTCGTCAGAATATGCCATGGTTGGTGCATACACATTGATCAAACTCAGGAAATGATCCTTTCCAATGGGAACACGTAGTTGCATGATCCTTTCAGATATCCCTATCGGAATTGTTGGCGATTTGCTAGCAATCTTGTTGGAAATAGCAAAGGCCACACCTGTACCTCTCCTTTCATTGGTTTTCCCAATCCAAAAGAAAGTGTGAGTACTTTCTTGGATCTGGCCTTGTCCTTCAATCCTTGTCTCTTGGAGCACAGCAATATCAGTGTTGTATCTTGCCAATTCCTCAGCTATCAAAGCAGTTCTCTTTTCCGGTCTTGAGTCATTATCCAGCGTTGTTTGCACATTCCATGTGGCAACAATCAGTTTAATCTTCTTACCACAGTGGTGAAGACCCGCTGGCTGCGGTGAGCCAGCCAGGTGAAATCTGAGCAAGCTTTCTTTACTCCACCTTTTCAAGGGGCTTCCCCTTCCAGGGTGGGCAGTGCTATCCCTAAAAAAGACTGCCCTGACACTCACATAGCTGCCTCAACCCTGTTGTTGCTCAGAAAACTCAACAAGGCAGTGACCATCTTATGTGAGCCGCCTATGTGCAGAGTTCATGCTAGCAGCTTCCAGCTCCTCAAGCCTGCTGCCATCATATGATTTCCATCGCCACAGGGCTTTCCACACTATCCAGAAACTCTACTTCAACACGCCTTGTACAGTAATAAGACAGACGGTGTCGTGCCCCCACCATACAGTCTCTCTGGGCTTCCAAATCTGATGCTCAGTGGGACACAGGAGAGTAACAGACTAGCAGATAAGGAAGCTGCCCCACAGTGACAACTAACTAATCTAGTGATGCCGTCTGTTGACCAGCAGTCTGGTTCCTCCGCACGTCACCAGGGTGGCTGTACCATTGACCCTTTTGGATGCATCTGCCACAGACACCATCAGACACCCTGCTGCCGGCGTCCTCGTTGGGTGCAGCCTTTGCCTGAAGGGGCATAGCCTACAAAGTAGCAAAGGCATGCTTACCTCCTTGACTTAGCTAGCCACGACCCTACTACTAGATCTAGTCTAGTAGTATACTGATGAAACATCACCTTGACGGCTAGGTTAGACCTGCCAGAGAACGAATCTCTAACATACTTCGCTGATGTTCGGCCAGTGTCACTCCTATGCCACTGTGAAGTGCCAAGGTAGGATTTTGTCTAATAACTAGACTTTTGGTCTGCTATCTGGTTATACAGGGTGATGCACAATCAAGAACCAAGCTGTATTAGGGAGGAAAAAGAACACACACAAACAAACGAAGAAATGCAAATACCTGAAGTTACAATGAATATGCTAAAAGTGGTTATAACAAATAATCACACTGGAAAAGTACTGGCAGAGATAATATTTATAATTATTGGTACACAAAATGTGCTTACCTTCATCTGTACCTACTAATATATATCAACAATTTTCTGAAAAATCCTGAAAAAAGTGCCTGAATTTTTGACAGAATGTAAAATATATCTTTTACTTAAAGGAGAAATCACAAATGAACCCTCAAAATATCACCCTATTGCTTGTTTACAAACTATATATAAAATTGTAACATCGTGCACCTCGTAGCTAATCACAACTCATGTAGGTAGCCACAATATGCTTAAAGAAGAGCAGAAAGGATGCCGTGAAGGTATGAAAGGATGTAAAGAACAACCAATAATAGATTCCGTAATTCTAAATCAAGTCTGGCAGAAAAGCAGAAATCTTTCATGTTGTTATATTGGCTACCAAAAATACCAAGATCTAAACGTAAACTTTGAACTAGGCAAGTACGGAACATTAAACATAAAGAAAGGTACAATGGAGCTAATAGAATACAAAACAGAGCAGCAGGATACAATACAATTGATGGATGAATACGAAATGTGTAAGTATCTGGGTTATCAACAAGCAAAGAAAATAGCTCATAGTGTGATAAGGAAAAACATTTGACAGAATTTACTTTCAAGGCTTAAGAAAATCCGTTAAACAGAACTCAATAGTAAAAATATAACAAAGGCAATAAACACTTTCGCTACAGTCACATTGAAGTATTCTTTTGGCATAATATCATAGTCCAAAATTGATCGGGAAAAATGACAAATTTTAGAAAACACTATGCACACTCAAACACACTTAAATTAACACTACTTAGCTCAGAAGAAGAAAGAGGAATAGCAGGCATAAAAAATTACACAACAGTAGATAAAACTTCTAAGGATATATTTTCATCAACAAAAGCAGGATTCAGGACTCCCCACATGCATTTGCAATTCTGATAAGAAGTAAAAACTACTAAATTTAAATGAAAGTACAACCCAGAAAAATGAAGAAATTGTCACTTTTGAAGAGAAAGTGAACCAATGGAAGAGCCGTCCCTCCATGGAAGACATCCCCATGATCTGAGCAGACTCAGTGTTGACAAGGAAGCGTCAAATGCTTGGCTCAGAATTAAAGACCACTTATCAGAAACAGAAGGGTCCCTTGTGGTAATACAGGACCAGGCGGTTAACAGAAAAATTATCAAAAGTACATCAAAAAAGACCAAAAATTCAAGACGATAAATACAGAATTTGCCATGGGAAATCAGAAACAGTCCAACACATAACAGATCCTACAGCAGTTTAACTCACTCAGATTACTTACACAGGCGAAATCAAGTGGCAAACATCATTCACCAAAACTTGTTTTAAAATACAAACTCATAAAAGTTAACATACCTTACTATAAGCATAAGCCTGATCCAGTTTTAGAGTCAGAGTCCTACAAATTATATTATGACCGATACTTTATTACAAATAGGACAATCCATAATAACAGTCTGGATATAATATTACAGGATAATCAAGCAAGAACAACTTACTTAATAGATACAGCCATTTCAAACATACACAACATACTGAAATTTATAAGTGACAGGCACCAGAAATACAATGAATTAAAAGAGGAAATTGAAAGACTATGGAACATGAACAGGGTATACATTGTCCCAATAGTAGTATCTGCAACTAGTATCATCCCAAAGTCACTACACAATAGCATTAAACAATTGGGGCTACACAGCAATATCTATGTAAATTTACATAAAGCCACAATACTAAAACACAACTAGAATAGTCCAAAAGTTCCTAGCAATTGAGAAATGAGAAATTGGCTATGCCTATACCTCAGCTTTTACCTGAGCGGAAAAAATACAATAATAATAAAGAAGTAAGCAATAAACATCGAGAACAGGAGATGAAGAGCCCATGAAATTGAGTCCATTGGTTGTGGGAAAAATGTAATTGAGTCAAGTTACCCCCTTTGGCTCAAAGGTCTGATGGTTGAGGGGTAATAACTGTTCCTGAACTTGGTGGTGTGAGTCCTGAGGCTCCTGTATCTTCTACCTGATGGCAGCTGTGAGAAGAGAGCATGACTTGGGTAATGGGGGTCCCTGATGATGGTTCCTGTGACTGCGCTCTACGTAGATGTGCTCAGTGGCGGGGAGGGCTTTACCTGTGATGGACTGGGCCAATTCCAGTACTTTTTGTAGGGTTTTTCATTCAAGGGCATTGATGCAGCCAGTCTATATACTCACCACCACACATGTAGAAAATGCTATATGGTTTCAATTCTAAACAATATTCCCTCTAAGGTGTGCAAGTGTGCGCACTAGCGCACAAAGGAATTTAAACTGAGCACAAAAGGTTGTCACCCTCTACCCCATTGGCATGTTAAGTACATTTCACAATTGTTCACAATCACATTTCCTTTTCTGGTTTCTGATGCGGATGGTGTTGATAAGGTGGAATTTGCAATGATTTGTCTGCAGATTTTAGAACTGGCTAATTTATACTGTTTTAATTGAAGAAATTATTGATTCACTATGTTGAATTCCAAAGAAAACTAGGATATGAAGCGCAAAAGAGCTGCTAGTTCTTTTAAAGCAGAATAGCTTAATGAAACAGTAGAAACTGCTACACTGAAAGCTCGTGAGGTCAGGAATGTGCAGCTATGAGAAATATTTATGTACAATAGAGAAACTGGTGTTACCTGCCTGTATTGTCACAATGCAAAAGTTGCTAGAGAATTTGCAAGTGGGCAGAAGTGGAATGATATTTGGAAACTTGACTTTTTAAAGTGCCATTTAGCAAGCAAATCACATGTGGATGGTGTGCAAAAGCTCCATCGAGAAAATCCTTCATTACCCGCTACAAGCCTGCTAAGTATACGTTTTGTGAGAGTGCAGATGAACGAGAGTGAAAATGATCAACTCCAGAGGAGATTGAAGTTCTTACTGAGAGTATTTTGTTAGCTGTTAAAATGAATACCTCCATATATATAATACAGTGCACACATTTTGCCACTGAGCAAAAAATTGCACAGATTTTTGCACACGTTGGTCAGTACAAATTAGAGGGAACATTGGTTCTAAATATTCCTGTGTTATGTTCATGATATCAGCAAAGCTCATTTTGGCTGGTTTGGTTGGAGCAGTTAAACTTCTAAGCAATCTGTATTCTTTTCCACTCATTGCACTCAGCAACACTGGTACTTGTTGCCCATTGGCTATTTCATTTGCTTCAAAATATTGCTCAATTTGTTCAGTATACAACATCCAATTACCTGTTGTGCAATCAAACATGTCTATCTTTCTGATGTAGATCACCAATTCTGCTTTTTAATTTTTTTTTAAATTTTCACTGTTTCTTGTCACTTTTTAAGAATCCATGAAGTTCATCTATTTTCTACCCTTTTTTTCAACTTGAATGTCTTGCTGTGCTTCCAAAGAGAAAAACATGCTGCACTTTTTTTTAAAAGCTCAAATGTCTCGCTTTCCCCTTTGCGAAGAAAGAAATGTGCTGCCCTTTTTGTAAAACTTGAATTTCTCTCTCTCCCCTTGTGAAAAAAAAAATGCACTGCACTTCAACAGGTAAGCAATCGTCTCGGGTTTGCTTTAAAACTTATTCATCGCCACTGTCATGTTTTGTACTCCAAAAACGAATTGAAAGAAAATCCCAGGAGGCCGGGGATAACTCTAGTATGCTTTGTTTTACTTTAGTAAGGTGCGTGCATATGATGTGCTGGCACAATGTCGTATGCGATTCACATACTTTAACCTGTATTGAATTACGTAAACAAACAAGAAATGCTTTATCAAACAATACATTGACAATATTACTCAAATAGTACTGAAATATTACATACACAACAAGCTGTCATAGAGATTGTATTTGAGAGATCATTAATATGAATATTGAAATCACCAGAGATGCCAATCCTGTCTTAGTTCTATATAATGGAGGATAAGGATTCTGAGAATTCCGAGGGAGAGCAGACAGTGGATTTAGGAGGGTGATAAATAATAACGGAAAGGATAGGGTCTGTACCACAAATTTTAAACATATTAACCCTGAAAAATTGTTGACAGATGGTAGATTACACCTAAAATGTCTTTTGGACACAATGGCAAGCCCTCCACCTCATTCACTAGGCCTTGGTACACTGAAACTCTCAGGGGCACAGTTGAGATAACTGCCTGTATTTATTTGGCTTTAACCAGGTATCAGTTAAAAACATAAAGTCAAGGTCTGCAGAGGTAATAGAATTATTTAACATAGAAGTCTTATTTGAAAGGGATCCCACGTTGAGCTGAGCTAATTTAAACTGAGTGGTCTGGATTGGTGTAGATTTGAAGAGCAGAATGTATACAAAATTATGATGGCTGCAGATGGAGTAAATACCAGCAGGCTTTGTTTACTTCAGCTTGGGTAAGACTAGAGCTAGAGATTATAGGTTAAGGGTGAAAGGTGACATGTTTAAGGGGATCGTGATGGGGAGTTTCTTCACTCAGAGGATGGAGAGAGTGTGGAATGTCCTGCCAGTTGAAATAAAGGTGTGGGTGACATGGGCGATACCCTGATATGGGTTCGATTCCAACATAGAAGTTTGGATAAATGCATGGATGGGGGTGGTGTGGAGGGCAATGGTCCAGGTGCAGGTCAATGGGATGAGGCAGAACAATAGTTCGGCACAGACTAGATAGGCTGAAGAGCCTGTTTCTGTGCTGTAGTGATCTATGACTTTATGACCCTATAGATAGGGTTAGCATGTGAATCACTTCATCCTGCCATTTTGTTTTGGTCCACATCTTCATTTTCCAGGTCCCCCACCTGTCTTTATTGGGATCTTCCTCCTCATTAAATCTATATTAAAATTTAAGGCTAAGGTGGTAGGGTACTTATGCTTGATGTTGGAGGGATTTCATATAGGGAATGGGTGTTGTGACTCTATAAATAGAGTTGGGGTTAGGGTTAACCCTATAAATAGTTTCATTGCTTAAGGGGATACAGATCTATTCTTTAGCCAATATTGTTATTGTGTATTCATTTGCAAATACTCCAGTAAAATTATGTACTCATTCAATAAGTGGGATATAGTATGCCTATTTGTCCAAGTTACTTTATTGCAGAATGAAGCAATAAAAGTACTTTCATTAGCTGCTGAACACCACACTCAATTTGTCAACCAAAATTGTTATTGCATTTATTTCTTTGCCAACATACTTGCTAAGGTGACAGTTTGATTTCTTTTTAATACTATGATTGCTGATTCAAGAAGGATAAATATTATTAATTCTTCCATGCAGTTTGTGTGAGGTAGATCCATGATATGACTATGGGCATCTCTCAACTAACTGCTGCTGTAATATAACTAAGGCAATGACATGATTAATTGCAAAAGCAATGATGTTTATTCATAGTGCCTATATGCTTACCAAAGAATAGTCTGAAAGTCTGTGGCCTAGCATAATATTTATATGTATCGGGCAGTTGAACTAATGTGAAAGAACTTCATGTGAAATGAGATTCTTACCTTTTAGAATACAAAGTCTTTGATTTTCCTCGTGGGTGACTTAGGGTAAGCCCTTTCCTGCTGTACATGACAGTTTGGCAGTTTGGAGTTCTAGTGTAATATATACACATACACACACACAACACATACACGTTCTCACACACATGCGCAGACACACACGCGCACACACACACACACACACACACACACACACACACACATTGCTAAATCAGAATCAAGATCAAATTTATAATCACTGACATATTTAGATAAATGTGCGGTTGCAATAGCAGTATTGTGCAAAACATAAATAATTACTATTAGTTACAATACAAAAAATATAAAACATATAGAGTGAAAAGATCAAAACAGCGAGGTAGCATTCATGGTTAATGGACCGTTCAGAAATCTGTGGTGGAGGGGAAGCACCTGTTCCTAAAATATTGAGTGTGCATCCTCCGGCTCCTGTGCCTCCTCCCTGATGGTAGTAAAGAGAAGAGGGCATATCTTTTGCGGTGAGGGTCTTTAATGATGGATGTCAACATCTTAAGGCACCACTTTTTGAACATGTCCTTTTTTGTTCACATCAATACAAAAACTTGTATTGATATAAAATCACTGCTATTCCACTTTCCCATCCACTCTCAGAGATCTCTACTTTGCTACAGTCTGTTACCATGGTTGAACAGTTGTTAAACATTCTAAGTATTACACTTACTGTAATGTCTCCTTATCAGCGTATTGGCCCTGGTACCAATATTAGATAGTATCCAACATGAGGAAGTTAATGAATGAGGATACTTGTATTGCTTTTTAGAGGTAAATTTAGCTCCAGATCAAAACTGAGTTCTTTAGAAACCTGGAGGGGGAGGGGGAGATGCAAAATGATAGGAGAAAACAGGAGGGGGAGGGGTGGAGCCGAGAGCTGGACAGGTGATAGGCAAAAGGGGATTCGAGAGGATCATGGGACAGGAGGTCCGGGAAGAAAGACAAGGAGGGGGGGTGACCCAAAGGATGGGCAAGAGGTATATTCAGAGGGACAGAGGGAGAAAAAGGAGAGTGAGAGAAAGAATGTGTGCATAAAAATGAGTAACAGATGGGGTACGAGGGGGAGGTGGGGCCTTAGCGGAAGTTAGAGAAGTCAATGTTCATGCCATCAGGTTGGAGGCTACCCAGATGGAATATAAGGTGTTGTTCCTCCAACCTGAGTGTGGCTTCATCTTTACAGTAGAGGAGGCCGTGGATAGACATGTCAGAATGGGAATGGGATGTGGAATTAAAATGTGTGGCCACTGGGAGATCCTGCTTTCTCTGGCGGACAGAGCATAGATGTTCAGCAAAGCGGTCTCCCAGTCTGCGTCGGGTCTCACCAATATATAAAAGGCCACATCGGGAGCACTGGACGCAGTATATCACCCCAGTAGACTCACAGGTGAAGTGATGCCTCACCTGGAAGGACTGTTTGGGGCCCTGAATGGTGGTAAGGGAGGAAGTGTAAGGGCATGTGTAGCACTTGTTCCGCTTACACGGATAAGTGCCAGGAGGGAGATCAGTGGGGAGGGATGGGGGGGACGAATGGACAAGGGAGTTGTGTAGGGAGCGATCCCTGCGGAATGCAGAGAGGTGGGGGAGGGAAAGATGTGCTTAGTGGTGGGATCCCTTTGGAGGTGGCGGAAGTTACGGAGAATAATATGTTGGACCCGGAGGCTGGTGGGGTGGTAGGTGAGGACCAGGGGAACCCTATTCCTAGTGGGGTGGTGGGAGGATGGAGTGAGAGCAGATGTACGTGAAATGGGGGAGATGCGTTTAAGAGCAGAGTTGATAGTGGAGGAAGGGAAGCCCCTTTCTTTAAAAAAGGAAGACATCTCTCTCGTCCTAGAATGAAAAGCCTCATCCTGAGAGCAGACCACCATTCAGGGCCCCAAACAGTCCTTCCAGGTGAGGCATCACTTCACCTATGAGTCGACTGGGGTGATATACTGCGTCCGATGCTCCCGATGTGGCCTTTTATATATTGGCGAGACCCGACGCAGACTGGGAGACCGCTTTGCTGAACATCTACGCTCTGTCCGCCAGAGAAAGCAGGATCTCCCAGTGGCCACACATTTTAATTCCACATCCCATTCCCATTCTGACATGTCTATCCACGGCCTACTCTACTGTAAAGATGAAGCCACACTCAGGTTGGAGGAACAACACCTTATATTCCGTCTGGGTAGCCTCCAACCTGATGGCGTGAACATCGACTTCTCTAACTTCCGCTAAGGCCCCACCTCCCCCTCGTACCCCATCTGTTACTCATTTTTATGCACACATTCTTTCTCTCACTCTCCTTTTTCTCCCTCTGTCCCTCTGAATATACCTCTTGCCCATCCTCTGGGTCACCCCCCCCCTTGTCTTTCTTCCCGGACCTCCTGTCCCATGATCCTCTCGTATCCCCTTTTGCCTATCACCTGTCCAGCTCTCGGCTCTATCCCTCCCCCTCCTGTCTTCTCCTATCATTCTGCATCTCCCCCTCCCCCTCCAGCTTTCAAATCCCTTACTCACTCTTCCTTCAGTTAGTCCTGACGAAGGGTCTCGGCCTGAAACGTCGACTGCACCTCTTCCTATAGATGCTGCTTGGCCTGCTGCGTTCACCAGCAACTTTGATGTATGTTGCTTGAATTTCCAGCATCTGCAGAATTCCTGTTGTTTTCTTTAGAAACCTGTCAGTTCCGAAAGGCTGTAGTATGAATATGCCCTTAGCAATGAAATAACATCATCGCTTTCCGACATGCAATTTTCTAGCACCCTCTGTATTTCTTTTATTACCCAGAAGGGTAACAGTTTCATCTCTATATCCCTGGATGCAGATGAATTGCTTATTTTGATGAATATGCTATAGCAGATTATTTCCCAGCTTAAGGTGCAAGAAATTAAAGGGGCACAGTCCTGGTTTGCAAAAAGCAAGTTCAATTTCTGGTGCAGTTATAATTAGAATTCTAAAAGAAGAAGAAAGGTTATAGATGAGCTTGTTTGCTTAGAATCAAGTCTTGCCCTCCTGATTTTTTCCTCATAAGATGACCTGCCTATTTCAAGCATTAGTTTAGCAAATCTCTGAATTTTCTTTCCAATCAGTTAACATTCTTCCTTAAATAAGAAGACTCATTTTGTGCATATTATTTCAGATGTGGTCTCACCAACACTTTATGTAAAATCATAATTATAGTTATATAACATCATAATTAAAATCATAATAAGTGCCACACAAAACGCTGAAGCTTATCCTGAGTGTGAAGATAATGCTGAGTATCCCTGCTGTGAAAGGTATGGTAGTGTCACAATAAAAAAAATTCACAAGGTTACTAATCCGAAGATCTGAGTTCAATTTCCTAGTAATGAGCAATTACACTGTGTTACCTTTCCTAATGACTTGCAGCTTGGGCATTAGTCATTTGTGAAAGTGGCGGTAATGCACCATTAAGCTGGATGCCAACCACCGTAAAACAAGATACAGACAGTCATTTGTGAATCATGCATTAGAACTTCAGACCCTTCTGCACTTCAGAGCTTCACAGCCCTTCACTATTCAGATAAGGTATCTTTTCTGTCTTATCCGCCAAAACTGAGTTTCACATTTTCCTACATTATATTTGATTTGTTAAATCTTTATCTACTCACTAACCTGGAACAATAAAACTCAGTTTATCTAGCACTCCAGGGACTTCAATAGGGTCTTGCTGGTGTACGGTAGTGTAATGGGTGATAGATGACACACATTGCTCATAACAGAAACTTTTCTACATAATTCACAAACACTGTCATTGAGTTATGTGCTTACTTTAAGAGATGGTGTCTGACGTAATGGCTTCAGGGTAAGGTGACTGCTTTTGCTTTGTTTTTAATGGAAGTAAAGGGCTGTGGTTTTACTCAAAGCCAACCTAAAAGCCAAAGAGAGGGCACGTAATAGAGCAAAAATTAGTGGTAAGTTAGAGGATTAGGAAGCTTTCAAATAACAACAGAAGGCAATTAAAAAAGTCATTAAGGTAAAGATGGAATACGAAAGTAAGCTAGCCAATAAAATTAAAGAGGATACCAAAACTGGAAAACAATTCTGGAGAGGTAAGAATGGGGAGGGGCAGACAGGGAAATGGCGGACACGCAGAATAAATATGTTGCACCAGTCTTCACTGTGGAAGACACTAGCTCTATGGTGGAAATTCCAGGTGTCAGTGGTCATGAAGTGTCTGAAGTTACTATTAAAGGTTCTTGGGAAACTGAAAGGTCTGCAGGTAGATAAGTGACCTGGACCAGAGGGGTACCCCCAGGGTTCTGAAAGTGTATGAAGAGATTGTGGAGGCATTAATAATAATCTTTCAAGAATCACTAGATTCTAGAATTGTTTCGGAAGTCTGGAAAATTGCAAATGTCACTCCACTTTTCAAGAAGGGGGAGAGGCAGAAAAAGGAAATGATAGGCCAGTTAGTCAGACCTCAGTGGTTGGGAAGATGTTTGAGTCGAATCTTAAGGGTGTGGTTTCAGGGTACTTGGAAGCACAAGATAAAATTGGCCTTAGTCAGCATGGTTTCCTCAAGGAAAAATCTTGCCTGACAAATCTGTTGGAATTCTTTGAGGAAATAACAAGCAGGATAGACAAAGGACAATTGATGTCATGTATTTGGATTTTTAAAGGCCTTTGACAAGGTGCCAAACATGAGGCTGCTTAACAAGTTAAGAGCCCGTGGTTTTACAGGGAAGATCCTAGCATGGATAAAGCAATGGCTGACTGCCAGGAGGCAAAGAGTGGGCATACCCAGTATAGTGCTCTAAGTTCATAGAGCTGAACATAAGCAGATCCAGTGTCAGTGGGACATGCCGCAGACCTATCCCACATTGTATTCTCAGGTCCCAGAACAGTGCGTGGACCTAGTGTCACGGGTACAGGGACAAGTCCTATTCTGGCACTGTACTTAAGTCACACAGTATGGCAGTACAAAGGACTGAGAATTTGGGAGACAGGCAGAATGGATGGAGATTCATTTGCCACTGCTGTGGGGCTGCAGGTACCTTCTACCGAGTGGGTTCTAGACACTTCTGCATGTTTCACTTGCTCACTCACTGAGTTGGTGAGGCTGACTTCAAGTTGTTAACATAACTAAAGAGAAGTTTCTTGGGAAACTGAAAGGTTCAAAGGAAGATAAGTCATGTAGACCAGATACATCCCAAGGTTCTGAAAGTGGTGGCATTAGTAATAATCATTGATGAATCACTAGATTCTGGAATGGTTCCAGAAGACTGGAAAATTGCAAATGTCTCTCCACTCTTCAAGAAGGGAGAGAGGCAGAAGAAAGGAAACAGCTTGTACTGGAGCTTACCAGACAGAACACCATTCTAGATTTAGTGTTGTGCAATGAACTGGATTTGATCAGGGACCTTGAGGTAACGGAGCCATTAGGAGGTAGTGACCATAATATGATATGTTCTAATCTACAATTTGAGAGGGAGAAGGGAAATTCGGAAGTGTCAGTATTACAGTTGAACAAAGGGAACTATGGGGCTATGAGGGAGGAGCTGGCCAAAGTTCAATGGAACAATACCCTAGCAGGGATGACAGTGGAACAGCAATGGCAAGTGTTTCTGGGAATAATGTGGAAGGTGCAGGATCAGTTCATTCCAAAGAGGAAGAAAGATCCTAAGGGGAGTAAGGGGAGGCCGTGGCTGACAAGGGAAGTAATGGACAATATAAAAATAAAAGAGAAGAGGTACAACATAGCAAAGACGAGTGGGAAGCCGGAGGATTGGGAAACTTTTAAAGAGCAACAGAAGGTAACTAAAAAGGCAATACGCAGAGAAAAAAATGAGGTACGAAGGTAAATGATCCAAGAATATAAAGGAGGATAGTAGAAGCTTCTTTAGATATGTGAAAAGGAAAAAAATAGTTAAGACTAAAATTGGGCCCTTGGAGTCAGAAGCAGGTGAATTTATTATGGGGAACAAGGAAATGGCAGACGAGTTGAACAGGTACTTTGGATCTGTCTTCACTAGGGAAGACACAAACAATCTCCCAGATGTAATAGTGGCCAAAGGATCTAGGGTAATGGATGAATTGAAGGAAATTTATATTAGGCAGGAAATAGTGTTGGATAGGCTGTTGGGTCTGAAGGCAGATAAGTCCCTGGGACCTGATGGTCTGCATCCCAGGGTACTTAAGGAGGTTGCTTTAGAAATCGTGGATGCATTGGTAATCATTTTCCAATGTTCTATAGATTCAGGATCAGTTCCTGTGGATTGGAGGGTGGCTAATGTTGTCCCTCTTCAAGAAGGGAGGAAGAGAGAAAACAGGGAATTATAGACCGGTTAGCCTGACGTCAGTGGTGGGAAAGATGCTGGAGTCAATTATAAAAGATGAAATTACAACACATCTGGATAGCAGTAACAGGATCAGTCTGAGTCAGCATAGATTTATGAAGGGGAAATCATGCTTGACTAATCTTCTGGAACTTTTTGAGGATATAACTATGAAAATGGACAAGAGAGAGAGCCAGTGGATGTAGTGTACCTGGACTTTCAGAAAGCCTTTGTTAAAGTCCCACATAGGAGATTAGTGGGCAAAATTAGGGCACATGGTATTGGGGGCAGAGTACTGACATGGACTGAAAATTGGCTGGCTGACAGAAAACAAAGAGTAGCGATTAACAGGTCCCTTTTGGAATGGCAGGCGGTGACCAGTGGGGTACCGCAGGGTTCTGTTCTGGGACCGCAGCTGTTTACAATATATATTAATGATTTAGATGAGGGTATTAAAAGTAACATTAGCAAATTTGCCGATGACACAAAGCTGGGTGGCAGTGTGAAATGTGAGGAGGATGTTATGAGAATACAGGGTGACTTGGACAGGCTGGGTGAGTGGGCAGATGCATGGCAGATGCAGTTTAATGTGGATAAATGTGAGGTTATCCACTTAGGTGGTAAGAACGGGAATGCAGATTATTATCTAAATGGAGTCAAGTTAGGAAAAGGGGAAGCACAACGAGATCTAGGTGTTCTTGTACATTAGTGACTGAAAGCAAGCATGCAAGTACAGCAGGCAGTGAAGAAAGCTAATGGCATGCTGGCCTTCATAACAAGGGGAATTGAGTATAGGAGCAAAGAGGTACTTCTGCAGCTGTACAGGGCCCTGGTGAGACCACACCTAGAGTACTGTGTGCAGTTTTGGTCTCCAAATTTGAGGAAGGACATTCTTGCTATTGAGGGAGTGCAGTGCAGGTTCCCAAGGTTAATTCCCGGGATGGCGGGACTGTCATATGTTGAAAGATTGGAGCGACTGGGCTTGTATACTCTGGAATTTAGAAGGCTGAGAGGGGATCTTATTGAAACATATAAGATTATTAAGGGATTGGACACGCTGGAGACAGGAAGCATGTTCCCGCTGATGGGTGAGTCCAGAACCAGAGGCCACAGTTTAAGAATAAGGGGTAGGCCATTTGGAACGGAGTTGAGGAAAAACTTTTTCACCCAGAGAGTGGTGGGTATGTGGAATGCTCTGCCCCAGAAGGCTGTGGAGGCCAAGTCTCTGGATGCTTTCAAGAAAGAGATGAATAGAGCTCTTAAAGATAGTGGAATCAAAGGTTATGGGGATAAGGCAGGAACTGGATACTGATTGTGGATGATCAGCCATGATCACAGTGAATGGCGGTGCTGGCTCGAAGGGCCGAATGGCCTACTCCTGCACCTATTGTCTATTGTCATAAGCCAGTTAGTTTGACTTCAGTGGTTTGGAAGATGTTGGAGCAGATTATTAAGGATGAGGTCTCTGGGTACTTGGAGGCACATGATAAAATAGGCCGTAGTCGGCATGGTTTCCTCAAGGGAAAATCCGTTGGATTTCTTTGAAGAAATAACAAGCAGGATAGACAAACGAGAATTGGTGGATGTTGTGTACTTGGATTTTCAGAAGGCCTTTGACAGGGTGCCATGCATGAGGCTGCTTAACAAGCTACAAGCCCAATGTATTACAGGGAAGTTTCTAGCATGGATAAAGCAGTGGCTCGTTGGCAGGAGGCAAAGAGTGGGAATAAAGGGAGCCTGGGTCTGTGATGAGTCTGTGTTTGGACTGATTCTTTTTATGTTATATGCCAATGATTTGGATGATAGAACTGATGTCTTTATTGCAAAGTTTACAGACAATATGAAGATAGCTTGACGGACAGGTAGTTTTGAAGAATTAGAGAGACTACAGAAGGTCAGACAAATTAGAAGAATGAGCCTAGAATGGTAGGTGGAATATAGTGTATGGTTGTGTATGGTTGTGCTCTTTGGTAGAAGAAATAAAAGGGTAGTCTATTTTCTAAATGGAGAGAGAATTCAAAAATCCTTGTGCAGGATTCCCTAAAGGTTAAGTTGCAGGTTGTGTCTAGAATATAAAAGCAAGGATTTAATGTTGAGACTTTATAAAGCACTGGCGAGGCCTCACTTGGAGTATTGTGAGTAGTTTTGGGCCCTTTATCTAAGAAAAGGGCTAACATTGGAGAGGGTTCAAAGAAGGTTCATGAAAATGATTCAGCGATTCAGTTGACTTATCATATGAAGAGCATTTGATGTGTCTGGTCCTGTATTCGCTGGAATTCAGAAGAATGAGGGGTGACCTCATTGGAACCTATCATGTTGTGAAAGGCCTTGATAGAGTGGATGTGGAGAGGATGTTTTGTATGGAGAGGGAGTCTGAGGCCAGAGGAGACAGCCTCAAAATAGAGGGGCGTCCTTTTAGAACAGAGAATAGGAGGAATTTCTTTAGCTACAAAGTGGCGAATCTATGGAATTCTTTTCTACAGGCGGCAGTGGAGACAGAGTCTTTGTGTATATTTAAGGCAGGAGTTGATAGGTTCTTGTTTGGTCAGGGCATGAAGGGATATGGGGGGAATGGGCCAGGGAAATGGATCAACTGGCCAAATGGCCTAATTCCGCTCCTATATCTTATGGTCTTATGGTCTTTTTCTACAATATTGTTAAAGAATACATTTTTTGGGCAAAGTAAAGCCTTTCTTGATTGACTGAATAGTGGAGCGGCCCTCATACTTGCTCCTTCACCTTTTTTGTACTCTTGTGATCTCAACTTGTCCTATCATCTCTATTAAATCGTGTACCGATACACTTAGGTTCTTCTGTCTTGTGTTTCCTTCACATATTTCCCTTCATGGCTCTTCCTGTGACTAAGATATGTCACTATTCACTACACACTGCGTGAAGCTGTTTTGCGCACTTCCCATGTCGATCTGCCTCTCTTCCAGAGGCCTTTAGATTCAGACCCCAGGAATAATTGTGAAACACTGTTTACTTAAAATGACACTGTTTATTAGCAAGTTTGCGTAACTCAGTTGAACTACAGAGTCCCCGCTCACAGAGCCTGGGAAAATCTGCAACCCAACTGAGCACGCCAGTACTGTCTGGGCTGCTGTTACACATTTGTTATCACATACAAAGTGTTTAATTTGATAAGGGTAGACAGAGAAGCTTCCTCATGCAATAAACACCTCTTCGTTCATACATTATTCTCACAGCACGACTTGTCAAGCTGCCAATAAGTCAGTTATGTTTTAGCCCTTTTAATTCTGCATATAATTCCTCAACTACACCAAGTCATTAATAATAGAAGATGAGAACTGTGATGCCATTGCACTTCCCAACTCCTCATCAATTTTTGCCATAGAAAGCATTCTATCTTGGTGAATCACAGTTTGGTTTGGCCTGGCTACTGCTCTGCTTGAGACTGCAAGAAACTGTCGTAGGGGAAGAAGCTCCTCTCTGTAGACTGTCCACACTTCTGGTTGCCTCAGTAAAACTGCCAAGATAATCAAGTTCATGGCTGATCAGCGGCGTCAACAGAGCTTTACCAAGAGGGATTTCTTGCAGGTTGGCGGTGGTTATTTAAAAGGGGAGCTTCGAGAGCGTTTGTCCATTGTATCTGGCCTATCAGCAGGTAGAACCGGAGTACCAGTCATGAGTTAGATAGCAGGGAAAGTTCAGGTGTAAAAGGGAGACACTGCCTAGCAGAGCAGTCATCAAAGGAGAGGTCATTGACGGAGTGATCTGAGGCAGAGTGGTAGGGCTTTGGCGATAACGGGTCAAGGCGAGGTAAGTTACCCTGTGAGGAATAGAAACAGGAAGTATGTCTGTGAGTCTGGTGTTCTGTACTGGGAGTCAGATGTGGGAATTCTGGGAGACTCCCGCCCTCCTGGACAGCCACATCTGTGCCAGGCGTGTCAAGCTGCATTTCCTTAGGGACCAGGTTAGAGAACTGGAGCTGCAGCTCGATGACTTTCGTCTGGTCAGGGAAAGTGAGGAGGTGATAGAGAGGAGCTACAGGCAAGTAGTCACACTGGGGTCTTTGGAGACAGATAAATGAGTAACAGTCAAGACAGGGAAGGACAAGAGTCAGATACTAGACAGTACCCCTGTGGCTGCCACCTGAACAATAAGTGCTCCTGTTTGAGTACTGTTGGGGGAGACCGCCTACCTGGGGGAAGCAACAGTGGCCGCATCTCTGGCATAGAGCCTGGCTCTGTGGCTCAGAAGGGTAGGGAAAGGATGAGGATGGCAGCAGTAATAGGGGACTCCATAGTTAGGGGGTCAGACAGCTGATTCTGTGGACGCAGGAAAGAAACACAGATGGTTGTTTGCCTCCCAAGTGCCAGGGTCTGGGATATTTCAGATCATGTCCACGATATCCTGAAGTGGGAAGGAGAACAGCCAGAGGTCGTGGTACACATTGGTACCAACAACATAGGTAGGAAAAGGGAGGATGTCCTGAAAACAGACTGCAGGGAGTTAGGAAGGAAGTTGAGAAGCAGGACCTCAAAAGTAGTAATCTCAGGATTACTGCCTGTGCCACATAACAGTGAGTATAGGATTAGAGTGAGGTGAAGGATAAATGCATGGCTGAGGAATTGGACCGGGGGCAGGGATTTTGATTTCTGGATCATTGGGACCTCTTTTGGGGCAGGTGTGACCTGTACAAAAAGGACGGTTTGCACTTGAATCCGAGGAGGACCGATATATTGGAAGGGAGGTTTGCTAAGGCTATCAGGGAGAGTTTAAACTAGATTTGCTGGGGTTGTGGGGAGGATGGGAACCGAACTGAAAAGATGGAGGAAGGGGCTGTTGGCTCACAAATAGAGAAAGCTTAGAGACAGTGCGAGAGGGAGGATAGGCAGGTGACAGAGAAGGGATACGCTCAGACCGATTGTTTGAGATGTGTCTATTTTAATGCAAGAAGCATCATGAACAAAGCGGATGAGCTTAGAGCATGGATCAGTACTTGAAGTTACAATGTTGTGGCCACTACAGAGACTTGGATGACTCAGGGGCAGGAATGGTTACTTAGAGTGCCGGGTTTTAGATGTTTCAGAAAGGACAGGGAGGGAGGCAAAAGAGGTGGGGGCGTGGCACTGTTGATCAGAGATAGTGTCATGGCTGCAGAAAAGGAGGAAGTCATGGAGGAGTTGTCTACTAAGTCTCTGTGGGTTGAAGTTAGGAACAGGACGGGGTCAATAACTCCACTGGGTGTTTTATATAGACCACCCAATATTAACAGGGATATTGAGGAGCAGATAGGGAGACAGATTCTGGAAAGGTGTAATAATAACAGGGTTGTCGTGATGGGAGATTTTAATTTCCCAAATATTGATTGGCATCTCCCTAGAGCAAGGGGTTTAGATGGGGTGGAATTTGTTAGATGTGCTCAGGAAGGTTTCCTGACACAATATGTAGATAATCCTACTAGAGGAGAAGCTGTACTTGATCTGGTATTGGGAACTGAACCTGCTCAGGTGTCAGGTCTCTCAACAGGAGAGCATTTTGGAGATAGTGATCACAATTCTATCTCTTTTACCATAGCATTAGAGAGGGATAGGAACAAAGAAGTTAGGAAAGTGTTTAATTGGAGTAAGGGGAAATACGAAGCTATCAGGCAGGAACTTGGAAGCATAAATTGGGAACAGATGTTCTCAGGGAAATGTACGGCAGAAATGTGGCAAATGTTCAGGGGATATTTGCATGACGTTCTACATAGGTACGTTCCAATGAGACAGGGAAAAGATGGTAGGGTACAGCAACAGTGGTGTACAAAGGCTGTTGAAAACCTAGTTGTACGGGGTCTTTCTTTTGTTACTTTTAAAATGGCGACTTTGTTATGTTAATCTGGGGAATGCGGCTTTGTTGTGCTTTAACGCTGAAGAGAGTTTGCGCTAGCAGTTTGTTTTACTTTAAATTGAGATAGCAGGGTTCTATTAGCCAATGGGTGGTTATGTATCGTTTTGTTTTCGGATACCATGCTGTATGATATGACTGTGGACTGAGTTTTGGCGGGGAGTCGGAGGAGAGACGAGGAGGACCGCGGACGTGCGGAGAGGCTTCGGTCGATCACTAAGGGTGGTCCCGAGCCATGAGTCGACAGAATTCGGGTGGTCGTCTGAAGTCGAATTGAGCTCCAACGGTAGCGCGCGAAGAACTTGGACTTTGGAGTTTGATAAGTGTTGGCGCCTTTTTTTCCCCCTTACTTTCCTCTCTGTATCAAATGTATATTAATGTCATAGAATTAGTAATATCTATAAAGTGTATTTGTTAAAATTTACAGGGTGTGTTGGCTGATGATTGATGTTGTGATTGATTCGGGCGGCCACCAACCCTGTGGGGAGTGTTGAGGTGGGTGCTGGGCTGGATTTCCCCTAGACATACACGAGCCAATATAACGGAAGGTTACATAGTCAAGAAGAAAAGAAAAGCTGATGAAAGGTTCAAAAAAACTAGGTAATGATAGAGATATAGAAAATTATAAGACTAACAGGAAGGAGCTTAAGAGTGAAATTAGGAGAGCCAGAAGGGGTCATGAGAAGGCCTTGGCGAGCAGAATTGAAGAAAACCCCAAGGCATTCTACAAGTACGTGAAGGGCAAGAGGATAAGACGTGAGCGAATAGGACCAATCAAGTGTGACAGTGGAAAAGTGTGTATGGAGCCGGAGGAGATAGCAGAGGTACTTGATGAATACTTTGCTTCAGTATTCACTACGGAAATCAATCTTGGTGATTGTAGGGACGACTTACAGTGAATTGAAAAGCTTGAGCATATAGACATTAAGAAGGAGGATGTGCTGGAGCTTTTGGAAAGCATCAAGTTGGATAAGGCTCCGGGACTGGACGAGATGTACCCCAGGCTACTGTGGGAGGCAAGGGAGGAGAGTGCTGAGCCTCTGGCAATGATCTTTGCATCACCAATGGGACGGGAGAGGTTCCAGAGGATTTGAGGGTTGCGGATGTTGTTCTCTTATTCAAGAAAGGGAGTAAAGATAGGCCAGGAAATTATAGACCAGTGAGTCTTACTTCAGTGGTTGGTAAATTGATGGAAAAGATCCTGAGAGGCAGGATTTATGAACATTTGGAGAGGCATAATATGATTAGAAATAGTCAGTTTGGCTTTGTCAAATGCAGGTCGTGTCGTACGAGCCTGATTGAATTTTTTGAGGATGTGACTAAACACGTTGATGAAGGCAGAGCAGTAGATGTAGTGTATATGGATTTCAGCAAGGGATTTGGCGTGATGAGTGGTGTTGCACAAGGGTCTGTATTGGGACTGATTATTTTTATGTTATTTGTTAATGATTTGGATGATGGAATTGATGGCTTTGTTGCAAAGTTTGCAGACAATTTCAAAGATAGGCAGAGGGGCAGGTTGTCTTGAGGAAATAGTGAGGCTACAGAAGGACTTTGAAAGATTAGGAGAATGGGTAAAGAAGTGGCGGATGGAATACAATGTCAGGAAGTGTCTGGCCATGCAACTTGGTGGAAGAAACTAAAAGGATAACTATTTTCTAAATGAAGAGAAAATTCCAAAAAAACTGAGGTGCAAAGGGACTTGGGTCCTTGGGCAGGAATCCCTGAAGGTTAATTTGCAGGTTGAATATGTGGTGAGGAAGGCAAATGTGATGAAGGCATTCATTTCAAGAGGACTAGAATATAAAAGCAAGGATGTAATGTTGAGATTTATAAAGCACTGGTGAGGCCTCACTTGGAGTATTGTCAGCTGTTTTTAGCCTCTTATCCTGGAAAGAATGTGCTGAATCTGGACAGTGTTCAAAGGAGGTCAATAAAGATGATTCCAGTTTTGAACAGCTTGTCATATGAAGAGCATTTGATGGCTCTGGGCTTGTATTCACTGGAATTCAGAAGAAATGAGGGGTGTCATCATTGACATCTATTGATTGGTGAAAGGTCTTGATAGAGTGGATGTGGAGAGGCTGTTTCTTACAGTGGGAGAGTCTAAGACCAGAAGACACAACCTCACAATAGAGGGTTGTCCTTTTAGAATGGAGATGAAAAGGAATTTCTTTAGCCAGAGAGTGGTGAATCTGTGGAATTCTTTGCTGCAGGCAGCTGTGGAGGGCAAGTCTTTATGTCTATTTAAGGCAAAATTTGATAGATTATTGGTTGGTCAGGGCAAGAAGGGATATGGGGAGAAGGCAGGAGATTGGGGCTGAGAGGGAAAATGGATCAGCCATGATGAAGTGGCAGAGCAGACTCCTATGTCTTATGGTGTTATGGCTTTAGTTAAGCACATAAAATGACTCTCACATGCTTTGTTCACAAAATCCTGCAATGGTGACCCTGATGCTCTCAGAAGATTCCAGAGTTTCTCAGTGACATGCCGATCAATGTTGGTGCTTTGAAGTTTTGGGAGCAACACGCTACCACGTGGTCTGCACAGTCAGAAGCCCAGTCCACTCTGCGAGAGATCACCACCACCAATACCAAACTGTACCACAGCATAGCAATGCTCATTATTTCTACTGCAGCCAGAGTGGTGAGTCTACTAGAAGACCCGCCTGCATGTGATAAATATGTCACTCTGTAAACTCACCTACTACAGACTTCGGGACTGCTGTGTCTGAGCACGCCTAACTGTTGCTCTTCTTGCCTGGCCTGTCTCTCCTGAGCAACCACCATCCTGGTTTTATTCTTGAACAACTCTCTGCAACAACGCCTGATCAAGTTCACATAGCCCTCGCTAATGCACCTGTGAAAGACTACATGGAGCTTGCTAAAATGGCCAATAGTCGACACTCACAAACAACAGGAATTCTGCAGATGCTGGAAATTCAAGCAACACACATCAAAGTTGCTGGTGAACGCAGCAGGCCAGGCAGCATCTCTAGGAAGAGGTACAGTCGACATTTCAGGCTGAGACCCTTCGTCAGGACTAACTGAAGGAAGAGTTAGTAAGAGATTTGAAAGGGGGAAGGGGAGATCCAAAATGATAGGGGGAGACAGGAGGGGGAGGGATGGAGCCAAGAGCTGGACAGGTGATTGGCAAAGGGGATATGAGAGAATCATGGGACAGGAGGCCCAGGGAGAAAGACAAGGGGGGGGGGAACCCAGAGGATGGGCAAGGGGTATAGTCAGAGGGACAGAGGGAGAAAAAGGAGAGTGAGAGAAAGAATGTGTGTATAAAAATAAATAACGGATGGGGTACGAGGGGGAGGTGAGGCATTAGCGGAAGTTGGAGAAGTCGATGTTCATGCCATCAGGTTGGAGGCTACCCAGATGGAATATAAGGTGTTGTTCCCTCCAACCTGAGTGTGGCTTCATCTTTACAGTAGAGGAGGCCGTGGATAGACATGTCAGAATGGGAATGGGATGTGGAATTAAAATGTGTGGCCACTGGGAGATTCTGCTTTCTCTGGCGGACAGAGCGTAGGTGTTCAGCAAAGCGGTCTCCCAGTCTGCGTCGGGTCTCGCCAATATATAGAAGGCCACATCAGGAGCACCGGACGCAATATATCACCCCAGTCGACTCACAGGTGAAGTGTCGCCTTACCTGAAAGGACTGTTTGGGGCCCTGAATGGTGGTAAGGGAGGAAGTGTAAGGGCATGTGTAGCACTTGTTCCGCTTACAAGGATAAGTGCCAGGAGGGAGATCAGTGGGGAGGGATGGGGGGGGAACGAATGGACAAGGGAGTCGCGTAGGGAGCGATCCCTGCGGAAAGCAGAGGGGGGGGGAGGGAAAGATGTGCTTAGTGGTGGGATCCCATTGGAGGTGGCGGAAGTTACGGAGAATAATATGTTGGACCCAGAGACTGGTGGGGTGGTAGGTGAGGACCAGGGGAACCCTATTCCTAGTGGGATGGCGGGAGGATGGAGTGAGAGCAGATGTACGTGAAATGAGGGAGATGCGTTTGAGAGCAGAGTTGATAGTAGAGGAAGGGAAGCCCCTTTCTTTAAAAAAGGAGGACATCTCCCTCGTCCTGGAATGAAAAGCCTCATCCTGAGAGCAGATGCGGCGGAGACGGAGAAATTGCGACAAGGGGATGGCATTTTTACAAGAGACAGGGTGAGAAGAGGAATAGTCCAGATAGCTGTGAGAGTCAGTAGGCTTATAGTAGATATCAGTGGATAAGCTGTCTCCAGAGACAGAGACAGAAAGATCTAGAAAGGGGAGGGAGGTGTCAGAAATGGACCAGGTAAACTTGAGGGCAGGGTGAAAGTTGGAGGCAAAGTTAATAAAGTCAACGAGCTCAGCATAGTCGACACTCAGCAGGAAGAGATGCATTGTTCCCCCTCTTTTCCCTGCCTCACTACAGCCTGTAGCAGAGTCTCAAGCAGACACACGCCTGCGAGTCTGAACCGGACAACGCCGGATCTATGTTTTTACCACGAATGCCAAGAAGTGCCAGCCGCTATGCAGCTTCGACAGAGCTTGTGCTTTGGGACATTGGAGGTTTGCGAACACCACAGGTTCCAGTGGCCAGGTTTGTCTGTTGCTCATTACGGACATGCTTTCGGGGTGACGCTTCCTGTGTGACATGGGTTCTGAGCTGAGTGAGCTGTCAGCATCACCCATTGATGATAAGGCAGAGAGTGAAGAACCTTTGCTGGAGGCTGCCTGTGCAGCAAAATCCAGATTTACATCACAGCGCATAATGCTCTGCTTCAACGGATGACACTGCAAGTGGGACTTCGTCCTGGCTAAAGTTGCTAGTCCGCTGCTTGACATAGATTTCCTGTGCACCAAAGGACTGTTAGTAGATCTTAAGAAATGCCAGCTTATAGACACAAAGGACTTTGGGTCGTTACCCTGTACCTCCAGAAAGTTTCCCATGGCGACTTTGTCTAGCACATGCACCACTACTTGAATCCCTCACCTGCTGAGCAAATTCCCAAACCTCACCAAGCCCACATTTTCCAAAACAGTCACAAAGCATGGGGTCAAGCACCACATTTCCACAATTAGCTCACTGGTCCATGCCCATGCGCGTAGTCCGGACTCCAAAAAGCTGGTCAACATGGAAGTGCTTGGCATTGGACACATGTTGAACCTGCCGTTGGACTTCACCCCTGCACGTTGTCCCAAAGCCACCAACTACCACCACCTTAACGAGGCCACCACCTCTATCATTACCTGCTCCCACATATTTAAGACTTTACAGCATATTTAGCCAGAAAGACACTTTTTAATAAAATGGATTTAGTCAGGGGCTACCATCAGGTGCTTGTGTGTGTTGAGGACGTTTCCAAAACTGCTGTTATAAGTCAGTTCAGCCTACCTGAGTTTCTGCGCTTGCCATTTGGGTTGAGAAAATGCAGCGCAGACTGACACAGTTTCAATTTGCAAAAGAATGGCCATTATTCCTTTTAAATAAGAAAACTGTAGCCCATGTTAAACAACCAATTCAAATTAACTATTCTATTTCCTAAGTTAACTGTGGAAATGGCCAGTCTGTCTATTGACTGTTACTGGCTTATACAGTGGTTTTCTCCACTGTATTAGAGTAAGATGTGATCCTCTATGAATGATGCAACTTTGGCCAATTTGATTTTTCAGTCTTCGTTTGGAATACTGCAGCCCTTCTGTATGTTGTTACTTCCCCATTGTTCAGACTAATATCTGAGGTGAGAAAACACAAGGATGTATGATAAGGTGAGGAGGAACAGAATAATTCTCCTTTACCTTATTTGCCAAAGCTCACTTGTGTCCTCTTTATGCTCTCCCAATTCCCCTCTTATGTGTACTTCTACATCCTTCATGCTCTTCAAGAGATTCACTTGATCTCAGCTGCCCACACCTGATATATGTCTTCTTTTTCTTGACCTGAGCCTCAATATCCCTTATCAACTAGGATTCCCTATCCTTCTATTATTGCCATTCATTCTAGAAGGAACATGCTGACCCTGAATTCTCCCTAACTCATTTTTAATAGCCTCCCACTTGCCAAATTTTCCTTCACCTGTGAAAAACCTCTCCCAGTCAAACTTTCCAAGTTCCTACCTTATTATGGCATCAAATGTCTCCTTACCCCAGTTTAGGATTTTAACTTGAAGACCAATCCTAGTTTTTCCATAATTATATTAAAACTAATAGAGTTATGGTTACTGGTAACAAGGTGCTCCCCACTGATACCTGTCTCAGCTGTTAGATTTGCAGGAAAGTAACTTGTCAAATGCTGAGGAGAGTATTAGTGACTTCTTCTCTTCTAAAATTTTAAACACTTATTAGCCTTTACATTTCTAAATATGAGAACGTGAGACAATAAGAATAAGCTAAAGGCAATGGAAGAGGCAGAGATTATCCTGCTTGCTAGAGTCACAGTAAACTAGTAGTTCATTGATGATTTTCATATTATTGCCTCCTGCTCACGTGGACATTTGATCACCAGACACGTCGTCCTGAGACAGCCCAACATCCACGGATGAATTTTCTCCCCCTTTCACATCGCAGGACTTTGAGTGTGGAGTGGAGGCCTTGAACTTGGACGGTCTTTGTCACCCGTCCATGTTGCTGGCCTTCAAATGTGGAGCGGATGTCCAACCACTAACTGCTCGACATCACTGTCTCCAAATGCTAAACTGACCTTATCATCATGACTGCCATCTTGATGCCAATTAATAGTCAAATGCCACTTTCTCTGAAGGGTTGCAACATGCTCAAAGTCAAAGTACGTTTGTTATCAAAGTATGTATACAGAATACAATGCTGGGAGTTGTCCTACAGACAGCCACAAAACATAGTAACATCATAGAACCCGTTCAGGACAACAATGAGCTACCAACATGTGTAAACAAAAGCACAAAGCAAGCAAACAATACATACAGTATCAGAAGAAAAAGCATTTCAGGATGTATATTGTATACAGTTCTCTGACATTAAATGTACCTTTGAAACCTTTGACACCAGCAGTGTCCAGTTTAGTTCAGGTGAACGCCGCATCACTATCCAATACAGGCCAAAAGGCCATTCTTCACTGGAGTGTCCCAGATCACCCCAATGAAACCACTCAAAAACAGCAAAATAAAAAGTAACAGAATCCAGGAACACATGCAACATGAATCTCAAAGTCCCCCAAATCGAGTCCACAGCCTCTCTGATCATTCCCCGCAATGCGGATACCTAGACTTCTGCACTTTCCTCCGATAGCAGCTAGCAAAAGGGAGGGGAAGGCCAGTCAAACGCAGGCTGATGGCACCAAACACCCGCTTGTCCTCGTTGACTTCAACCTCGCCTGAAGCCTCAATCGGAAAGAAGCAATGGAGTTGATCATGTGTTTGTGCCCCATTTCCAGGTCTCCAGGTCACACACTCTGCTCCAAACTGCATCGCAGACAGCAAAGCGCCGGATCACTCAACCGGCCCCAAAACACAGCATCAAAATGTAAGTCACAGGTCCCAATTGGACACAGCTTCATAGCAGAATCATATTTGAAAGAAGAAGAAGTGAAAGAAGTAGTTTTGTGAATTGTCAGCAGTAAGTCACCTTTGGTCACATTATTCACTGGCACCATCTTGACTGCAATCAGTCAAGCTCCCGGTATTGAAGATGAATTGAATTATATGAAAGCATGGGAAGCATGTACACTCAAAAGATCGGTCACTAACAAAGTAACAGTCCACATTATCTTGATCCATATTTACCTGATGACTCTAAAGCAAGATCTACGACTCCTTCCTTTTCTTATTGCAATCATATGACAAACTCCAGATATGGTTTCAAGTGTGTAAATTAAGGCACATGGCAAAAAGTTAAGCCTAAAATGGTTGGTTGTTCAAGAAATGTGTTTGGCCAATGGAAGTGGCTCTCTCAGCACAACATATGTACCCAGTTTTTTTATATAGTTCTCGAGCACTGGGTTTGAAAATATTCAAAAACTATTCAGAGGAGTACTAACTTAATTACTGAATTGTTGGTAAAGCTGGATGAGTAGAAACTCTTGAGTTCTGAATTTTCTGTTTGAAATCATATTCTTGAAAACACTAGTTTTCCCCCATGAAAATGAACATTTCAATTTAAATGTTTACCTCTATATTTCTGCATCAATTATATTCCTTTACTTTCATTATTGTATAGTTACTTCTGTCAAAGGAAGGAATGGGAGCCAGCTATGTATATTTATAACTTTCCCATTCAAGAGCACTGGTCAGTTCAACAAAGGATGTTCAACATTATTAGGTTTATAATTGAGTGAGCAATTCACATTATGATAAAACGAAAGTACACCACACTGACAAACTCATTAAGGTTTTCAATAGTGGCTCAATAATCTCTTGCAACACACACAAAACGCTGGAGGAACTCAGCATCTCTTTCCTTTTCCCTTATCAGTTGAATGACAATGCCTGTACTGTAGGGGACTATGCTATTTGTGATCTGATTTCACATCGGTTGCAAAGTCATGTTACTGCATTGTAAATTACAATCCTGTTTAAAGTTGGCAGCATGCTTTTTTGATGCTTATGATTAAGGTTAAGATGATTTTAAGGAAAACTCCTGTGACAACTTTGAGTTTAAATGTTTTGGTTATTCAATGCAAAAATATCATCCATCAAACTAAGTAGCAATGGATTTAATAATTTTCAATACTGAAAACATTTGCAGAGAAAAACAAGGGAGAGGGAACAGAATTACAGCCTTTATCAAGGTATAAATAATTCCGTCAAATAATGTAAATTGGCTGGGGGAGTAAATATGGAAACTTTGTTCAGGAAAGTATTTCAGAAAATAAACTGGTGCTATCGGAGTTGCTAAGAATTATTTAGGGATACAAGCATCAGCTTAGGTTTAATTGGGTATTTATTTAAAATCTAACCAGAATTGAATACTTTTTCTCAAGTGACAACACATGCTAACTCAAAACAATGGTACTTAATAAATCTATCTGCAAAACTCTCAAGTGCATTTAAGTGAAAATTAATCTCAGCTGAATGCAGCGGGCTAAGTGATTTGTCTTTATCCCCAGGAATTGAGCAATAAAAGCATTGGAAGCAACTGGACTTCAGCCAAACACTGAAGCTCCAATCCCAAAATGGCCTTGGGTTGAAGATGAGACAAAGGGACAATGCTTTATCCCCTGTCACTGTTTCTAATTGTGTTAAATTAGTAAAACATATGAAACTTATTAAACTAAATCATTAAAAATACTGCAACCAAGTAAAATAAGTTTAAAGAAGTGAAATAACTGAACTTACTTTTCCAAACTTCAGGCTGGAAATCCCCATTCTTCTTCTCTATACCAGATCTAGCTGGCATAGACTTGCAAAGGTGGATCTCCTTACATTATGCACTGGAATCATCCCAAACTTACGACGGGTCTATGTAAATGCAAAGTACACATTGCTGGGAGCACCTGGGGCAGTTAGATGCAGAACCACAGGCCACAGCCACCATGTTTTGAGCACAGACAACAAAAGGTTTAATACAATTTCCTTGCTGATTACTTTAATTACAAGCATCAACAGTTTTTGTCTTTTGGCAACAATCACCCTTTGTCTTCTGTAATGATGTAACTAACATCCTTACATTTTACTGGGTCATTTTCAGCAATGTTGCAGACATATTTAATTTATATATATCATATTGAAGTTCAAATTCTTCTCATAAATGTTATCTAAATGTTTTGGGCCCTGTATTTGTTATTAAAAGTGGTCTTAAGACCTAAATTATAAAGCACAAATTAAATCATATGATACTAATATATCAATAAAACTATGTAGTATTTAATTTTGCATTCAACAAATAAAATTACCAAAGGGGAAATAGGAAAACTGATTTCAAACCCTCTTAAAATATTAAATTGCATTCATTGTTACATCACATTACTACTTCATCAGTTTCAACAGGCTTGTAATGGTATAAACTTGTTTATAGTCACATGTAATTTTATCCGAATCAGATTTGCTGAAAGACAATAGCTATACCACATCAAAGCTAACATAAACAGTATATTTCAAGCAGTAAGCCAAGTGTGTTGAGCAAAAGATGTGGTCGACCGAAACTAAATTTCTTCCATTGCAGCTATACTTCAAAAGATAAGGCTGGAAACAATTTATGAACTTGTTTGAAAGAATGTGATGCCATTCAATAATATTAAAAAATATGGTTTCTTTGCATCTGTGGGCCGCTGCTGGTATGTACAATCAGAATCAAAGTTTGTCTTGAGTGCAAAGACTGACTCTAAAGCTGTTATCAATCAATGATCTGAAAGAATAGTTAAGCAGTTTTGTTTGACTAAAATATATACATCACAAATCTTAATGTGAGGTAGTAAAAGTTACTAAATAACAAACATTACCCACTTTAATTAAATAGTTCCACACAGTGTTTGTACTGCTGTATCCTTCCAAGGTTCGGTATTTTAAACTTTGATGTTATTATCAACATTTAAACTGAAATAATACAATTTTTATTTCAGTTTACTCTAATCAGTACCACAAATTAACTCTGTATCTAGGCATGCCTTTTTCTAATAACATATAGCATTTAAAATGACTTCATATTTTAATTATATATTTCAGTCTTCAGTGTGAACAAGCCTCTGGAAACCAGGCAGATCCATCAATTACTGTATACCAGTTTTTAAAAAATTGTCAAGAAATTAGGGAGTCTTAACACTGAAACCATGTTTTTTAAAAAATTATTCATTTACGGGATGTGGGCGTTCCAGCTAAGCCAGCATTTATTGCCCATCCCTAGTTGCCCTTGAGAAGGTGGTGATGAGCTGCCTTCTTGAACCGCTGCAGAACCTGAGGTGTAGGTAACACCCACAGTGCAGTTAGGGAGGGAATTCCATGATTTTGACCCAACAACAATGAAGGATCAGCGATATGTTTCCAAGATAGGATGGTGAGTGACTTGGTGGGGGATTTCCAAGTGGTGGTGTTCCCAGGTATCTGCTGTTCTCAACCTTCTAGATGGTAGTGGCCGTAGGTCTGGAAGGTGCTACCATAGGAACTTTCGTGTGTTGTTGCAGTGCATCTGGTAGATAGGACACATTGCTGCAACTGCTTCTCAATGGTGGAAGGATTGGATGCTTGTGGAAGGGGTACCAATCAAGTGGGCTGCCTTGTACTGGGTGGTGTCAAACTTCTTGAGTGTTGATGGAGCTGCAATCATCCAGGCGAGTGGCGAGTATTCCATTATACTCCTGACCTGAGCCTTGTAACTGGTGGACAGGCTTTGGGGAGTCAGGAGATGAGTTACACGCTGCAGGATTCCTAGTCTTTGATCTGCTCTGGTAGCCACGGTGTTTATATGACTAGACCAGTTCAGTTTCCTGTCTATGGTAACTCCCAGGATGTTGATGGTAGGAGATTCAATGATGGTGAATGTCAAGGGATGATGGTTAGAGCCTCTCTTGTCAGAAATGGTTATGGCCTGGCACTTGCATGGCTCAAATGTTACTTGCCATTTGTCAGCTTAAGTCTGGATATTGTCCAGGTCCTTCTGCATTTGGGTATGAACTACTTCACTATCTGAGGAGTCACGAATGGTGCAGAACATCGTGAACCATTCAGGACTCATGATCCGCTAACATCCCCACTTCTCACCTTATGACGGGAGGAAGGGCATTGATGAAGCAGCTGAAGATGGTTGGTCCTAGGACACTTCCCTGAGGAAATCCTGCAGTGATGTCCTGAGGATGAGATGATTGACCTCCAACCACCACCACCATCTTCCTTTATGACAGGTATGATTCCAACCAGCAGAGGGTTTTGCTCCTAATTCCCATTGACTCCATTTTAGCCAGGGCACCTTGATGTCGAAGGCTATTACTCTCACCTCTTTGGTCCATGTTTGGACCAAGGGGGTGATGAAGTCAGGATCTGAGTGGCATTGGCAGAACCCAAACTGGCTATTGCCAAGTAGGTGCTGCATGATAGCACTGATGAAGAGCCCTTCCATTACTTTGCTGATGATTGAGAGTCGGCTGACAGGGCAGTAACTGGCTGGATTGGACGTCCTGTTTCCTGTGTACAGGACACATTTGGGCCATTTTCCACATTGCTGGGTAGATGCTGGTGTTGTAGCTGCACTGGAACACCTTGGCTGGTGGCACGGCAAGTTCTGAAGCACAAATCGTCAGGATTATTGTTGTGGTTTTGTCTGGACCCATAGACTTTGCAGTATCCAGTCCTTTCAGCCATTCCTTCATATCACATGGAGTGAATCGGATTGGCTACATTCTGACATGTGGGATGCTAGGGCCTTCTGGGAGAGGCCGAGCTGGGTCATCTATTCGTCACTTCTGACTCCCTGATAGCAAAGGTAACACAAACCAAAGCTTAATTGAACAGCAATGATACATAAACAATCAGCTTTCCCCTTTTCTCCCCAAAATGCTGGTCAAATAGGTCAGAGGATATTTAAAATAACAAATCTGCAAAAAGCTGAATCAATTATGATACTTAGTCTTTTGGTTATTTTGCAAATGCCAAACATAGAAAAAATATAATTCATTACCCTCACATAACATCAACAAAGGGTTTCAATAAGTAATTTTTCTGTTACTTTAATAAACAAAATAATTCATCAAATTCTTGGGTCAATTTGCATTCATTCTTTTATCTTAATGACCTTTAGTCGGTTTCAAAAACCAAAATGTGAAAATTTCTTCCTATATTCAATTAAATTATGGTCTCTAATTCTGAAACTATTGGTAAAATCACCAGAGAGATTTCAGAACACTGCTTTTCCATTTGTTGATTGGTTGTGGATATTGATAGCATTCCCAGCATGTATTATGCATGCCTAGTTGATTCTGAACTAAAGAGGCAGTTAAGATTCAATACATTGGTAGTTTTGGAATTGCATACAGGCTAGACCAGGTAAATGAGATTTCTTTTGCTGTAGGATAGTACCGAACCAAATGATTTTTTTTTCAGCAATATGACTGTTTTCTGGTTGCTATGACTGAGTATTCCTTTTCTAAATTAATTATTTGCATTTAAAAAGGTGTGAGATTCAAACTCTAGATCCAGAATCAACATTCTAAATATCTAGCTATTACATAAGAACATAATAAATAGGAGCAGGAGGAGGCCATCTGGCCCATCGAGCCTGCTCTGCCATTCAATAAGATCATGGCTGATCTGGCCACGGGCTCATCTCCCCCTACCTGCCTTTTCCCAATAACCCTTAACTCCCCTACTGTACAAATATCTATCCAACCTTGTCTTAAATATATTTACTGAGATAGCCTCAGCTGCTTCATTGGGCAGAGAATTCCACAGTCCTAAATCTACTCCCCCAAATCTTGAAGCTATGTCCCCTAGTTCTAGTCTCACCTACCAGTGGAAACAACTGTCCTACCTCTGTCTTATCTATCCCTTTCATAATTTTGTATATTTCTATAAGATCTCCTCTCATTCTTCTGAATTCCAATGAGTACAGTCCCAGGCGACTCAATCTCTATTAATCTTGTAGCTAACACACACTCTGTCTACGTCACATATTTTTACACCCAGCCTCAACTTCTGGAGTAGTACAGGTGTCACAAAGAGAGAGAAAAAAATAACTAAAACGTAAAAATAAACAGGAGAAAAAAATCACTCTTGAATTAGTACAGCATTAGCTCAATCAAGTCTTTGTGTCCTGCAGCAAGAATTTCAACCTAAGCACACTAGCCTTAGAGCAAATATTTGAAAATTAATTGTGACACTTTGCATCGTGGAAAGTATTAATCTATCAGAATTACATCAAAATGAAGCTTTGATGATGCATTTGTAAGTATGCTTTTTACATTCTATGAGGAATACTGAAATTGCCAGCAAGATTGTGCAAATCCATCACTGTGGTTAGGAAAACTCTCAACATGTTTGAAAAGTCATGGACTATGATCATTATCTTGCATTATTTTATAGGAGTTTAAATTAACTACCCTACATGCTGTGGTAATATCTTTTTAAGGAGGTTGTTGATACAAGTAGACTTATTAATGCTTATTTACAGAGTGTATTGTGAAGCACGGAGTAAATTAAGGAGAGTATAGCAAAATTGAACAAGACATTATTACTGACTGAGGATAAATTTTCACAAAGAATAAAAGCAGAGGTTTAGAACCCATTGTTTGTTTTACCAGTGGGCAGGAAGGAGGATGTCAGGGGAAGTACTGAAAGGCAAAAGTTTGAGAGAAGGGCAAGAATGGATTACTAATGATCCAGGTTTTCGGAATTTTAGAGAAGATAGAGAAGGAGGTAAGGTGGGGGAGGGGGGAGTGGAGTTGCAGTACTAATCAGGGACAATATCATAGCTGCACTCAGGGGCTTAATGAAGGATTCTGATACAGGCAGAGCTGAGGCGGGATGATGGCGCCTGACGGCAACTCCTTTGCTTGCATCTTCAGAAACAGCTCTATTTCTATCTTTAATATCTTTATTTTTCCCTTTCAGGGTTCTTTTGAAGACCCTGACCTGGAGTTACATGCAGGCTTCGGTTTTTTGCAGGAATGGGACCTGTTTTCGGGGTTCCACGACTGGTCGTTATTCGACATGCCAAGGGTTTGGCCTGAGAGCCTCGATCATGTTTGGAAGCCTAAGATCTCAGGGCTCTGGAGACGGGTGGATCGAGGGTTGGTGTCACGGCAGGAGACTCGCATGTCGTTGGGGAGGCTGGAAAATCTTTCGCTGTGGGCCTGAAGACTCGAAGTCTTTGCGATCTTCGGACACCGAGCTTGAAAAAAGTGATGAAACAGACTTTTAACATCGTAAACCAGCGGGTTGTTGTTATGTCTTCCGCTCACTGTGAAAACGGGGGACACCTCCCTCTCCCTTGCCAGGGAGAGAGAGAACCTGTGTGGTTTGTCGATTGTTGGATGAAACGCGAAGCTTCTGGGGTAACTTTGGTCTGTGTCCTTGCTATTGCTTAGCACACGCTTCGGCTCAGTGATGGTACCAATACGCATTTTTTTTTGCTGGTGGGGGGAGGGGGGATCGTTGCTCACTGCCGCTTACACACGGGGGGGAGCTGGGGGGGATTTTGGGGTTCTCACATTTAACTGTCATTCATTCTTTGAGGCACTTCTCTGTTTTCGTGGAAGTTTGCGAAGCAAAAGCACTTCAGGATGTATATTATGTGCATTTCTCTGACATTAAATTTGACCTTTGAACCTGAGTCCATTTGGGTGGAATGCAGGAATAGAAAGAGTGCAATCACACAGATGGGATTATACTACAGACCCCCCAGTAGCCACCGGGATATTGAGGAACAGATATATAATCAGATTAAGGAAATGTGTAAAAATATTAAGGTTGTTGTCATAGGGGATTTCAACTTCCCTAATATAAATTGACACCTTCTTAGTGCAAGGGGCTTAGATGGGGCAGAATTTATTAAGTGCATTCAGGAGAATTGATTAAAACAATATGTAGATGGTCCAACAAGAGGAGGGGCTGTACTGGACCTGGTGGTGGGTTATGAGCCCGGCCAAGTGATTGCCCTTTCAATGGATGAGCAGTTAGGGAGTAATGATCACAACTCCTTAACTTTCAGGATAGCTATAGATAAGGATAGGTATGGTCCTTGTGGGAGAGTTTTAAATTAGATCCCACTTTTTCAGGCGGATGGAGCATAGGTGCTTGGTGAAGCGGTCTCCCAATCTGCAGTTGGTCTCACCGACATACAGGAGGCCTCAGTGGGAGCACTGGACGCAGTATATGACCCCAACAGACTCACAGGTGAAGTGTCGCCTCACCTGGAGGGACTGTTTAGGGCCCTGAATGTTAGAGAGGTAGGAGGTGTAGGGGCAGGTGTAGTACTTGTTCTGCTTGCAAGAATAAGTAATGGGGGGAAGATCAGTGGGGAGGGATGAATGGACAATGAAGTCACGTAGGGAACAATCCCTGCAGAAAGCAGAAAGTGGAGGATGAGGGAAAGATGGGGTTGGTGGTGGGATCTAGCTGGAGGTGGTGGAAGTCTCAGAGAATTATATGTTAGACACAGAGGCTGGTGGGGTAGTAGGTGAAGACAAGAGGAACCCTATCCCTGGTTGCATGGTGGGAGGACGGGGTTAGAGCAGATGTGCATGAAATGGAAGAGATGCAGTTGAGGACAGCATTGATGGTGGAGCAAGGGAAGCCCCTTTCTTTGAAAAAGGAAGACATCTCCTTCGTTCTAGAATGAAAAGCCTCATCCTGAGAGCAGATGTGCCCCCACATCTACCAAGCACCTATGCTCCCTCCGCCGGAAAAAGCGGAATCTCCCAGTGGCCACCCGTTTTAATTGCACTTCCCATTCCTATTCCGATATGTCCATCCATGGCCTCCTCCACTGTTGTGATGAGGCCACATTTGGGTTGGAGGAACAACACCTCATATTCCGTTTGGGTAGCCTCCGGCCTGATGATGTGAACATCGATTTCTCAAAGTTCTGGTAATGCCTCCCCATCCCAAGCCACCCCCTTTTCCAATGCTCACCTTATCTCCTTCTCCACCCATTGCTTCCCTCTGGTAATCCTCCCCCCTTTTCTTTCTTTCATGGTCTTCTGTCTTCACCAACCAACTTCTTAGCTCTTTACTTCATCCTACAGCTTCAGGTTTCACCTATCACCTTGTGTTTCTCTTGCCCCTCCCCACGTTTTAAATCTACTCCTCTGCTTTTTTACTCCAGTCCTATCGAAGGGTTTCGGCCCAAAACGTCGACTGTACTCTTTTCCGCAGATGCTGCCTGGCCTGCTGAGTTCTTCCAGCATTTTGTGTAGGACAGTGGATGTTGTCTTGATGGCTTTTAGTAAGGTGCTTGACAAAAGCTAATCCAAAAGGTTAAGATGCATGGGGCCTGCTGCAAATTGGCAGCTTGGACTCAGAACTGGCTTGAGCATAGAAGACAGAGGGTGGTAGTTGAAAGAACTTATTTGAGCTGGAGGTCTATGGTCAGTGGTGTTCTGAAGGGATCTGCGCTGGGAATTCTGCTGTTTGTGATGCATATAAATGATCTGAATATAAAAGTAGACAGGTGGGTGAGTAAATTTGCAGATGATACCAAGGTGGGTTAGTAAGTTTGTGGTGGAGTTGTAGACAGTGTAGAAGACTGCCAAAGAATACAGTGCAATATAAATCATTTTCAGATATGGGCAGAGAAATGGCAGATAGAGCTTAACTCAGACAAATGGGAAGTGTTGCACTTTGGTAGGGAAAATGCAAGGACACTGTGGCCGAGCAGTGAGATCCTTGAGACCAAATTCATATTTCCATGAAAGTGGCTACAGAGAATTGGAATTTTCTTTACAGAGTTTTACATAGATTTGGTCTACATGACGCAATTATTAAAACTATACAGACACTATACGACAATCCTACTGCCAGGATTAAAATCAATGGATATTTATCTAATAGTTTTACCCTAGAAAGGGGCACGAGGCAGGGTTGTACATGGTCACCGCTACTCTTCGCATTATATCTGGAACTATTAGCTCAATACATC
Organism: Mobula hypostoma; assembly: GCF_963921235.1. Classification (NCBI taxonomy): domain Eukaryota; kingdom Metazoa; phylum Chordata; class Chondrichthyes; order Myliobatiformes; family Myliobatidae; genus Mobula; species Mobula hypostoma. The sequence goes on from NC_086110.1 coordinate 42,746,728, forward strand.
AAAGAAAATGAAGATATCAGGGGAATTACTATTAAGGGGACAGGGCATAAATTGGCCTGTTACGCAGATGACATTTTGATCTACCTAGGGCAACCAACATACTCTTTACCTAAATTGAAGCAATCCTTTGAACAATATGGCCAATTATCAGGATACAAGATGAACATAGATTAAACCCAACTACTTTCATATAACTATAGCCCACCAAGAGAAATTGAAGGTAGATATCCTTGGGCATGGCAAACAAAGTCCGTCAAATATTTGGACATCATCATGCCAAAAGATTTGGCAAAATTATCAAAATGCTATTATCAGCCAATATATAAAAAAATTAAGGAACATATAGCATGATGGAACCTAATTCCTTTTCTTGGTCTCAGTTCAAGGATTGAATCTATTAAAATGAATATACTGCCCAGACTACTATATCTCTTTCAGACCCTACCAATAGAGATTAACCAAAATCAATTCAATGAATGGAACAAGATTCTATCAAGATATATATGGGAAGGTAAAAGGCCTAGGGTTTGTCTCAAAACTTTGCAATTAGCCAAGGAAAAGGGGGGATGGGGCCTACCTTCTCTTAGAGATTATTATTTTGCAGCACAGTTGAGAGCTGTGATATGCTGTTGCAACACATCATATGGCACTCAATGGAAAAACATTGAGGAGAGGATACTTTCCATCCCCATACAGGCAATTTTGGCTGATAACAACTTACAAAGTTACATAAATAATATTGACAACCCGTGGGTGAAATGGACTCTTAAAATATGGAAAACTATTATAAAAGAATATAAACTAGAGAGAGACATTGCAATTCTTAAATGGTGTGCATATGACTTGGATTTAACACCAAATAAACTGGATGCTAGATTTAAGGACTGGACAGCGAAAGGAATAACAGCTATTTGCAATATAATGAAAGGAGGAACACTGTTCAGTTCTGAAATGCTCAAAGAGACACACTTACAAGACTTTTAAAAACAAGACTTTTACCGGTATTTACAGATGCGACAGTATGTTAATAGGATGGTTAAAAATGTAACCAAGGCAAGTACTTGTCTGATAGAGCTATTTAGAAAAGCATATAATTCAGACAATGGTAGTAGAATAATTTCAAGCAGGTATAAGGGTTTGTCAAATCTTAAAACATATTTGACTTCACACATTAAAACAAAATGGGAGAAGGAAGGAGGGATAATAATATCTGAGGAAGAATGGACAATAATATGGAGGTATCAATGGAAGTGTACCAGTTCACAGAAATGGAGGAAGTTCGGGTGGAAAATCTTGTTAAGGTATTTTATTATGCCCTCTCGGAAATCCCATTATAATAGTAACTCCCCTGCTTGCTGGAGAAATTGTGGAGATCAAAATGCAAACTATTATCATATTTTCTGGGAATGCCCCATATTCAAAGACTATTGGAGTGGGATACATAATGTCCTACAAGACATATTTAAATGTGAAATACCCTTAGAGAGTAAGACCATATATTTTGGGAATATACCTTAAGAATGGTTGAAAAGAGACAAATATTTAATGAATGTATTGCTGGTGGCTGGTAGAAAGACCCTTACCAGGAAATGGTTATCACAGGAGAGCCCAACTTTAAATGTATGGATGGAAATTACAATGGTCATTTATAAAATGGAGAAGATAACAGCATCTATTAATCATAAGTTGGAACAATTTTATTCATACTGGAAAAAAATGGTTTAACTACATAACACCTCATAGACCTGATTTTATTCTCACAAGTCAATGAATATGTTGTAAAAAAATCACTCGCTACTCTGTACATAGTTTTCTTCTTTCAATTGTTCTTTCTTTTCTCTCCCTTCTATACTTTATACTTTATACTTTACTTTCGCCAAACAATTGATACTAGAACGTACAATCATCACAGCAATACTTGATTCCACGCTTCCCGCTCCCTGGATTACAAATCAATAGTAAATATAAAAAATTTAAATTATAAACCATAAATAGAAAATAGAAAAATGGAAAGTAAGGTAGTGCAAAAAAAGAACCAAGAGGTAGGTCCGGATATTTGGAGGGTACGGCCCAGATCCAGGTCAGGATCCGTTCAGCATCTTATCACAGTTGGAAAGAAGCTGTTTCCAAATCTGGCCGTACGAGTCTTCAAGCTCCTGAGCCTTCTCCTGGAGGGAAGAGGGATGAAAAGTGTGTTGGCTGGGTGGGTCGTGTCCTTGATTATCCTGGCAGCACTGCTCCGACAGCTTGCGGTATAAAGTGAGCCCAAGGATGGAAGATTGGTTTGTGTGATGTGCTGCGCCGTGTTCACGATCTTCTGCAACTTCTTCCGGTCTTGGACAGGACAACTTCCATACCAGGTTGTGATGCACCCGAGAAGAATGCTTTCTACGGTGCATCTATAAAAATTAGTGAGGGTTTTAGGGGACAGGCCAAATTTCTTTAGTTTTCTCAGGAAGTAAAGGCGCTGGCGGGCCTTCTTAACAGTGGATTCTGATTGGTTGGTCCAAGTCAGGTCATTTGTGATATTGACCCCGAGGAACTTAAAGCTTTTGACCTGTTCCACTTGTGCACCACTGATGTAAATTGTGTCATGTGGTCTGCTACTCCTTCTGAAGTCAACAACCAATTCCCTTGTCTTGCTGATGTTGAGGGATAGGTTATTGTCTTCGCACCATGCCACCAGGTTCTTAATTTCCTCTCTGTACTCAAATTCATCATTACCCGAGATACGGCCTACAATTGTTGTGTCATCAGCAAACTTATATATTGAGTTTGATGGAAACTTGGCTACACAATCATGGGTTTACAGTGAGTACAGCAGGGGTCTGAGTACACAGCCTTGTGGGGCACCGGTGCTCATAGTGATTGTAGAGGAGAGCTTGTCCCCTATTTTTACAGCCTGGGTCCTGTCTGTGAGGAAGTTGAAGATCCAGCTGCTGATCTGAATGCTAGGAATCAGTTTATTTGGAATGATGGTATTAAAGACAGAGCCGTAGTCGATGAAAAGGAGCCTTACATATGCGTCTTTATTCTCCAGGTGTTCTAAGGAGGAGTGTAGGGCCAGAGAGATGGCATCTGCTGTTGTGCTGTTGCTCCGGTAGGCGAATTGCAAAGTGTCGAGGTTGACCGGTAGGCTGTGGTTGATGTGTGCCATAACCAATCGCTTGAAGCACTTCATAGCAATTGATGTCAGAGCCACAGGTCGATAGTCATTCAGGCATGCCACCTTGCTCTTCTTCGGCACTGGGTTTATCATTGCCTTCTTAAAACACGAGGAGACCTTAGACTGAAGCAAGGAGCAGTTGAAGATGTCAGCAAACACTCCAGCTAGCTTGCTTGCACAGACCCGGAGAACCCATCCTGGGTTGCCATCTGGGCCTGTCACCTTCCTTGGATTTATCTTCAGAAAGGCCCTTCTAACGTCCTCCTCTGTGACGATGAATCTCGATGAGTGTATACCTCAGACAAATATTATGTGGAGATTTGTGACAAATATGATTATATGATATATATGTACAGTATCTGAAATACATCTTACGGAAATGTTTGTTTGATGATGAAATTCAATAAAAAATAAATTACAAAAAAAAAGTGGCTACAGAGATTAATAGGGTAGTTAGGAAGGCTTATGCAATGCTTTTATTAGTCAAGGCATTGAGTTTGAAAGTCAAGAGGTTATTTTGCAACGTTGCACACTGTTCTGGTCACCACACTATTGGAAGGATGTTGAGGCTTTGGAGAGGGTGCAGAAGAGATTTACCAGGATGCTGCCTGCTTTAGAAGGCCTGTGCTATCATGAGAGACTGGACAAACTTGGAACAGTAGAGGTTGAGGGGAAATCTGATAGAGGTTAATAAGAGTATGAGAGGCATAGATAGAGTAGACAGGATCGTTTTTTTAGGGTCAAAATGTCTAATACCAGAGGGCATGCATTGAAAGTGAGAGAGGATAGGTTTAAGAGGGATGTGAGGGGTAAGTTTTTTTACTCAGAGAATCGTGGATGCCGGGAATGCACTGTCTGGTATGGTGGTCGAGGCAAGTACATTAGAGGCTTTTAAGAGATGTTTGGATAGGCACATGGATGTGAGGAAGATGGAGGGATATGGTAAATGTGTAGGTAGGAGGGATTAGCTTTTGGGGTTTTTGATTTACTTTTTAGCTGATTTGGTACATCATTGTGAGCTGAAAGGCCTGATTCTGTACTGTACTGTTATATGTTCAACTAGTTTGGCATTTCAAAATTCTCCTGACAAAATAGGCACAGTTGAATAGTTTTAGATTTCCCCCAAAAAAACTGCAGATTGGAAATTGGATCTCTAAGTGGCCATTTTATGTAAAAATAACACATCAATGTACTCACAGGCTTGGGTTTATCAAGGCTGTCTTCATTGAGGTGGGCGGGCTGTTCTTTGAGTACATTCTCATGTTTGGGCTGTTCTTTCCTTGGAGATCAGGATTACCTTAACTCTCGACATTCCTTTGCCACAGGAGCTTTCTCAATGGCTTCAGCAGACCTCTCTCAACTTACTGCTCACTTCAGCACCAGAAACACTGGATATTCATGGACAGTTGAGTTCAGCTACTTCAAATTCATTCATGACAAAATGACATCTGAGGCATTGGATTCGCTATACTGATGGCTTCCCATGAGAGTGGGTAGCCATGAGCTCTATTCATGTGCCCATGGCCTGGTATCCTTAGAGAAGATTTCCACCCTCACAATGTGTCATTGGTGTTGCGTCATCAGAAATGTTTCATGATAATGAGTGCCCCATTTCTAGGAAGAACACGTTCTTTCTCAAGGAAGAGGAATAACACAGTAATTTCTCACATCTAGTGAGAGATGAAATATGGTTATGATGAGTGGGGTTTTGCAGGAGAACTTAAGCCATGTTGTTTTGGGCTTCCTGTCAATGGGTTCACTGGGGCACACTGCAACGCACACACAATGTTGGTGGAACTCAGAAGGTCCTATGGAAATGAATGAACAGTCAATGTTCTGGACAAAGACCCTTCATCAGGACTGGAAAGGAAGGGGGAAGAAGCCAGAATAAGAAGGTGGGGGGAGGGGGAGGAGTACATGATCTGGGACAGAACTGATGTGTAACCTTCCTCTGAAGTTTCCTGGCATTCCAGTTTTCCTCTCACTATTGGCCTGCTGTGGCCACCTGGAGACTAATGATTTCCTGTATGAAACCTACGCCTCTAATTAGCTTTGGCCTGTTAGGCGCAATGGCAGCCTTCTCTCTCTCAGTGTTAGAGTGTCCCTAATGAACACTAGAGGCAGCTGACTAAGTTGTGGATGTTTCCTGCTGTTAGGAAATAATTATATCAAAAGGACAAAGCATGGCAAGGTGAGGGCATCAAAAATTGTAGGGATTGGCTGACAAATATACATATTTACATAGATAATTCTTTAGTAAAAGAGCGTGAGCCATTTAAAATTGCCTGTTAAAAACTTGGGTTTCTCTTCATCATAGGAAGATTGGTAGCTAATTTCCCTTCAAGGAAGATTCTTCTTTCCCCTCGTATCATTATCCTACATGCTGGCAAAGCTGGAGATCATAGACAATCTATTTCCACAAGGCTTGAGTGAAAGATTGAATTGAAGTGCTGTTACCACAGAACTGATTATTCAATTGCTGAAGCATATTGTAATCAGTGAGATTTGTGAACTGGAAGGAAATTTGAGGCTTAGGAAATTAGGACCACCAGTGAATCTGTACCCGTGGTTTGTTTTATTTATGCACATAGCTCTGTAGTTTGTCTGTGACGCTAAATGCTGTGAGTCCAGTATGTTTATCACATGGACATCAAAGCAGACAGTGAAGTGCCATGTATGTGTTGTTAGCCTTGATGCTGCAGAGTGCATCTGTTAGCAAACTGTATTCATCAGCTAGATTTAGAAGGGTCAGAATGAGTGACCTTTTTATATTGCACTGCCTCTGGGTCTCTGGTGACCTATTCTTGTGTGTAGGGTGCGAGTTAGTATGACCCTCTTTCAGCTCAGGGTGTCGGAGTTCAGAATACAATTTTTGCACCATCTTTAAGGAGTTTGTCCTTTCTTCCCGTGACCGTGTGGGTTTCCTCCGGATGCTCCGGTTTCCTCCCACAGTCCAAAGACCTACTGGTTAGTAGGTTGATTGTTCATTGTAAATTGTCCTGTGATTAGGCTACTGTAAAACAGATGGGTTGCTGGACAGCACAGCATGTTGGACTGGAGGGGCCTGTTCCACGCTAGAGATATAAATAAAAAAATAAAATAAAATAAATCTCCTCATCCTCCTCCTGCCATAGCTGCTTCACTTCAGTCATCTGGAATTGCTGGCACAAAGCACAATTATCCTCTCTGCACCTGGCTTACATGACGGTTCGTGAAGTGGACGCCCAAACATTTTGCTGAGGCTTCTTTTGATATAATCCCTAGTTTATTGGTCACGTATCTTCTATGCAGTGGTGTGCTGGGGCAATGGCATCAACACTGGTGATGCCAACAGGCTCAGTAAGCTGATTAGAAAGGCTGGCTCTGTTATAGGAGTCCAACTGGGCACACTGGAGGCTGTGGTAGACTGCAGAAAATCCTGGCAATTCTGCACAATGTCTCTCACCCTCTGCATGCCACCTTGGCTGAACAGAGGAGCACTTTTAGTGATAGACTAAGACAACAGCGCTGCTCCAAAGAGCACTATATAAGGTCATTCTTACCCTCAGCCATTAGGCTCTATAATGAGTCAACCTATAGCCAGGGAAGTGATGATCTGGCGTACTGACCTCTACCTTACCGAGGCACAGTGATAACTCGCGGATACCTCCTCTTATTTACCTCTCGATCGTGACCCCACTAAGGAGCACCAGGCCATCGTCTCCCACACCATCACCGACTTTATCTGCTCAGGGGATCTCCCATCCACTGCTACCAACCTTATAGTTCCCACACCTCTCACTTCCCGTTTCTACCTCCTACCCAAGATCCACAAACCTGCTTGTCCTGGTAGACCTATTGTCTCAGTGCTCCTGCCCCACTGAACTCGTTTCTGCATACCTCGACACGGTTTTATCCCCCTTTGTTCAATCCCTTCCTACCTATGTTCGTGACACTTCTCAAGCTCTGAAACTTTTCGATGATTTTAAGTTCCCTGGCCCCCACCGCTTTATTTTCACCATGGATGTTCAGTCCCTATATACTTCCATCCCCCATCAGGAAGGTCTCAAAGCAATCCGCTTCTTTTTTGGATTCCAGACCTAACCATTTCCCCTCTACCACCACTCTGCTCTGTATAGCAGAATTAGTCCTTACTCTTAATTATTTCTCCTTTGGCTCCTCCCACTTCCTCCAAGCTAAAGGTGTAGCTATGGGCACCCGTATGGGTCCTAGCTATGCCTGCCTTTTTGTTGGCTTTGTGGAACAATCTATGCTCCAAACCTATTCTGATATCTGTCCCCCACTTTTCCTTCGCTACATCGACGACTGCATTGGCGCTGCTTCCTGCGCGCATGCTGAGCTCATTGACTTCAACTTTACCTCCAACTTTCACCCCTACCCTCAAGTTTACCTGGTCCATTTCCAACACCTCCCTCCCCTTTCTAGATCTTTCTGTCTCTGTCTCTGGAGACAGCTTATCCACTGATGTCTACTATAAAGCTACTGACTCTCACAGCTATCTGGACTATTCCTCTTCTCACCCTGTCTTTTGCAAAAATGCCATCCCCTTCTCGCAATTCCTCCGTCTCCGCCGCATCTGCTTTCAGGATGAGGCTTTGTATTCCAGGACGAGGGAGATGTCCTCCTTTTTTAAAGAAAGGGGCTTCCCCTCCTCCACCATCAACTCTGCTCTCAAACGCATCTCCCCCATTTCACACACATCTGTCTTTGCATCAGTCTTCACTGAGGAAGTCAGCAGTATACCGGACACTCAAGGGTGGCAGAGAAGAGAAGTGTGCACAGTCACAATTACGACAGAGAAAGTACTCAGGAAGCTGAATAGGCTAAAGGTAGATAAATCTCCTGGACCAGATGGAATGCACCCTTGTGTTCTGAAGGAAGCAGCTGTGGAGATTGCAGAGGCATTAGTGATGATCTTTCAAAAGTCGATAAGATTCTGGCATGGTTCCGGAGGACTGGAAGATTGCAAATGTCACTCCGCTATTTAAGAAGGGGACAAGGAAGCAAAAAGGAAATTATAGACCTGTTAGTTTGACATCCGTGGTTGGGAAGTTGTTGGAGTCGATTGTCAAGGATGAGGTTACAGAGTACCTGGAGGCATATGACAAGATAGGCAGAACTCAGCATGGATTCCTTAAAGGAAAATCCTGCCTGACAAACCTATTACAGTTTTTTGAGGAAATTACCAGTAGGCTAGACAAGGGAGATGCAGTGGATGTTGTATATTTGGATTTTCAGAAGGCCTTTGACAAGGTGCCACACATGAGGCTACTTAACAAGATAAGAGCCCATGGAATTACGGGAAAGTTACATACGTGGATAGAGCATTGGCTGATTGGCAGGAAACAGAGGTGGGAATAAAGGGATCCTATTCTGGTTGGCTGCCGGTTACCAGTGGTGTTCCGCAGGGATCAGTGTTGGGGCCGCTCCTTTTTACATTGTACATCAACAATTTAGATTATGGAATAGATGGCTTTGTGGCTAAGTTTGCTGATGATACAAAGATAGGTGGAGGGGCCGGTAGTGCTGAGGAAACAGAGAGTCTGCAGAGAGACTTGGATAGATTGGAAGAATGGGCAGAGAAGTGGCAAATGAAGTACAATGTTGGAAAGTGTATGATTATGCACTTTGGCAGAAAAAATAAACGGGCAGACTATTATTTAAATGGGGAAAGAATTCAAAGTTCTGAGATGCAACGGGACTTGGGAGTCCTCGTACAGGATACCCTTAAAGTTAACCTCCAGGTTGAGTCAGTAGTGAAGAAGGCGAATGCAATGTTGGCATTCATTTCTAGAGGAATAGAGTATAGGAGCAGGGATGTGATGTTGAGACTCTATAAGGCGCTGGTGAGACCTCACTTGGAGTACTGTGGGCAGTTTTGGTCTCCTTATTTAAGAAAGAATGTGCTGACATTGGAGAGGGTACAGAGAAGATTCACTAGAATGATTCTGGGAATGAGAGGGTTGACATATGAGGAACGTTTGTCCGCTCTTGGACTATATTCCTTGGAGTTTAGAAGAATGAGGGGAGACCTCATAGAAACATTTCGAATGTTAAAAGGCATGGACAGAGTGGATGTGGCAAAGTTGTTTCCCATGATGGGGGAGTCTAGTACGAGAGGGCATGACTTAAGGATTGAAGGGTGCCCTTTCAGAACAAAAATGTGAAGAAATTTTTTTAGTCAGAGGGTGGTGAATCTATGGAATTTGTTGCCACGGGCAGCAGTGGAGGCCAAGTCATTGGGTGTATTTAAGGCAGAGATTGATAGGTATCTGAGTAGCCAGGGCATCAAAGGTTATGGTGAGAAGGCAGGGGAGTGGGACTAAATAGGAGAAAATGGATCAGATCATGATAAAATGGCGGAGCAGACTCGATGGGCCGAATGGCCTACTTCTGCTCCTTTGTCTTATGGTCTTATGGTCTATCTGCTCTCACTCCATCCTCCCACAACCCCACTAGGAATAGAGTTCCCCTTGTCCTCACCTACCACCCCACCAGCCTCCGGGTTCAACATATAATTCTCCGTAACTTCTGCCACCTCCAACGAGATCCCACCACTAAGCACATCTTTCCCTCCCCCCCCCTGCATTCTGCAGGGATCGCTCCCTACGCGACTCCCTTGTCCATTCATCCCCCCCATCCCTCCCCACCAATCTCCCTCCTGGTACTTATCCTTGTAAATGGAACAAGTGCTACACATGCCCTTACACTTCCTCCCTCACCACCATTCAAGGCCCCAGACAGCCCTTCCAGGTGAGGCGACACTTTACCTGTGAATCGGCTGGGGTGATATACTGCGTCCGGTGCTCCCGATGTGGCCTTCTTTACATTGGCGAGACCTGACGCAGACTGGGAGATTGTTTCACTGAACACCTACACTCTGTCCACCAGAGAAAGCAGGATCTCCCAGTGGCCACACACTTTAATTCCATGTCCCATTCCCATTCTGACATGTCAATCCATGGCCTCCTCTACTGTAAAGATAAAGCCACACTCAGGTTGGAGGAACAACACCTCATATTCCGTCTGGGTAGCCTCCAACCTGATGGCAAGAACATTGACTTCTCAAACTTCCGCTAATGCCCCACCTCCCCCTCGTACCCCATCCGTTATTTATTTATATACACATTATTTTTCTCTCTCTTCTTTTCCTCCCTCTGTCCCTCTCACTATACCTCTTGCCCATCCTCTGGGTTTTTTCCCCTCTCACCCGTTTCTTTCTCCCTAGGCCTCCTGTCCCATGATCCTCTCATATCCCTTTTGCCAATCACCTGTCCAGCTCTTGGCTCCATCCTTCCCCCCTCCTGTCTTCTCCTATCATTTCGGATCTCCCCCTCCCCCTCCCCCTTTCAAATTTCTTACTAGCTCTTCCTTCAGTTAGTCCTGACGAAGGGTCTCGGCCCAAAACGTCGACTGTACCTCTTCCTAGAGATGCTGCCTAGCCTGCTGCATTCACCAGCAACTTTGATGTGTGTTGCCCCTCCTGTTAGACTGATTGAGGTAACATTTTTTATTCTTTCTTACTTCGCTTCTAATACTAGTGAATCTCTGCACTTTTAATGCTACTGTGACACTGTAATTTCCATTGGGATCAATAAAATATCTGTCTATCTTTTAGAGCGAGAGCAGGGATGTTTATTAGTGACTAAATGGATAACAATATACCCACTTGCTAATAAGCATGTGCACTCAAAACACACACTTGCATTTGTACTAAGATCACAAATGAATACTATGGCTAGCATACCTACTTATGTGTGGTTGAAGCTCCAGGCAAGTATGTCTTTTGAACACAAAAATCTAACAGCAGCCAAAAGCTTTTTATGGAAACACAAGAGAGTGCAGCTTTTTATCAGTTTTTAAAACTATAAGACAAATGAACTGAAGTCCATATATAAATCCTCACTGAAGGAAATTAATTCTATCAAAATATGAGAGTCCAGTGCTTGAGAAAAGGGAATTTTATCGTAGGAACCTGATAGTGATTGAAATTCCAATTTCACAGCAAAAGCAACGAAGACTCGTGTTGCTTTTTTAAATTAATAAGAGTGTCAAAACTGCCCAATAATATTTGTATAATCAGTGCAATACAGTAACTGTGGTAGAGACAGCTGATGAAGATGGCCGAGTTTGTCATTGAAGTCTCAGTTATAATTGACACCTCTACCCGGCTGGAAGCCCAAGAGTTTACTTGTGTTTTTTAGTTTTCATTTTTGATTGAAATTATTCTTAGTATATTTCAAAGCTTTATAAGATCATGCTAGCTGTATAAATATTATGGTTGATGAAAACTGTTGCTGTGTTGCATTCCATTGAGAAAAAAAGTATCACCCGTATTGGCTTGTTAGAACATTGATATCTCAGAAGGATCTCTTTCAACAAGATGCCAATAATTCTATATACATTCAATAGGAACCTCAGATGTTAGCTAAATCTACACATTATCCTGAAATGAACCCCTTGACATATATTTTCTAGTCATGTCTATTTAACAGTGGTTCAAGATGAGGTTTAAGGATCCAGGCAAAACCTGGTGCTGTCTCAACTGCTTATTTATCAAGATTTATGATAGAATTTAAAAAGGTGAAGAGCAAACAGCTGTTCTTGCAGATGCCTTAAAGAGAATTTAAATTTTCTTGGGTGGAGTGGATTTCTTCATAATAAGTAAAACATTTTAAAAAATCAGCAAAGATTTTAAAGTAATAGACACGTGTTGACAAAGACTATCTTGGAAAATGTTGTGATGGTCTTTGTTTTGCTGTTTAGTGAACAATATTAAAAATATTCTTCAAAGTTAAAAAGTTATAAAAGCTTGCTGTTTGCCTCAGACTTGCATTACGTTTTCTGAAAATTAATTTTGAATATTGAAGTTTTTGTTATCTAAGCAATTGCTAGCACATTGTCTTTTTCTCAGTGAATTGATGACCATTTCCTTCCATAACAAATAAGCAAATAGTTTTCAGAATACATTTTCAGTTTTAACTACATAAACCATAGAGTGCATCATTTATTTTTGCAATTTCATAAGCCATGTCCCATTGCAATTCGCTATTTGTGACAACATTCACAAAGTGCTGGAGGAACTCAGCTGGCTGGGCAGCATCTATGGAAAAAAGTACCATCGTTGTTTCAGGACAAAACGTCGACTGTACTTTTTTCCATAGATGCTGCCTAGCCTACTGAATTCCTCCAGCGTTTTGTGTGTGTTGGTCAGATTTACATCATCTGCAGATTTTCTCTTGTGTTGTGACATTTATTTGGATGAACAGATGAATTAACTGCACACTACCCTAAAGCCATCCAGGAATTTGGTGATTATAAAATTTTGCAGAAAACAGTATAATTATGAATAATTTTCATGGAACATCTTAAAACATGTTGTTCTGATTCAATCACCACATTTTCACTGTTTCCATCCATCTTAATAGCACAGTTCATTCAAAGCAAATTTAACTAGTTGTCTTTAAAATCTTCTCCATTATAGGCCACTGTGAGTCTCCCATTTACCTTGACAAAATGTGATCTCACATTTACCATTTTGCCTGGCATTCTGCAAACAATATTTTGATTAATTCTAAATTCTCTTTCTTTCTCTAACATCTGTTCTTTTGGGGCAAACAAAAATTATTAAAAACAAGTTAGCTAAAATTATCTTAAATAATTCATGAATGAATAAAAAACATTTAAAGTACAGACAACAGTTGTCTTAAATACTAACTTACCTTTTCATTTGCTTCCTAAATCTTTGTTAAAATCCCCATTACAATTTCAAACGACATCTGCACTAGCCTAACCTAGCACAGACCCGCAAGGTGAATTCACCAGCTTTGTGCCAGGGAATCCCAGCAAGATTGAGCTCCATTGCTGGAGTCCAGCTGGAAATTATAAACTGACAGATTTAATCTTTTGAATATTGTAGTTAGTTCCAAACTTCTGCATCTGACATTGTAAATGAAGAATTTACTGCACTGTCAGAGGCAGAACACCTGCGCTTCCAACTGGAACAGATAGCAATAGTCAGCAAGATTTAGCCTAAAGCTTTTCTGAACACTGTTCTAATTCACACTCATCTCTGTACTAAACAACATTCTCCTTTGCACTATAGTACTATTGATCTATCTCCTACCTGAATTTCTTACCTTGTACCTAGAAATAGAAAGTTCTTACTTTTTTGGGTTTAACTTCCCTTCAACAAAGTACAACTTTGAAACAATTAGCATAATCCAATTATTACCAATTAATCTAACTTTCTCTTTTGCAATTTCTTAAACATTTTATGTACTGACTTTAGTTTGAAGCCGTGAATAATGATGCGTGAGATATAATATTAATGATCCCCACAACAGTTAAAGAAAATAGTTTTGTGAGTGGAATGAATTATTGTACACTTGAAGTAAATGTGGAAAGAGTGTACTTCAGAAACAATACTGTTCCTAGCAACAGCAAAGGCTTGTAGCTGTAAGTCCTTTAGGGAAATGGTAGATTGACTGAATGTTGCAAACACATTACCCGATAAATGTCACGTAATGAAAGATAGGATGGATGGAAAGATAATAGAACATGGATGCAAAGCCAAAATCCTTCGTAGCGCTTCGTTCCTTTCTACTGATCCTGATTTTGACTTCTTTTTTTAGACTAACAAGAAAGCTTGCATGCTGGAAACAGGTTTTGTGTTTTTAGGGTTTGCAGTTTATCTCTGATCACAAATTTGAGATTTTTTTTTCTCTTAAAGACTTTGTTTTGATACTTGTAGGTGGAAAGGTTGGCATTTGATGTCCTTTCCTAGTTATCCTTGAAAAGTGATAGCGAGTCTTTAAACTGACACATTTAGAATTCCCACAAGGTGGTTACCCATATTGTTCTTGTATTTTGACCCTGTGGTAATGAAGACATTGTGATGTATGTTAAAGTCAAGATGATGTATAATATGGAGAAGAACAAGAGGGTAATGTTATCACATACACCTGTTGCTTTTGCCTTCTGGACATTAGAAGTTGTATATTCAGGATGTACTGCCAAAGAAGCAATGATGAGTTGCTGTACTGTATACAATGCCTCTAAAGATGCCCATTTTGAATGGCGTGAAACCTTTGTGGCTTGACTGCCAGATTTGTCAGGAAGGGAAGTCAAGGTGAAAAGGTGTACAAAGGATGGGATTTATCACCTTATGTGAGGCAAGTGGGAATGTGTATACCTCAGCAGTCTGCTTATTATCTCCTAATATTAGAATCCCTCATTTTTACATCCACACATGCTCCTTGTCTAATATAAAACAGCCCACCCAACACCGTTCATCTTAAGGATCATAGCTGTCGGAGTGCCAGGTTCCTGGAGCAGCACAAGCAGAGAGAAATGTACAGAAAGACCAAGTGCACTGTAACAAATTACTACTCTTGAAGGCACTGCTTAGTGGGGTACCAGTTTATAAGTATGAAAATGAAGTGTAAGTAAAACCAGGCAAGCCAATAAGCATTCTTATACAATGAAATGTTAAAATGGTTGGCCACTGGGAAATCCTGCTTCTTGCAGATGGAGCGAAAATGCTCGACAAGGCAGTCCTCCAATCTAAGTCAGGTCTCACTAATGTAGAGGAGGCCACGTCAGCAGCACCGGATACAATAGACGACCCCCAACAGCTTCGCAGGTGAAGTGTTGCCTCAACTGTTTGGCTGTTTGGGTCCTGAATGATCAACTATTTTAAATGCAAACCTTATTCCCGTTCTGACATGTTGGTCCATAGACTTCTGCACTGCCGCAATGAAGCCACTCACAGGTTGGAGGAGCAACGCCTCATATTCCATCTGGGTGGCCTCCAACCTGATGGCATGAACATCAATTTCTCCAACTTCCAGTAATTTTTCACCATACCTCTTCCCCCTTCTTCAATTCCCTACTTTGGCCCCCCTCTTACCTCCTCACCTGCATATCAGCCTCCCCTCCCCCACCGTACCCCTCTTCCTTCCCTTTACCCATGGTCCACTCTCCTCTCCTATCAGATTCCTTCTTCTTCAGCCCTTTTCCTTTTCTACCCATCACTTCCCATCTTCTTCCTTCATCCACTATTCTGCCCTTGCTCAAGAGTTGCCCCATTTTCCTAAGCTAAGCAGATAAACTCCAATCCCAGCGTGGTTGTAGTTGGAAGGAGGTTTTATTATTCACCAGTGCGCTACAGTACGCAAAGCGCTGAATAAAAAGACAGTACTTTGCAGTGATCTCAGGAAAGATAGATTCAAATATTGAATAAAATTCCCTCGACTCGTAAAAGTGCTTCTGCCAAATGAATATACATGTGGTTATATGATAGCCAACATAGTGTCAAAGGTTAATTGCTTAACAATGGAATAATGAGCTATCAACAGCAGCTGTAAACTTACGGTTAAGCAATTGAGAAATAAAGTAGCAAACCAAATCACGGAGGACCTAACACTCCCCGCCTGGTATCTGTAAAAGATGCCACCAGCTGAACTCGGGGCTTTCACAAAATAAATCATTAAACAGAATTAGAGCTGATGCTCCTGATTAATGAAGAGCACAGTCAAATGCTAAAGTAATACGACTATCAACTAGATTTGAAATGCAGGAGTAAAATTCTGTCCGCTAGAGGGATCAGTACCTGATGGTTATAACAGCTGCTCAAAGTCAACACATTTAAAACATAGAGTAGCCATGATAGAAACATAGAAACATAGAAAATAGGTGCAGGAGTAGGCCATTCGGCCCTTCGAGCCTGCACCGCCATTTATTATGATCATGGCTGATCATCCAACTCAGAACCCAGCCTTCCCTCCATACCCCCTGACCCCTGTAGCCACAAGGGCCATATCTAACTTCCTTTTAAACATAGCTAATGAACTGGCCTCAACAGTTTGCTGTGGCAGAGAATTCCACAGATTCACCACTCTCTGTGTGAAGAAGTTTTTCCTAACCTCGGTCCTAAAAGGCTTCCCCTCTATCCTCAAACTGTGACCCCTCGTTCTAGACCTCCCCAACATCGGGAACAATCTTCCTGCATCTAGCCTGTCCAATCCCTTTAGGATCTTATACGTTTCAATCAGATCCCCCCTCAATCTTCTAAATTCCAACGAGTACAAGCCCAGTTCATCCAGTCTTTCTTCATATGAAAGACCTGCCATCCCAGGAATCAATCTGGTGAACCTTCTTTGTACTCCCTCTATGGCAAAGATGTCTTTCCTCAGATTAGGGGACCAAAACTGCACACAATACTCCAGGTGTGGTCTCACCAAGGCCTTGTACAACTGCAGTAGTACCTCCCTGCTCCTGTACTCGAATCCTCTCGCTATAAATGCCAGCATACCGTTCGCCTTTTTCACCGCCTGCTGTACCTGCATGCCCACTTTCAATGACTGGTGTATAATGACACCCAGGTCTCGTTGCACCTCCCCTTTTCCTAATCGGCCACCATTCAGATAATAATCTGTTTTCCTATTTTTGCCACCAAAGTGGATAACTTCACATTTATCCACATTAAATTGCATCTGCCATGAGTTTGCCCACTCACCCAACCTATCCAAGTCACCCTGCATCCTCTTAGCATCCTCCTCACTGCTAACACTGCCACCCAGCTTCGTGTCATCCGCAAACTTGGAGATGCTGCATTTAATTCCCTCATCCAAGTCATTAATATATATTGTAAACAACTGGGGTCCCAGCACTGAGCCTTGCGGTACCCCACTAGTCACCGCCTGCCATTCTGAAAAGGTCCCGTTTATTCCCACTCTTTGCTTCCTGTCTGCTAACCAATTCTCCACCCACACCAATACCTTACCCCCAATACCGTGTGCTTTAAGTTTGCACACTGATCTCCTATGTGGGACCTTGTCAAAAGCCTTTTGAAAATCCAAATATACCACATCCACTGGTTCTCCCCTATCCACTCTACTAGTTACATCCTCAAAAAATTCTATGAGATTCGTCAGACATGATTTTCCTTTCACAAATCCATGCTGACTTTGTCCGATCATTTCACCGCTTTCCAAATGTGCTGTTATCACATCCTTGATAACTGACTCCAGCAGTTTCCCCACCACCGACGTTAGGCTAACCGGCCTATAATTCCCCGGTTTCTCTCTCCCTCCTTTTTTAAAAAGTGGGGTTACATTAGCCACCCTCCAATCCTCAGGAACTAGTCCAGAATCTAACGAGTTTTGAAAAATTATCACTAATGCATCCACTATTTCTTGGGCCACTTCCTTAAGCACTCTGGGATGCAGACCATCTGGCCCTGGGGATTTATCTGCCTTCAATCCCTTCAATTTACCTAACACCACTTCCCTACTAACATGTATTTCGCTCAGTTCCTCCATCTCACTGGACCCTCTGTCCCTTACTATTTCTGGAAGATTATTTATGTCCTCCTTAGTGAAGACAGAACCAAAGTAATTATTCAATTGGTCTGCCATGTCCTTGCTCCCCATAATCAATTCACCTGTTTCTGTTTGCAGGGGACCTACATTTGTCTTTATCAGTCTTTTCCTTTTTACATATCTATAAAAGCTTTTACAGTCCGTTTTTATGTTCTCTGCCAGTTTTCTCTCATAATCTTTTTTCCCCTTCCTAATTAAGCCCTTTGTCCTCCTCTGCTGAACTCTGAATTTCTCCCAGTCCTCAGGTGAGCCACTTTCTCTGGCTAATTTGTATGCTACTTCTTTGGAATTGATACTATCCCTAATTTCTCTTGTCAGCCACGGGTGCACTACCTTCCTTGATTTATTCTTTTGCCAAACTGGGATGAACAATTGTTGTAGTTCATCCATGCAACCTTTAAATGCCTGCCATTGCATATCCACCGTCAATCCTTGAAGTGTCATTTGCCAGTCTATCTTAGCTAATTCATGTCTCATACCTTCAAAGTTACCCCTCTTTAAGTTCAGAACCTTTGTTTCTGAATTAACTACGTCACTCTCCATGTTAATGAAGAATTCCACCATATTATGGTCACTCTTACCCAAGGGGCCTCTCACGACAAGATCGCTAATTAACCCTTCCTCATTGCTCAAAACCCAGTCCAGAATAGCCTGCTCTCTAGTCGGTTCCTCGACATGTTGGTTCAAAAAACCATCCCGCATACATTCCAAGAAATCCTCTTCCTCAGCACCTTTACCAATTTGGTTCACCAATTGATGTAATGGTTTGGACAGGTATTCTTCTAAACTGAGGTTTGTGTACCACAGGCATTATACATTTCACAACATTTCAGAAATCACGTTTACGATAAACTGACAGAAAGCAACTCAACATACTGGTTTTAAAAAAAAGCAAATCACATCCCCAGCATCAAACCCCTTTTATAAAAAGGTGTAGAGAATACACCTCCTCTAACTGCCTATAGTTTCAGTTCACATTATACATGTAGCAAATGTGGCTGGAGAAAGACTTGTACAAAACACGATCATTAGATCACGTCAAATATACAACAGAGAATCCACAACAAATCCAGTATCTCTACAAATGAAATATATTGGTTTAGTTTTTACAGATTAACAGCTTGAGTTCATGTTTCAATCACTTACAGCAGTCTATTTTCCATTTATCCATCTTAAACTTCTGGTTTAAGATGGGGCTACTGAAACTTGCTGGTAGTACGAAGCAAAGAAATTCGATTAAAACATTACTAATAACATTTTGCTTTGTGGTAAATCGTGGTAAGCTATCACTGCAAGCAATGAAGAGGAAAGCGAAGGCAAAGCGAATTTGAGAGACGTGCTGCAAGATCGATTCACTTGGAAAAGCCGAGGCAAAGGAGTTGTAACCATATAACCACATAACAATTCCAGCACGGTAACAGGCCATCTCGGATCTTCTAGTCCGTGCCGAACTCTTACTCTCACCTAGTCCCACCGACCTGCACTCAGCCCATAACCCTCCATTCCTTTCCTGTCCATATAGCTATCAAGATATTATGAAGCCCCTCTAACCAATCTGGGTGTGAGACTGGATTACTCTAAGCACCAAGCCACTTTGGAGAGGTTGTGAACGGCTTCTTTGGCAGCAAAATCTAGGCCTGAAGTGAATCGCTAGTTGGCAAGTTCGAGGCCTGTAGCAATCTGCTGCGACAGAGCCTGGGTCCTAAGTAAGGCACGATCCGCTGTTTGGACAATCTTACCACCGACCGAAGTAGACTGGGGAATCCTCCCTCCATGATGCTGAGACTGTGAGACTGCTCCCAGCTGCTGTGTCTCATGTCTGTGAACTTTGTGGCGATTTGCCCTGTAATATTATGAAATGGTACCAAGGCTTTGGCCTACTCCGGACTGCTCTGGGGATTTGGATCTAAGGACTTAATTTGAATTGGAATGCTGTTGTTATTGCTCGCTTCTATGTTTGCATGAATTGTGGTTTTTTTCCCTCTGTGCATTGGCGTTGGTTTTTATGCTTTTTTTAATTGGGTTCTTTTGGATTTCATGCTTTGTAGCTGTCTGTAAGCAAACAAATATCAAGGTTGTATAATTTATACATTCTTTGATAATAAATGTACTTTGAATCTTTGAACCTTATTCTCTTTGTTTTCTTCCTGACACATCATGTTACAGACTGTGGGTGATGGTGATTTGGCTTGACCATGAGCCATCCAGGAAGCAGGGACTGTTGCAGATATCGCTCAGTGACAAACGCATTGCAGCTCTTCATATTGGCCCACCTTCCTGGTCTATGAAGAACAACACAAGCCGGGTAAGTGGCCTTCGCGTTTGGCTGCGTCCAACTCCAACAGCAAGTCTCCTAGCTTTCACAGATCTTGGGGCTCCCTCCTAGAAATCTTGGGGAAGGACTTGAGTTTGTTGAAGAGAGAAGACTCAGTTGCCTCTGAGGATCCGTACCAGTCTTTGCCAGAATAAAGTGAGAGAGGCACTGGGGTGTTTGATGTGATCGACCTTAATCTGCTTGCATGCTCGGCAGATCTGGGTCCAAGCCACTTCGCCAGCAGGTCGAATTCTTCACTTGGCTTGAGGTTGAGGTCTTCAGTGGCATTGGATAATATGGACTTGCAAGCCCAGTAATTTTCTGTCTTACTATCAAATTTAGTGAATCCGGCAGTCAGTAGGTCATGGTGGGCTAGGAATCAGAGGGGGACTTAACACCCACCCACCCGGCTTCGCCTCTCACCTTCTAGCTTATACTCCTTCCCCTCCCCCTACTTTCTTATTCTGGCTTCTTCCCCCTTCCTTTCCAGTCCTGAAGAAGGGCCTCAGCCTGAAATGTCGACTGCTTATTCATTTCCATTGATGCTGCCTGACCTGCTGAGTTCCTCCAGCATTTCGTGTGTGTCTCTGGATTTGCAGTACAGGTAGCCCCCATTTTCCGAAGGTTCGCTTTATGACACCTCGCTGTTATGTAAGATCTACATAGTTACCTGTTTTCGCTAACAGAAGGTGTTTTCACTGTTACGAAAAAAGGCAGCGAGCGCCCGACCAGCCAAGCACCTCCCCCGGAACTGCACTCTAGCAACTGTTGCTTAAACACGTGCTTTATCTCGATTTATTTTGTGCATCCATTAGCAAGATAAGTTCTAAGGTATCAGAAAAGCCCACAAGAGCTCGTAAGGGTGTTACACAGCGTAAAACTAGACATAATTAAGCGTTTTGATCGTGGTGATCGAAGTAAGGACATTGTCCGCATGTTGAACTTTCCTGCGTCCACCATTCACACTATTTATACGCAGAGAGAAAGAATTTTGAAAGCTGCCGATGTTACTGTTGGTTCTGCTCTTAGCAAAGTGGTCTCTCTTAGTCAGCATCCAATAATGGATAAAATGGAAAGTCTATTGCTTGAGTGGATTGGTGGGTGTACAAAGTGTGGTGTTCCATTAAGTTTTCTTATACTTAAGGAGAAATCAGTCAGTCTTTTTAATAAGCTGAAACAGAAAGCACTGGATGAAAGTGTTGTGAAAGTGAAATTTAAAGGTAGTCATAGGTGGTTTGATCGGTTTCTGAGGTGAGGGCAGCTTCATGGTTTAAAGTTTACCGGAGAGAGTGCTTCGGCTGATACTGAAGCTGCTGAAGAGTTCCCAGCAGAACTGAAGAAAATAATTACTGAAGGTGGTTATTCGTATAACTAAGTGTTTAACTGTGAAGAAACTGCCAATTTATTGGAGTCTTCCCAATTCCGGTAAGTGATACTACACTGTACATACATTATTTCTACTTTATATAGGCTGTGTATTTTTATGTGTTATTTGGTATGATTTGGCAGCTTCATAGCTTAAAGGTTACTGGAGAGGGTGTTTCTGCCGAGAGCGCTTGCGCTGCGTTTCTGCCGAGAACGCTTCCCTTGAGAGTGCTGCCGTGAGATTTTCACTGCGCTAGACAGTGCTGCAGAGAAGTATTTCTGCTTTATATAGGCTGTGCATTTATCATATCATTCCTGCTTTTACTATATGTTACTGTTATTTTAGGTTTTATGTGTTATTTGGCATGATTTTGTAGGTTATTTTTTGGGTCTGGGAACGCTCAAAAATTTTCCCCATATTATTAAATGGTAATTGCTTATTCACTTTACGACATTCTGACTTACGAACTGTTTCATAGGAACCTCTAACTTCGGATAGCGGGGGAAACCTGGTATCTGCAGATTTCCAGTATGTGTTTTTATAAAGTGTAACATTGCATATTTCACCAGTAAATTGTACCCATCATTCCATTTCACCAGAGTATCTATAATTCCATCGTCTCTAACTTTTCTCCTCATCATTCACTATGCTTCCAAATTTTGTAGTTGTGTGCTCTACATCCAAGCATAAATTATTAATGTACTGCATATAAAGAGAATCAATGATCTAGTATTGAATCTTGAAGAACTCACTGTGTTATTTTTTTCCAAACCGAAAATAACTATTTACTACTGAATTCAATTTCTTGGTATTTAACAATTACTTTTTTTTAAAAATTCATTCTGATGCAGCCGTTGAAGTTCATGGATTCAGTCTTATTACAAACTTCTCATATGCCACATTATGTTGAACAGCACTGATGTTGTTTTCCAAACAAATTCAGCAAACATATGCAGAGCAAAATCCAGCCATGAGAGAAGGAACCTCATTTAACTGAAGGAAGATCATGATCAAATTACAAGGGGAAAGGTTCTTCAGTTAGTCCTTAAGAATTCAGATGGATGAACAGAAGAAAACAAAGAGTGCATTAAATAAGTATTGAAATATTGCTTTCAGAATCAGGTTTATTGTCACTGACTTGTATGCCATGAAATATGTTGTTTTGCAGCAGCAGTACAGAGCAAAGACATAAAAGTGCCTATAAATTACAGAATAAATAAACGAATAATGAAGTTGAGCAATGCACACAAAATGCTGGAGGAACCCAGCAGGCCAGGCAGCATCTATGGAAGAGAGTACAGTCGAGGTTTCAGCCTGAAACATGGACTGTTCACTCTTTTTCATAGATGCTGCCTGACCTGCTGAGTTCCTCCAGCATTTTGTGTGTGCTGCTCGGCTTTTCAGCATCTGCGGATTTTCTCTTGTTTGTTTGGAGTAATGAAGTTGATGCGTTCCAGGACCATTCAGAAATCTGATGTCGGGGGGGAAGAAACTGATCCTAAATTGTAGGTTTTCAGGCTCCTGCTACTCCTCCTCATGGTAGTAATGGAAGTAGGCATGTCCTAGAATTGTGACTGTCTTCAGAGATGGATGCTGTCTTCCTGAGGCACGCCTCTTAAAGATATCCTCGATGGTGTGAAGGGCTGTGTCCTTGATGGGGCTGCTTTAGTGTACAACCCTCTTTGCATTCCTGTGCCTTCGAGTCTCCATACCCAGCTCTGGTATGACCAATCAGAATGCTCTGAACTGTACATCTATCTAACTGTACATTTCATGACATATCACATCTTTGCCCCCAGGTTTGGATTTACATTGAGTTCCTTTGTTGTAACGTGTACTGAAAACAGTGAGACAACATAACAAGTACTGCAAAATTATAAAGTGGTTTGCTTGAAATCTGTATAATAATTACTCTACTTCAAAGAGCAATGCAGCACAGTTAAATGAGTTACTCAAAATTATCTAATAAAATTTAAAACATATTTTTAGTTTAGGTTCAAAGAGGAACACATAATTGGCATGTTGATGTCAAAATCACCCATTCAAGAGGAAGAGGTTCCAGATACAACAGCTGCCTTCTTTGTCACCACTTTGACATTGCACTAAACTAGACCTCACTGTTTTTTGTTCTAATCGCATTCTTTCTTGGAAAATGTATGTACCTGTACAATTCTTGTTTTTCTTATTAATACTGTTTATATGATGCTGCTGCAAGTATGTTTTTCATTGTACCTGTGCATAAGTGTACTTGTGCAAATGACGATAAACTCGATTTTGACTTTGTCTTTAGCAATTCTTCAGGGTCAAGGATGACCTGCTTCCTTTACAGTTCTATAGGCTCTGAAATGGTTGAAGAGGCCAATGCAGGATTTCCAAGATACTTTGGTCTATTATCTAACCATCCTAAATTTTAGATTCTTCTTAACTTGACTAATTTAGAGTTATGTAATAAAAATGTGACTCAATTATACACTGTAAGAGGCAATATATAATTATGTCTTTATATCTGTAACTGAAAAAACTTTAACGTGTCTCACCTGGCAATGTAAGTCAAAGTTCTGTCAACTCCCTGTAATCCAATACCTAAATTAAAAAGATCTGAAGGCTTCATTGATGATCAGCCAGTCTTGTGAATTACTGGAGCCTGAAGGTTAGATCAGTCAGTGGAATTCATCACACTGAGTTTGGCATGAATTTCAAGCTTTCAGTGGGTGTGGATGACACCATATTTGCAAGGGCCAGCATAAAATGATAGTGCACAGGGCTGAAATTGATACTGAAGAAAAAGTCAGGCAAAATAAAAGAAGCAGTTGTGGAACAGGCTAAAATAGAGATAATAGTGAGTTGTCAAAACTACTGCGAATAGCTACCTTTTAGCTCTATGGTTTCCTTCCGAATTTTAAATTAACATAATTTTGATGTTGCAATTTTCTCTTAAACCCTTATAATGTGATCTTATTTATCAATACATTATGTGGCATCTTTTCAAATCTCTTTTTGGAAATGTATTTTCAGCAAAGCCTTACTTTTTGCAAAACATGCCAAAAATTCATCTTTCCATTAGTTTTTCTTTTTTGGAAGCAATCCCAACATTTTTTTCTGCCACTGATATTAGTTGACTGGACTTGGGTTGGCTAGACATGCTATACCTTTCTTCTAATGGAATGGTATCATATTAGCTAAATAGATCTGTCCTTTGTCCCCATATCTTTTACTAAACAGGTACATATAAATTAAATAGCACCCCCCATTACATTTTCGAAAAACAGAAACATAGAAAACCTACAGCACATACAGGCCATTCGGCCCACAAAGCTGTGCCGAACATGTCCTTACCTGAGAAATTACCTAGGCTTACCCATAGCCCTCTATTTTTCTAAGATCCAGGAGCCTTTTAAAAGACCTTATTGTTTCTGCCTCCATCACTGCCGCCGGCAGTCCATTCCACATACTCATCACTCTGCGTAAAAAAAACTTACATCTCCTCTGTACCTACTTCCAAGCACCTTAAAACTGTGCCCTCTCATGCTAGCCATTCCAGCCCTGGGAAAAAGCCTCTGACTATTTTCCTAGAGAACTGGGAGATCTATCCTGTTTGAACTTAATTAGTTCTTTTTTTCCCAAATTTTATTCTTCATGATGCTATCTCAGTTATATGCAGTCCTGTGATGTCAGCACTAACGGATATGCCATCATATGATGTAACAAAGCATTATTTAAGGTTTTTGATGAACTGTTGTTAAGACTGTTGTTTACCTCTGTCAGATACCAGTCTCAACTTGTGTTGCTGTACGATGTTCAGAGAGGTACACACATAGCTAAAGTGAGGACACATGAGTAGGCAGAGATCTGCAGCATTTTTAAATGCTTCTTTGAGAATGGATAACGGCTTGGTGGGAGATTAGATGGCCCACTCCTGCCGCCATTTTATGTTTTCTTGTTCTCTTTTGCATACATCTCTTGCAATGTCTAGGCTGCTGCCTAATGCAACTGCTATACTGAGTTGCCGTTAGTAAGTGCAGAGAACCACAAGAGATACAAATTTTCTAGAATTTCTTCTTGGAAAAAAAACCTTGTCAAATTATGTGTCAGTTGTAGCATGGACACCAGTTATCCATTGCAATATATGTTAGTTCACAAGCACACCATGATGGTGGATCTACATCTACAGTTCTAACTTAGACAGAAGTGACAATGATTAAGTAAGTTAGTGTAATGAAAATCTGAACAGAAAGTAGATAAGTTAATCAAAAAGCCAAATGTTTCAGGTCGATCAAATTTCATCAGAACTGAAATAAACAATGCAATACTATCATGGAAGACCTGGTTAGTAAGTGAATGACAAGGAATTAGAGATTGATGCTACAATAGTTAGATAAGTAAGGACAGGAGATGCTTGATTGGAGCAAATACTCCAATGAATAGGCCAACAAGGTTCATTCCATACTGGATGTGTCACCCTCTTCATTCTCCCATGGTCTTCATTTGCGAGATCCCTGATTTCCAGACCCACTCTGAACCACTACTGGGGCCAGATGTTTCACTAACCAATCCCAAACTAAGTCACACTTGTTCCCAAATTATATGCTTGTAAACCACTGAAATCAATTAAAAAATGCTAGTCTGAAAGCTTGAAGTTAATAACTCATCTCCTTAGGCCACGAACTTATTAATCACCCCTAATGAGTTATTGACTTCAAACTGTCTGCATAATCACACGAAGAGTTGAACTGCATGTGCATGTAGCAAGAGCTGTATAACTCATCTCCTTCTACCTTAGACCATGAACTTATCATCAATGCTGTGGACACTTTTTGGAGGTCCAAGATCCATATGCTCCACGACCGCTGGACTAAGTGTGTAAATGACTGAATAATTGACTTGAAATCAATTGGCTAATAGGGAAATTTTATTATTCAGTAGAAGTTTATTTACACAAGTTCACATGGGATGTGTTTATAAATTTTAACAATGTTCTGCTATCCAGTCTGGAATTGATCATCCAGGTAAATTTACCTTGCATCCGCAGAAACAGGAAAATTAATACTCAGGATCTGACCTTGGGTGGGAAGCACTGAGGTGCATAATTTCAGTATTCACAAAAATGACTGTGAAAGAACTCCCAGTTCTACTGCTAGGTTCCTAGAAAACAGACAAGAGTAAGAATAATCAATAAAATGTCAGTTACAATCAGAATAAGTCATTCTTCATAATCTGCTGCAAAGCAGATCCTAAATCCTATGGTCTTTCTTATTTTTGCATTTTCTGGCCAGACCACCATCTATTGCAATTGAAAAGATGGAAATGAATTACCTTCTTGGGCCACTGGAGTACTTCTGGTTAGTGTACTCCTACAGGTAGGGAGTTGTAGGATTTGGATACTGCATTTTAGAAGAAATAAGGATCTGCTTCCGTGCCAGGATGGTGTGCAAGCTGGAGGAGAAACAGCAGATTTTGGTGGTTCCATGAGCCTGCTGCTATAAGTGATAGAAGTCACGGGATAGGGCCATGATGCAACCAATCCATACCGTATATATCCACCACACACCGATAGAAGTTTGTCAAAGTTTTAGATGGCATGCTGAATTTCCACAAACTTCTAAGGCAGTAGAGGCACTACCGTGCTTTCATTGTAATGGCACTTACATGCTGGACCCATGATAGATGGGAGGGCAGAGTAAAGTTAAGATGGCGCTAAATGGCAACTCTTTTGCTTGCATCTTCAGAAATAGCTCTATTTCTATCTTTGGTATCTCCTTTTTTTTCCTTTTCAAGGTTCTTTTGAAGACCCCGACCTAGAGTTACACTCTGACTTTGGTTCTTTGTGGGAATAGGACCCGCTTTCAGGATCTCACTTTTTGATATGCCAAGGTCGTGGCCTGGAAGACCAGCGCACGCTTCAGGGTGCTGGATTGTTGTGGCTCTGGAGACGGACTGATTCAAGGCCGGTGCCCCTGACTGAGGCATCGTGGGAAAACACAGAACATTGGGATCTGTGTGTTCAGATTCTTGAGCCTTTCCGGGGCCAATTCTACGGGAGCAGAGCTCGGAAGAATTGATACAACAGAATTTTAATATCATAAATCAGTAAGTTGTTTGTTATGCCTCTCCTCTCACTGTGAAACGGGGACATCTCTTTTTCCCTTATGAGGGAGAAAGAAAGCCTGTGGTATGTCGAATACAAGGTGAATGAGTAGTGTTTGAGGTACTGCAAGTCTGATGCTTTGCTGCACGCTGGAGGGAGCTGATGCTTTTTTGCTGGAGGGGGAGGGAGGGGTTGTTGTCTTGCTGCTGTTTGTGTGTGGGAGGGGGGAGCTGTGTGGGGTGCTTTAGGGTTCTAATGTTTAACTGTCATTCATTCTTTGGGGCACTCCTCTGTTTTCATGGATATTTATGAAGAAAAAGAATAATGTATATTGTATACATTTCTCTGACATTAAATGTACCTATTGAACCTATTGAAATGATAATACCAAGGAATTTAAAGTTGCTAATCTTCTCCATCTCTGATCCTCTGATGTGGGCTGACCAATGGGCCTTTAGCTTCCTTCTCCTGAAGTCAATAATCAGCTCCTTGGTTTTGCCGACACTGAGTGAGAGGTTGTTGTTTTGGCATCTCTCGGCCACATGTTCACTCTCCCTCCTGCATGCTGATTCGTCACACAACTCATTCAGCCAATAACAGCAGTGTTTTCAGCAAACTTAAATATGACATTGGAGCTGTTGTTTAGCCTCAGTGTCAAAAATATAAAACAAGTAGAACAGGGGTTAAGCACATGGCCTTGTGGTGCACCTATGCTGATGGAGATTGTGGAGGAGATGTTGCCCATCTGAACTGACTGGAGTCTGCAAGTGAGGAAATCAAAGATCCAGTTGCACAGGAGCAGCAGAAGGTTCCAAGAAAATTCCCCTCTTCAAGGATGGTGTGGCTCAGTTTATGAATGATAAAGGAAAGGCTGAAGAGTTGGCAACAATATTCAACCAGAAGTGCAGAATTGGTGATGTATCTTAGCTTCCCCTAAATATTTGACCATTAGAAACCCAGACTGTAGCCTATTCAAATCACTCTATATGGTACCAAGATACAATGATTGACTTCTGATAATCTCAGCCATGCGATTGGCTCCAACGACTAACGTACATTGATCTCAGTTTTATTTGACACCTTTACGGCACAGTCATTCAACTGCTGGCTTGACGTCAATGATAGTTACTCCCGCCCCACCCCTGGAATTCAGCTCTTCTTTTCTGCACGGATATAGGAAAAGCTTTGGGACGAGACAGCATCCCAGGTTTTGCTCAGAAGACCTACCCTGCGGAATCTGCTGAACCTCCAGCTGCCTCGTTACAGTACAGTTACAAGTATATGAAAAATTGCTGATGTATGTCCTGTTCACAAAACAAAAAGCAGACCAAATCCAGCAGAACAAGAACGCCTGTCCAGGCAGTTTACTCTCAAGTATCAGTAAGGTGATAGTATCATCATTGATAGAGCTCACAGGCAGCAACTACTCATCTGTAATCTACCTACTGATGCCCAGACTCAATTTTACCAGGACCACTCAGCTATAAGCCTTAGCAAAAATAGAAAAGTGTGAACACATTTACCAAAAGGCTCAAGGACGCCTCCTATTCTGCTTGAATTGACCTCCTGTACGGTAATGATCAACCCTCAATCTACCAACTCCTAACCTATCCTGTCCTCTTCTTAAAACTGTAATGCCCTGTCCCAGGCAACATGCTGATAAATCTCTTCTACATCTTTTCTAGTCCAATCATAGCCTTCATGCAGTTGATCAGAACTGTATATGATACCTCAGCTTGATCATTCTGTCAAGTTGAATGATGATCTTCTTGCTCTTATATACTCTGTCCCTTGGCCAATGAAGACAAGTATTCTGTACCATTCGTCACCAGCTGATGTACCTGTGCTATCCTGATTGATCCTTGGACTTGGACACCAAGGTCCTTCTTGTCCTCAGTACTCTTGAATTTTATTAGTACTTCCAAAGTTCATTTCCTTGCACTTAATCAGGATTAAATTCCATCTGCTGTTGCATTACCCATTTTACCAACACTATCCTATAAGCCTACAACTATCCTCTCACTACCAATAACACTAGTCGTGTTATCTTCACACTTAATAATTATGCCTTTTACATTTATATCCAAAGTGTAAATGAATTCAATAAACAAAGAGGCCCAGCACCTATCCTTCTGGTACATCATTAGTTCTAATCCTGCTCCGTTATTCTTTCACCTCCTTTTACCAAAGCAATTTTAGATTCAGTTTGCCCACTTGCCTTGGATCCCATAGGCTGTCACCTTTTGGACTAGTTTCCCATATGGGATCTTGTTAAAAGCCTTACTGAAGTATTTTGAACTAAAGGATGATATTAGAGAAGCATAATTGATTTTTAAGTAGACGCTAATCTAAATTAATGTTATCTCATAAAGTTATACAGCAAAGGGACTTCAGTCTAGTTCATCCATGCTGTCCAAGATATTTATCCAAGCTAGATCCTTTTGCTTGAGATATTCCAGATGCCTCTAAATCTTTGCTATTCTTGTACCTGTCAAAATTTTCTTTAAACTCTTTGGTTGTACCTGTCTCTACAGCTTCCCCAGTAGCTTGTTCCTTATACCTATCACACTCTCGGGAAAAATTGCCCCTCAGATCCAAATCAATTTTTTTTCTCTTATCTTAAATCCATGTCCTCTAGTTTTAGACTTCACTACACCAGGAAAAGACTATGACCATTTACCTTATATACACCCACACAATTTTACTTCCCATACAATTCTACTTCTCTTTAAGGTCACCCATCAGCCACCTACAGTCCAGGGAAATATGTCCCAGCCTATCCAGTCTCTCTTTATTAACTCAAGATCTGTAGTCTCAGTAACATTGTTGTGAATCTTTTATGCATCATTTCCAGTTTAACAACATCTTTCTTTTATGGGCAACTGGAACTGTACACAATACTCCGTGTGGTCTCACCAACAATGGCAACAACAGTTTCAGCCACTGTACTGGATTCCCCAAATTGAAGACAAGCATGCCAAATACCCCTTCACCCTGTGTTCAGGGCAACACTACCTGTGTCACCACTTTCAGGAAATTATGTACCTGTGCCCCGTTTCCCTTCTGTTCTACAACATTCTCCAGAGCCCTACCATTTACTGTGTAAGTACAGCCCTGATTCATGTACCAAAATGCAACATCCCACACTTGTCTGAGTTTAATTCTATTTGCCATTCATTCACCCACTTCTCCAGTATTTCCAGATCCTGTTGTAATCTTAGAAAACCTCGTCATTTTCCACTGCATCACTAATCACTAACTTTGGCGTCATCCACAAACCTATTAACAACGTTGTCATCCAGATCATTACTATAGATGACGAACAACAGTGCATCCTGAACTAACGCCTGTGATAGAGCTAGCTTATTCAGTTGGATCCTGTTGTCTTGGCCTGCTCATCCAATTGGATTCCATGTGGTCTAATCTTACAGCAGGACCTTGTCAAAGGCTCTGATTAAAAACTTCACAACAGAAAAATTACTAAACCAGGAAAGTTGTTTTATAGAAACATAGAAAACCTACAGCACAATACAGGCCCTATGATCCACACTTCTGTGCTGAACATGTACTTACTTTAGAATTACCTAGAGTTACCCATAGCCCTCTATTTTTCTAAGCTCCATGTAGCCATCCAGGAGTCTCTTAAAAGACTCTATCATATCCGCCTCCACCACCGGTGCTGGCAGCCCATTCCATGCACTCACCACTCTCTGCGTAAAAAAACTTACCTCAATATCTCCTCTGTACCTACTTCCAAGCACCTTAAAACTGTGCCCTCTTGTGCTAACCACTTCAGTTCTGGGAAAAAGCCTTTGACTATCCACACGATCAAGTTCTATTTTGATGACTTTCATTGTATGATATTCTACCAAATTGGCCTTCAAAGGCCTAGATATTCTAGAGGATGCAGAGATATCCTGATCATTTGTGTGCAGTGAATCATGGCTGAAACCATCCAATTTTAACAAGTCCAATTTGATTATGCAGTATAAAAAATGATAGTCATTAGAGCATCTAAAAGAGATAAAATTGCTTTGCAATGTTCATGTGTAAATTGAACACAGATGTATGCTCTTGGCAGTTTACAAGAGAGTGATAAATACCATGTATATACGTAATTTAAATCACTTATTGCAAAAGTTTTGTTTATTGTGGTTTGAGGTTCAATGAAAATTCTAAAGCCTCCTGGCAAATGGGAATATTAGATTTGATTGAAGAGCAACTGAAGATTGAATGGAAAACTCCTTTTGTTATAAAAGATTTAATGAAGGATTCCTACTGAAATTAGATTGGAAAGCTAGAACTTGATCTCAGCCCACCGGCAATGACAACGATTTAATTTTAGATTATCTAAAGTACTCAGGCAAGTCTCTGAATTGAAACTTTCCCCTAATGTCTCCTAAGTATCATCAGATTCTGTAAAATAAACACATGTATCATTTTGTGTGATAGGTATGCTGCATTTTCACTCCAGATGGAATTGGTGGAGCTTCTGCAAATATGA
This sequence comes from Mobula hypostoma, assembly GCF_963921235.1. Taxonomy (NCBI): domain Eukaryota; kingdom Metazoa; phylum Chordata; class Chondrichthyes; order Myliobatiformes; family Myliobatidae; genus Mobula; species Mobula hypostoma. The sequence goes on from NC_086110.1 coordinate 42,778,547, forward strand.
TAGCCACATCTGCAGTGGCTTCTATCTGAAATGTATCATGGTTTTCATTCCACAGTTTGATTCAACATCACATCCAGCATGACATATGCCCACTTTAAGTTTCATTGTTGCTTAATTGCCAAAGAAAGAACAAACAAATTTACATTTCTGTAGTTATTTCTAGATGAACTTCAAATTTTATGTATAACTTTTTATGATGCATCTATCATTCTTGTACGGACAAACACGACACTGTTACGGGAAAAAAAACATAGAGGTAAATTATTCAGATTGGAAAAGAGTTTTCTTGATTTTGGAGAAGTTCCATGTCTCTTCATATTTTATGATATTAAATCTTTTGCGTTTTGGAACTATCAGTTCTCTTTCATAGGATCAACCTTTCTGCTCTTAACTGGAGGTGGATTTTAACACTTCGTTCATGCCAGGGTTTTGTACATTTTCATCATAGGTTAACTATTTTCACTCTCATGACAATTAACATTTTTGTGGACTGTAAGGAATATGCATTAACTTTTTTAATTATTTATGGCATGAGAGTGCTAAGAGCAAAACTCCTGTTCCTGTCTCAAACTCCAGTTGTAGATTTCTGATCTGCCTTTCAGCCCTTCATCTACCAAGTACAGATGTGCAGCGTCTGAGCAGATGCCATCTGTCCCCAGTGATCATAATCAATTATACAAAGAAAGACTGTTTTAAAAAAAATCACCAGGCATGTCAGCTCTAATGAAGACAATTAAGAAAACTGAAGCTTCTGATGCGGATTTTTACAGAAGAAGGCACTTCAGAATCTTAAAGGAAAGAATAAGACTTCAGAGGGTTGTGTGTAAGTTGAATTTTCATAAAGCTGTTAAAATTATTAGAACTGTATTAAGTTTCAATACAATTTCTGGCCAAACTAGCAACTTTCTTCTAAAGATACGGCGGTCCCTGGACAACTGGGACTAGTAGGGAGGACGCTGTGGCTGGCATGAGCCCGATGGTCTGAAGGGCCTGTTTCCAAGCTGTATTTTTCCATGACTCTATGCTGCAATGCGTGCTGGTAATATCAGAACCCAAGTGCGGAGGAAAGACAGACCGTGATGTAGAGACGGCGACATGAGTTTATTCATAATATTGCCAAAAAAAATAAAATCAGTGGCTCAGCCGTGCGACACCTCGAGAAGTAACATTCTCAAAACTGCGACCCAGTGAATAGCACTAATTGGGTGTCCACTGAAATAACCCAAGAAACAGGGAATCCCTGAGTCGAACAAGCTTAACAAGCTTAAAGAGAAAGCACCAGGAGACTGCATTTCACTTCAGAAAAACACAAGGAACTCTAACTGACTAACGACTCTCCTTAAACAATAAATTAGGAGCTCTAAAACAACCTCAGAGCCCAGCGCTCTCCAGCCCCCTGCACAGGCCCAAAGGCTCACAACAGAACCACCTTCCCTGTGGCCTCCCCTGAGGGAGACTCTCAGGAGACTTGGAAATCTAGAGAAACTTGACAACCTGGAGAACCTTGCGACCCGAAAAGTTGAGTCCTTGAAAACATGAAACTTGAAACCTAAGGAAGGATCACGGAAGGAGCTTGCTCACGGTGTTTTACTCTTCACTGTTTTTCCAGAGGCAATTAGGACACAGAAGGCTGTACTCTCAATCTTACAGGTTGAGACAGCATAGACGGGCTCTTCTTATCACTGAACTAGCTGGCTCTCTGTAGATCTGTTTCATTTGTTACTTGAAAGTTCAATTTTCACAGACTGTACCATGATTTTCATCAAAAGATTAAACATAAGGCAGCTTACTCTTGACAGGGTACTTTACTTGTGTGCTTGCACACTCCAGCCAGGGATCAGCTTTTGGTGTAGGGTTCTTCAGGGTTGCAAACACAAATTACTATTTCATAAGACACTTGTGCACTGGAACATTTGCTACCATTAGCATCACTCATCAGAACAGACAGATGGGAATTGAGTATTGTAAAAGGTTATTCCATCCCACTGGAGTTGTTGGCATGTAATCTTATTTCAATCATTCCCAATAGTGCCCTTTCGAATATTGATTTAACATTAACAAAGGCGTACCCAGTACTTGGTACTAAAGAATAACATCAAGAAAGGGCAAGTTCTTCCAAAACTTACACTATAGACTTGAATGCTGATTTGCTGAATCAAACAAACTTTATTGATAAGCTTACTTGAAGCACTCAATTGTTATGCATGGGTCCCTGAAACTGGGAACCTGGGTACTTACAACTTGAGAAGCTCGAATGGAGACTAGAGAAACTGGGAACGTTGACTTGAGAAACTCGGAACATGGATTTGAGAATAGAAAGCTGACCAATATCAAAATGCCACTGTTCAGTTTCCACTGTGTTCATTACTTGGCGGGTGCTTCTGTCACAATGTGCACCGCCAATATTGGAACCCAGGTGCAGTGGGAAGACAGACTTCAACGTAGAGACAGCGATCAGAGTTTATTCATAATAATTCCAAAGAACATCAGTGACTCGGCAGAGCAACTCTATGAGAAGTAACATTCTCAGAACTAGGACCCTGTGATTAGCATTAATGGGGCATCTGCCTAAATAATACCAGTTACACAGAATCCCTGAGCCTATCCAAATAAAATTAACAAGCTTAAACAGAAAGCACGAGACTGCATTACAAAGAGTGAGTTACTTCAGAAAAACGCTTGGAACTCTAAATGATTAACGGCTCTCACTAAATAACAATTAACCAATTTCGGAGCTCTAAAAACCTCTGAGACCAATGCTCTCCAGTGCCCCGTATAATCCCAAAGAGCTCATTGCAGTATGATTCTTTAAAAACAACAGCAGGTTTTCAGAGTTGACATGTTCTATATCATGACTTTATATCTGAGTTTATACTCCAGAATGGCACCACATGGTGTCTAGTTCAAAATTCAAAAAAATTGCTGGTCATCATCCCCCTCTTTCTTCCCCCCTCACCATCAGTCATCTTCACCATCTCCCCAAAGGAAGAGTGCTGTCAGTTGTACCCCTAAATCTCCACACTAGATTCCCTTTTTTGCCTTCATCTCTCTTCCCTTCTTATCTCTTTCATATCCAACCCATCCTCCTCGAGTTTCTTTCCTAGGTACATCTGTTTCTTCTCCCATTTCCTTCCCCTCCACCTCTGGACATTTCACTGACCTGCTATGCTTGCTTCCCATTCATAGCCACCTGGATACCCCACTCAACTCCTTACCCAATTCCTTTCTTGCTTCCTACCTCCCTTGCCACCTTCCTTCTCCCTAAGGAACTTGCCACCTCCATTTATATAAGTGGTAGATGAAAGCTCCAACATTATACTTCCTAAATTTATCAATGGCACAGAGGTAAATAGGAAAGTTATTTGTAAAGAAGAGATAAGAAGGCTACAGAGGTGGAAAGTTAGGTTAAATGAGTCTGCCAAATAGAGCAGATAATGAAAAAATAAGCTGTTAATTTTGGCAGGAAAAATAAAAATACGCGAATAAAATAAACGGTGAGAGGACCCAGAACTCTGAGATATGAAGAGACCTGGGGATCCTAGTGCACGATTTGTAAAAGGTTTGTATGCAGGAACAGCAAGTAATCAAATATCGTTAGTTACCATTTCTTTCTGGGGGATTTGGGGAATTGACAAGTTGTGCTTCAATTATATAGGACTTTGTTGAGGTATATCTGGTGGAGCTGAGTGATGATAGCACTAAACAGCAACTCCTTTGCTTGCATCTTTTGAAACAGCTTTATTTCTATATTTGATATCTCTTTTTTTTCCCTTCCAAGGTTCTTTTGAAGACCTTGACCTGGAGTTACACTCTGACCTCGGTTCTTTGCAGGAATGGGACCCGCTCTTAGGGCCTCACGACCAGCTGCTTTTCGATATACCAAGGACGCGGCCCAGAAGACTAACGTGCTTTCAGGCTGCCAGATTCTTGTGGATTCAGGGCTGGTGCCACCACCACCAACTGATGCGTTGCAGGAGAACAAGGAAGATCAGAAGTAGCGGGCTGTGTGTCCAGAGGCCCAGAGCTCAGACGTACATTGTACACATTTCTCCGGCATTAAATGTACCGATTGAATACTGTTAGTATTATTTAATGATAATGTTTCCCTTGCAGCTCAGGAAAAGATTTACTTGACTAATATCTGGATTGGGTGGGTTGTCTTCTGAGAAGGAATTGAAGAAGGTTGGCTTGTGTCCATGACAATTTACAAAAACACAAGAAAATAGGAGCAGGAGGAAGCCAGCTGACCTCTCAAGCTTCTCACTATTCGATATGACCATGACTCAGAGTGATACAGCACAGAAACAGGCCCTTTGTCCCAAGTTGTAGATTCCACCTATGCTGGTCCCATTTGCTCATATTTGACCTATGTGCCCCTGAACACTTCCATCCAAATATCTGGCGATATGCATTTTCAAAGTTATTATTGTATCTACCTCGACCATTTCTTTTGACAACTTGTTCCACATTGAGTATGTACCCACAATCTGTGTGGGGAAAAATTGTCTTTCAAGTTCCTTTTAAATATTTCCCCTATCACTTTAAACCTACACCCATCAGTTCTTGACTCCCCAATCCTGAGGAAAAAGCCTGTGTACATTTACCCTATCTATGCCCCTCTTACACTCTAAGGAATAAAGTCTTAGCCAGCCTAACCTGTCTCTATAACCCAGCCCCGTGAATCTTGGTAACACCCTCATTAATCTGTCCTGCACTCATTTCAGTTTAACATTTTTCCTATAACCAGGTGATCAAAATTAAACACAATACTCCAAGTGCAGCATCGATAACATCTTGTACAGCTGCAATACAGCATTTCAACTCCTAAGCTAAATGGTCTATGATATATACTGGTGTCAACTCCTTTTCTGTGCCAGTTCTTTATAACGCTCAATTCCTTGAGTTTTCAAATATTTATCTATCTCTACCTTACAGACATCTATTGATCTGGTCTCTACTACCTTCAGGGCAGAGAATTCCAGAAATTCATTGCCCTCTGAGACAAGAAATTTCTGTGCACCTCAGTTTTAAATGTCTAGCCCCTTAGTTTCTAACTATTTCCTCATTTATAACTCTCTTTTAGTGAAGACATTTTAACATCCACCCTTTAAAGCCCCCTTGGGTTTTGAGTAAAGTCTAAATACAGATCTGGCCTTTCTTGATAAAATAATTATCCCAGAATTTTTCCTCTGGTGAATCTCCTTCAGACTGCCTGTAGTTCTACCAGCACATCATGGGAATCAGACTTCCCTCTATGGACTCAGTCAATTCACCTCGCTGTCTCGGTAAAGCAGTCAGGATCAAAAGCCCTGCCCGCCGCTAACATTCACTCTTCTCTCTTCTCCCCTCTCTCATTGGGTAGAAGATACACAAGCCTGAAAGCATGTACCACAAAGCTGAAGGACAGCTCCTGTGCCATTGCTATCAGATGCTTGAATTGCCCTTTGTATGATAAGATGGACGCTGGCCTCACAAACTATCTTGTTATGATCTTGCACTTTATCATTTACTTGTGCTGCACTTTTTTCAGTAGCTTTTATACTTTATTTTGCATTGTTATTGTTTTACCTTATTCTACTTCAATGCACTGTGTAATGATTTGATCTGCATGAACAATATGCAAGACAAGCTTTTCACTGTATCCTGGTATATGTGACAATAATGAACCAACAGACCAATACTTTATGTGTTTTTAGGTAAGTGGACCGAAACAGTGCACCATTTTCCAGGATTGGCCACACCAACATTCTGTAAGCTCCCACCCCTTCCCCAAATGGCTTCATCAGCTCACAAACCCCTCCTTACCTGGATCCATCTATTGCTTGCCAGCTCCTTCCCCAATCTCCCCCTCATCTCTTCACACTGTCTATCTCCCCTCTACAGTTTCAGATCTGATACTGGGTCCTGACCCAAAATGTCAACTATCTCTCTGCTTCTATAAATGTTGCCTGACCGTGTGAGGTCCGCCAGCAATTTGTTTTCTTTTGCTGATAATTCCAGCACCCGTAGCCCTATGTCTCTCCTGTAACAAACCCACCCCTTTAATCTCTTAACCCCGATGCAATAAAGACCAACATGCAGTTTACCTTCTTAACTGCTTGTTGGGCCTGCCTGATGTGCTTTTGTGACACATGCCTAACACACCTGTAAAATGTTAAACTTCACTCATTTCCAGTTGCTCTCTATTTAGATGCTGTGGTAAACCATATATATATAAATGTTGTAACTGGGTTACCTGTCTGGACACGCCCCTCTGCTGACTGTCCCTGAGGCTCCTCCCACAGATCCTGAATAAAGGTGATTTCGCCTTGCCCCTCCCCCTCAGTCCGGGGGGCAGACACTCAGCATGGAAGTCGTATTGTACAGCGAATAAAAGCCTTTCAGTATTTACCGTACTTCAGTCTTTTGGAGTAATTGAAGGTGCATCAATTTTATTCGCAGTAATTTTAAAGCATGGAATGTGCTCTGAGACCCAACAAGTTAGACCTCGACCCGCAAACACCTGAAGCTGGAAACGCTTTCGAACTCTGGCTGGCTTGCTTTGAATCATACCTAGAGGAGATTAAAGCGACCGACCCCAGAGTGAAGCGCAGAGTTCTACTCTCCAGGGTCAGTCCACGGGTACCTGAGCTACGACGGCATGATGAGCGCACTCAAAGGACAATACCTGCGGCCGGTAAACACCATCTATGCGCGGCACCGATTAGCAACACGGTACCAGCGGCCTGGGGAATCGAGTGCCGAGTTTGGCCGGACACTACAGACACTTGTGCGAGCCTGCGATTGCCAGGGGCTGACGGCAGTACAGCATGCAGAGCTTCTAGTCAGAGACGCCTTCGTCACGGGGACCAGGTCAGTGTATGTGCGCCAGTGGCTGTTGGAAAAAGCTGATCTTACCTTAAGTTCGGCAATCAAGCTGGCCGACACGCTGGAGGCCGCTCTGCACAACTCTGAGGCTCTCCAAACACGCGATCCCCCGATGGCCTCGTGGGCGCCACAGACCCTGCAACCCGCCAGCGAATCGACCTTGGCTGCTGCCAGTTGCAAGTCCGCGAAGTGCTACTTCTGCAAACTCGAGAAGCACCCCCAGAAATGCTGCCAGGCCCGAGAAGCTAACTGCTCCAGCTGCGGAAAGAAGGGCCACTTCGCCAAGGTCTGTAAGTCCAAACTGCGAGCGGGATCGAGCAGCGCCATCTGCGGGACATGGGGTCGCCATCTTGCCTGCCGCCATCTTCCCTGCGCGCCGCCACCACGTGTGAGACATGAGGGTGGCCATCTTCGTCGGCACCACCTCCCACCGCCTACGACCAATGGGTGCTCACGGGGCACTCCACCATGCCGGACCAAGACAGTGACTCAACCCTGGCCTCCGTGACCCTCAACCAAAGCGCTCCCCACCAGCTCGCACGGTCAATGATGGACATCCTGGTGGAGGGGCACAGGACAAGCTGTCTGTTTGACACAGGCAGCACGGAGAGTTTTATCCACCCAGACACGGTGCAGCATTGCGGACTTGCAAAATGGCCAGTAAGTCAGAGGGTCGCCATGGCTTCTGGGTCATATATAACAGACATCCGGGGGGGGGGGCGGGCTTGTGTAGCGACGCTAGTGGTGCAGGGCACAGAATATCGAGACTTTACGTTACTGGTCATGCCTCAACTGTGTGCCCCTGTGCTATTGGGGCTCGACTTCCAGAGCCACCTGAAAAGCCTGACAATGGAGTATGATGGGCCCCTCCCACTGTCGTAAATCCCCAGTTTTGTAGGAATACGTCATATACCATGCTACTGACCACCCACACACACCAACCTGCATATCCCACCCAACATCATGCCAACTGCTGCACTACCGACACCACTTGCAGCCTCTCCACCCTCAAGATCCCTCCCCAACCTGACCCCTGACTGTAAACCTGTGGCAACTAAAAGCAGGAGGTACAGCGCGGGGGACAGAGCTTTCATTAAGTCGGAGGTGCAGCGGCTGGTCAGGGAGGGGGTCATTGAGGCAAACACAAGTCCTTGGAGGGCGCAGGTGGTGGTTGTTCGGAATGGGGAGAAGAATAGGATGGTTGTGGACTATAGCCAGACCATCAATAGGTTCACGCAGCTCGACGCATACCCTCTACCCCGCATCATGGATATGGTCAATCAGATAGCACAGTACAAGGTGTACGCGACCATTGACCTAAAATCCGCTTACCATCAGCTCCCCATCCGCCGGGAGGACCGCCCTTACACCGCCTTCGAGGCGGATGGCAGGCTTTATCACTTCCTGCACGTCCCCGTCGGTGTCACGAATGGTGTATCTGTCTTCCAGAGGGCAATGGACCGGATGGTGGACCACTGCCAACTGAAGGCCACGTTCCCATATCTGGATAACATCACCATCTGCGGTCACGACTGGCAGGATCACGACAACCACCTCCAAAAATTTCTCTAAGCGACCAAAGCTTTCAACCTCACCTATAACAAGGACAAGTGTGTGTTTGGGACCACCCGACTTGCTATCCTTGGGTGTGTCATGGAGAATGGAGTCATTGGCCCTGACCCCGACCGTATGCGTCCCCTGTTGGAACTCCCTCTTCCCAACACCCTCAGAGACCTCAAAAGGTGCCTGGGCTTCTTTTCATATTACGCCCAATGGGTCTCTAACTACGCAGACAAGGCCCGCCCCCTGGTCAAGTCCACCACATTCCCCCTCTCAGTCGAGGGCCCGCGCGGCCTTCAGCCGCATAAAAGGGGACATTGCCAAAGCAGCAATGCATGCGGTGGATGAGGCCATTCCTTTCCAAGTAGAGAGTGACGCCTCTGACTTTGCGCTGGCTGCTACCCTCAACCAGGCGGGAAGACCAGTGGCATTCTTCTCCCGTACCCTTCAAGGCCCTGAAATTCGGCACTCCGCAGTGGAGAAAGAGGCCCAGGCCATAGTGGAAGCTATTAGGCACTGGAGACACTATCTCGCCGGCAAAAGGTTCACCCTGCTAACTGACCAGCACTCAGTCGCATTCATGTTTAGTAACCAACAGCGGGGCAAAATCAAAAATGATAAAATTCTGAGGTGGAGAATCGAACTCTCCACCTTCAACTATAACATCATGTACAGGCCTGGGAAGCTCAACGAGCCCTCCGATGCCCTATCCCGGGGATTGTGCGCCAGTGCGCAGATTGACCAGCTATATGCCCTACACGTAGATCTTTGCCACCCGGGAGTCACCTGGCTTTTCCACTTCGTAAAAGCCCGGAACCTGCCTTGAGGAGATCAGGACGATGACCAGGGACTGCCAAGTTTGCGCAAAGTGCAAACCACTCTTCTACCGACCCAGAAAGGCACAACTAATCAAGGCCACCCGCTTCTTTGAGCGACTGAGTGTTGACTTTAAGGGCCCGCTTCCCCCCACTGACTGCAATGTGTACTTTTTTAACATTATCGACGAGTACTTATGGTTCCCCTTCGCCATCCCCTGCCCCGACACCACTACCACGTCAGTTATAAAGCCCTGCGCAAGCTCTTCACTCTGTTCGGATACCCATGCTATATCCACAGTGACAGAGGGTCCTCGTTTATGAGTGATGAGCTGCGCCAATACCTGCTGGCTAGGGGTATTGCAACTAGTAGGACCACGAGCTATAATCCCCTGGGGAATGGACAGATGGAGAAGGAGAATGGCACGGTGTGGAAAGCCACACTCTTAGCCCTCAGGTCAAAGGGACTGCCGGTCTCCCGCTGGCAGGAGGTCCTTCCCGAGGCACTCCACTCCATCCGCTCCCTGTTATGTACGTCCACCAATGCCACCCCTCATGAGCGGCTCTTTTCTTTTCCCAGAAAGTCGACCACTAGGACCACCCTACCAACTTGGCTGACGTCCCCCGGGCCAGTGCTGCTCCAGAAACATGCGAGGAGCAATAAATTCTCCCCGATGGTCGAGAGGGTTCACTTACTTCATGCGAACCCCCAGTATGCCTATGTGGTTTTACCTGATGGGCGGGAGGACACGGTCTCCATCCGCGACCTGGCGCCCGCAGGAGCTCCAGGCCCCTACTCTGAAAACTCCATGTTGACTATTAACCCCATATCCACCGATATATACCCAGACACCGTGCACTCCAAGCCCTACACAGACACCACACGACACTCCCATACCAGGTGCGACGCACATGCATGAGGGATTACCGACGCCTAACGTGCTGACACCTCAAGTCAGGCCGGAGCCAGCACAACCACCATCGCCGGTGCAATCACCGCCGGTGCTACGTAGATCACAGCGACGGACTCGACCGCCTGATAGACTTAACCTGTAAATATACTTGTTTTAAATATTGTCAGTCACTTCACCCCACGGGACTCTTTTAAAAGGAGGGGTGAATGTGGTAAACCATATATATATGTTGTAACTGGGTTACCTGTCTGGACACTGCCCCTGTGGCTTCTCCCACAGACCCCTGAATAAAGGTGATTTCGCCTTGCCCCTCCCCCTCAGTCCAGGGGCAGATACTCAGCATGCTGGAAGTCACATTTTACTGCTAATAAAAGCCTTTCAGTACTTACTCTACTTCCAGTCTTTTGGAGTTATTGAAGGTGCATCAGATACTTAACTGCCTTTTGATTCCTCTTACTGAATTGCATTACCTCACATTTCTACACATTAAATTCCATTTGTCAGGATTTTGCCCAATCTCTCATTCTACCTTTATCCCATTGCAGGATCAAATTGTCCCTATTACAACCTGCCATTCCACCGATTTTTGTATCAATGGTAAAATTGCAAATCTTATATTTTGTTCTCTCCTTTAGGTCATTAAAGTAAAAAGGAACCAACTGATGGCCAAGAGCCAATCCTGGGGTACTCAATTATTTACGGCCCTTCAGTCAGAAAAATACCAATTTATTCCAACTCTGTTTTCTATGTAACAATCAACTTTCAATCTATATTTCCAAACCTGGGGTCTGAATTTAGATACCGCCCTCTTATGTGGAACTTTGTCAAATGCTTTTGGGAAATCTAAATATACCACATCTGCAGATTTTCTGTCATCAATTCTCCCTGTCACAACCTCAAAGAATATGAATAACTTTGTCAAACATGATTAAAACCATGTTGATTATATTCAGCTTTACTACATGATTAGTTATTTCGATTATAGAACATAGAACAGTACAGCACAGGAACGAGCCCTTCAGCCCACAAGGTTGTGCTGAAATCAATGATACCTAATCCTTTCTGTCTGTACATGGGCCATATCTCTCTATTCTCTGCATGCTCACGTGCATATCTCAGAGCTTCTTGAAAGGCTCTATTGTGCCTGCCAACACCACCTCCCCAGCAGTGGATTGCAGGTATCCACTACTGTGTTTTTTTTAAAAACTTGTCCAACACATCTCCCTTGAACTCCCCCCCTCCATCACCTTAAATGAATGCACTGGCATTAGACATTTTGATCCTAGGAAAAAGATACCAGCTAGCTACTCTATCTATGCTTGTCCCCTCAGTCTTAGCTACTTTAGAGAAAACTGTTGTGTATTTAATATTTCAGTAATGTTTGAATAGTCGTGTATATATGTTGGCTAACCCAGCATTCTTGTTCATTTAAATAACTCATTACAGGTTATACTGTATGTATAAATACATGAATTACATACGTCATCACGCTACCATGTGATACACGCGTGTCTTGCTGAAAGTAAACTCGGTTAGACTCACATTTCGTACTCCCGTGTCTTCCTCTGAATGATTTTAATGTTTTGAAGTTACAAAACATAACAGGAACAACCCTAGTTTGTCCAGCTCCTCCTAGCACACACCCTCTAATTCAGGCAGCTTCGGTATAGCCTGCATATCCATCATACAAGGAGCAATAAAATTTGAATGCAATACTCCAGATGAAGTCTAACCAGAGTTTTGTAAAGCTGCATCAAAGCTTCCTGATTCTTCCTGATGTAATTTCCCTTTGATCAATAATTCTGGCATTCTGTTGTTTTTTTTTAAAGAAATCTTAAACTAATTGGTACTAATAGTTTCACGCCTACTGTCTTCCTCCCTACATGAACAAGGAAGTCAAACTGAGTGTTTTCCAGTCTTCTGATCTTTACAAGTTCTTCCTTGATGTTTAAAATTAGCCCATGTTACCTTCAGGATATTTGCTGTGATCTGTGCATTGAAGATTGATGTGATAAATTAATTTAAGCTGTCTACTTTTATTTCTTGTTATTAATTCTCTAAAGCTCATACACCTTACCTAGCCCCCTACTTCCTTTTTATATATCAATAGAACTCTTCTCAGTTTACCCCTGCTTACTGATTGCTTCTTCTAATCAATATGTAGTTTTAAATCTTCCATTGCACTTTCCTTCAAACACGCACCCTTTTTATTTCCCCATTTATGTTCTGCCTGATGAATAGGTTTTAATTGAGGGGCCTACAATCCATAACCACCTTTTGTTTTCTTTCCCCCACTATTCAGCTGCCTGTTTACCATGACTCAGCCGCACTGTGATTGACAGTCTCCATTCTCTTTTGATCTGTTCTTTTGCAACATCACGAAGACTGGTGTACGACGCACACAATCCTGTCTCCCTGCAAACAAGTCTTATTAATAATGATCAGACTCCAGTACTCGTATGTTTCTATTGTGGTGTCAACTCATCCACCTTATTGGAAGTACTACCTGAATTTAAGTAAAGATTTTTAAGCTTTGATTCTTTGATTTTTTTTGACTAACTCAGGTTTGCTTTGTGCTGCATTTTTTGTTCCTAGTTTTGATCCAGCTGATCAGACTTTCCTTCTCAATTTCCCCTTCACTGTTTTATTTCCATTTCCACTGCTATGTCATTTCCTCTTGATTAATTAAACATCCCATTCTCGGTGTTCTTCCCCCACCCCAACCCTCTGTTTACTTTAAATAAGGGTGAGAGGTGCCTTGAATATGAGGTTCAGATTGTAATTGGATCAGCTACTTGACAGATCAATGGCCTTATTCTTTTTCCCAATTCATATTCTTATATTCCCACCTCTCTTTTGACCACCTTTCCTTACCTCCCAACTTCCTTTTCAGCCCCAACACCTTTTCCCATCTGACATTTTTACACCTTTTACCCCCTCTACCTCTTCATTTCCTTCTCCTCATCATCACCTCCCACCTCCTCACTTATCACCATTTCTTTCTTATCATCCCTCCCACCTTACTTCACCCTTCCCATTTTCTCTCCCCTCCATCGCATTACCTTCTACCCTGCTTCCTTCCTTGCTTCACTATCTTTCTCCCCATTCCACTTCCTTTCTCCCTTACCATCTCCCTTCTCTCCTCATACTCCACTCCCCTCCCTGTTCTTTCTCACCTTCCTTCTCTTCTCTCATTTTATTCCCTTCCTACTTACTTTGACCCTTTCCACCTCCACCCGACCTCACCTATCCCTCATTCACCTCTTGATTCTCCTCCCAGTTCCATTACCCCCCTGACAATGCAAGAGGGTTTGTACAATATGTATGAGAAAACCCTGTCCTTTGCTAACTTCACAATGGAGCTTGTGGCTTGCAGAGGAATGAATAACAGAAAGAGTTACAACAGGTTGGGATTGACAGGGAAGTTTGGTACTAAGATTGGAAGAGTTAGTAGAAATGGTGGAATGATTTAATACTATTTAGAAGTTATTCTCTAACTTGTACTGTAGGTGTTATCAAATTGGTTAATTGAGTGCATTTGGGTGTAGACCATCACTGGACTGATGATGGGGAATCATATGTGGGTGAGAGTGCAGGGCTGAACCAATCACAGTCTGAGTTCAAAGGGGCATGCAAACAGGGTCTCAAAGAACATCAAAATATGCATCAAACTCAATCGAAGGAAGGATTACACACATGAGAAGAGGCATCTTCAACTCCTGCCCAAGTAAGGTCAGTTCATTTCAAACCACAGCGAATTAAACCTACTTCCATGTAAACGGCCAAAGTAATGGTGAACCTTGAAGATGACTTTTTTATGCAATTCACACTGGCATTCTTACTTGCGTGCATACCAAGCCCTTGGATACATTTATTCATCATAGTTACAGGATTCAGTTGCACAAACATGTTGCATTGTTTGGAAGGTTCTGGCCCTATGTGTCTTATGAAAAAGTAAAAATGCTGGTATTTCATGAGGAGCAGACATTATTACCTCATCCATACTTCCTCAGTTTATTCACTAGAAGGTCATTATTGACACTGTAGACCACCAAAGCAATATTTTCATTGGAAATAATTCTAGTAAATCAAATCAGGACCAAAAATGCTTGTAATAACTTAAGGGTAAGCCCATTGAGAACTGTCCTCTAACTAACTTTCTATACTACCCTGTTTGATTTGTTCTAAAGTAATTAAAGAAATCCCACTGAAAATAACTTAATGTACTTCAGCCATGAAACTTTGGTGCCAAAGCAATAAGGACTGGTATTCAAGAAAACAAAGATAAATGTGTTTCTTTTGACTGGAACTTATAATGGTGCTATTGCAGTTAGTGCAAAATTTATTTTCTATTTTATTGCTATTGGTTGTTAACTCATTACTCTTTGTCAGACTTTCATTGGCATAAATCAGCGAGTCATTTTATCTATATTACAACAGCAACTATACTGCAAAGAACTTAATTAAATGTAAAATACTTTGGGATTTTAAAACATGCTAGAAAGTTCACATTCTAATTTTTCAAATCTTACAATTTATACTGTTTGTTTCCATGAAGAGAAATGTATTGGCATCCCTTGTGTAAATTTGGTGCCAAATGATCCTTAACACTGCAAAAACTAAGCACACAGTATGGCTCATACCAGCTTTACAGAGACACCCACAGACCCCAACGCAATTCCAACCACCATGGAGGGTGAGGAGATTGTGAAGACTAAGAAGATGTAGAAGGAAGACACCTACTCGTCATCTCACGTATCACATGGACAAAAAACAATACATTCGAGAGGCACTTTGGACCTGGAGAATGCTAGGCACTACTGGGCTTTCATCATGCAAGAAGTGAAGAAAATCTAATGTAACTGTTGTCCAGGCAAAGAATGCATAAATCAGACATCCTCCTGAGGACTGCGATAGCTTGCAAGAACTACAGAAGATTGGTGCATGTGCCTACTGAGATGATAGCTACTTTGTCCACCTTGCCTTACCAAATGCATGGGATTGAAATGGCAAAGAGCATGGTAAAGTTCATTCCAACATCTCACACAAAACAATGCTTTCACTCTGGAGATGAATCATGCTTCTGTGGCTGGATCTGTCAGCACATCCTTTGTACAATTTCTGACAGGTCATATGTATTAGCTTCTATGAAATCTTCATGTTTTTAAAAGACATAAAAATAGGAGCATAATTAGGTTATTTGGCCCAAGAAACCTGTTCTGCCATTCCACCATGGCTGATTTATTATATCTCTCAAACCCACTCTCTTGCCTTCTCTCCATAAACTTTGACACCCTTACTAGTCAAGAACCTATCAAACTCTGCTTTAAATATACCCAATGTATTGACCTCCACAATTGACTGTGGCAATGAATACCATAGATTCACAACCCCCTTGAAAAAGAAATTTCTCCTCATCTCTGTTCTAAAGAGACATCCCTCTAGTCTGAGATTGTGCCCTCTGGTCCTAGACTCTCCCACTATTGTAAACATCCACTCTGTCTAGGCTTTTCAATATTCAATAGGTTTTCAATGAGATCCCTCTCATTCTTCTAAACCTCAATGAGTACAGAGCCATCAAATGCTCCTCGTACATTAACCCTTTCATTCTCGGGATGATTCTTGTGAACTTCCTCTGGACCCTCGCCAATGCCAGCACATCCTTTCTTATATTTTTCTTAGAAAGGAAAAGATTTCTAACATAAGGACCCAAATCTGCTTATAATAATTTAAGTGTGGTATGACCAATGCCTTATAAAGCCTCAGCATTACATCCTTGCTCTTATATTCTAGTCCTCTCAAAATGAATGCTAACATTGTATTTGCCTTCCTCACCACCAACTCAACCTGTAAATTAATCTTTAGAGGATCTTTCATGAGGTCTCCCAAGTCTCTTTGCACCTCTAATTTCTGAATTTTCTCCCCATTTAGAAAATAGTCCACATCTTTATTCCTTCTACCAAAGTGCATAACCATTCACTTCCCAACACTATATTCCATCTGCCACTTCTTTGTCTTTTGTCCTAATCTATCTACAGTAAATCCTTCTGCAAACTCCCTGCACCTCCACCTAACTTTGTATCACCTACAAACTTCGACACAAAACCATCAAGTCTGTCATTAAAATCATTGACATATAACATGAAAAGAAGTGGTCCCAACATCAACCTTTGCGGTACACCACTTGTCACCATAAATCACTGAGCTCAAGCTAACTGACCTATAGTTCCTTTTTTTTGCCTCTCTCTTCTTAAAGAGTGGAGTGACATTTACAATTTTCCAGTCTGCTACTAATGCTTCCACAATCTCTTCATCTACCTCTTTCAGAACGCTGGTGTGTAGTCCATCTGGTCCTGGTGACACATCTATATTTAGACCTTTCAACATCCCAGACACCTCCTCATTAGTAATAGCATCTTCACTCATTTCTGCCCTCTGACACTCTTGAATTTTTGGCATACTGCTGGTGTCTTCTACAGTGTTGTCTGATGCAAAATATTGATTAAGTTCATCCACCATTAATTTATCCCCCTTTACTACCTATCCAGCATCATTTCTCAGTGGTTTGATATCCACCCTTGCCGCTCTTTTATTCTTTATGCACCTGAAAAAATCTTTTGGTATCCTTTTACATTATTGGCGAACTTAGCTTCATATTTCATCTTTTCTCTCCTTATTGCATTTGTAGTCGCGTTGTGAGTTTTTAAAAATGCTTCCTAATCCCCTAAGCTCCTACTAATTTTTGCTATATTATAGCTAAGCTCAAAAGTTCAAATTAAATTTATTATCCAAGTACATATATGTCACCATATACTACTGTGCGATTCGTTTTCTTGTGGGCATACTCAATAAATCCATAATAGAATAATAAACATAAGCAATGAAAGACTGTACCAACTACAGCGATCAACTAGTGTGCAAAAGTCAACAAACTATGCAAATACTAAAGAAAGGAATAATAATAATAATAATAAATGAACAATAAACATTGAGAATATGAGGTGAAGAGTCCTTCAAAATGAGTCCATTGGTTGTGGGAACACTTCAATGATGGGGCTAGTGAAGGTTTTCCCTTTGGTTAAAGAGCCTGATAGTTGAGGGGTAATAACAGTTCCTAAACCTGATGATGTGAGTCCTAAGGCTCCTGTACCTTCTTCTTGATGGCAGCAGTGGGTGGTGGGGGTCCTTGATGATGAATGCTGTTTTCCTGCAAAAACTCTTCATGTAAATGTGTTCAATGGTGGGAAGGGCTTTACTCTTGATTGTCTGGGCCATACTTTTTGTAGGATTTTCTTCATTCCTGAGACTGAGGCTCTGCGTTCCCATGTTCCTCCTCTTCCTAGCCCATGTCATGTCCATGCCTGGTTCTGGGGTCCGAGCCCGACGCAAGACCCAGGTACTGGGTCCTTGCCCAGTCTAGGGCTTGGAGTCCATACCCTAGCCTCTTCATGTCTCCTCTAGTTCTGGGAGCCAATTCCGAGTCCAAGCCCAGACCCTTGGTCCCAGCCTAGTCGCAGTCCTGAGTCCTTGTCCAGTTCGCTGTTTCCTGCTCCTGCCTTGCTCTCCTGGTATCGAACAATAAACTAAATCTAAGTAACCTCACAAGATGTGTCTTGCATTTGGGTCCACCCTTGCTCCCTATGCCCCCGCCATTGTGACAGGAGGAGGATTAATCTCTTTCCAATTCAGTAGTATAGATCTTCTAACCATTAAAGTAACAAAAGCAATCATCCAACAAACTGAAGAGGTCAAATGATGTTTTTCTATCATTGGTAAACCAAAAATGGCAGTAATAGGATGAGGTTGTAATCAATGTTCAAGACAGTGGAAATAATATCAAAAATATCGTCCCAATATTCCTTCAATAAAGGGCAGGACCAAAACATATGAGTTAATGAAGCTATCTCAGAATGACATCTATCACAGATAGGGTTTATATGAGAGTAATAACGAGCTAGTTTATCCTTAGACATACAAGCCCTATGTACAACTTTAAACTGTATCAACGCATGTTTAGCACAAACAGAGGAAGAGTTAACTAATTGAAATTTTTTTTTGCCATTTCTCAGTAGATAAGGTAAGCTTAAGTTCCCTTTCCCAGTCATTCTTAATTGTATTGAAAATATCTGGATTTATTTTCCTTATCATATTATAAATAATTGCTATTGAACCTTTCTGAAAAAGGTTTAAATACAAAATTTTTTCCAATATATCAGTGGAATATGAAATCGGAAAGGTAGTAAGAACAATATTTAAAAAGTTTCTAATCTGTAAATATCTAAAAAATGTGATCTAGGTAAATTATATTTATTATATAATTGTTCAGGTGACATAAAACAATTATCTGAAAATAAATCAGAAAAACATATTATACCCTTTGTTTTCCAAACCAGATATGCTTGATCCAAAAAAGGTTGAAAAAGAAAGTTGGATATAACAGGGTTAGTTAAAATAAATTGATTCAGTCCAAAAAATTTTCAAAACTGAAACCATATTCATAGAGTATATTTAACTATTGGGTTTGTCATAAGGAGGTGGCTGGGACGGACCCAAGTGCAAGGCACAGACACTGAAGTACTAGGGACAGGACTAGAAATCAGGATGATGGCAAGGACATGGACACGAAAACCAGGAACCTGGAACAGGACTGGACAAGAGAGCTAGGAGCCCGGGCTTGGACTCCGAGCCAGAGACTGGACAAGGAGGCTGGAGACTTGAGGCTGGGCAGGAGGCTGGAGACTTGGCAGGCAGGCAGGATGAGGCAGGAGACTTGAGGCGAGGTGGGGCTGGAGGCTGGAGACATGAGGCGAGGCGGGGCTGGAGGCTGGAGACTTGAGGCGAGGCGGGGCTGGAGGCTGGAGGCGGGAGACGAGGCAAGACTGGAGGCTGGAGACTGGAGACTTGAGGCTGGGCAGGAGGCTGGAGGCAGGAGACTTGAGGCGAGGCGGGGCTGGAGGCAGGAGACTCGAGGCGAGGCGGGGCTGGAGGCAGGAGACTCGAGGCGGGGCTGGAGGCAGGAGACTCGAGGCGGGGCTGGAGGCAGGAGACTCGAGGCGAGGCGGGGCTGGAGGCTGGAGGCAGGAGACTCGAGGCGAGGCGGGGCTGGAGGCTGGAGGCAGGAGACTCGAGGCGAGGCGGGGCTGGAGGCTGGAGGCAGGAGACTCGAGGCGAGGCGGGGCTGGAGGCTGGAGGCAGGAGACTCGAGGCGAGGCAGGCTGGAGGCTGGAGGTGAGGCAGGACTGGAGGCTGGAGGGTGGAAGCGGGGCTGGAGGCTGGAGAGTGGAAGCGGGGCTGGAGACTTGAGGCGAGGCGGGGCTGGAGGCTCGAGGCGAGGGGGGGCTGGAGGCTGGAGGTGAGGCGGGGCTGGAGGCTGGAGGTGGGGCTGGAGGCTGGAGGCAGGAGGCGAGGCGAGGCTGGAGGCTGGAGGCGAGGCGGGGCTGGAGGCTGGAGGCGAGGCGGGGCTGGAGGCTGGAGAGGAGGCGAGGCGAGGCGGGGCTGGAGGCTGGAGAGGAGGCGAGGCGGCGCTGGAGGCTGGAGGCTGGTGGCAGGAGACGAGGCGGGGCTGGAGGCTGGCGGCAGGAGACGAGGCGGGGCTGGAGGCTGGCGGCAGGAGACGAGGCGGGGCTGGAGGCGAGGCGGGGCTGGAGGCGAGGCGGGGCTGGAGGCCGGAGACTTGAGGCGAGGCGGGGCTGGAGGCCGGGGGCTGGAGGCGAGGCGGGGCTGGAGGCCGGGGGCTGGAGGCGAGGCGGGGCTGGAGGCGAGGCGGGGCTGGAGGCCGGGGGCTGGAGGCGAGGCGGGGCTGAAGGCCGGGGGCTGGAGGCGAGGCGGGGCTGGAGATTTGACGCGAGGCGGGGCTGGAGGCCGGAAACTTGACGCGAGGCGGGGCTGGAGGCCGGAGACTTGACGCGAGGCGGGGCTGGAGGCCGGAGACTTGACGCGAGGCGGGGCTGGAGGCCGGGGGCTGGAGGCGAGGCGGGGCTGGAGGCCGGGGGCTGGAGGCGAGGCGGGGCTGGAGACTTGACGCGAGGCGGGGCTGGAGACTTGACGCGAGGCGGGGCTGGAGACTTGACGCGAGGCGGGGCTGGAGACTTGACGCGAGGCGGGGCTGGAGGCTGGAGGCGAGGCGGGGCTGGAGACTTGACGCGAGGCGGGGCTGGAGGCTGGAGGCGAGGCGGGGCTGGGGCTGGAGGCGAGGCGGGGCTGGAGGCTGGAGGCGTGGCTGGAGGCGAGGCGGGGCTGGAGGCCGGAGACTGGAGGCGAGGCAGGGCTGGAGGCCGGAGACTGGAGGCGAGGCTGGAGGCAAGGCGGGGCTGGAGGCTGGAGGCTTGAGGCAAGGCGGGGCTGGAGGCTGGAGGCTTGAGGAAAGGCGGGGCTGGAGACTTGACGCGAGGTGGGGCTGGAGGCTGGAGGCGAGGCGGGGCTGGAGGCTGGAGACTTGAGGCGAGGCGGGGCTGGAGACTTGACGCGAGGTGGGGCTGGAGGCTGGAGGCGAGGCGGGGCTGGAGGCTGGAGACTGGAGGCGAGGCGGGGCTGGAGGCTGGAGGCAGGAGATTTGAGGCGAGGCGGGGCTGGAGGCTGGAGACTGGAGGCAAGGCGGGGCTGGAGGCTGGAGGCTTGAGGCGAGGCGGGGCTGGAGGCTGGAGACTGAAGGTGAGGCGGGGCTGGAGGCTGGAGGCGGGAGATTTGAGGCTAGGCGGGGCTGGAGGCTGGGACTGGGGGCGAGGCGGGGCTGAAGGCTGGAGACTTGAGGCGAGGCGGGGCTGGAGACTTGACGCGAGGTGGGGCTGGAGGCTGGAGGAGAGGCGGGGCTGGAGGCTGGAGACTGGAGGCGAGGTGGGGCTGGAGGCTGGAGGCAGGAGATTTGAGGCGAGGCGGGGCTGGAGGCTGGAGACTGGAGGCGAGGCGGGGCCGGAGGCCGGAGACTGGAGGCGATGCGGGGCTGGAGGGGCTCCAGGCAGGGCGGGGCCGGAGGCCGGAGGCTCCAGGCGGGCCGGAGGCTCAAGCTGCGGTGGGGCCGGATGCTGGAAGCTCCAGGCGGGGCGGGGCCGGAGGCTGGTGGATTGAGACGAGGCGGGGCCGGAGGTTGGCGGCAGGGGACGAGGCGGGGCCGGGGGCTGGAGGCAGGGGACGAGGCGGGGCCGGAGGCTGGAGGCAGGGGACGAGGCGGGGCCGGAGGCTGGAGACTTGATCGAGGCGGGACTGGGGGCTGGAGGCAGGAGACGAGGCGAGGCGGGGCTGGAGGCTGGAGGCAGGAGACTTGAGGTGGAGCTGGAGACGAGGCGGGGCTGGAGGCTGGAGTTTCAAGGCGAGGTGGGGCTGGAGGCTGGAGGCAGGAGACGAGGCGAGGCGGGGCTGGAGGCTGGAGGCAGGAGACGAGGCGAGGCGGGGCTGGAGGCTGGAGGCAGGAGACGAGGCGAGGCGGGGCTGGAGGCTGGAGGCAGGAGGCGAGGCGGGGCTGGAGGATGGAGGCAGGAGACGAGGCGAGGCGGGGCTGGAGGATGGAGGCAGGAGACGAGGCGAGGCGGGGCTGGAGGATGGAGGCAGGAGACGAGGCGAGGCGGGGCTGGAGGATGGAGGCAGGAGACGAGGCGGGCGGGGCTGGAGGATGGAGGCAGGAGACGAGGCGAGGCGGGGCTGGAGGATGGAGGCAGGAGACGAGGCGAGGCGGGGCTGGAGGCTGGAGGCAGGAGACTTGAGGCGAGGCTGGGCTGCAGGCTGGAGGCAGGAGACTTGAGGTGGGGCTGGAGGCTGGAGGCTGGGGGCAGGAGACGAGGCGGGGCTGGAGGCTGGGGGCAGGAGACGAGGCGGGGCTGGAGGCTGGGGGCAGGAGATGAGGCGGGGCTGGAGGCTGGGGGCAGGAGACGAGGCGGGGCTGGAGGCTGGGGGCAGGAGACAGGAGACTTGAGGCGAGGCGGGACTGGAGGCTGGAGGCAGGAGACTTGAGGCAAGGCGGGACTGGAGGCTGGAGGCAGGAGACGAGGCGAGGCGGGGCAGGAGACTGGAGGCAGGAGACGAGGCAGGGCTGGAGGCTGGAGGCAGGAGACTTGAGGTGGGGCTGGAGGCTGGAGGCAGCAGTCGAGGCGGGGCCAGAGGCTGAAGGCTGGAGGCGAGGCAGGGCTAGAGGTGAGGCGGGGCTGGAGGCTGGAGGCGAGGTGGTGCTGGAGGCTGGAGACTGGAGGCGAGGCGGTGCTGGAGGCTGGAGACTGGAGGCGAGGCGGTGCTGGAGACTGGAGGCGAGGCGGTGCTGGAGACTGGAGACTGGAGGCGAGGCGGGGCTGGAGGCTGGAGACTGGAGGCGAGGCGGGGCTGGAGGCTGGAGACTGGAGGCGAGGCGGGTCTGCAGGCTGGACACTGGAGGCGAGGCTGGGCTGGAGGCTGGAGGCAGGAGACGAGGCGGGGCTGGAGGCTGGAGGCAGGAGACGAGGCGGGGCTGGAGGCAGGAGGCAGGAGACTTGAGGCGAGGCGGGGCTGGAGGCTGGAGTCTGGAGACTGGAGGCGAGGTGGGGCTGGAGGCTGGAGGCAGGAGACGAGGCGGGGCTGGTGGCTGGCGGCAGGAGGCGAGGCGGGGCTGGAGGCTGGAGACTGGAGGCGAGGCGGGTCTGCAGGCTGGACACTGGAGGCGAGGCTGGGCTGGAGGCTGGAGGCAGGAGACGAGGCGGGGCTGGAGGCTGGAGGCAGGAGACGAGGCGGGGCTGGAGGCAGGAGGCAGGAGACTTGAGGCGAGGCGGGGCTGGAGGCTGGAGTCTGGAGACTGGAGGCGAGGTGGGGCTGGAGGCTGGAGGCAGGAGACTTGAGGCTCCAGGCGGGGCGGGGCCGGAGGCTGGTGGATTGAGACGAGGCGGGGACGGAGGTTGGCGGCAGGGGACGAGGCGGGGCCGGGGGCTGGAGGCAGGGGACGAGGCGGGGCCGGAGGCTGGAGGCAGGGTCGAGGCGGGGCCGGAGGCTGGAGACTTGAGGCGGGGCCGGAGGCAGGAGACTCGAGGTGAGGCGGGGCTGGAGGCTGGAGGCAGGAGACTCGAGGCGAGGCGGGGCTGGAGGCTGGAGGCAGGAGACTCGAGGCGAGGCAGGCTGGAGGCTGGAGGTGAGGCAGGACTGGAGGCTGGAGGGTGGAAGCGGGGCTGGAGGCTGGAGGGTGGAGGCGGGGCTGGAGACTTGAGGCGGGGCTGGAGGCGAGGCGGGGCTGGAGGCTGGAGAGGAGACGAGGCGGGGCTGGAGGCTGGCGGCAGGAGACGAGGCGGGGCTGGAGGCTGGCGGCAGGAGACGAGGCGGGGCTGGAGGCTGGCGGCAGGAGACGAGGCGGGGCTGGAGGCTGGCGGCAGGAGACGAGGCGGGGCTGGTGGCTGGCGGCAGGAGACGAGGCGGGGCTGGAGGCTGGCGGCAGGAGACGAGGCGGGGCTGGAGGCTGGCGGCAGGAGACGCGGCGGGGCTGGAGGCTGGCGGCAGGAGACGCGGCGGGGCTGGAGGCTGGCGGCAGGAGACGAGGCGGTGCTGGAGGCTGGCGGCAGGAGACGAGGCGGGGCTGGAGGCTGGAGGCAGGAGACGAGGCGGGGCTGGAGGCTGGAGGCAGGAGACGAGGCGGGGCTGGAGGCTGGAGGCAGGAGACCTGAGGCGAGGCGGGGCTGGAGGCTGGAGACTTGAGGCAGGGCTGGAGTCTTGAGACTGGAGGCGAGGCGGGGCTGGAGGCTGCAGGCAAGAGACTTGAGGTGAGGCGGGGCTGGAGGCGAGGCGGGTCTGGAGACTTGACGCGAGGCGGGGCTGGAGACTTGACGCGAGGCGGGGCTGGAGACTTGACGCGAGGCGGGGCTGGAGGCTGGAGGCAAGGCGGGGCTGGAGGCGAGGCGGGGCTGGAGGCGAGGCGGGGCTGGAGGCGAGGCGGGGCTGGAGGTCGGAGACTGGAGGCGAGGCGGGGCTGGAGGCCGGAGACTGGAGGCGAGGCGGGGCTGGAGGCCGGAGACTGGAGGCGAGGCGGGGCTGGAGGCAAGGCGGGGCTGGAGGCTGGAGACTTGAGGCGAGGCGGGGCTGGAGGCTGGAGACTTGAGGCGAGGCGGGGCTGGAGGCTTGAGGCAAGGCGGGGCTGGAGGCTGGAGGCTTGAGGCGAGGCGGGGCTGGAGGCTGGAGACTGAAGGCGAGGCGGGGCTGGAGGCTGGAGGCTGGAGATTTGAGGCTAGGCGGGGCTGGAGGCTGGGACTGGAGGCGAGGCGGGGCTGGAGGCTGGAGACTTGAGGCGAGGCGGGGCTGGAGACTTGACGCGAGGTGGGGCTGGAGGCTGGAGGCGAGGCGGGGCTGGAGGCTGGAGACTGGAGGTGAGGCGGGGCTGGAGGCTGGAGGCAGGAGATTTGAGGCGAGGCGGGGCTGGAGGCTGGAGGCAGTAGATTTGAGGCTAGGTGGGGCTGGAGGCTGGAGGCAGGGGACGAGGCGGGGCCGGGGGCTGGAGGCAGGGGACGAGGCGGGGCCGGAGGCTGGAGACTTGAGGCGAGGCGGGACTGGGGGCTGGAGGCAGGAGACGAGGCGAGGCGGGGCTGGAGGCTGGAGGCAGGAGACTTGAGGTGGAGCTGGAGACGAGGCGGGGCTGGAGGCTGGAGTTTCAAGGCGAGGCGGGGCTGGAGGCTGGAGGCAGGAGACGAGGTGAGGCGGGGCAGGAGGCTGGAGGCAGGAGACGAGGCGAGGCGGGGCTGGAGGCTGGAGGCAGGAGACGAGGCGAGGCGGGGCTGGAGGCTGGAGGCAGGAGGCGAGGCGGGGCTGGAGGATGGAGGCAGGAGACGAGGCGAGGCGGGGCTGGAGGATGGAGGCAGGAGACGAGGCGAGGCGGGGCTGGAGGATGGAGGCAGGAGACTTGAGGCGAGGCTGGGCTGCAGGCTGGAGGCAGGAGACTTGAGGCGGGGCTGGAGGCTGGAGGCTGGGGGCAGGAGACGAGGCGGGGCTGGAGGCTGGGGGCAGGAGACGAGGCGGGGCTGGAGGCTGGAGGCTGGAAGCAGGAGACTTGAGGCGAGGCGGGACTGGAGGCTGGAGGCAGGAGACTTGAGGCAAGGCGGGGCTGGAGGCTGGAGGCAGGAGACGAGGCGAGGCGGGGCAGGAGACTGGAGGCAGGAGACGAGGCGAGGCTGGAGGCTGGAGGCAGGAGACTTGAGGTGGGGCTGTAGGCTGGAGGCGAGGCGGGGCTAGAGGTGAGGCGGGGCTGGAGGCTGGAGGCGAGGCGGTGCTGGAGGCTGGAGACTGGAGGCGAGGCGGTGCTGGAGGCTGGAGACTGGAGGCGAGGCGGTGCTGGAGGCTGGAGACTGGAGGCGAGGCGGGGCTGGAGGCTGGAGACTGGAGGCGAGGCGGGGCTGGAGGCTGGAGACTGGAGGCTGGGACTGGAGGCGAGGCGGGTCTGCAGGCTGGACACTGGAGGCGAGGCTGGGCTGGAGGCTGGAGGCAGGAGACGAGGCGGGGCTGGAGGCTGGAGGCCGGAGACGAGGCGGGGCTGGAGGCTGGAGGCCGGAGACTTGAGGGGAGGCGGGGCTGGAGGCTGGGGGCAGGAGACTTGAGGCGGGGCTGGAGCCTGGAGGCAGGAGACTTGAGGCGAGGCGGGGCTGGAGGCTGGAGTCTGGAGACTGGAGGCGAGGTGGGGCTGGAGGCTGGAGGCAGGAGACTTGAGGCAAGGTGGGGCTGGAGGCTGGAGGCAGGAGGCGAGGCAGGGCTGGAGGCTGGAAGCAGGAGGCAAGGAGGGGCTGGAGGCTGGAAGCAGGAGGCGAGGAGGGGCTGGAGGCTGGAGGCAGGAGGCGAGGAGGGGCTGGAGGCTGGAGGCAGGAGGCGAGGAGGGGCTGGAGGCTGGAGGCAGGAGGCGAGGAGGGGCTGGAGGCTGGAGGCAGGAGGCGAGGCGGGGCTGGAGGCTGGAGGCAGGAGGCAAGGAGGGGCTGGAGGCTGGAGGCAGGAGGCAAGGAGGGGCTGGAGGCTGGAGGCTTGAAGCGAGGCGGGGCTGGAGGCCGGAGGTGAGGCGGGGCTGGAGGCCGGAGGCAGGAGACTTGAGGCGAGGCGGGGCTGGAGGATGGAGGCAGGAGGCGAGGCGAGGCGGGGCTGGAGGCTGGAGGCGAGGTGGGGCTGGAGGCTTGAAGCGAGGCGGGGCTGGAGGCCGGAGGTGAGGCTCCATGTGAGGCGGGGCTGGAGACTGGAGGCAGGAGACTTGAGGTGGGGCTGGAGGCTGGAGGCGAGGCGGGGCTGGAGGCTGGAGGCTCCGGGCGAGGCGGGGCCGGAGGCTCGTGGCGAGGCGGGGCCGGTGGCTGGAGACTCGTGGCGAGGCGGGACCGGAGGCTGGAGACGAGGCGGGGCCGGAGGATGGAGACTCGTGGCGGGGCTGGAGGCTCGAGGCGGGGCTGGAGGCTAGAGGCAGGAGACTTGAGGTGGGGCTGGAGGATGGAGACTCGTGGCGGGGCTGGAGGCTCGAGGCGGGGCTGGAGGCTAGAGGCAGGGACTCGAGGCGAGGCGGGGCTTGAGGCTGGAGACTCGAGGCGGGCCTGGAGGCTGGAGGCAGGGGACGAGGCGAGGCTGGAGACGAGGCGGGGCTGGAGGCTCGAGGCGGGGCTGGAGGCTGGAGACTCGAGGCGGGGCCGGAGGCTGCAGACTCGAGGCGAGGCGGGGCCGGAGGCTGCAGACTTGAGGCGAGGTGGGGCCGGAGGCTGGAGGCAGGAGACTTGAGGTGGGGCGGGGCTGGAGGCAGGAGGCGAGTCCTGGGCAGGGCGTGGATCACTGCCCAACAGAGGCAAGGGACAAGAAGGGACAGAACTAACCACAGGTAACAGCAAGACGGCCTGGCTTACCTGGGTGGAGGCAAGGGACAGGAAGGGAACTAGGTACAGGGTGGCTCCAGGACAAGACTGCAGGCGAGACGAGGCAAGAGTTACCAGAAAGACAAAGCAAGGCTTCAGGCAATGCAAGGCGAGACGAGAATTTCAGGTGAGGCGAGAGTTACCAGCAAGACAAGGCAAGGCTTCTGGCAAAGCAAGGTGAGACGAGAACTTCAGGTGAGGCAAGAGTTACCGGCAAAGCAAGGCGAGATGAGAACTTCAAGTGAGGCAAGAGATACCAGCAAGGCAGGGCAGGGCAGGGCAGGGCAGGGCTTGGCTTCAGGCGAGGAAACAGAAGGCAGAGCAAGGGATACAAGGAGTAAGGACAAGAACAATCCAGCAAACACACCTAGGTCTCTGAAGGTATTTATGCAGCCAGCCCCAACGAGCATCAGCTGCCTCAATTAGCTCAACAAGGACAGAAACAGGGTAGATAGGAAAACCTGGAGCAAGGGTCGATGGACCGGACCATGAACCGGAATACAGATTTCACAGACTGGACATTGACAGGGTTATCCATCTGATTGTCCAGTTTAGAAAAGTCAAAAGGAAGTGGGGTCCCTAAAATAGAAGAAGAAGAAGAAAAAAGAAGAAGAATATCTCTGCCACGGGAAACAGTTGAGGCCAGTTCATTGGCTATATTTAAGAGGGAGTTAGATATGGCCCTTGTGGCTAAAGGGATCAGGGGGTATGGAGGGAAGGCTGGTGCAGGGCTCTGAGTTGGATGATCAGCCCTGATCATAATAAATGGCGGTGCAGGCTCAAAGGACCGAATGGCCTACTCCTGCACCTATTTTCTATGTTTCTGTTTCTATCTTTATTGTCATTGTTGTGGAGCAATCAAACACAGTTTCGCAGCTCAACGTTTTGCAGCATGACAAAGAATATATACATAAAATAAACTCTAAAACCTCAGGAGTGCCGTCCAAAATTAATAATATATGGATGGGGGGGGTAGGACTATTGCACACCTGCCATTCCTGGAAGTGTGATGCATTTAGCTGCCGCTATCTTAGGAGGGGGGCAGGAGAAGGGAAGGGGGTGTTATACATTTCACCGCTTATGGGTAGAAGCTGTTAAGGAGTCTCTTTGTTTTCGTCCTTAATGCTCTGTATCTCTTCCCAGAAGGTAAAGGGGAAAACAGGTTATGTCCAGGATGAGTGGAATCCTTTGAAATACAAGTAGCCTTCTTTTGAAGTCTGCCAGTATAAATGTCTCTGAGGGAGGGTAATGTTGTGCCAATAACCCGCTCTGCTACCCTCACCACCCGCTGCAAGTCCTTCCTGTTCTGTTCCGTGCAGCTGGCAAACCACACTGCACAGCAATACGTCAGGAGGCTCTCTATAGTTGTCCGATAGAAGTTGATCAGCAGGTGATGAGGGAGGAGAGCGTGCTTTAGCTTCCTTAGGAAGTAGAGCCTCTGTTGGGCCTTCCCCACCTGATAAGAGATATGGGCAGTCCAGGTGAGGTCAGCCGAGATGTGGACGCCGAGGAACTTGAAACTCTCTACTCTCTCCACCTCTTTCCCGTATATGTGCAGAGCAGAGTGCTCAATGCGCTTTGATTTCCTTAAGTCTACTATCAGCTCCTTGGTTTTTGTGATGTTCAAGTCCAGGTTATTATGACAACACCATTCTGTCAAATGCTGTACCTCCTCCCTATAGGCTGTCTCATCGCAGTCTGATATGATACCTATTAGGGTGGTATCGTCAGGAAATTTGACAATGGTGTTGGTGGAGTGAATGGTAGAGCAATCATGGGTGAAAAGAGAATAGAGGATGGGGCTGAGAACACACCCCTGTGGTGTACCGGTGTTCAGGATGACAGTAGATGATGTGTGTTCTCCCATCCTGACAGATTGGGGTCTGTTACTCAGAAAATCCGGTATCCACGAGCACAGTGAATAGCCAAGGCCCAGGTTGCTCAATTTCTGCACCAGTTTGTAGGGGATGACTGTATTAAAAGCTGAGCTGTAGTCCACAAACAGCATTCTTACATAGGTGTTATCGTGATCCAGGTTTGTAAGGGCTGTGTGGAGAGCGGTGATGACTGCATCCTCTGTCGATCTGTTGCACGATACACAAACTGGTATTTATCAAGGTCAGCAGGTATGGCAGACTTAATATAAGACAGTATGAGTCCCTCAAAACATTTCATGATGATAGGAGTTAGAGCAATTAGAACCCAATGAAAATCCTGAAACAGAATTACATTCAAGATTGACCCATTGTGGACTTGGAACTGTATCCCAATTCCACGTCCAAAATTTTAAATGACGAATATTAATCGCCCAATAGTAAAATCTGAAGTTTGGCAATGCTAAGCCACCCTCCTTTTTGGGCTTCTGTAAGTGCCTTTTACCTAGTCTAGGATTTTTATTCTGCCATATGTATGAGGAAATTTTTGAATCAACATTATCAAAAAAGGATTTTGGAATAAAAATTGGCAATGCTTGAAATAGATATAGAAACTTAGGTAAAATAACCATCTTAACAGCGTTGATCCAACCAATTAATGACAAAAACATTGATGACCATTTAGTTATCAAACCTTTAATCTGATCAAGTAAGGGTAAAAAATTAACCTTAAATAAATCCTTGTGCTTCTTAGTAATTTTAACTCCTAAATAAGTAAATTGATCATTAACTAATCTAAATGGTAAATATTTATAGATTGGAACCATCATATTTAATGGAAGAAGTTCACTCTTATTAAGATTCAGTTTGTAACCAGAAAATTTACTAAACTTGTCCAACAAGGATAAAGTTGCAGGAATCAGTCAGGTTTTCAATCACCATCCTATATGTTAATTTGTCACCACCTTTGATGTGGCCAACAGCAGTGGTGTCATCGGTAAACTTGAATATGGCAATGGAGCTGTGCTTAGCCACGCAATCATTAATGTAAAGCAAGTAGAGCAGGGGACTAAGCACACAGCCTTATGGTGCAGCTGTGCTGATGGAGATCATGGGGGAGATGCTGTTGTGAATCAAAACTGACTATGGTCTGCAAATGAGGAAATCAAGATCCAATTGCACAAGGAAATATTGAGGCAAAGGTCTTGAAGCTTATTGATTAGTTTTGAGGGGAAGATGGTAATGCATGCTGAGCTGTAATCCATAAAAAGCATCTTGGTGTATGCATCCTTGCTGCCTAGATGTTCCAGGTGAGTGAAGAGCCAACAAGGGCATTGGCTGTGGACCTGTTGCTCTGGTAGGCAAATTTGAGCATATCCAAGTCACGTTTCAGGCCGGAGTAGATATGTTTCATCACCAACCTCTCAAAACATTTCATCACTGTGGATGCAATTGCTACTAGGTGATAGTCATTGAGACAGCTTATCATGTTCTTCTTAGGCACTGATATAATTGAAGCCTGCTTGAAGCAGGTGGGTGCCTCAGACTGCCAAATGAAGAGGTTAAAGATCTCAGTGAACAGTCCAGCTGGTTAATCAGCATAGGTCTTTAGCACTTGGCCAGGTACCTCCTCTGGGCCAGATGCTTTTCATGGGTTCACCTTCCTGAAGGCTGACTGCATGATGGCTTCGGAGACTGAAATCACAGGATCATTGAGCTCTGTGGGAGTCTGTGATGGTTCTTCCATGTTTTGACAATCAAAGAGAGCGTAGAAGGCATTGAGCTTATTTGGAACCGAAGCCCTGTTGTCACCTATGTTGCTTGATTTAATTTTGCAAGAGGTGATAGCATTCGAGCCCTGCCACAACTGCCACACATTCTTCATTGATTCCAGTTTAGTCTGGAATTGCCGTTTTGCCTGTTAAATAGCTTTCCGGATATTGTACCAGGACTTCTTGTAACTTTCTTGGTCACCAGACCTGAATGCCACTGATATGACCCTCAGTAGATTGTGGGTCTCATGATTCATCCAGGACTTCTGGTTGGGGAAGACTCGGAATGATTTTATGGTGACACGCTCATCTGCATCTGTTTTATTAAAGTCCATGACAACCATGGTGTATTCACTCAGATCCATTGATGAGTTCTTGAACAGAGCCCAATTGACCGACTTGAAGTAACCCCACAGCTGCTCCTCTGTCTCCTGCGACAGCCTCTTTGTTGTCCTAATCTCTGGACACTGCTCTTTAGTCTCTGCTTATATGCAGGTAGGAGATTTTCCGAAATGCAGTCTAGGCATGGAATGGTAGACATTCCTTATCCTAGTATAACAGTGGTTTAATGTGTTGGAATCTCTGGTGCTAATGTTGACGATAATTGAGCAGGGTTTTCTTCAAACAAGCTTGGTTGTAGTCTTCAGCTATGATGAAATTCATTGGTATGGGCTATTTTTGTTTGGAGAGAGCATCATGCCTTCTCTTTTGCTTTTATGCTGTCTTTGACTTCCCTTCTCAGCCACGATGCCTCATCTTCCCTTTGGAATACTTTTTTGGGATTTATCTGCCCTGAGCTTTCTGAATTGCTCCCCAAAACTCCAGCCATACTGCCGTTATCCCTGCTCGTGTCCCTTTCCAATCAACTTAGGCCATCTCCTGTCTCATGTCTATAATTCCCTTTACTCCATTATAATAATGATAAATCTGACTTTAGCTTCTTCCTCTCAAACTGAAGAGTGAATTCTATCATATTATGACCATTATCCCCCAAGGGTTCTTTGCCCTAATCAAATCTTGTTCATTACACAACACACATTCTACAATTGTCTTTTCCCTAATGGGCTCAACCACAAGATGCATTAAAAAGCCATCTCATCGGCATTCTACAAATTCCCTCTCTTGTGATCCAGCACTTTCCTGATTTTCCCAATGTACCGGCATATTGAAATTCCCTATGACTATCTAACATGCCTTTTCTGTCTCCCATTGTAATTTGTACCCCACATCCTGGCTACTGTTCAGAGGCCTGTATATAACTTACACTGAGGTCTTTTTACACTTGTAGTTTCTGAACTCTAACCACAAGGTATGTCTTCCGATCCTATGTCACCTTGTTCTAAGGATGTGATTTCATTTTTTACCAACGGAGCTACCCCACCCCCTCCGTTTACATGCCTGTCCTTTCGATACAACATGAATCCTTGGACATTAAGCTCCTAATGATGATCTTCTTTCAGCCACAACACAGCGATGCCACAATTCATAACTGCCAGTTTCTAACTGTGCTACAAGATCATTTACCTTATTCCGTATACTGTGTGCGTTCAAATATAACACCTTCAGTCCTGTATTTATCACCTCTTATGATTCTGCTTCATGTTACACTTCAACTCATCCCACTGCTGGCAATTTTGCTCCATAATCTTCCTGTCCTTCCTCACAGGCTCACTACACATTGCATCTACTTGTATACCAACTGCCCTAACCTCAGCCCTATCACTGTGGTTCCCATCCCACTGCCAAATAACTTATACAATAGCTGTAGCAAACCTGCCCACAAGGATAATGGACCCTTCAAATTAAGGTGTAACTTGTCCTTTTTGTAAAGGTCATCCCTTCCCTAGAAGAGATTCCAGTGATCTAGAAATCTGAAACTCTTCCCTCCCGCCACACATTCATCTGCCAAATCATCCTATTCTTACCCTCACTGGCACATGACACAGGCAGCAATCCAGAAATTACTACACTTGAGGTTCTTCTTTTCAGCTTTCTACCTAACTCCCTACGCTGTGTCTTCAAGACCTCATCCCTTTTCCTACCAATGTCATTGGTAGCAATAAAACCACAACTTCCAGCTGTTTCCCCCTCCTCCTTTAGAATATTGTGGACCCAGTCTGAGGCATCCCTGACCCTGTGCCTTTCACATCCACCGAATCTCCTACCTGCTCCTCTAACTATGGAATTCCCTATCACTACTGCAGTCTCCTTTCCCCCCACCCCCCCATCCACTTTTGTTCTGAGCCAAAGACCCACACTCAACGTCAGAGAACCATTCGCTGTGGCTTTCCCTGGTAGGGCATCCCCTACACAGTACTCAAAGCAGTATACTTATCATTGAGGGGAACGGCCGCAGTGGTACTCTGCACTGGCTGCCTATTCTCTTTCCCTCTCCTGACAGTCACACATCTGCTTGCCTCCTGCAACTTAAGGGTGACTTCCTCTCTGTAGCTCTGATCTATCACCTCCACATTCTCCCGTATGAGTTGAAAGTTCAGTTCCCTAATGTGGTCTCTAAGGAGCTTCAGTTCCCTAATGTGGTCTCTAAGGAGCTTCAGTTCCCTAACATAGTCTCCAAGGAACTTCAGTTCCCTACCATGGTCTCTAAGGAGCTTCAGTTCCCTAACGTGGTCTCTAAGGAGCTTCAGTTCCCTAACGTGGTCTCTAAGGAGCTTCAGTTCCCTAACACTGTCTCCAAGGAACTTCAGTTCCCTACCGTGGTCTCTAAGGAGCTTCAGTTCCCTATCGTGGTCTCTAAGGAGCTTCAGTTCCCTAACATGGTCTCCAAGGAGCTTCAGTTCCCTAACATGGTCTGTAAGGAGCTTTAGTTCCCTTACATGGTCTCTAAGGAGCTGCACGGCGATTCACTTCATGCAGATCAGGGAGACTGGAGATCTCCAAGAGTTGCCAATCTCACACGAAGAACATTCCAACGATCCTGGACCCATTATCACCACACTAGCTGTGCAGTAGTAGATAAAGAAAATGTTTACTAGAAGCTGATTTAGAGCCTTTACCTTGTCTCGCATAAGCCTCTTGAGCCAAAGCCCAACCACTTTGACACTGCCTACTCACACAACGGCAGCTCCGCTTACACCTCGCTTCTTTTCACTGGTCTTTGCCAAGTCCCTAACAAATTGTTACGAATGAAGCCCACCAAAAAGCCCCAAAAGGCCCCGAGCTCTTTTTAAACCTCGTGTCACTTATCAAGTGCTGACAATGATTGAAATCCACTGAAAAGACCCAAAAGGCCCCGAGCTGCTTTTAAACCTCACACACCTCTCCAACAAGCCAGCGCTCGCGGTAATCGAAGCCCTCTGAAAACGGCCTTGGCCATGGGTGATCTGCCGGAGGGCTTCACTCGTGGCTAGGCGCGTTTTTGTTCGGTATCAGTCTTTCAGTTGATGTTAACTGTAACTCAGGTGCAGATTCTCTTCATGAAAGAACAAAGACATGCTAATTATTAGCAGATTTACATTTCCTAAAAATGGAGACATGAACTCCTCAGTTTTTTTCCAGTTGGAGAGAGATGCCATCCAGCGACACATTGTTAATTGTTGGAAGGATATTACTAATCTTTTAAAATAAAAAGCAGATTTTCAAGAGAAGGCTGAAGTCATATTCAGGATGTGGTTTTTGGTTTCTGTGTTCAGATCTGAAGACTATTTTGCCAAGTGTGCCATAATAGATATACTATATACCTAGTCCCTGCAAGTTC
Source organism: Mobula hypostoma (assembly GCF_963921235.1). NCBI lineage: Eukaryota > Metazoa > Chordata > Chondrichthyes > Myliobatiformes > Myliobatidae > Mobula > Mobula hypostoma. The sequence goes on from NC_086110.1 coordinate 42,812,869, forward strand.
CACTGATATTGAGCAAGCAAAAGTGTGCTCCTCACTCCAGAAATCAGTCCTTTTCCTCCAACGTGATCTCAGGCCTTCAACCTACAGCTTGCTTAGTCATACCTTGAAAACAAGTACCCATAAGACAATAAGATACAGGAGCAGAATTAGGCCATTTGGCCCATCAAGCCTGCACCACCATTTCATCATGGCTGATCCATTTCCCTCTCAAGTTCAACCCCAATCTCCTGCCTTCTTCTTATATCCCTTCACTAATCAAGAATTTATCAACATCTGCCTTAAATGTACAGCCACCTGTAGCAACGAATTCCACGGATTCACCACTCTTTGGCTAACAAAATTCCTCCTCATCTCCATTCTAAATAGATGTCCTTCTATTCTGAGGTTGTCTGCTCTGGACTTAGACTCCCCTACCACAGGAAACACCCTCTCCACATCCCCTCTATTGAGGCTTTTCAACATTCAATAGGTTTCAATGACATTCCTCCTCTTTCTCCTGAATTCCCGAGAATACTGGACCAGAGTTATCAAATGCTCCTCATATGATAAACCTATCAATCCGGGAATCATATCCGTGAACTTCCCTTGAACCCTCTCCTCTGTCAGCCCATCCTTGCTTAGACAAGGGGCCCAAAACTGCTCACAATACTCTATGTGAAGCCTCACCAGTGCCTTACAAAGCTTTAATATTACATCCTTGCCTTTCTATTTCAGTTCTCTCAAAATAAATGCTAACCTTGCATTTGCTTTCCTCACCACCAACTCAACCTGCAAATTACCCTTTAAGGGATCCTGCATGAGGACTCCACAGTCCTTTTTCACCTCAGATATTTTAATTTTCTCTACATCTCTACATTTAGAAAATAATCTACTCTTTTATTTCTTCTACCAAAGTGTATGGGCATACATTCCTGACACTCTATTCCACCTTCCACTTCTTTGTCCATTCTCCAAACTGAGTCCTTTTCTAGTCTCTCTGCTTCCTCAACACTACTTATCCTCCACCTATCTTCATATCGTCCACAAACCTGGGCACAAAGCCATCAATTCTGTGATCCAAATCATTAACATATAACGTAAACATTAGCAGTTCCAACACAGACCGCTGTGGAACCCTACTAGTCTCTGGCAGCTAATCAGGGAAGGCTCCCTTTATTCTCACTCTTTGCCTTCTGTTAATCAGCCAATGCTGTGTCCATGCTAGTATCTTTTCTGTCATATCATGGGCTTTTAACTTGTTAAGCAGCCTTATGTATTGCACCTTGTCAAAGACCTTCTGAAAATTCAAGTACAAAATATCCACCAACTCTTCTTTGTCTATCTTGCTTGTCATTTCCTTTAAGAATTCCAAAAGATTTGTCAAGCTGGATTTTCCTAAAAGAAACCCCGCTGACTCTGGCCTATGCATCATGTTCTTCCAAGTATCCGAAACCACACTCTTAACAATCAATGACAACATCTTCCTAACCACTGAGGTCAGACTAGCTGGCCTATAATTTCTTCTCTTCTCCCCCTCTCCCTTCTTGAAGAGTGGAGTGACATTTGCAATTTTCCATACCTCAGGAACCATGCCAGAATCCAAAGATCATTTCTAATGCCTCCACAATCTCTTCAGCACCTCTTTAAGAACCCTGGGGTATAGAGCATCTGGTCCAGGTGACTTATCTGACTTCAGACCTTTCAGATTCCCAAGCACCTTCTCCCTCGTAAAGGCAACTTCACTCACTTCTCTCCCCTGACATTCTTGAACTTCTGGCACACCCTTCCTGCAGGCTGGGTTAGCTTCAATCTGATTAATCAGTAGGTAGTGAGTGAGTGAGGCCTCTGTCGATCAGGGTCGACCAAAGAAGTTGCATCCTGCTGTCTAGATACACCAGCCTGGGCAGAACGATGTGGAGAGCAAGCTGTTGCCCATGCAAGCTCCCCCTCTCCGTACAAAGGAATGGCAGAGACCGATACAGTTGGTACCAGCAGCAACAGGAGTTGCCTGTGGGCGTTGAGCTCAACGCTGGACTACCCTAGGGACTCCAGCTCTGGCTCTTTCCCTCAGGGTTTACTCCCAAAGCCTTCCCTATGAACATGTATAGTTGCAGAGCAGTAGAGGTTTGAGATCAGACCTTTCCTTCCCCTAGGTGAGCTTCCAACCTTGGCCGATGAGCCCCATCCACCCAAAGCAACTGGTTTTAAGGTAACCCTCCTGTGCCCTTTTTCCTGTCAGTAGAAAGGGATCTGCCGGGATTAGTAGCTAAGCCGAACATGAAAGACAGGCGCAGGACTTGGTTGTCAGAGGCTATTTGAGGCACATGCCGTTGGGAGCATTTAATAGGTGGTGGCAGCCTGACCCATTACCACCTCCAGCTATAACAACCTTAAGGAACCTTCAGCATGTAGAAGGCCTATACGTAGAAAGGGAAACAATCATCGTTAAATACTGTATATTTGAGCTACATATTTTGATAATGTCTCAAGATTGCACCAGGAATTCACTTGTGTTCGGCTTTAAGATAATTGGATAGTTGAATTAAATTGCATAAGATCAATGAGATTAATTTGAATGCATTCTTCAAAGGTGTGGCAGAGTATGGGTTCACATTCACCAGTACCATTGAAGAGATAGTGATGGAGATACTGGCTGTGCTGATTGCCATCAACCGAAGCTCCACAGATTCTGGATTTCTCAATAATTGGAAGGTAACAACCATAAAGACGTTTTTTAAGAAAGGAAGTAGAGAGAATATGGAGAACTATTAATCAGGTAGCCTGATATCAGTAGAACATCAGTAGAAAGTGCTAAGAAGTTATTAAGGACGTGTAACAGTGCATTGAGAAAATAATAAAAGCATCATGCACAGTCGATACAGGTTAAGAAAAGGGAAATCATATTTGGCAAATTTGAGATTTTTTTGTTGATCTAACTGGAAGTATAAATGAGGGAGAATCAGTTAGTGTGGGTTATTTGGACTTTCAGGTGAGCTCTAATAAGACACTACACAGGAAGTTATTGAACAAAATTAGAGTATGTGGAATTAAAGGTAACATGCCGACAAGGCTTGAAGTTCATTTAACAGCCAGAAAATTGAGAGTGGGATTGAACTGGTAAGTTCAGGTTGAGAAGCAGCAGGCGGTCAGATGCTATAGGGATTGTGGTGGGATCTAGCTGTTCTACTCTTTAGCAGTGATTTGGATGAGGGACAAGTATCCAGTTTTACTCATTATACTTCGTTGGGTAGCAATATCGACTATAAAGGTGAGAGCAAAGAGGTTTTAAGAGAATATTAACAGTCTAAGATAAGGACATGGCAGGTGGACAATAACGTGGAAAACTGTGAGGACATTCATTTCAGTTGAATTGAACCAGAGTACAGAGAGAGACTGAAAGATGTTAATTCAGAGGGACCTGGAAACCCTTGTATATGGCCACAGAAAGTTAACATCCAGGTACAGCATTAAGTTAGGAATTCAAATAGGGTTGACCTTTTATTGCAAACTGAATTTAAATACAAGAGTAACCATTTAAATCTATTATGGCTGAGACCATTTGCTGCACTAGGCTCACTCCATCTGCTCTGGTGTTAACTCCTTTGGGTTTCTGCATTCAAGAAGTCAAGCCAAGATGGACAAGTATTATAGGTGATCCAACCGAAGTGATCAATAATGATATGATCATTGTTTGAAGGAAGCCTTACAGCCAAGGCACCCGCAGCATGGAATATGTTTTTGTTAGTATAGGCATAGCAGCATGCTTTCACCATTGTGGAGTTAGTTTTAAACTGAGGACATATAATAAAGCTGAAACAATAATTGAAAAGTACTCACAGTCATGTGCAGCCTAAAGAGATATGGAATATTTGCCATCTTACAATAATGCAAATACAAAATTCTAAGGCAATTCAGCATGTCAGATAGCATCTATGGAAAGGGTTAAACAATCGATATTTTGGGCCAAGACTCTTCATCAGGATTGGAAGTTGACTATTTATTCCTTTCCATAGATGCTGTCAGGTAGGAGGTACAGAAGCCTGAAGGCACTCACTTAGCAATTCAGAAACAGCTTCTTCCCCTCCGCCATCCAATTTTTAAACCCATGAACACCACCTCACTACTTTTTTATTTCTCTTATCTTGTACTACCTATTTTAACTTAACTATTTAATAGATAGGTATATATTTTTATGTAACTCAGTTTTTTCTCTAGATTTATTTGTCATTTGTTTCATTGTGCTGCTGCCATATAGTTAACAAATTTCATGACATATGTTGGTGATATTAAACCTGATTCTGATACTGATGCCCAACATGCTGAATTCCTCCAGTATTTAGTTTTTACTATTCTGATCTTTCATTAATCATGTTACAGCTAATTTTCTACAGATTTGCTGGGCATACCGCAGGAAAATGGATCTCAGGGTTATATGTGGGAACATATATGTACTTTGAACTTTGGATTTCCAGCATCTGCAGAATCGCTTGTGTTTACAATAATGCAATATTTCATTTCATTTTCAACTTGCAGTTAACTGATATAAAGGGGTTAGTGTCTACACACCATCATTTCGTTATTGTCCCTGATCTGCTGAGGTAAATTTGTATGAGGTCATTTGTTCTACACCGTATGAGTGCCATGATTTGTGGTGAATTCATGAAGTAGGGTATAATAAAAATGCGGGAGAAACTCAGCAGGTCAGTCTCCATCTATGGAGAGGAACAAAGAGTTGATGTTTCATGCCGAGACAGTTAACCGGAAAGAAAGGGGGAAGAAGCAACGATAAGAAGGTGGAGGGAGTGGAAGGAACATAAGCTGGAAGGTGATAGATGAAGCCAAGTGAGAGGGAAGGCAGGTGGGTAACAACTTCAAAGTCATGCATGTCAGTTAATGGAACAAGGACATTTTCTATATCCCTTTTCCATTAACTGACAATATCCCTGATGTTGTTCTTGTATGTGGCAATAACTGTTATGACATAACATTCACTATGTTGTGAAAAAATATTTTCAAGAGCACTAATTACATGTCAAAGACCAACAATCCAATTTTGTGTGTTTGTTTTTATATTTTGGAAATATAATGTTCTCCGTCCCTTGTTGAATAAGGTTGAATTTAGCCCAAGTAGAATATTTATTATATATTTATTAAAGTAAAGTGTATTTAGTCCCTATGATTAAAGTAGAATAGTAGCCAGGATGTGGGATATAAATTACAACAGGAAATAGAAAGGAATGTAAAAAGGGCAAGGTTACGATGGTCATGGAGGATTTCAATATTCAGAGAGATTGGGAAAATCAGGTTGGTGCTGGATCCCAAGAGAAGGAAATTATAGAATGCCTACAAGATGTTTGTTAGAGTAGTTGGTGGTTGAGCTCACTAGAGAAAACAGCAATTCTGGCTTGAGTAAAACACACAAAATGCTGGTGGAATGTAGCATCTATAGGAACAAGTACAGTCGACGTTTCAGGTCAAGACCCTTCATCAGGACTAACAGAAAAAGGGGGTAGTAAGAGCTTTGAAAGTGGGAGGGGGAGGGGGAGACCCAAAATGATAAGAGAAGACAGGAGGGGGAGGGATGAAGCAAAGAGTTAGGAAGTTGATTGGCAAAAGGGATACATGGCTGGAGAAGGGGGAGTATCCTAGGATGGAAGGTCATGGAAGAAAGAAAGGGGGAGGTCATAGGACGGAAGGTCTTTTTTCCGTTAGTCCTGACGAAGGGTCTTGACCCAAAACGTCGACTGTACTTCTTCCCATAGATGCTGCCTGGCCTGCTGCGTTCCACCAGCATTTTGTGTGTGTTGCTTGAATTACCAGCATCTGCAGATTTTCTCGTGTTTGCAATTCTGGATTGAGTGTTGTGTAATGAACCAGATATGATAGGGAACTTAGGGTGAAGGAACCCTTAGGAGGCAGTGATCACAATATGAATGAACTTACTCTACATCTTGAGAGGGAGAAGGTATGTTTCTTTCACGACAATCCTACTCACCTTCGATCTGTTTGTCAAGTGTCATACCAGAGAAAATAAAACATTGGCTCTCTTGGTATGCAAATGTTAAAGATGCATAAAGCTCCACAGCTCTCTCCCAACTTGGAAGATCAAATCACAACCTGGTTCACCTCATGTCCTTGTATAAGCCCAAAGTGCAGCAACAGCTAGCTACCATTAAGATGGTAAAGAAATGGTGGAGCTTAGGAGAACGATGGTGCTTAACAGCCACTCCGTTGCTTGTTATTTTTCCCTTTCAGACTTCTTTTGAAGACCTTGACCTGGAGTTACACACTGACTTTGATTCTTTGTGGGAATGGGACCCACTCTCGGGGTCTCACGACTGGCTGTTATTCGATATACCAAGGACGCGGCCTAGGAGACTAGTGCGCCTTCAGGGTTCTGGAATTTCATGGCTCTGGAGGCGGGCGGACTTTTGGTCGGTGCCTCTGCAGGAAACGGTGTGTCGTGGGAGATGGAAGATTGAAAGCAGCGAGCTGGCTGCTGGCTGTGTGCCCAGAGACCTGAGTTCTTTGGGCACAGAGCTCGGAAAAAGAGGTGCAACAGCCTTTTAACGTCGTATTTCAGTGAATTGTTTGTTATATCTCCCCTCTTGCTGTGAAATGGAGACATCTCTTTTCCCTTATCAAACAGAGAGAGAGCCTGTGGTATGTCCAACTACCGGGTGAATGAGTAGTCTTTAGGGTACAGCAAGTCCGTGTCTTTATTGAAATGCTTTGCTGCCTGCTTGAGTGCTCAGTGGGGGGCATCGATGCATTTTTTTTTGCGGGTAGGGGAGGGGATATCGTTGCTTTGCTGCTGCTTATGCATGGGGGGGAGCTGGGGGGGCTTTAGGGTTCTAACATTTAACTGTCATTCATTCTTTGGGGCACTCCTCTGTTTTTGTGGATGGTTGCGAAGAAAAAGAATTTCCGGATGTGTATTGTATACATTTCTCTGACATCAAATATACCTTTGAAAACTTTGAAGTGGTCTCCAGAGGCCATTGAGCCTTGAAGGACTGCTTTGAGGTTACTGACCAGAATGTGCTTTGTGAATCGTATGGAGAGGACATCAACGGACTTACTGATTGCAGCAATGGCTACATCAACTTCCGTGTGGACACTGTAACACCATCAAGGACTGTTTGCTGCTTCCCCAACAGCAAACTATGGGTCACCAGTGATCTAAAGGCTCTCCTCAACCACATAAAGAGAGCCTTCAGATCTGGAGGCGGGGTGGGGAGGAATTGAAACATGCGCAGATGAAGCTAAAGGAGAAGTTCGAGGTGACTAAAGAGGCATACAGGAGCGAGCTGGAGAACAAGCTTGGGCAGAGTAGCACATGGGGGGTGTGGAGAGGCATAAAGAACATCACTGGCTTCAATCAGCCTGGCTGTAGAGCCCTGGAATGCAGCCGTGAATGGGATACAGAGTTAAACCAATTCTTCTATAGGTTTGACAATTGCCCTTCTGTTCACACCCCTCCTCAGCACACCAGTCCAGGTACTGAGGCACCCAGTGCTCCCTCAGCACCAATGTATTCCCAACTTCCTCCTCCAGTTCAACACATGAATGAACAACACAGGCTACCACTGTCTACATCCCCTCCTTGCCCTGCACCTACTATCCACATCTCCACATACCAACGACTATCGTCCCGATCTTCACCTCCCCCAGCTCCTACCTTCCATCAACTCCCCAATCATTATGGATTCACCTTCACTACTGAGCAGGTGAGAGGTGGTCTGGGGAAACTCAAAGCACTGGGACTGGATGGTGTGATTCCCAAGGCCCTGAAGGCGTGTGCTGAACTGCTGTGTGGAGCTCTCCAGTGAATTTTCAATCTGAGACTCAGCCTGGAAAGGGTCCTGACTGAGTGGAAAACATCACGTGTGATCCAAATACCCAAGAAAGGCCAACTGAAAGTCTTGAATGATTACCGCCCAGTGGCTCTGACTTCACACATCATGAAGACTCTAGAGAGGCTGGTCCTGGCTCACCTTCAACCCCTGGTTAGATCAGCTCTCGATCCCCTAAAGTTTGCCTACCAGGAGCACACTAGAGTCGGCAATGCTGTCATCTACCTGCTGAACAGAGCCTACTCCCATTTGGCTAAGCAGGGCAGCACTGTGAGGATCGTGTGTTTTTGATTTCTCAAGTGCTTTCAATACCCTACAGCCCTCATTGCTGTGTGGAAAAGCTCCATTCATTGCTGATTGGCACTTCCATTGTATCCTGGATAATGGACTACCTGACTGACAGACCACAGTTTGTGCGGCTTCAGAGTCAGACATGGCTATAAGCAGCACTGGGACGCCACAGGGGACTGTATTGGCTCCCGTCCTGTTTACCCTGTCTAACTCCGACTTTGGATACAACACTGAGTCATGACATCTGCAAAAATTCTCTGATGACTGATCAATAGTTGGATTCATTAAGGGAGGACGGGAGGATGAGTACAGGGCCCTGGGGAAGACCTTGTCAAGTGATGCAAGCTGAATCATCTGCAGCTCAGCATCAGTAAGACAAAGGAGATGGTGATGGACTCTCGGAAGACTAAGCCTGCACTGCTCCCTGTTATTACTGACAGTGATAATGTGGATGTGGTCAGGACCCACAAGTACCCGGGGTGCACCTGGATGACAGACTTGAGTGGAGCACCAACACAGAGGCTGTGTACGAGAAAGGCCAGAGTCGCCTCTACTACCTGAGGAGAATAAGGTCCTCTGAAGTATGCAGGCCTCTCCTTCACATGTTCTACCAGTCTGTTGTCGCCAGTACGATCTTCAATGCAGTGGTGTACTGGGCCACTGGTGTCAACACGGGTGATGCCAACAGGCTCAATAAACTGATTAGAAAGCCTGGCTCTGTTATAGGATCAAACTGGACACACTGGAGGCTGTCGTAGAAAAAAGGACCCTACAGAAAATCCTGGCACTTCTGGACAATGTTTCTCACCCTCTGCATGCCACCTTGGCTGATCAGAGGAGCACTTTTAGTAACAGACTAAGACAACTGTGCTGCTCCAAAGAGTGCCATACGGGGTCATTCTTACCCTTGGCCATTACACTCTATAATGAGTCAACCTATAGCCAGGGAAGTGATGACTCCCTCCTGTTAGACTGCTTGAGGTAACTTATTTTTTATACTTTCTTACTTCTCTTCTAATATCTGTCTATTTGCATAGCCGTAATGCTACTATGACACTGTAGTTTCCTCTGGGATCAATAAAGTATTTATCTATATACAGTATCCAGTTATCTAATGTAATGCTTCCATCTGATGTGGCTCTTTTTTTAAAGGTTAAAATCACCCGGCACTCATTGTTTACGAAACCGTGAATTCTTACCTTTTTCACCATTTTTTAAAAACTCAATCGTATCTTCCCTTCCGAAGAACACGTGCTCTGCTGCTTTTTTAAAACTCAAATGTCTTGCTGCGTTTCCGCAGGTAGGTAGTCACCTCAGGTTCAGGGTAAAAATACCCCATCACCACTGTCGTGGTACATATAGGTACCAATGACATAGGTTGGAAAAGGGGAGAGGTCCTGAAAGAAGAATATAGGGAGTTAGGAAGAGAGTTGAGAAAAAGGACGGCAAAGGTAGTAATCTCGGGATTACTGCCTGTGCTATGCCACAGTGAGAGTAGGAGTGCAATGAGATGTAGGATAAATGTGTGGCTGAGGGATTGGAGCAGGGGCAGGGATTCGGGTTTTTGGATTATTGGGACCACTATTGGCGCAGGCATGACCTGTACAAAGGGGACAGGTTGCACTTGAATCATAGGGGGACCAATATCCTGGTGGGAAGATTTGCGAGGGCTACTGAGGTTGATGTAGGGGAAAAAGAAGAAGAAGATAACAAAGTTGTTTGCTCAATTAAGGGTAAACAGAGAGTGGGAGGTGGAGAGTTTCTTAAATGCATCTATTTTAATGCTAGGAGCATTGTAAGAAAAGTGGATGAACTTAGAGCATGGATTGATACCTGGAAATATGATGTTGTAGCTATTAGTGAAACGTGGTTGCAGGAGGGGTGTGATCGGCAACTAAATATTCCAGGATTTTGTTGCTTCAGGTGTGATAGAATAGGAGGGGCAAGAGGGGGAGGTGTTGCATTGCTTGTCAGAGATAATATAACAGCGGTGCTCTGGCAGGATAGATTAGTGGACTCGTCTAGGGAGGCTATTTGGGTGGAATTGAGGAATAGGAAAGGTGTTATGACGCTTATAGGGGTGTATTATTGACCACCTAATGGGGACTGAGAACTGGAGGAGCAAATTTGTAAGGAGATAGCAGATATTTGTAGTAAGCACAAGGTTGTGATTGTGGGAGATTTTAATTTTCCACGCATAGACTGGGAAGCCCATTCTGTAAAAGGGCTGCATGGTTTGGAGTTTGTAAAATGTGTGCAGGATAGTTTTTTTGAAGCAATACATAGAGGTACCAACTAGAGAAGGGGCAGTGTTGGATCTCCTGTTAGGGAATGAGACAGGGCAGGTGACGGAGGTATTTGTTGGGGAGCACTTCGGGTCTAGTGATCACAATACAATTAGTTTCAGTGTAATTATGGAGAAGGATAGGACTGGACCTAGGATTGAGATTTTTGATTGGAGAAAGGCTAACTTTGAGGAGATGTGAAAGGATTTAGAAGGAGAGGATTGGGACAATTTGTTTTATGGGAAGGATGGAACAGAGAAATGGAGGTCATTTAAAGGTGAAATTTTGAGGGTTCAGAATCTTTATGTTTCTATTAGGTTGAAAGGAAAGGTTAAACGTTTGAGAGAGCCATGGTTTTCAAGAGATATTAGAAACTTGGTTCAGAAAAAGAGAGGGATCTTCAATAAATATAGGCAGCTTGGAGTTAATGAGGTACTCGAGGAATATAAAGAATGTAAAAAGAATCTTAAGAAAGAAATTAGAAAAGCTAAAAGGAGATACGAGGCTGCTTTGGCAAGTAAGGTGAAAATAAATCCAAAGGGTTTCTACAGTTATGTTAGTGGCAAAAGGATAGTGAGAGATAAAATTGGTCCCTTAGAGAATCAGAGTGGACAGCTATGTGCAGAGCCAAAAGAGATGGGGGAGATTTTGAACAATTTCTTTTCTTCGGTATTCACTAAGGAGAAGGATATTGGATTGTGTAAGGTAAAGGAAACAAGTAGGGTAGTTATGGAAAGTATGACAATTAAAGAATAGGAAGTAATGGCACTTCTAAGGAATATAAAAGTGGATAAGTCTCCGGGTCCGGACAAGATATTCCCTAGGACTTTGAGCGAAGCTAGTGTAGAAATAGCAGGGGCTCTGACAGAAATATTTCAAATGTCATTAGAAACGAGAATGGTGCCGGAGGATTGGCGTATTGCTCATGTGGTTCCATTGTTTAAAAAGGGTTCTAAGAGTAAAACTGGCAATTATCAGCCTGTGAGTTTGACATCAGTGGTGGGTAAATCGATGGAAACTATTCTTAGAGATGGTATATATAACTTTCTGGATAGACAGGGTCTGATTAGGAACAGCCAACATGGATTTGTGCGTGGAAGGTCATGTTTGACAAATCTTATTGAATTTTTTGGAGGTTACTAAGAAAGTTGACGAGGGTAAAATGGTGGATGTTGTCTATATGGACTTCAGTAAGGCCTTTGACAAGGTTCTACATGGAAGGTTAGTTAGGAAGGTTCAATCGTTAGGCATTAATATGGAAGTAGTAAAATGGATTCAGCAGTGGCTAGATGAGAGACGCCAGAGAGTAGTGGTGGATAACTGTGTGTCAGATTGAAGGACGGTGTGTAGTGGTGTGCCTCAGGGATCTGTACTGGGTCCGATATTGTTTGTAATATATATTAATGATCTGGATGATGGGGTGGTAAATTGGATTAGTAAGTATGCAGATGATACTAAGATAGGTGGTGTTGTGGATGATGAGGTAGGTTTTCAAAATTTGCAGAGAGACTTAGGACAGTTAGAAGAGTGGGGTGAAAGATGGCAGATGGAGTTTAATGGGGAAAAATGTGAGGTGCTACATTTTGGTAGAACTAATCAAAATAGACATACATGGTAAATGGTAGGGCATTAAAGAATGCTTTAGAACAGAGGGATCTAGGAATAATGGTGCATAGTTCCCTGAAGATAGAATCTCATGTGGATAGGGTGGTGAAGAAAGCTCTTGGCTTGCTGGCCTTTATTAATCAGAGCATTGAGTATAGGAGTTGGGATGTAATGTTGAATCTGTATAAGGCATTGGTAAGGCCAAATCTGGAGTACTGTGTACAGTTCTGGTCACCAAATTATAGGAAAGATGTCAATAAAATTGAGAAAGTACAGAGGAGGTTTACTAAAATGTTGCCTGGGTTTCATCTCCTAAGTTACAGAGAAAGGTTGAACAAGTTAGGTCTTTATTCTTTGGAGCGTAGAAGGTTGAGGGGGGACTTGATAGAGGTGCTTAAAATTATGAGGGGGATTGATAGAGTTGACGTGGTTAGATTTTTTCCATTGAGAGTGGGGAAGATTCAAACAAGACGACGTGGGTTGAGAATTAGACGACAAAAGTTTAGGGGTAACATGAGGGGGAACTTCTTTACTCAGAGAGTGGTAGCTGTGTGGAATGAGCTTCCAGAAGAAGTGGTTGAGGCAGGTTCTATGTTGTCGTTTAAAGTTAAATCGGATAGATATATGGACAGGAAAGGAATGGAGGGTTATGGGCTGAGTGCAGGTCGGTGGGACTAGGATAGGGTAGGAGTTTGGCATGGACTAGAAGGGCCTTGATGGCCTGTTTCCGTGCTGTAATTGGTTATATGGTTTCGTAACACCAAAACATCAAACTAATTGAAAGGAAAAGTTGGGAATCCGAAATGAGATTCTACATTGGTTTTACTTAAGTGAGGCATGTACATACCATGTGGTAGCTTCATGAAGTATTTTACATATAACCTGTCATGAATTATTTTCTCAACAAAAATGCTTACTGAAACAACATATATAAAATATTACTCAAATATTCATGAAATATTAAATATACAATGGGGAGGTACAAGAACTCTGCTGTTATAGAAACCAGAAAGCTTATTGTGCTGATCACTACTCCTATTAAATAATTTTGATTCACCCTGTCAGGGACAATCCCTCTATACATGTACACAGGATTGTTCCACATTCCCTCTTCCTCCACCTACTTTCTGACTGAAAGCTAGTTTGTCTTTGTGTCTAATACTAAAGAAGGGTCATAAACTGTTGACTTTCCACAAATGAGGCCTCACCTGCAAAGTTTTCCAGTATTTTCTACTTATACATAAGTAATATTTTTATTGTTCAATAATTTTGAAGCAATTTTTTTACTGTATTTTGCCTATGCTTGTTGTGACCCAAATTCAATACTCTCATAGATCTCTGAAATAACATTATGTAAAACCAGTTCCTAAACTGGGACCTCAGCATCCTTGAAGGTCAAGGACAATGGGTATATTTAGCATTCCCAGAAAATTCCTTCCCAAAAATATATTGTAGGTTAATTGGTCACTGTAAATTGGTCCTGATGTGTAGATGAGGGATAGAACACGGGGGCAGTTGATGGAAATATGGAATGAATTGGTTACTGTGAAAATTAGTGGGGGAATGTGATTACCCTGTGACTGGCATAGACTAGATGTGCCAAAATAGCCTCCTCCTATTTCGTGAGGAAATATAAAAACCATCCTGACTTGTAAATTCATCAACTGTGTCAACTCTACTGCGTAGCTAGCAGGAGTATGAAGAAATTTACACATCTGTCTTCATTAAATATCTGCAAAATCCTCAGAGGGTTACAGCCATCTATTGCAAAGATTGGCATTGTACTTTGCAAACTATAGCTTAGAAGTTCATCCCTGGCCGGTAGCACTGGATACAAGATACAATCACTGTTGTAAGCCACCAAATGAAAAGAATTCCTGCGGACTAAGGTGCACAAAGAGGTACATAAAACACACACACACACACACACACACACACACACACGCATAAGGTAATATCACTACAAATAAATTAACAAATAATAATGTGTATTTATGATACCAGTTAAAAAGTAAACAGTAAAATTCTCATGTCTTTCTCTACAGCCAGGATGACGCCGCTCTTAGGTTGGAGGAACAACACCTTATATTCCATCTGGGTAACCTCCAATCTGATGGCATGAACATTGATCTCTTGAACTTCCAGTAATGCTCCACCCTTCTCCTTCACGATTCCCCATTCCTGCTTCCCTCTCTCACCTTATCTCCTTACCTGCCCATCAGTTCCCCCTTCTCTTTCTTCCATCATCTTCTGTCTTCTCCTATCCAATTCCCTCTTCTCCTACCCTTTATCTCTTTCACCGATCAACTTTCCAGCTCCTTTCTTCATCCCATTCCCCCTCTCTTGGTTTCACCTACCATCTGCCATCTCGTGCTTCTTCCTTCCCTCCCCCTCCCTTCTTACTCTGACTTCCCTTTCAGTCCTGAAGAAGAGTCTTGGCCTGAAACGTTGACTGTTTACTATTTTCCATGGATGCTGCCTGGCTGGCTAATTTCCTTCAGCATTTTGTGTGTGTTGCTTTGGATCTCCGGCATCTGCATATTTTCTTGTATCATGTGAGTATAATGCCACTGGCACTTCAAACACGATGAGGCCTGGGTAGCGGCAGGGAGTTCAGTCATCTAACAGCCTTGGAAAAGAAGCTGTTTCCTATCCTAACAGTTCTTGTCTTCATGGTAAGGTACCTCCTGCCTGATGGTTTGGGGGTCAAAGAGATTGTTGGACAGAAGGAAGGCATCACTGATGATGCTAAGGACCCTGTGTGTGCAGCACTCCTGATAAATATCTCTGAAGGGTAGAAGAGAGACCCCAATGTTTGTCTCAGCAGTCCTCGCAATGCTTTGTAGGGATTTTCGGTCAGATGCCTTGTGATTCCCATTCCAGATGGTAATGCAGCTGGTCAAGACACTCTCAATGATGCTCCTGTAAAAATTGGTTAGAATGGGGGGAGGCGGGTGTATCTTCACTCACCTCAGTCTCTTCAGGAAGTGGAAGCGCTGTTGTGCTTTCTTGACCAAAGAGGTGCTGTTGAGGGACCAGATGAGACCGACCATTATGTGCACTCCCAGAAACTTGGTGATCCTAACTCCCTCCACCGAGGATTCGTTTATGCGCAGTGAGGAGTGGTCCTTTCAGCCTGCACCTTTCTGAAGTTTACAATCGTTTCTTTGGTCTTGTCCATGTTGACAGTCAAGTTGTTGTGCTCGCACCATTCTCTGAACTGCTCTTCCTCCTCCCTGTACACTGTCTCGTCCTAGTTGATGAGGGTGTCACCAGCGAACCTGACTATTCAGTTTGAACTGGATCTAATAATGCAGTCATGCATCAGCAGTACCAACAGCAGCGGAGTGAGCATGCAGCCCTGGGGAGTGCCCATGCTCAGTGTGATGGAGTTGGAGATGATTTCCATCACCGTGGACTCACTGTGGCCTTTCTGTCAAGAAATCCAAGATCCAGTTACAGAGAGAGGTGCTGAGACCCAACGAGGACAGTTTACCCACCAGCTTCTGAGGGAAGATCGTACAAAACACCGAGCTGAATTTGATAAACAACATCGCGGTGTATGAGGTACCATTTTCCAGGTGGGAAAGGACCGAGTGGAGGGCAGAGGCTATGGTATCATCAGGGAACAATATGAACAATAAGCAAACTGGAAAGGGTCCAATATAGCAGGAAGATGGGATTTAATGCGATTCATAACCAGCCACTCGAGGCACTTCATTATTGTTGAGATCAGTACTACTGGACGGTAGTCATGAAGGCAGTTTACTGTCACCCTCTTGGGCACCAGGATGATGGTGGCAACCTTGAAGCCCAAGGGGACAGTGGACTGATCTAGAGAGATGTTGAAGATGTCTGTCAGAACCTCTGACAAGTGGGCTGCACAATCCCTCGGCACCCGGCCGGGTGTGTTATCAGACCCTACAGCTTTGTGTGGATTGATCCTGGCTAGCATCTTTCTCAGATCAACTGCGGTCAGAGAGAGTGTCTGCTCTTTGGGGGGGGGGAGGCGCGGGGAAGGAGGGGCCTTCCTCACCGGCATTTCGTTCCATGCATCGAACCCAGTGTAAAGTACAGTCAGCCTACTGGGAAGAGAGGAGTCACTGTCATTCACACGCAGAGTGGATTTGTAGTCCATGATGCTCTCAATGCCCTGCCACGCGCACTTCATGTCTCTGGTCTCACAGAAATGACTGCATATTCTCTGTGAATAATACCATTTTGCCTTCCTGATGGAGCTCTTGCTGACCCGAGTGCTGTCTTATCCCCCAATCTGAAGGCAGCATCCCAATCTCTCAGCCATGCCCAGACCTCAGCTGTCAGCCATGGCTTCTGATTTGTCCTCACAAAGATGTGCTTAATACAGTGATATCGTCAATGCACGTCTATGTAGCCTGCCACAGATCTCACGTATTCATCAATGTTAATGTGATGGTCAGAGGTAGCTGGCCCCCTGAACATCCTCCAGTCCGTGCTTTCAAAACAGGCCCATAATGCTGAGATTGCTCCTTTTGGCCAGGTCTTTTCCTCCCTTTGAACTGGTTTGACTCCTTTAATCAGTGCAGGAATTAACTTAACAGATAAGTGGTCAGTGTTACCAAATTGGAGGGAGCAGCTTTGTATGCACCATGTCTAATGCATCCTCATGGTTGAAGTCGCCAGTTTAATAAATAAACCGCGGGGGTGTGTGGTTTTGGTGGTCACTGATGGCACCGTACAGTTCATGCAGTGCTTTCCCAGAATTAGCGGGGGAAGTGGGGTTTATATACAGCCACAGTCACAATAGCATTAGACTCTCTCGGTAAATAGAAGGGCCCGAACTTCACCATTAAGAACTCTACCAAAGGGGAGCACTGCCAAAGTGTTCACACAACAATTCTTCTTAACATAGGTACACACACCGCCAACACGGGTCTTGCCAGAGAGCACAGGGATTCTATCAGAATTGAGAGAAGACCTGCAGGTGCTGGAAATCCAGGCAACACACACAAAAAGCTGGAGGAACTCAGCAGGCCAGGCGGCATCTACGGAACAATACTGTACTTATTTTCCATAGATGCTGCCTGGCCTGCTGAGTTCTTCTAGCATTTTGTGTGTGTTGCAGGAATTCTGTTGGCCTGAAAAGAAAGGAAACCGTCTAGCTGAAAGGCTGCTTCAGGGGTGGTATCCTGGAGCCACGTTTCAGTCCGAGTGAGCGCACAGCTGTCCTTCATCTCACGTTGATTCAGTCCCAGACACAGGTAACCTCGTTTGCTTTCAAGGAATCAAATGTTTGAAAGCAAAGCCAATGGGAGAGCTGGCCTATAGGTTTTTACCTTTAGTCTCGCACAAATTCCAGCGTGTTTTCCACGCTTCCGTTTACTTGCGCACCACTTCCAACGCTGGATGGCTGTAGCAGGTGACAACACAGTACACAATAAACCCATGCTGTGGAGCTCATATGCTATCCAACAACTTGCTAGTGAGGTAGACTTGCAGTATTTAGTGTTCTTAATATCCAGAAGTGTCTTGCGATCAAAAGAAAGACATAAAGGACAAACAATTACACCATTAGATGGAGCCAGAGAGGCCACCGCGACTGAATGCGCCACCACTTTACGTTGAGAGTCATCAAATAGAACAAGAGATATTGCAGGTGCTGGAAACCTAGAGCAATACATGCAATGTGCTGGAGGAACTCAGCAGGTCAGGCAGCATCTGTGGATGGGAATAAACAGTCGAGGTTTTGGGCCAAGATCCTTTATCAGGACTGATAGGATAGGTATACAGGACTGATAGGATAGGAGGGGAGAGATGATGTGGTTAGAAATCAGAAGAATAGGCTCCTTAGTCCCTCAAGTCTGCTTTCCCATTAAATAATGTCACAGATATTCCAAATGAAAACTCAGTTCTGTTTTCCTTTCTACCAATAGAAGGCCTACACCACCTTGATCATCACTAATCTATTCAGCTCCACCTGAAAGCTATAAAATGACTATGCTTCCATCCTCCTTTAAGGAAGTAAATTCCACAGACTCACAAACCTCAAAAATCACCTCATTTCTGTCTTAAATGGGTGATCTGCTTATTTTTAAACAGGGCTTCCTGGTACTAGATACCTCACAGAAGAAACATGCTCCACATGTAGATATCTCAGAATTTAACACACTTCAATCAAATAGTAACACCTCTTGAAAAGTACTAAGGCTGATTACGCTGGAGAAAGTGACAAAAAAACAACCTATGAAGGTATGTTGATTACCAACAATGACTTAGGGAGTTCCACATAAGCTACACATAGAAAACAAACCAACTAGGTAATGGTTTCAACATTATTACTCCTGCAAAATCTGGGCTATACTGCATTTTGGATATACTGTTCCTTTTTTAAAGGAGTTTCAATGTGCATATGTGGTCAAATGAGCTGTCATATTTGGGGTTCAGCCAATAGCTACAGCAGACAAAAATTACATCCACTTGCTCCTGCCTCATATTAAAATTGCATTTTGCTGCAAGAGTGTTCTTAAAAGCTTGTTATACTCAAAACATTTGTTATTTTTCCAAGGGGTAAAGTTTTGCAATGGAGTCTCAAACTACTTATAAATGGTATTGTATTTACTTCTACCAGTCAACCA
The DNA here is from genome assembly GCF_963921235.1 of Mobula hypostoma. Lineage (NCBI taxonomy): Eukaryota > Metazoa > Chordata > Chondrichthyes > Myliobatiformes > Myliobatidae > Mobula > Mobula hypostoma. The sequence continues at coordinate 42,831,499 of NC_086110.1, forward strand.
GACAGAGGATGGTCTAGTCCATTTGTAATGAATATTACCCACATTATTAGTTCAATGCAGGAAGAGAGAGACTTGTTTTGTTGAGGATCTTATTAGTTTTGCAATTAATAATTATAATGTTACAATGGACAGATCTGCATGTAGCAAATTTGTAATTTGCTAGAATTGGATTATGGAACATTAAATATGTTGAATTACCCTGTTTGAGATGTATCCAAAATTATATGTATCCAAAAGATGGTTTGATATCATTGTAAGTTATCGAGATTAGTTAACAAAATTGGGAAATTGAAATCTCATGAGTTTATCAATTAATATATTGTGGCAAGCATTTGGTCCATGATGACAGACAAGAAAAGTTGTTTAACTCAACAGCCGTTCTTATTGTGACAATCAAAAAAACAGATCAGGCACTATGACCTGAGGAGGGAACCCACTCAGTCACATACAGACAGGGGAAGTGATTATTACACACCCCAGTTACAGTCAGGGTGACCAACAAACACACATACCAACAACTGTATAACTCAAGCTAAAATGTACAATAAATGAACTTGAATATTCCACCATAATCTCACGAAAGCATTCTAACACAGGAACAATAAATAGCACTGGTCATTAGGAATGCTGGGTGGGCTGTTGACCACAACCCCCTCCCTTCCCCCGGAGCGCCACAATATTCAGCAATCACAACTGGAAATGTATGGAAATCCTTCATGTTCAAATGTATGTTCATGTTCCTTTATGCTCAGCATGCTGGAGCATTAGGTGGGGCATTGAGTATAGGAGTTGGGAAGTTAGGTTGTAGTTATACCACAGCACAGAAACAGGCACTTTGGTACATCTAATCCATGCTGACGAGCTTCTGCCTAGTCCCATCTACCTTCATCTGGATCATATCCTTACAATCTCCTCCCTTCCATATACCTATCCAAACTTCGCATAAGCATTACAGTTGAACTTGCATCTTCTACTTCCACTGGCAGTTCTTTCTTTTTCAATCTTTTAATTAGTTTTATAATGCTAAACATACTATAGTATTGATACAAAGTTGTTGGGATTACATTGTTATGATTGACATAGTTAAATATAAACCCAGTTGACACATACTAAACCTCCCAATCATACAGGATGCAAATGTAATATACAAAAAAAAATTATGGAATGAGGTACATGAACTAATTACAGATTGACAGGAATGATGTTGTGGCCATCACTGAATTGTGGCTATAGCGTTCAAGCATACACATTTTATCGACAGGACAGGCAGGTAGGCAGAGGGGCTGAGGTGGCTCTGTTGGTAAAAAATGAAATCAAATTATTAGAAAGAGGTGACATAGAATCAGAAGATGTAGAATCATCGTGGGTAGAGCTAAGGAAAAGATCCTGATTGGAGTTGTATACAGACCCCTGAACAGTAGTAAAGATGTGGTCTACAAATTAAAACGGGAGATACAAAATGCATGTCAAAAGGGCAACGTTACAATAGTCATGGAGGATTTCAATATGCAGGTAGATTGGAAAAATCAGGTTGGTGCTGGATCCCAAGAGGGGGAATCTCTAGAATGCCTATGAGATGGCTTTTTAGAGCAGCTCATGGTTAAGCCCTCTAGAGGGAACAGATATTTTGGATTGGGTGTTGTACAATGAACCAGAATTAATTAGAGAGCTTAAGGTAAAGGAACCCTTAGGAACAAGTGATCATAATATAACAGAATTCACCCTGTAACTTGAGAAAGAGAAGTTGAAGTCAGTTGCATCAGTATTAAAGTGGAGTAAAGGGAATTAAAGAGGCATGAAAGAGGAGCTGGTCAAAATTGATTGTAAGCGGACACTAGCAGGGATGACGGCAGAACAGCAATGGCTGGAATTTCTGGGAGCAATTTGGAAGGCACAGGATATATACATCCCAAAGAAGAATAAGTATTCTAAAGGCAGGATGACACAGTTGTGGCTGATAAGGGAAGTCAAAGCCAACATAAAAGCCAAAGAGAGAGTATTTGATCGAGCAAAAATTAGTGAGAAGTTAGAGGATTGGGAAAGTTTTAAAAACCAACAGAAGGCAACTAGAAAAGTCATAAAGAGGGAAAAGATGGAATATGAAGGTAAGCTAGGCAATAATATTAAAGAGGATACCAAAAGTTTTGTCAGATGTATAAAGTGTAAAGAAAGGCTTGAGTAGATATTAGACCACTGGAAGATGATGCTGGAGAGGCAGTAATGGAGGACAAGGAAGTGACAGGTGAACTGAATAAGTATTTTGCATCAGTCTTCACTGTGGAAGACACTAGCAGTATGCCAGAAGTTCAATAGTGTTAGTGGTTGGAAGTGTTACTGGGGAGAAGGTTCTTGGGAAACTGAAAGGTCTGAAGATGGGTAAGTCACCTGGACCGGATGGCATGTATAATGATCTTTCAAGAATCAATGGATTCTGGCTTGGCTCCTGAGGATTGAAAATTGCAAATGTCACTTCATTCTTCAAGAAGGCAGAGAGGCAGAAGAAAGGAAGTTATAGGCCAGTTAGTCTGACCTCAGTGGTTGGGAAGATATTAGAGTTGATCGTTAAGGATGTGGTTTCAGGGTACTGGAGGCACATGATAAAATAGGCCATAATCAGCATGGTTTCCTTAAGGGAAAGTCTTATCTGTCAGATCTGTTGGAGTTCTTTGAAGAAATAACACGCAGGGTAGATAAAGGAGGATCAGTTGATGTTGTGTACTTGGATTTTCTGAAGGCCTTTGACAAGGTGCCACGCATGAGACTGCTTAACAAGTTAGAGCCCATAGTATCATACTTCATACTTTTATACTTTATTGTCGCCAAACTATTGATACTAGAACGTACAATCATCACAGCGATATTTGATTCTGTGCTTTGCGCTCCCTGGAGTACAAATCAATAATAAATATTAAACATTTAAATTATAAATCATAAATAGAAAATAGAAAAGGGAAAGTAAACTAGTCCAAAAAAACCAAGAGGCAGGTCCGGATATTTGGAGGGTACGGCCCAGATCCGGGTCAGGATCCGTTCAGCAGTCTTATCACAGTTGGAAAGAAGCTGTTCCCAAATCTGGCCGTACGAGTCTTCAAGCTCCTGAGCCTTTTTCCAGAGGGAAGAGGGACAAAAAGTGTGTTGGCTGGGTGAGTGGTGTCTTTGATTATCCTAGCAGCACTGCTCCAACAGCTTGCGGTGTAAAGTATTACAGGAAACATACCAGCATGGATAGAGCATTGGCTGATTGGCAGGAGGCCAGCAGTGTGAATAAAGGGAGCCTTTTCCGGTTGGCTGCTGGTGACTAGTGATGTTCCACAGGGGTTTGTCTTGGGTCCACTTCTTTTTATGTTATATGTCAATGACTTGGGTGACGGAATTGATGGCTTTGTGGCCAAGTTTGCAGATGATATTAAAATAGGTGGAAGGGCAGGTAGTTTTGAGGAAGCAGAGAGGCTACACAAGGACTGTCGAGAAGTGTACGGTCATACGCTTTGATAGAAGAAATAAAAGTGTAGACTGTTTTCTAAATAGAGAGAAATTGAGGTGCAAAATGACTTGGGAGTCCTTGTGCGAGAGTCTTCCAAAGATTAATTTGCAGGTTGAGTTGGTGGTGAGGAAGGCAAATGCGATGTTAGCATTCATTTTGAGAGGACCAGAATATAAAAGCAACAATACAATGTTGAGGATTTATAAAGCTCTGGTGAGGTCTCACTTGGAGTATTGTGAGCAGTTTTGTGCCCCTTATCTTAGAAAGGATGTGCTGACATAGGAGAGGGTTCAAAGAAGGATCATGAAGATGATTCTGGGATTGAAAGGCTTGTCATCTGCGAAGCATTTGATGACTCTGGGCCTCTCCTCATTGTAATTCCGAAGAATGAGGAGTGACCTCTGAAACCTATCGAATGTTAAAAGGGCTCAAGAGAATGGATGTGGAGAGGACGTTTCCAACGGTGGGGCAGTCTAAGACAGGAAGATACACCCTCAGAATAGAGGGACATCCTTTTGAATATGCAGATAAAGAAGAATATTTTAGCTAGAGAGTGGTGAATCTGTGGAATTTATTGCCACAGGCATTGTGTATATTTAAGATAGAGATTGATAGACTCTTGATTAATCAGGCAATGAAGGGATAAGAGAAGATAGGAGATTGGGGCTTAGACCAAGTGGCCTAATTCTTCTCTTATAGCTTTTGGTGTTTAGGCTTATGGAAAAGTATTGATTGATTAGAGGAAGCTAGTAAGGCTTTGATAAGGGAAAATCATATCCAACCAACTTGATGGAGTCTTTTTTACTGAACTAACACAGAAAGTATATGAGAAAAGATGTGACTGATGTAAATACAGCCTTCCCAAAAAGCATTTGATAACATGCCATTTAATTGACTTGTCATTAAGAGAAAAGGCCATTGAATAATAGGATTTGCAGCTTTGCTGGGATATTGCCTATGTAACAGAAAACAAAGTCATTATCATGAAAGACTTTTTTGGACTGGAGGAAGGTGTACTATAGTTGATACGACGGCCTCTGCTCTTCTAAATATAAATGATTTAGACATGGGAGTGTGTGTCTTACGTTTGTAGATGGCACAAAACTTGGAGGCATTGATGGAATGAGCAGATTGAGTTTGATGCTGAAAAATATAAAGTGTCATAATTTGGTAGGAAGAATGAGTATGAAAAATAAAGTAGAAGGCTTCCGGTCAAGATGGCGCCTGCGTACAGCACTCCTTCGGTCGACATCTTCTGGATTGATCATGAAACCACATAATTCTCTTCTTTTATGTCTTTTACATTAGTTTCTCATCTTGAAAGTGATTCTGGAACTGTTGGAGCCTGTGGTTTGCAGCTTGGAGATCATTTGGGAGTTTCAGTTGTTTCAGCGCTCTGAGAGGATTCCGGGAGACAGAGGCAGCGTGCGGGAAGCTCATGGCGAGCAGGGTGCAGGATAACATGCAAGCCGATGTTCAACTCCATTTCACCAAGTAAGGCTCCCATTGTTTGCCAACTAAAGCGACAAATGAGATTGAAACATCAAAATGAACGCGGAAGATGAGCACCGACTGCCTGCCTCTTTATCGCTGGGGGATCGGTCTGCTATGGAGAGAGGAGACTGCCTGTTTATTGCTGGTGACATCGCTCTGCTATGGAGAGGAGATATAGCCTTTTTATCTCTGGTGAGATCGCTCTGCTATGGAGAGGGGAGACCGCCTTTTTATCGCTGGTGAGATCACTCTGCTACAGAGAAGGAGAATGTTGCCCAGGTTTTCTTTGTTTTGAATGTGGACTTGGACTGTGGACCTTTTTTTCAGTCTTATAGTTTTTTTTTAATATTCTGTGTTTTTCACCTGATCTCCCTCGTTTTTTTTGCATGCAGGGGAGGGGTATTTGGGGGTCGATGTGCCTCTTCCAATTCTGTTCATATTTAGTGACAGAAGGAGAGATTTGGGGCCTGTTGATCATGCTGCCGTTCTTTTCTTTCTTGGTTCCATGGCTATCTTGAGAAGAAGAATTTCAGAGAAGTATACATTGATAGTAAATGAACCTTTGAACCTTTGAATATGTGCTTTGTTTATGGAAATGACAGGCCAGATAAATAAGTGGGGTGGTCAAAAAATATAAACTATACTAAGCTATAAATAGAATCATTGAGAGCTTCTGCCACAACTGGAGTATTGTGTCCACCACACATTTTAGGAAAGATGTGAAGGATCTGGAGAAGGTACAAAAGCTATTTACCAAAACTTATTCCAAGAAGGAAGGATCTCAATTTTATGAATAGACTGTAAAAAATAACTGGACTGTTCTTGGAATGTAAGTGATTGAAAGGAGATCAAGTACATGTATTTCAAGTCATGAAGACAGAGTAAAATACCGAGAAATTGTTCACTTTAATAAAGAGGTCAGGAACTAGGAAACCTGAAACGAAAGTGGCTGACAAAAAAAAGTTTCGTGCAGCTAACAGTTAGAGCCTGAAACGTACTGCAGTGATGAGGCAGATTCAATTCTAGCATTTAAAGGAAAGCAAATATCTGAAAGGAAATTTGCCGGATTATAGTAAGAGAGTGGCTACAACAGGTTGATCTTAGTCTTTTATTAACAATGGGCTGAATGGCCTCTTTCTGTGCTGTAATCTCCTTTTGTTTTTTTTTACAGATACTCATGTTGCAATGATTTATAGCATTTTCTGGTTTTATTTTAAAATTGAAGTTCAGCCAGTCACTACTTGCCCTGGTGTTAACTACTTGGCTGTATCTTCAGTCTCTCTTAATTTGTTCCTCATTTTTTTGGTGGCCATCTGCATCTTATTAGATATAGTGAGGCATTTTATTTATAAAAAAAGGCTGCTATGTAAATATGCTGTGATTATTTGTGGTGTATAGCAGCAGTACACAAGATAATTAAGTAAAGCCTGCACCAATGGTTCTTAACCATGTCATCACTGTAGACTGAAGCAAAGAAGAGGAGTTGATAAATGCCATATAAATCCCTCAGAAATCTCACAGAAAATACTCGTCAGTCAATGAATTTAACTGATGTTATCTCAATATCTTGTGGAAAAGATTCATATGGAGCAATGAGAGAGTATTGGATAACTAGTAGGATGCTGCTCCCTTTGTTTTAGTCTTCCTTTTCAAGATCTGGATGTCACCAGCAAGACCAACATTTATTACCCCTGCGGAAATTTTGGTGAGCCTTCTACTTTAACAACTGCAGCCCTGGCGAATGTGGTTCCAAAATGCAGTCGGACAGTAGGTTTCAGGATTTACACCCAAAAACAATGAAAACTTGGGCGTACATTTCCAGTTCAAAATGGGCGCACCATGGAGGTGAATCTGTGGTTGGTAGTATTAATCAGACTGGTTGCTTTGTCTTGGATGGTGTCAGGTTTCCTAAGAGATGCTACACGACGCAGTCAATTACAACTGGTAGTCTTACTGGTGACAAACAGGTATCAAATAGGAGAATTAAGAAGCATCCAAAAGCCATTCAACATTCCCTCAGCAACACAAAAACAACAGAACAAGAAATAAAACTTCTTATTTCTCCTTGTAGATGGTGGAAGGACCTTGAGATGCTGGTGTGCGAGTCATTCCATAGAATCATAGAACACTACAGCACAGAAAACAGGCCATTTGGCCCTTCTAGTGGGTGCCGAAACTTTATTCCGCTAGTCCCATTGACCTGCTCCCAGTCCATAACCCTCCAGACCGCTCCCGTTCATGTATCTATCTACAAACGGTAATTTATTCTTAAAACTTAAGAGTGAGCCTGCATTTACCACGTCAGATGGCAGCTCATTCCACACGCCCACCACTCTCTGAGTGAAGAAGTTCCCCCTAAACCTTTCCCCTTTCACCCTAAAGCCATGTCCTCTCGTATTTATCTCTCCTAATCTAAGTGGAAAGAGCCTATTCATATTTACTCTGTCTATACCCCTCATAATTTTGTAGACCTCTATCAAATCCCCCCTCATTCTTCTACGCTCCAAGGAATAAAGTCCTAATCTGTTCAATCTTTCCCTGTAGCTCAAGTCCTGAAGACCCGGCAACATCCTAGTAAATTTTCTCTGCACTCTTTCAATCTTGCTGATATCCTTCCTATAGTTAGGTGACCAGAACTGCACACAGTACTCCAAATTTGGCCTCACCAATGTTTTATACAACCTCACCATAACATCCCAAATCCTATACTCAATACTTTGATTTATGAATGCCAGGATCTTTACAACCCTGTCTACCTGTGACGTCACTTTCAGGGAATTATGTATTTGAGCTCCCAAATCCCTTTGTTCCTCCACACTCCTCAGTACCCTACCGTTTACTGTTTATGTCCTACCTTGACTTGTCCTTCCAAACTGCAATACCTCACACTTGTCTGTATTAAATTCCATTTGCTATTTTCTGGCCCATTTTTCCAGCTGGTCCAGGTCACTCTGCAAGCTTTGAAAGCCTTCCTCGCTGTCCACAACACCTCCAATCTTAGTGTCATCAGCAAACTTGCTGATCCAATTTACCACATTATCATCTAGATCATTGATATAGACAACAAACAACAATGGTCCCAGCACTGATCCCTGAGGCACACCACTAGTCACAGGCCTCCAGTCTGAGAAGCAATCATCCACAACCACTCTCTGTCTCCCACACAGCCAATTTCAAATCCAATTTACAGCCTCTCCATAGATACCTAGTATCTGAACCTTCTGAACTAACCTCCCATGTGGGACCTCATTAAAGACCATGTAGACAACATCCACAGCCTTTCGTTCATCTACTTTCTTGGTAACCTCCTTGAAAAACTCTACAAGATTTGTTAAACACGATCCCCAGTAAGACACCCAGCTTCTGAAATGGCCTTGAGGACACGATGTGTATTTAGTTAATTCAGCTGAATTTCTGATCGGTGCTGACTCCTGTGATATTTGTGGAGGGGAATCAAATGACGGTAATGTTTTGAACGCAAAGGATAAATGATTACATTCACTCCTGTTAGAGATGATCAACACCTAAGAGTTTTGGAAGGCACACATAACTTTTTAGGCCACGCCTGAAAATTTGTAGTTAGTCTGAATGAAAAAATGGACTGCCTCATTTGACAAGGAGTTGTGAATGGAACTGAATATAGTGCAATCAATGTTAGACATCCTCACCACTGACATTATGATGGAAGGAAGGCCTTTGATCAAGCATGTTTTGCCTACATGTTTGGACCTCCTGCAGTCATGTCCTGGGGCTGGGCTCACTGATACCTGGCAATTGCAGATATCTTCCATGAGAGCACAGAGCAATATAGCACTAGAATAGGCCCTTTAATCCACCATACATGCACCAACTAACTCAGCCCATGTGCCTGCTTATGCCACTTATACATGCCTTTGACAAGTGAGCATTGCTAAGTAGTACCATCAAAGACAGTGTCTATCATTTTGCTGGTAGTAATTAGCCCTGCTTTTCATAAATGAGACACACCTGGGCAATTTTTCACATTCTGGTGCCAGACTGGAACAGCTTAGCTTGAGGCAGAGCCAGTCCTAGGCCACAGGATGTTGTCTGGTCCCATAGCCTTTTACTATATAAAATGCTCTTAGCCCTTTCTTATTATTACATGGAGACAATCACGTGGCATGTAATAAAATGCCAAAATTGGAAGGATTTATATGTACTGTATATTTGATGATAACTATAGTGGACAAGAATGTCAGATTCTCTTCCCCACACTGATCTTTTCCAGTCCTGACGAAGGGTCTCTGCCTGAAATGTCGACTGTACCTCTTCCTAGAGATGCTGCCTGGCCTGCTGCGTTCACCATCAACTTTGATGTGTGTTGCTTTTACCTCTTCTCACTTGCCTATCACTTCCCCTTGGTTCCCCACATCCTTCCCTTTCTCCTATGGTCCACTCTCCTCTCCTATCAGATTCCTGCATTTCCAGCCTTTAACCTTTCCCACCCACTTGGCTTCACCTATCACCTTCCAGCTAGCCATCCCCCCACCTTTTTATTCTGGAATCTTCCCCCTTCCTTCTCAGTCCTGAAGAAGGGTCTCGGTCCCAAACATTGACTGTTTATTAATTTCCATAGATGCTGCCTGACCTGCTGAGTTTCTCCAGCATTTTTTTGTGCGTAGCTTTGGATTTCCAGCATCTGCAGACTTTCTCGTGTTGGAGATTACTGTTGTTAAGAAATCATTGCTGTAACTTTTAAAGGTGGAAAACAATATCTGCTGAGAATGATTAGGAGAAGACTTGCACTCTGTGGCCACTTGGTTAGGTGCACCTGTTCATTAATGCAAGTATCTAGTCAGCCAATCAGGTGGCAGCAACTCAATGCATAAAAGCATGCAGACATGGTCAAGCAGTTCATCTTGTTGTTCAGATGAAATATCAGAATAGGGAAGAAATATGAACTAAGTGACGGACTGTGGAATGATTGTTGGTTTCTTGAGTATCTCAGAAACTCCTGGGATTTTCACTCAGAACAAAGGTTCAAAGCACATTTACGATCAAAGAATGTATAAATTATATACCTTGGAATTTGTCTGCTTGCTGGCAACCACAAAGCAGAAAACCTGACCAAAAATCTCTGTGCAGAGAGAGAGGGAGAGAGAGAGAAGCACACATCGTGCAAGCCAACAACATTCTGAACCAGGCTGAGTTCTAGGAGCAGTTGGAGTAGGCCCAAGCCTCGGACTCCAGTTCATCACACCAGCAGCACAGAAACGCACGGCAGACGGATCAGTTCACAGCCTCCGCGCTGTGGAGAAAGGGATAAACATTTGTGGAGAGCGAGAGAAATCAACCCAGCCCCTGCCTCTGTCCCCGACACTCGGACTTCCAGTCTGTCTAGGCCAATGTTTAAATTGTCCAAGCACTGGGTAGTGCCAGGTTCCTCGCACCTGAATCATGGCACCCTGAAGCGTTTGGGCTGCCCCACCGGAAGTTGAAATCAGTCTCACCAAATCGGCTTGACACTTGGAACAATCTACCTTCACACCCGGGTTAGGTGGATGGGCATCAAAACTCTTCGGCGTCAATTCTTCCCCAAATCGGTCACTCCATCTCCAGCAGTGATTTGAACACTGTGAGCGACCCCAGTTCGAACACGTTACACCTCGTAACGCCTCACCCGCCAAACCAGCCTTACTTCCGCCTGCCTCCTCGCTGTCTGTGGTGATAGTTCACCACAATTTGCTTCAGGAAAGATGCTACAAGTAATCTTTTTAGTCGAATCTCTTGCCTTATGATTTACCAGTAAGCTGTTGTACGTCTTCGGCAGTGTCATCTTAAATCAGAAACAGTCTCTAGAATCTACAGAGAATGAGTGCGACAAACAAGAAAACATCCAGTGAGCGGCAGTTCTATGGGTGAAAATGACTTGCTCATGAGAGAGGTCAGAGGAAGAATTGCTAGACTCATTCAAAATGACAGTAATTCAAGTAACCGCATATTGCAACGCTGGTGTGTAGAAGCACACTCTGAATGTACAACATGTCAAACCTTGAAGTGGACGGGCTGCAGCAGCAGAAGACCACAAATGTACACTCAGTTGCCATTTTATTCGGTACAGAAGGTACCTAATAAAGTGGCTACTAAGTGATAATGTGTTTAAGGCCAAGGTGCAGTGATTAAATGATAAGAAACTCAATTTGAAAGCATTGCAGGAATTATAACCTTCAAGTAATAGTCATTATTTGTAAGGTGTTCATTGGAGAGAATGAATTGAAAATGAGAATAAGTTTTTTTTTGCATCTTCAAGATGGCATTGATGAGATACGGTGATGTTTTGCGGGCAGCTAACGAAACTATGAGATATATCATTCTGAATTACAATCACTACAATTAGCAGCCTGTGATTTCCCTTTAAAAATGCACTTTGGAACTGTCTAATTGAACTAGCGATTTTACGATCTCCTGAAGGATTCGGCGAACTTGGCTCTTGAGAATGCAGGTGAAGGCCACAGCAGGGGCAGATGCTACATCAGGACCCAAGAACAGAAAACTAATCTGTGCTTAGCTCTGTTTCTCCAAGAGAAATAAAGCAACAAGCCAGGTGAAGGCAGAGGTCCAAGAGCAGAGCACAAGCCAGTGTTGAGCAACATCTGCCTGTTTATGACTGTCTCCCTCTCTTCTCGCTACTAACATCTGGAGGGGGTGCAGGTTTTGGAGTAGTTGGTGCCCTACAACCAGCAGACTCCTGGACTGGCCTCAGCGATGAGCTGACTCCACTGATATGGACTCAATTTCAGGGACACAGTGGTATGTATTATTTATATACTGATGATGCGCTAGCCTCTGCCCTCCACTCTGTCCTGTCCTACCTGGAAAATGGGGTCTCATATGCCAGACTGCTGTTTACAGGCTTCAGTTTGCTGTTTAACACCATCATATCCCAGAAACAGTGGTTGGCCTTATCAAGAACAATGAGACAGAGAATAGAGAGGAAGTGGATCGGCTGGTGGATTGGTGTAAGGAGAACAACCTAAGCCTGAATGTGGAGAAGACAAAGGAAATCACTGTGGTCTTCAGGAAGGTGCGGATGAACCATCCCCCCCACCCCCCCCCCCGAAAATACATGGCTCCTCCATAGAAAGAGTTAACTGCTCCAAGTTCCTGGGAGTTCACATCATGGATGACCTCACCTGGTCCTTTAATAACACCTCCTTGAACAATAAGGCACAGCATTACCTCAACTTCCTAAAGAGATTAAGGAAAGCAAGGCTCCCCACCCCCATCTTAACTATATTTTACAGGAGCACCATTGAGAGCATCCTGACAAGTTGCATCTCCATCTGGTATGGGAGCAGTCGAGTGTCAGACCAGAAGTCCCTACAAAGGACCGTGAGGACAGCTGAGAGGATCATAGGCGTCTCCCTACCATCCATCGAGGACACTTATCAGGAGTGCTGCATACTTGGGGTCCTTAGTATTATTAAGGATTCCTCTCATCCATCAAGCATCCTCTTTGACTTCCTACCATCAGGCAGGAGACTATGATGCATAAAGACAAAAACAGTCAGGAGAAGAAGCAGGCCCTTTGGGCTTCTGAATTCCTTGCCGCATCATATTTGAAATGTCACTGGTCAATCTAATACATACCTTACAGTATTTAATTTATGCAATTTAGTTCATTATTTATGTGTGATTCATCTGTAGATGTTGTTCTTACCTTCAGAAGTTATTATGTGTTACATGTGTTATGTGTACTACTGTATGTTACACCTTGGTTCAGAGAAAAATCTCATTTCTGAATACATTATAAGATGATATACGTTAAATACATGTATATAATTAAATGACAATAAATTTGACGACTTTCTTACTGATTTGTTCTCTTTTGCACATTAGATGTTTGTCAGTCTTTGCTGTGAGTGGTTTTTCATGGATTCTATTGAGTTTCTTTGTTTTGTGGCTGCCTACAAGAAGATGAATTTCATGGCTGTATGTGGTATACATACCTGAATAATAAATGAGAACTTTGAGTGAGTTGCACCAAACATCTGTAAGCTCGGAATTGGGATGGAGAATGAACTTGGAAGTTAATGCAGATTTTCCTTTGGTACAAATTTAAGGACTAAATAAAGCTATAAACATCTTGCGATGAATATTGATGTAATGATACTGAACTCAAAGGATGGAGCCAAAGAAGGAAGTTCATTGTTGGGAAAAGATATTGGAATTTCCTTTATCCTCCAGGATGATCCTGGAATAATATGATTCAACTTAAAACTGGGAGTGGTAATATTTTTTCAAGGGACAAAGCCAGATTTCTTTGGTGGATGGCCAATATTGTATGTAACCTCAGAGGATCTTTTTATCAATATAGAATTTTGGAGTCAAAGATATACCGCATAGAAAATTATTGTTTTCAAAATTTAAAGCGTGTTATCACAATACCGTTAGTTGGAATTACATTAAAATTCCTAAAAAGATGCAACATATATAAATGGACATTTAGAGTTCTCTTTCTTCACAGGGCAACACAATATATTTATGGGATTTGAATACATTACATAAAGCTTTGGCCTGCATAAAGGCTGCCTGAGGGAGTTTTACACAGCTGAAAGTAATTTAAAGGGCTCCAAAGCCATTAAAACCATTTCATATTTCTCTGCAGAGGAAACGAAGGGGTTTTGAGTTGCCAATTTTCTTCACAATGGAGTGTTTTCACCTACACTTGCTCCGATCACAGGCCACTGTCAGAGCTTGTGTTGGATAAGGAAGTTAATGAAATTCCTGTCTCTCTGGGTCTGAAGATGATCCACTTGAGAGAAAATCTGGAATGAGAAGCCCAACACCAGACAGCTGACTTCTTCGATGAGTACCTGGTGTCCCAAAGTTTCTGGAACAATGCACATTTAGTTAGAGCCTTTATTTAGCTCTGACCTTAACTGGGGTTTGGTTTCTTTTCCCATTTTTAAAAAATTTTAACTTGTGTACCTGCAATAAATAGCAGTCAGTGGCAATATTGCAAAGCAAGCCTTCTGATTGTTGAAATATGCGTTGCTTCAAGATGCCAATTGCATTTTCCACTATGATCTTGCATCTGCACATCTTCTTCATTATATCTGAAAACTGCTTGTCCTTGGGAGCGTGAAAATCATTAGCTAGAACAGAAGTAGACATATTGGTGTGGTTCTACTTCATTTTTTATTAGAACATGGAACAGGAGAGGACAATTCAGGCCTTTGGCCCGCAATGGTGTGCCAACCCTTTAACCTATTTCAAGATCAATCTAACCTTTCCTTTTCACACAGCCCTCCATTTTTCTTTCATCTATGTGTCTATCTCAAAGTCTCTTAATTGTCCCAAATGTATCTGCCTCTACCACTACCCCTGGCAGCACATACTTTATACTTTATTCTTTATTGTCGCCAAACTATTGGTACTAGAACATACCACCATCACAGCGATATTTGATTCTGCGCTTCACACTCCCTGGATTACAAATATTAAATATTAAAATATTAAAAATAGTTAAAATTAGTAAATTTGAACCCAGAACTCAGGTAAGGGTGGACACACACCCCAGGTTCCCACCGATCGTACCTTTATACCCAGTGAGCCTCTGACCAATTCCCGCGATCCGGTCCTCCAAACTCTCACCAACTTGTGGGGGCACACTGCTCTTTCCAGGCTCTCGTGGCACGTTGTGCCTTAGCAAGCCTCCTCTTTTTATCCCCCTGCTGTGGTATCACCTGTCCATCAAACTTCAAACAGTTCAGGTTCAAAGCAAACGGTCTGTCAATATCTGAATTGTGTTTCTTTCTCGTTAATCTCTCCCTTCTCTCTTATTAGCATTTTGAATGTTTCTCCATTGTCTTCCGTTATCTCTCTCATTAGCATCATCCGTCCGGTAGCTCTGCTTGGTGTCACACATGACAATCTATAAAAATTAGTGAGGGTTGTAGGGGAAAGGCCAAATCTCTTTAGTTTTCTCAGAAAGTAAAGGCGCTGGTGGGCCTTCTTGGCAGTGAACTCTGCTTGGTTAAACCAAGTCAGGTCATTTGTGATATTGATGAAAAGGAGCCTTATGTATGCGTCTTTATTCTCCAGGTGTTCTAAGGAGGAATGTAGGGCCAGAGAGATGGCATCGGCCATTGACCTGTTGCTCCAGTAGGCGAATTGCAAAGTGTCGAGGTTGACCGGTAGGCTGTGGTTGATGTGTGCTATAACCAATCCCTCGAAGCACTTCATAGCAATTGATGTCAGAGCCACAGGTCAATAGTCATTCAGGCATGCCACCTTGCTCTTCTTCGGCACTGGGATTATCATTGCCTTCTTAAAACACGAGGGGACCTTAGACTGAAACAAGGAGCAGTTGAAGATGTCAGCAAACACTCCAGCTAGCTCGCTTGTACAGGCCTGGAGAACCTATCCTGGGACGTCATCTGGGCCCGTCTTCTTCCCTGGATTTATCTTCAGGAAGGCCCTTCTAACGTCCTCCTCGGTGACGATGAATCTCGATGCCACCAGGTCCAGTTCATCCGGAGGGAGCGGGACGCTCCTCTTCTGTTTGAATCTTGCATAGAATACGTTAAGTTCGTCAGGAAGAGAAGCGCCACAGTTATTGATATTCCCAGCCTTTTCTTTGCGCCCAGTGATCTCATTTAGACCTTGCCATAGTCTACTGGCATCCCTTTGGTTAGCCTGGGCTTCCAACTTGGCTCGATATTGCCTCTTGGCGCCCTTAATGGCTTTCCGGAGTTCACGCCTGGATTCCGTGTAGCGACTGGTATCCCCGGACCTAAAAGCCGCAGCTCTAGCCTTTAAAAGGGACTAGACCTCATAATTCATCCAAGGTTTCCGGTTAGGGAATACCCGGATCGTCTTGCGAGACACACAGTCCTCCGTGCATTTCCAAATAAAGTCCGTGACAGCTGAGGCATACTCATGGAGGTTAGCTGCCGAGTAATTGAATACTAACCAGTCCACCGATTCAAAGCAGTCACGGAGGACCTCATCCGTTTCCTCCGTCCAACGCGACACTACTTTTGACACCGTGACCTCCTGCTTCAGTTTCTGTTTGTAAGCCGGGAAGAGGAGTACGGCCTGATGGTCCGATTTTCCGAAGTGAGGTCATGGGACGGAACGGTAGGCATCCTTGACTGTTGTGTAGCAGTGGTCAAGTATATTTGGGCCTCTAGTGGGGCAGGAGACATGTTGGTATAACTTTGGCAGCGCCTTTCTGAGGTTGGCCTGGTTAAAGTCCCCGGCTGTAATGAGCAAAGCCTCTGGATACCTGGTCTCAAATTCACTGATGTTGGCATACAGTATGTTCAGAGCACACTCCACATCTGCCTGGAGGGGAATGTAGACCGCTGTCAGTATGACCGAGGTGAATTCCCATGGCAGATAGTAGGGATGACACTTCACCAACAGGTGTTCCAGGTCCAGGCTGCAGGAGCTTGTCAGTGCCACCGTGTCCGAGCACCATGCAGTGTTGATCAGTAGGCAGACGTCATCTCCCCTCGTCTTGCCCGAAGACGCCATGCGGTCCATCCGATGGATCGAAAATCCTTCCGGTCGGATGGCACAGTCGGGGGTGGCAGGGGAGAGCCAGGTCTCGGTGAAACAGAATAGACAGCAGTTCTGCATCTCCCTGCAGTAGGTGAGTCTCCCTTTAAGATCATCCACCTTGTTTTCTATGGCTTGCACATTAGCTAGAAGAATGGTGGGCATAGGGACCTTGAAGCCCCTCAGCTTCAATCTGACCAGCAGCCCAGCTCTTTTCCCACGCTTCCTTGGTAAGTAGTGCATCTTTCCAGGTTTCCATCGATGCAGTGTGTTGTTGTCAGCTTTTTGAGGTAGGTGGACGCGTCCCACGTGGATCGATCGGTGGGTCGCGTCGTCGGGCACTCCGGGTCGGGCTGAGTAACGGGGGTCGGGCCCCAAAGCCGACATTTAATCCCGGATGGCCGGGCTCCTGGCTGAAACAAGTCCTTAAGCCGAGTCACAGTTGCGGAGGCCTCCGCTCCAGTCGAGCCTCGGGCTCAATTTCTGAGGTCGGTGACGGAGGCCTCACTTCTGGCAGCTGTGGATGGCCACCAATAGGGCTTTACGGTGGTCGCTCCGGGAAAGCATCTGGGGCACCGTGAGGTCTCTGCCATCACTGCTGTGTGGTCGTCTGCTCCGGAGAGGTGCTGGTCGGAATGGGTTGTGTCTCCAAGCTCTCTGGTACGGTAGCAGACCGCAGGTCTCCGGGAACGTGGTTGGCCTCGTTGGTGGGGTCCAGGTGCGGTCCGGAGTTTAAGAAGCAGTTCTGGTACGGTGGTCTCCAGCTGGGCAGTAGCTTCGCCAGGGTGTTGTTGATCTTGATCTTGCTAGATTGGAGGTTTAGAAGGGTTTCTCGGGTACAGGATAGTGGAGAGGGCAGTTTGCTCGGGAGAGCATGCACAGAGTCGCCCGTTACTGGCGCAATCTTTAACGGAATCATACCATGCATCTACCACATTGTGTGTATTAAAAAAACCTTCCTCTGACATCCCCACTATAGTTTCCTCTCAACAGCTTAAAGTTTGCTCCCTTGTATTTCCCATTTCCACTCCTGGAAATATCTCTGCCTCTCTCCTTGATCTATCTTGTACACCTCTATCAAGTCACCTCTCATTTTGCTTCTCTCAAAAGAGAAAAATCACAGCCTGCTCAACCTATCCTCATAAGACATGCTTTCTGATAGGTGCATAATCCTGGTAAATCTCCTATGCACCATCTCTAAAACTTCCACATCCTTCCTATAATGTAGCAACCAGAATATTCCAAGTGTGATTTAACCAGTGTCTTACAGAGCTGCAAATTACTTTATACTTTATTGTCGCCAAACAATTGGTACTAGAACGTACAATCATCACAGCGATATTTGATTCTGCGCTTCACACTCCCTGGATTTTAAATTTTAAAATAGTTAAAATTAGTAAATATTAAAAAATGGGAAGTAAGGTAGTGCAAAAGAAACCGAGAGACAGGTCCAGATATTTGGAGGGTACGGCCCAGATCCGGGTCAGGATCCGTTCAGCAGTCTTATCACAGTTGGAAAGAAGCTGTTCCCAAATCTGGCTGTACGTGTCTTCAAGCTCCTGAACTTTCTCCCGGAGGGAAGAGGGACGAAAAGTGTGTTGGCTGGGTGGGTGGTGTCCTTGATTATCCTGGCAGCACTGCTCCGACGGCATGCGGTGTGAAGTGAGTCCATGGACGGAAGATTGGTTTGTGTGATGTGCTGCTCCATGTTCACGATCTTCTGCAGCTTCTTTCGGTCTTGGACAGGACAACTTCCATACCAGGTTGTGATGCACACTAGAAGAATGCTTTCTACAGTGTATCTATAAAAATTAGTGAGGGTTTTAGGGGACAGGCCAAATTTCTTTAGTCTTCTCAGGAAGTAAAGGCGCTGGTGGGCCTTCTTGGCAGTGAACTCTGCTTGGTTGGACCAAGTCAGGTCATTTGTGATATTGACCCCAAGGAACTTAAAGCTTTTGACCTGTTCCACTTGCGCACCACCGACGTAAATTGGGTCGTGCAGTCCGCTACGCCTTCTGAAGTCAACAACCAATTCCTTCGTCTTGCTGACATTGAGGGATAGGTTATTGTCTTCGCACCATGCCACCAGGTTCTTAATTTCCTCTCTGTACTCAAACTCATCATTACCCGAGATATGGCCTACAATTGTGTCATCAGCAAACTTATATATTGAGTTTGATGGAAACTTGGCTGCACAATCATGGATGTACAGTGAGTACAGCAGGGGGCTGAGTACACAGCCTTGTGGGGTACTGGTGCTCAGAGTGATTGTAGAGGAGAACTTGTCTCCTATTTTTACAGCCTGGGTCCTGTCTGTGAGGAAGTTGAAGATCCAGCTGCAGATCTGAGTGCTAAGGCCCAGGTTCTGGAGCTTAGGAATCAGTTTATTTGGAATGATGGTATTAAACTTGCAGTTCTTGAAATTAATTGCCCAGCTAGTGAAGCCAACACATGATGTACCTTCTTAACCACACTATCAACTTGTACTGCAACTTTGCGAGGCCTGTGGATACGGATTTCAAAATTCCTCTATTCCTCCACGCTGTTAAGAATCCTGCCATTAACCCTGTACTCTGCCTTCGAGTTCAACCTTCCAGAGTGAAGCACTTCACACTTCATTTGGACAGATGTTCCACATTTCCTGTCAACCATGGTTCCTTCACCCTCTCATCCTTTCCCTGCTTAAAAGGCACAAACTATCCAGAATCTCATGCAAATATTCCAGAAACCCTTTATGATCAGAGATTAAGGGAGCTGGGGCTTGACTCTTTGGAGAGAAGGAGGATGAGAGGAGACATGGTGGAGGTATACAAGATATTAAGAGGAATAGATAGAGTGGACAGCCAGTGCCTCTTCCCCAGTGCACCACTGCTCAATACAAGAGGACATGGCTTTAAGGTAAGGGGTGGGAAGTTCCAGGGGGATATTAGAGGAAGATTTTTGACTCAGAGAGTGGTTAGTGCATGGAATGCTTTGCCTGAGTCAGTGGTGGAGGCAGATACACTAGTGAAATTTAAGAGACTACTAGACAGGTATATGGAGGGATTTAAGGTGGGGGGTTATATGGGAGGCAGGGTTTGAGGGTCAGTGCAACATTGTGGGCTGAAGGGCCTGTACTGTGCTGTACTATTCTATGTTCTATGTAAACAACATTCACATTTCTGTTGTGCATTTCCTTGAGTACATTGGTTCCTAATTTATGTTCCCAACCTCCTGCCTAATAGCATCATAATTTGGCTTCCCCCAACTAAATACTTTCCCATACCGTCTCCTCCTGTCCCTGTTCAGGGCTACGGTAAAAGTCAGGAAGCTGTGATCACTGTCTTCAAGATGCTGGCCCTCTGAGAGATCAGTCACTTAGCCAGATTCATTGCTTAGTATCAAATTCAGTATGGCCTCTCCTCTAAATGGTCTGTCTGGATACTGTGTCAGGAATCCTTTGTGGACACACACCTAACAAATTCTGTCCCTTCCAAGCCTTATGAACTGAGGAGGTGACAATCAATATTGGAGAAGTTGAAGTCACTCTTGACAACAAGTTGTTATTTTACAGCTTTCTAAAATCTGCTTCTTGATCTGCTCCTCAGTGCCTTTGTTGCTATATGTGTGTGTGTGTGGTGGGGTCTATATAATACTCCTAATAGAGTAATTACTCCCTTCCTGTTTTTTACTACCCCCACACTGACTCAGTAGATGAACCGTCCAGGACATTCTTGCTTTCTGCAGCTGTGCTTCTACTGCTGATTACCAATGCCATTCCCTCCCTCCATATCCCTCCAAACATCTAAACCCAGAACTTCCAGCAGCAGTGTGACAGCCAAAACT
This sequence comes from Mobula hypostoma, assembly GCF_963921235.1. Lineage (NCBI taxonomy): Eukaryota > Metazoa > Chordata > Chondrichthyes > Myliobatiformes > Myliobatidae > Mobula > Mobula hypostoma. Next base: position 42,851,831 of record NC_086110.1, read on the forward strand.
CTGTAATGGCCACAATTTTGTGGTTCCATGTACTGACCCTGCTTTAATCCAAAAAGTATTTCTGATACTTTTTGGACTTGAATAAACACATTGTAGTTCATTCAACTGACTGAAATTATGCCCTTTATGTTGCCAGTCCTCATGTTGCATCTAATTTCACACGAACTTCTCCATCCTCTGACCTATCACTCTGATTCCCAACCCCCGTCAAACTACTTTAAACCTTCCCCAACAGCCCTAGGAAACTTGCCTGCAAGAATATTGGTTCCTTCGAGTTCAGGTGTAACCCATCCTTTTTGTACGTGTCATACCTTCCCCAGAAGAGATCCCAATGAGGTTCATTACACAGGCTGCTTACCCCCTTTCCCCTCCTAATGGTCACCCAGTTAGCTGTGTCCTGCACCTTAGCTGTAACTACCTCTCTATCTTTCCTGTCAATTAACTTCTCAGCCTCCAAAATGAACCAAAGTACATACCGCTCCAGCTCTAGTACCATAATAAGGTCTGTAAGAAGCTGCCAATTGATCTACTTCTTGCAGGTGTGATCATCAGGGACAGTGGGGGGCTTGCCTGCTACTGCAGTCTGGGTGAGGAGATGCCGGAGGCGGTGTAACATGGCGTTCGTGCTCGGTTGGGGGCTGGCCTCTGCTGGCAGTGCTGCCCTCTAGTGTTCAATCAGTGGAGTGACAGGTTGGCTTGCTGGCAGCTGTACCCTCAATTTGCATATCCCTCCGGGTCTTGGACTATACTTATGTTTTCTTGCATAACAATGTATGTTTTTTCCCTCTCGCTATTTAGGAAATATGTTATGCACCTTGGCCCGAGATTCGACTGTATCTATGTATGGTTTGAATGATAATTAAACTGGATTTGATTTGATTTCCCTGTCTTCTCATGCCTCACAAGAGAAGCATTTCATTGTCCTGACTGGTATTCATTCCTACTGCTCTACCTGTGCAATAGGAAAGAGAGATAATTATCAGAAGCTTACTTTAGCCTCTGTATCTTCTTGCCAATGCCTCTTGAGCCAAAGTTTCAAGCTTTCCACTCTAACCCTGTCTCACTCACACATTGTCCACTCCACCTAAACCTAACTTTCTTATTGTTCTTTGCTCAGTGCCTAATTAACAAATGATTTCAAGCCTGTCGAAAAGTCTTGACTGGTCCTGCTTGCTAAAATCTGAAAATGTCGGAATTTTGATATTATCCACAATGTAACCATTAATTTATATAAAGCACTGAACATTTACTGACTGGTGCTTTGGATTTCTAGCATCTGCAGAATTTCTTGTGTTTATCATTTACTAATTGCACGTAGTTAGAACTTGTGCAATTAGTACCAAAGGTCCAGGTTTGTCTATCCAGCAAATTCCATCCTCGCCCAAAAAAATTCTGACAGATGTGAATATCAAACAAGGAACAGTGCAGCACAGGAACACCCCCCTTTTCCCCATGAAGTTGTGCTGAACAAAATAAAATAGTAATTAAATGCCTAACTATGCTAATCCTTACTGCCTACACAATGTCCATATCCCTCCATTCTCTGCATATTCATGTGCCTAAGAACTTTTAAAATCCCTCTATCATACTTAACTCTACTACCACCCCAGCAACATATTCCAGACATCCTTCATTCTATGTAACAAAAACACTTGCCCCTCACACTTTCTTTGAACATACCCCTTCTTACTTTAAATGCATGCACTAAATGTATTAGACACTTCAATCCTGAAGATAAGATTCAGGCTACCTACTCTATCTATCCCTCTCATAATCTTGTGAACTTCTTTCAGATCTCTCCTCAGCCTCCACAGGTCCAGAGAAAATGACTTAAGTTTGTCTAACCTCTCTTTATAGCACATGCCCTCTAATCCAGGTAACATGCTGGTAACCTTCATTTTTACAATTACAATTACAATTACAATTAGATTATGAGGACACGCAGTCCTCTTTTATTGTCATTTAGTAATGCATGCATTAAGAAATGATACAATATTCCTCCAGTGTGATATCACAGAAACACAGGACAGATCAAGACTGAAAAACTGACAAAAACCACATAATTATAACATATAGTTACAACAGTGCAACAATACCATAACTTGATGAAGAACAGGCCATGGGCACAGTAAAAAAGTTCAAAGTCTCTCGAAAGACCCACATCTCACACGGACAGGAGAAGGAAGAAAACTCTCCCTGCCATGCCCAACCACAGTCCGACTCTTGAGTCGTCCGAAAACTTTGAGCTCTGATCAGCCCTCCGACACCGAGTACTGAGCACCATCTCCGCCGAACAGTTCGACCCCAGCCTTGGTCGCCAGCAGCAGGCAAAGCTGGGGATTTTGGGGCCTTCCCTCCGGAGATTCTCGATCGCACAGTTTGCATCCTTTCCAAAGCCTTGATATCCTTCCCATAATGAGATAATCTGAACTGATTGGAATAGCCCAGTTGTGCTCTAACCAGAATTTTATAAAGCTGCATCAAAACTTCCTGACTCTTGAACTCAGTTAATCAAGTTAACTCAGACTAATAAAGACAAGCATACAATGCACTTTCTTTCCCAACCTATTGTTGTGTTTAATCATTTTCAAGGAGATAGGGACTTGGACCCCAAGATCCCTCTGTGCACCAATACCGTAAAAGCTCTTGCTATTGACGGTATTGTCCCCTTACACTTGATCTCTCAAAGTGCAACATCTCACGCATGGCCAGATAACCTTCACATACATCTACAACTGATCTATATCCCCCTACATTCTTTGCCAATCTTTTCCACCATCCACACGCCAACAATCTTGGCATCATCTGCAAATTTGCTAACCCATCCACCCATGTTTCCATCATAAACAGCAAAGGTCCCAGTATGGATCCTGAGGAACACCACTAGCCATGAACCGAATAAGACCTGCTGACCATAAACACAGGATTGGAAATAAAGGCATTAATCATTTGCAGCAATCCATTACTTCGTTATATATAGCAACAAAATGGCTGATATTCAAGATGCGTTATGGTAGCCTGAAAGGGACAGAGGCATAAACATTGACTGTGTTTATGCTAATTACCTGAGACAGAACCCCATTAAGTTTGCAATGATACGCTGATTTTTGATTCCTTATTTAGCGCTCCATGAATAATGTTATTCATAACTTTGCTGGTTTATTCATTTATCACTGACGTTCTTCATAACCCAAACTGATTCTCCCATAACCTGGCAAGTTTTTGAAAGGGAAAACAAGGGGAGTGCTAACACACTCAATTGACTGGCCTGAGGGAATGTTGATAGACAGGTGGACCTGGGGTTACAGTCCATAAATCCCTGCAGGCGGCTGCAGAAGTAGATAAGCTGGTGATGAAGGAATATGGATGCTTGCCTTCATCAGATGTGATGCAGGACAAAACATTAGTGAGGCTATTACTGAAATTCTGTGTGCAGTTCTGGCCACCATGCTATAGGAAGGATGTGATTGTGGTGATGAGGCTGCGGAGGAGATTCATCAGGATGTTGCCTGAGTTGGAGGGACTGAATAGACTGGGTTTGTTTTTCCTGGCAAGGTGGGAGCTAAGAGATGACCTGATAAATTTACATAGAAATATGAGATGACAGGGTTGATAGTAAAAAAAAAAATTTCCCAGTGGTGGAGGTGTCAAAAACGAAAGGATAGAAACTATGGGTTTAAGGTTTAGAGGGGATCTGAGAGGGAAATTTTCTCACAAACAAAAATTGGGAGTCTGGAATACACTGCCTGAAGCAGTGGTGGAGGAAAATACCCTTACAATATTTTAGAATCATTTGGCCATGTACTTGAACCATCGAGACATAGAAGGCTGCAAACGTTATGCAGGTAACTAGGCTGAGTGTAGATAGGTACAATGGACAGCATGGATGTGGTGGACTGGAGGGTCTTTTTCTATGCTGTATGACTTTGAAATTATTATTGTTGATTTCAAATTGATGTAGATGTTTCGCCCCTTGGAATCTCAGAGCCTCACACTCACAGAGTAATACAATATGGAGATGGGCCCTTTGGTCTAACTTATCTCTGCCAGCCAAGGTGCCCACTTAACATAGCTCCATTTGCCTGAGTTTGGCCCATATCCCTCTAAACCTTTCCTATCCATCTTTAAAATGTTGCAGTTGTTCCTGTCTCAACTACATTCTCGGGCAACTTATTCTGTGTTATATGCACGCTACCTTTTGCATGAAGAAGTTGCTCCTTAGGTCCCTTTTAAATCTTTCTCCTCTTCAATTATGCTATGCACTTTAGTTTTTGGTTCCCTTTCCTTGGGGAACAAAGTCTGTGTATGATCACTCTATGAATGTCCCTCATGATTTTATACATCTCTATTGAATCACCTCTCAGTATCTGATTTTCCAAGAAGTTCACTTTCAACACGCCCAACCTCTCCATTTTATTCAGGCCATTAAGTCCAGGCGACATTATTGTAAATCTTCTTTGCACTCTTTCCAGCTTAATGACGTCTTTCCTGTAAGAAGGTGACCAAAACTGCACACAGTACAAGTGCAATCTCATCAGCATCTGCATAACTACAACCTAACGTTAGAACCACTATACTCAATGTCCTGGCCAATGAAGGCCATGTTCGAAACACTTTCTTCACTATCCTGTCTACTAGTGATGCCTCTTTCATTGAACTATGTACTTGTTATTCTAAGTCCTTCTCTTCCACAGACTCACCATGGCTCTACCATTCACTGTTAAGTTCTACAACAGCTTGACTTCCCAGAATTAAGTACCTCACATATTTACTAAATTGAAAGCCATTTGCCAATCCACGGCCCACCAACCGAACAGCTCAAGATCTCCGGTAAATTTTGACAACTTCGTTCACTGTCTACAGTACCACCTATTATATGCAGATTCTCATGCAAATCCTTTAATTAATGAACATCAAAGCACCAATCCATGTGGTTCAGAACCCCAGACTGAGGAACTCTTTGCTTCCTACCATCAATTATGAATCCAGTTATCTAATGCTTCCTGGATCCCTTGTAATCTAATCTTCTCAATAAACCTCTATTAGCAATGCAAAACTCAAAAAAATCTGTGATCCCCCAATTCTCCAAAAAGAAATACATTGTACACATTAAGGGATCCCTTTTCAGTGTATAAGAACTTGACTGCCAGTTAACAAGATTGACATGATTATGCATAAAAACAGGAAAAATATAATTTTGCATTATTTAAATACGCAATTAAGCTCTCACATTAAACACTGAGAGGAGACATTGCTGACAGGAAACCAGATCAGGATTGTCGTATTGAGCGGAGAAAGTGGTGAATGAGTTAATACAATTGTAATTTTCTGGAGCAGACTCAGACGATTCATGCCGACAAAAATACTTCAATTGGAAGGAATTTCCTGGCTAAATTTTACTGGCTATTTCTTTTTTAGTATAGATTGTGTTTCAATTCTGAGTGCACCAGCATATATATGTACATGAAATTTGATTTACCTTAATGAGCAGGATAGCAATATAAGTTGAATTGGCACTGAATGTTGGATAGAAAGAATTTTCTGTGTACTGTAAGCACTTGTAATCACTTAAAGATGACTTTTTTTTTGGTGGACTTTAAGAGTATACGCAAGGAAGGCCAGTTGAACCAGCAGTGATTTCATTTACACGTCTCTGAGAAATGATCCCTGTGGAGTAGATAATCTGTTTCTCCAAGATTATGCGCTGGAGATCTGACACATGCTGCATGGAGAGCTGTTGCTATACAGCCATGCCGGAACCAACTTGCCTTACGCTGCTGCATGTGAAGATTTCATACTCAAGTCGGGGAGAATTCATTATTTTTCCTTGGTTAAAGAGCAGCAGCTAGTGCTGTCAGCACCTACTGACATCACTGATTTTTCACCGTGATGCAAGGGATGATAGACTAAACACATACAGTGCAAAAAGGCTTCAGCAAAAAAAAACAAACTTTCGTCAGACTGCAGGGGGTTCCGGTCCGTTATTGTTCAAAGTGGATCCAACCATGCCCAGGTGATGGTGAAAGCAAGGCACATGATTACAAAATTTATTAATGCACTAGCATTCAATTATTTCAGTCACGTTCTAGACCCCATGTTGGGAAAACAAATCAGGTGGCTGATGATACAAGAGACTGCAGCTGCCTGAATATGGAGCAAACTGCTGGAGAGTTTAGTGGGTTACGCAGCATCTGTGAGGGGAAAGGGACTGGATGTTTCAGCTCAAGGTCCTGTAACAAATTTGAGAGTGAAGAGGGAAGGTAACAATTATAAATAAGAGAGGGGGAGAGGTGAGACAGGAGACAACTGACGATAGGAGGGGTGAAGGATGGCAGGTGGATGAAGCTAGGTGACGGAGCATCAGTGGTTTTTCATCATGGCTACCTCAATGTTATTCATTTTCAACAAGAGCTCCAGAGCAGATGTTTATATCAGGTTTCCTGGACCTATCTAACTCATCTTCATCATGGACATCCAATCTCTCTGTTCTTCTATCTCATCCCAGGAGTTTTTTGAAGAATCCTTCTTCCTAAAACAGATGGTCAACCTATTCACCTTTGCTGACATATTTTTCACGCTGCTGAACTTGTCCTTAACGTTGAAGAACAATTCCTCCAAATCAAAGATGTAGCCACCAAAACTCAAAAGGGCTTTAAGTTATGCCTCTCCCATGACAGATACAATTTGACTCACTGAATTCCCCCAGCAGGTTGTTTATTGCTTCAGATTCCAGTGTCTGTACTCCCTTGTGTCTCCAAGTTATCCCTCTATTTGTGAGGCAAATGAAGCAGTCGTCGTTTCAGTCTATTCAGGTCCCTTCCCTGAACTCTGTTCCATTACATTGCTATAACATTATAAATGTTTCCTGCAGTTGTACAGACCTCTATAATTTTATTATTTTTGCTGAAAATTTCATGAAAACATGGATGCAAGTTGGTGGCAAGCATTCGTAGGAACATGAAAGGCACGTTTCAATATTTTCAAGCATTAGTGAGGGATGTAGGGTTGGGAATGTTCTTGTAAAAGATGGTTTAGCACTGGATTTTGGATGGATGCTTTTGTGGATTCAAAGGGAATCTGGTATATATATATACAAGATCACTCAAATATTATTGAAATATTAAATACACAATAATTTGTTCCTTTCCAGGTTGAAAATTTGGAGTCATATATTGCTTAGAGTGCATGTAATGCAATAATTCTGAAGGTGGATCTCTTCAAACACTTGAAGTGCACCTTGTGTCTTGTCTAACAAATTATTTGCCAGTGATACAACATTCATCGGGCCTTTCTGATTGCCTGGGATTTGTCACAGGTAACATGTTGTATTTTAAGCTACTCTGAATTTGAGAACTCATGATAAAACAGACCTTATTCCAGCAGACTAAAACCTTCTGCCACTATCTGATGCAGTGCACTTCGGTTCCTGAAACACTGTTGTTTGTACATGCTAAAGAATCCTATCTTGGCTTATAAAACCTGCATGCTAGAACTCCCACACTTCCTCATATCTCCTCCTTCTTCTCCTGTGGAGATGCATACACACAATTCATTCTGTTCCAGTGAAATATGCAAGAGCATGGGTTCATGCCTGCTTCCTGATGCACTGATGTTTTATGGTTTTAACTGTATATAGCCCACATACCCTTCCAGGTTAAAATTTCTGAGCAACACACACAAAATGCTGGAGGAACTCAGCAGGTCAGGCAGCATCTATGGAAGAGAATACAGTCGATGTTTCGGGCCAGAACCCTTCGGTCTGAAACGTCGACTGTACTCTTTTGCACAGATTTTGCCCGGCTTGCAGAGTTCCTCCAGCATTTTCTGCACATTGTTCGGATTCCAGCATCTGCAGATTTTCTCTTGTTTGAGATTAAAAGTTCTCTTATGTTTTCAAACAAACTGATCCAAAAATGCAAGATGCACTTTATAATAACATTACTGAATTTAATCTCAGAACATTGAATAAAATATAAATAGATTATTAATATATGGAAATTGTTATATTAAAATATTTTTTGCAAATTGGCATTCTTATGAAAGTCATTAATGCACAATAAGTAGTATTAAATAAATTTAGTGTTTCATCTTGACCTAGATCCTATTGTGACCTGTACTTCCAGCAACTAGACAATGCATGCAGTGTGTTGCTTTATCACGCATGTATCTGAGTCATAGAGAGCCCCACCTACGGTAACTCTTCTGCACATAGAATGAATTCACTAAAATAGCATCTGGACAAACATCTGCAACAGATGTGCATTTATGAATGATTGCTAAAAATAGCCCATTTCCTGTCCAGGAAATGGACAGCTTTGTTGTAATAGTCCCTCAGAATGTCCACTTGATTGTGTGGAGCCCATGTGTGGACTGCTATAAAAGCATTGAAGGTAAGTGATGTAAAATGATCTCTCACTGACCCCACACAGAGCTGACACGAGACAAGAGAATTATATGTCCTCAATGTCAATCTAGCAGCATCTGAGCATCTACAGCTGCAGTTATAGGCAGATTTTGGATGTGCCCATCTTGCAGAATATCATGATTGTGAGTAATTATGCAAGTACCATAGAAATACCTTTCATTGGGTGTAATAGTTGGCTGGAACTTTGTTAACATGGTGGTTATTGTACAGCTGTAATTTACGTTTCATTGCAAATTGGGTGTGCATGATTGGTCTTTAAAGAGGTGTAATCTAACCTGACTAGGAGAAACAAGTTGTGGCATTTGTAATCCATTTATCCATTTGCTAAAAAAAATATGAATTGAATAAAGTAGCACATCTGTGCATAGTCCTCATTTTATTATCTTAAGGAGTTGTTATGTAGAACCTGAAAAAATATTATACTGTATTTAATGTCAGGTTATACTGTTAGGACAATCCTCCATCTATAATTTCAATGTTATAAAAACAGCCGACAGATTTGAAAATACTTCTATATTCTGGATCTGTTGCTACTTGTCAATATGTCAGTTCATTAGAAAATGTACTGATGTCCATAATTTACAACATGTCAAATAACATAGTTTGAACCCCTTGAACAAAGTTCCGCAAGGCTGCTTGTCACGATGATTATTGCATTGTGTAAGGGAGGTTGCACCATCATTATAATATCTCCTCATTTGATGAGGGGGTCTGCTTCCCTCCTGCTGAGACTTGTGCATTTTAAAAATGTGTTCATGTCCTACACACCTGCATTCGAAACCTGGCCCCTTACACCCCAGCTCCCACATTGCTATTGTAAAGCCGCACTGTCAAGGCAAATGAGTAGCCTGGAGAAATATATACCCTTGTTGCTGAAATATTGCCTTCAATTGACTGCTTTCCTTGAGCAACATGGTGGAGATCTAAAACAGATTAGGGAATGGAGTCAAATCTGCATCTAACTATTTTGTGTTCAGACATATTGTCCTGCTCTGGCTGACCAGATGGACAAGAAGAAATCACATAATTTATTTACAAGTATTTATAATGAGGCATTCAAATATTTATATGGTAAAGAAGATTCAAGACTATAAAAGATATAAATTATATTTGTTTATATATCTATGTATGTATTCGATGTAAAGATAAGACAAGACAAAGAAAAAGAGTTTTACTGTTTGAACTTAATAAGGGCACTGATCATTATTTGATTGGTGACCAGCTCAAGCACAAGATTTTGACATCTACACGCAGGCAATCCTTTGAATGAAAGAATGAACATATGACAAGTACTTGATGGCTCTGGATCTGTACTCATTCGAGTTTAAAAGAATGGAGCGGGGATTGGGGGATCTCATTGGAACCTATTGAATATTGAAAGGCCTAGGTAGAGTGGACAGAGAGGATGTTTAGAATCAGAGGGCATAGCCTCAGAATAGAGAAACACCTCTTTAGAACACAGATGAGGAGAAATTTCTTTAGACAAAGGGTGGTGAATCTATAGAATTCTTTGCCACAGGCAGCGGGGCGTATTGAAAATGGAAGTTGATAGGCTCTTGATTAGTAAGAGTCGAGTATCAGATTGAAAGGGATAAATCAGCCATGATCAACTGGCACAGCTGACTAGCTGGGCTGAATGGCCTAATTCTGCCCCTATGTGTTATGAACATCATTATTCTAGTAGTATTTTATTGCTACAATAATATTTGAATTGCATGTTACTGCAATATTTGATTGCAATTTGTAAGCACCGTCACTGGGTAATTTTAAAGACTACAAAGAGAGCAAGTAATTATAAAAGGATGCTATTCCCTCAACATTAGTTTCAATTTCTAATGTGCTTGTGATGTCAAAAAAACGGTTCGTTAATAAATTCATCATTAGAAATCACAATCTCATGACAAATGAGTAGTTATATGGACAATTGAGAGTGTTTTAAAGGGTCAGAATAAGATAGAAATGCAAAGTTGTGTAGGGAGGAAGTTGCAGGATGTATGCCTTGTCATCTGAGGGTCGAGCCATATCATAATGTAATGTAATGTAATACCATATCAGGTAAGAACACTCAGCAACCATAGGCCTGAGTACAAATCAGGGAGGGTGGAGAGAAAATGCAAAGTGAAGTTGGGTTACATAGATGGGGAAGGGGAAGGCCATGAAGATGCCAGAAGATTTAAAGAAAAGCACAAGAATTTTATGTTGTAGACTTTTGAGGAATGGGAGAAGTACAGGCTAGCAGGGATAGGATAAATCAGCAAAGCGGGTTTGGTAAAGGATTGGAAACGAGCAGCAGAGTTTAAAGTAAGCTAAACTTTACAGAGCAATTGGAGCACCGGAATAATGAAGAGTGTGTGTAACAAAGGCAAGCATATGAGTTTCTACAAAAAATGGGCTTAGATAGTGTACTCATAAATGATGTTAGAAATTATTTACAGTATATAACAGGGTGGATATAGATCAGAAAGCTCAACTCCATCTGCAATAGACTCAGAAACTCAACTCCGTCTGCAATAGACTCAGAACCTCAACTCTGTCTGCAATAGTCAGAAACTCAACTCCATCTGCTATAGACTCAGACACTCAACTCCATCTGCAATAGAGTCAGAAACTCAACTCCACCTCTCCAGCAAAAAGGTTAAAATAGATGCAAAAATATGGAGTTTATGAAAGGGAGACAATGACTCACAGTTCCACTATATAATGGGAAGAATGCATAGTTCATTCTGTGGCTTGATATTGAATAAGCAATTTGACCACAGTGGAAGAGTGAGCTCTGTGTTAGAACTGTCAAACTCAATCAGTAAAAGTAGATTTTATTGTTTCAGATGATGTTAGCAAAAGTCAGCTCGTAGATAAACAAGATAATTAGAATCAGTTTTAATGTCACCAGCACATCATGAAATTTGTTGACTTTGCAGCAGCAGTACAATGAAATATACGATAAATTTAAAAAATGAATTACAGTGTGTGTGTGTATATATGTGTGTGCGTGTGTGTGTATATTAAATAGTTAATTTAAGGTAAGCAGTGCAAAAAAATAGAAAATTTTAAAATGTAGTGAAGTAGTGTTCATGGGTTCAATATGCATTTAGGAATTGGATGGCAGAGGAGAAGAAGCTCTTCCTGAATCGCTGAATGTGTGCCTTCAGGCCTCTGTACTTCTTTCTTGAAGGTAATAATGAGAAGAGGGCATGTCCTGGGCGGTGGAGGTCCTTGATAACGGATCTAACTGATTTAGAAGTATGGAGTTTCCTAATGGAGAAAGATAGGTGGTGTATAACAACTATAAACCAAAAAGGGAGATTTTTACTTCTAATAAGTAACAATTTAATCCTAAAGAGTGGGCATGATTTGGTCAGGTGACAGATAAAGAGCTGAAGTGATTTTAAACTTGATCAAAGCATGTAACCTGTTGCCTCAGGAGCTGGGTCATCTAAATATTTTATGATGGCTGCTGCCCTGATCTCTTCTACTGCATTCCAACTTTTAACAAGAGCCAGCCAAGTTTCCAGAGGTGAGGAAATCCATCAGTTTCTGAATGGAGGATTTTCTGAGACTGCAGGAAGCCAAAGCCATGATCAAGAATTTCAAATCACTGCCAAAGTATGAAGCATTCAACCTCATTCAAATGTTGACATCAGAGACCAACATCTCCCAAGCGAGTCAAATTTTGTTTAAAAAGCTATAAGGTTCTGGAAGTGTGCAAAAGTGTACAAAGAACAGAAAATGTTTGAAAAATTCAACATGTCAGGCAGCATCTGTGGAAATAGAAATGGAGTTAATGTCCTAAGTTAGAATCTGAGTGAGTTACCTTGCTATTCCTCTCGCATCTCACCTTCCCCCCCCATGCCCAACAAATTTATATAAAATCAAAAGAAAATAGATTTACAGTAGAATGGACTGGGTTTTTGCATTTTTGTTACAATTTTAACTCCATTTGCATTAAAATTGTTTAACCCTCCCCCACTCACCTTTTGAATCCATTCTTCAGAAAGTGTTAAGCCTCTTGTTTGTGTTCAAAAAGTGCTAATCCATCTTAGAGGAGAAAAGATATAACAGCAATGTATAATGCACTTCTCTAGTGTACAGAGAACTCATCCTTATTTTTATCCTTCAGTCATGGACAGGAGAACTTGAACTTCAAGTTATGATCAACAGATTGAGAACTGATTATTGGACAGAAAGCAGTCTGTGACCAGTGAGGTACCACAATAATATTGCTTGGACCCTACTCTTCATGATCTATCAACACTGCAAAAATTCCTATCTCCTAGTTTGCTGACAATATTGAATTAGTGAGGAAGATGTACAGGAATTTCAAGGATGAATGAGTGGGAGAGAACATGGCAGATAGAATGTAATGTGTAAAACAAAAACGTGAGGTTGTCCACTTTTGTACACACACCACAAACAGAACATTTATAAATTGATGAAAGATTGGGCTATATTTATACTCACAGCAACCTAGGTGTGTCAGTAGCAGAAGGCTAAAATACAAGTGCTTGAGATGATTAGGAAGGAATTGCTTTTATTATGAGAGGCTTTGATTCCAGGATAATGGGAGTCCTACTTTATTCAATTTTGGTTTCTGTACCTAAGACAGGATGCATTTGTCATAAGGGAAGCACACAGTGAAGACTGGTTCCAGGAATGAGTGAGTTCGTATATGAAGAGAAATTAAATGAATTAGGATTGTATTCTCAAGAATTCAGGTTAAACGCAGGGAGATTATGCTCTGACTCAGGAAAGAACGACGACGGTGCACAGTTTGAGAATCATTTGTAGTGTAGGCTGTGTTCACTCAGAGGGTGGTGAACATTAGGAATCTTCTGCCCAAATGAGTGCAGGAATTCAATTGTTATGTTTGTCAGAAACAGCGTTGATTGGTTTCTGGCCATGAAGAGGATCAAAGAGTATATGGATAGTGCTGGAAAGTTGGCCTCAGACGAAAGATCAAGCATGATCTTGATGAAAGGCTGAGCAGACAGGAAGAGTTACATGGTCTGTTGCTGCTTCTATTTTGTATGATCTGTAACAATGAGATCAATTATAATGAAAGAATCGTAAAAATGGGAAAATTAGCATTTTTGTACGCAGCAGCTCCTTTATTAGGTACACCTGTACACCTCATTAATGCAAATATCCAAACCACCAATCAGATGGCAGCAACTCAAAATGCATAAAAGCATACAGACATGGTGAAGAGATTCAGTTGCTGTTCAGACCAAACATTAGAATGGGGAAGAAATGTGATCCAAGTGACTCTGACCGTGGAATGATTGTTGGGAAGGTTCGAGTATCCCAGAAACTGCTGATCTCCTGGGATTTTTATGCATAATAGTCTCTAGAGCTTATAGAGAGTGGCGCAAAAAACAAAAAAATAAATCTAGTGACCAACAGTTCTGTGGATGTAAGTGTATTATTAATGAGAGAGGTCAGAGGACAACTGACAGACTGGTTCCAGCTGACACGAAGGTGACAGTAACTCAAATAACGACTCGTTACAACAGTGGTGCGCAGAAGAGCATCTCTGAATGCACAACATGTCGAACCTTAGAGTGGATGGACAACAGCAGCGGAAGATCACAAACATAGTTCAAATTTAATTTACGTTTATTGTCATCTGCCTGTACACGTATACAACCAAATGAAACAACATTCCTCCGGACCTCAGTGTGCCCACAAAACATGTAGCATACACAGCACATAAACCAAAATACTACCTTAAGTAAGTTAATAAAGTATAATTCAAAATGCGTGTAGTGTGCAGCACAAGTAAACAGTAAACAGCTTGCTGTCCTGGTGACAAGATCTCAGTGGTAGCAAGGTAGTCATTAAGCTTAGAATCAGCACTGGCATATGTCATGAAATTTGTTGTTTTGCAGCAGTACATTGTAAGACATACTAATAAGAACTACAAGCTACAATCGTAAGTATAAATAACAAAAGAAAATTAAATTAAATTAATTAAAGAGTGGGGGAGGAAAATACTGAGGTAGTGTTCATGGGTTCGTTGTCTATTCCAAAATGTGATGGCAGAGGGAAAGTAGCTGTTCCTTAAATATTGGATGTGTGTCTTTGGGCTCCTGTACCTTCTCCTTGATAACAATGAGAAGAGGGCACGTCCTGCATGACGTGGGTCCTAATGTTGGATGCTACCTTATTGAAGCACCGCCTGTTGAAAATATCGTGGATGCTGGGGAGACTCATGTGTAAGATGGAGCTGGCTGAGTTTACAACCTTCTGCAGCTTTTTCTGATCCTGTGCAGTGACCCTCCATACCAGATGATGATGCAACCAGTTAGAATGCTCTCCATGGTACATCTGTAGAAATTGGGTGAATTTATTTCTGTTTTTTGCACATTTTTTAAATCTATTCATTATACTTATATGGTAATTGATTTATTTATTTATTATTATTGGTTTTTATTTCATTTATTACTTTTTTCTTCTATATAATGTATTGCATTTGACTACTGCTGCTGTTAACAAATTTCACACCACATGCCAGTGATAATAAACCTGATTCAGATTCTAATTCTGACATACCAAATCTCCTCAAACTCCTAATGAAATATAGCCACTGTCGTGCCTTCTTTGCACTTATATCAATATGTTGGGCCCAGGGTAGATCCTTAGAGATTACACCCAGGGACTTGAAACTGCTCACTCTTTCCACTGCTGATCGCTCAATGAGGACTGGCGTGTAATCCCTCGATTTTCCCTTCCTGAAGTCCACAATCAATTCCTCGGCCTTACGACGTTGTGTGTGTGTGCGCGCTGCCGTTTAGGGCAGCAATGAACATCCTCAGTCTCTGCCGATGTTCAGAGCTTCCTTCATTATGTCTGCAGTTTCCTCTCAGTTTTCACTACTGTTCATCATGCAAGTCCCAGGTGAAGGCTCAGGAATACTGTTGCACTCAGGTATAGAATGGTTCTTCATTGCTGTTTCTGTAATAATTTTGTGTTAACAGTCAAGGTTGTTAGCCCTAAGCTGAACCCCGAAACCTGGAGGACTGGTGGACCACACTTAGTCTGGCCTCTACACTTTGACCTGTTTGGCATGGGTGAACCTGCCAACAGCCAAAGAATAAAACCTTGACTCCAGCCAACAAAGTTCTGTGGGTCATTGAGGCACGCAAGTCTCCAAACCACGATGGTTTTTTTGTCCTCTTGGAGGACTAGCATTGAGTGCAAGGTTGTTGTGGTGACACCACTCAACCAGCTGATCTATCAATCCCTTGTACATCTCCTCGCCACCATCTGAAATTCTGCCAACAATAGTTGTGCCATTGGTAAATTTATAGATGATGTTTGAGCTGTGCCTACCCACACACCCTTGAGGTGCGCTAGTGTTGAATGTCAGTGAGAAGGAGATGTTATTTCTGATCCACACTGACTGTGGTCTCCTGGTGAACAAGTCAAGGATCCAGTTGCAGAGGGAGGTACGGAGGCCCAGGTTTTGGAGCTTGTTGATTAGAACTGAGGGTATGATTGTGTTGAACGCTGACCTTTAATCAACAAGCCGGGCATAGGTGATCCAAGGCTGGGTGGAGAGACCATGAGATTGCCTGTACTGTGGCAATCGGCATACTGCAGTGGATCCAGGTCCTTGCCTAGGCAGGAGTTGATTCTAGTCATCACCTACCTTGCAAAGCACTTCATCACAGCAGATGTGAGTGCAACTGGGTGGAGGTCACTGAGACAGCTCTCCCTGCTCTTCTTGGGCACTGGTAAGGTTGAAGCAGGTGGGAACCTTTGATTGCAGCAATGAAAGATTGAAGATGTGTCACAGCCTGAGGAAGGAAGCTGTTACCCCGTCTGGCAGTCATAGCCCAGATGCTCCTATACCCCTTTCCTGACGGTAGTGGATTAAAGAGACTGTGGGAGAGGTGGTAGGGATCCTCAACTATGCTTTAGGCCCTTCATCTGCAAAGCTCCCAGTAAATGTCATGAATCAGGGGAGGGAGACCCCAGTGATCCTCTTGGCAGTTTTTATTACCCTCTCTAGGATCTTGCGGTCTGATGCTTTCTACACCACACAATGATGCAGCCAGACAGGATACTCTCAACGCTGCTCCTATAGAAAGTTATTTGAATGCGGACAGGGAGCCTTGCACAGCTCAGTTTCCTCAGAAAGTGTAAACACAGTATCTGTCCTCTTGACTAGTAGTTTCCTTAAGAGGGAAATCTTGCCTGACAAACCTGTTGGAATTCATTAAGGAAATAACAGTCATGGTAGACAAAGGACAGTCAATGAATGTTTTCAGAAGGTCTTTGACAAAGTGCCTCACATGAGGCTGCTAAACAAGATAAGACCATAAAACCATAAGATATAGGAGCAGAATTAGGCCATTTGGCCCATCAAGTCTGCTCTGTCATTTCATCATGGCTGATCCAATTTTCTTCTCGGCCCCAATCTCCTGCCTTCTCCCCATTACCCTTCATGCCCTGACCAATCAAGAATCTATCAACCTCTTCCTTAAATAGAAACAAAGACTTGGCCTCCACAGCTGCCTGTGGCAAAGAATTCCACAGATTCACCACACTGGCTAAAGAAACTCCTCCTCATCTCC
Organism: Mobula hypostoma; assembly: GCF_963921235.1. Classification (NCBI taxonomy): domain Eukaryota; kingdom Metazoa; phylum Chordata; class Chondrichthyes; order Myliobatiformes; family Myliobatidae; genus Mobula; species Mobula hypostoma. Next base: position 42,868,832 of record NC_086110.1, read on the forward strand.
GTTCTACAAGGATACCCCTCTATTCTGAAGCAGTGTCCTCTGGTCCTAGACTCTCCTACCATAGGAAATGTCCTCTCCACATCCAGTATATCAAGGCTTTTCACCATTCGATAGGTTTCAATGAGGTCACCCCTCATTCTTCTAAATTCTAGTGAATACAGGCCCAGAGCCATCAGACGCTTTTCATATGACAAGCCATTCAATCCTGGAATCACTTTCATGAACCTCCAGTTTCAGCACATCCTTTCTAGGATAAGGGGCCAAAACCTGCTCACAATACTCCAAATGAGGTCTCACCAGTGCTTGATAAAGTCTCAACATTACATCATATAAGAGCCCATGGTATATAGAAAGGATACAAGCATGGATAGAAGATTGGCTGACTGGCATGAGGCAAAGAGTGGGAATAAAGTGGACCTTTTCTGGTTGGCTGTCGGTGATAAGTAGTGTTCCGCAGGGACTGGTGTTGAGGCTGTTCTTTTTCACATTATATTGTCAGTGATGTGGCTGATGGAATTCATGGCTCTGTGGCCAAGTTTGCAGATAATACAAGGATAGGTGGAGGGGCAGGTAGTGTTGAGGAAGCAGGGAGTCTGCAGAAGGACTTAAAACAGATTAGGAGAATGAGCAAAGAAATTACAGATGGAATATAGTGTGGGGAAGTGTATGGTCATGCACATGGTAGAACGAATAAAGGCATAGACTATTTTCTAAACTGAGAAAAAATGCATAATTTAGAGGTGCAAGAGGTTAATTTACAGTTAGAGTCAGTGGTAAGGAAGGCAAATATTATGATAGCATTCATTTTGAGAGGACTAAGATATATAAGACAGTTTGTAATGCTGGGGCTTTATAAAGCATTGGTCAGACGACACTTGAGTATTATGAGCTGTTTTGGGCCCTTATTTAGTAAAAGATGTGCTAGCTTTGGAAAGTGTCCAGAGGAGGTTCACAAGAATGAAAAGGTTAACATATGAGGAGTGTTTGATGGCTCTGGTCCTATCCTTGCTCAAGTTTAGAGGAATGGGGGGCGGGGTGGTTCTCATTGAAACCTATTGAATGTAGAAAGGCCTGGATACAGTGTCTGTGGAGGGAATGTTTCCTATCATCAATAGAGTCCAGGATGAGAGGACTCAGACTCAGAATTGAGTGATGTCCCTTTAGAACAAAGATGAGAAGGAATTTCTTTAGCCAGAGGGTGTTGATTCTGTGGAATTTATTGCTGTGGAGACCAGGTTATTGTGTATATTTAAAGTAGAGAAGACAGGAGGATGGGGTTAAGAGCCATAATAAATCAGCCATGATGGAATGGTGGAGCAGACTCAATGAACTAAATGGCCCAATTCTGCTCCTTTTGTATGTCTTAAGGTCGTGTGGTGTAATATCTTGGCATACATGCCATCATGAAACAATTGTAGAGTGGTTTCTGTGAGCAGCCAAATTTGAGAGGACTTTTCCATAGCTCTTCAGCATTGATGGAGTCGGATGCTCTGGTATATGCCACACCATGTATTTTATTAGAGTTGCTCTGGCGTCACATGGAATCCACGTGAGAGGAAATTGTTTAGAAGAGCTCCAAATTGACTTTCCATCATGGCAGACAACAAGGGAGATCCTCTGCAGTCACAACAGTCATGCTATCTCCATCATATCATTGTGTCTTCTGACAAAACATTACATTTTACCAGATAAAAAACATCTAATACTAGAGGGCAAGCACTAAGGTGAGAGGGGAGAAGTTCAAATGACATGTGTGGGGGAAAACATTTTACACCGACAGTGGTGGGTGCCTTGACTGCATCGCCAGCTGTGTTGGTGGGAGCGTTATTGATGGAGATGTTTAAGAGGCTATTAGGTAGTCACATGAACATGGCAGAGCATGGAGGGATGTGAATCACATGCGGGCAGAAGGGATTAGGTGTCATTGGGTTAATTAGGTCAGGCAAAGAACCAGTTCCTGTGCTGTGCTCTGCAATATTCGATGTACTGTACTTTGAAACCCTGGAACATGTGGACCACCCCCATAAACTGGGAGCCACCTATTAGTGAAGGATGAAATTGATGATGAACTTCAGCCCCTGCTTTAATGCACTGGTAAAGACTTTGATCAACTGAGTTAAAAGATATTTGAAAGATTAAGACTTCCGACATGGCACAGCACTCATGGTTCACCACGCAGCACTGGTCCTTGCCCTCTAACGTGCTTTTGCAATCTGGCTTAGCTATATGAGGCGTCCCAAGGCTGTGGTATGTCACTACCAATGCCAGCTCCAGAAAATCCTCCCAGTTCACTGGAAGGAGAAGCAAACCAACATCTCTGTCTGTGAGGAATTCGTTACATTCTCCCTCTGGGTACCCTGGTTTCCACTCATATCCCAAAGATACATGGTTAGGTTTAGTGAATTGTTTACATGCTATGGAAGTGCCAGAACAGTGGTGACACTTGCAGGCTGCCCAGTACAATCCTTGCTGATTTGATTTGATATAAAATGGTGAATTTCACTGTCTGTTTCAATGCTATGATGTACATGTGACAAATAAAGCTAATTTCTTTAAAATTCACTGTAATGGATAATTAAGTATTTTTTACAGTATGGTCAATAAAATATTTAAATTCATATCAGTTCAATGATTTTAGCTTTCTTTTGCTTGAGAAGCAAACAACTGCTGCACCCTGTGAAGGCACATTGGATTGTTAATACCAAACAAGAAGTTGCTTTCAATTGGACTGAGTAATAACTGTAATGGTGGCAAATACTAATTGTTTTGCCATTATTACGACCATTATGATATCACATATTTCAGAGGCGTAATTAAGCATATATTTCTACCTCTATGTTTTCTATCAGACGTGTTTACAGGTCTTAAGTATTGACGATTCTTTCATGCTTAGATGGATTATTACTTACATTTCTACTAACATGTCCCAATTGCCATTCAATCTTCACAGCCATGGATAATGAATAAAATAGTGTCAGTTTACGTTCAGATTCACAATCTCAGAATCCTGTACTGTACAAGTCTAAGGCCTTACGATTTCAAAATCATATTTTCCAGATCAGGAAGGAGATAACACCATTTAACAGCAATAATTAAGTACATCCTCATACTGATTGCTACTTGTTATATATACTTTCTATTTGTACTGACTTATGAATTTGTCCTTAGTGTTAATGAATGTCAAGATGTTTGGCAGGCAACAATGACATGACTTGGCAAACAGTAATGATATGACTGTCAATTGGTTGAACTCTGCTCCATTTTACATAAACAATCTTAAATGAGGCCTTAGTCTGAGCAGAAAAAGATTTGGTGAAAATCTAAAACACTTGATACTTGTATGTAATGCATTTTATCTCACATAATAACATCATTTAACATGGAAATGAGTTACTTTTGCATTACGAGGGTAAAAGAAATGCTCCGTCACATGAAGGAAGAAATTAAAATGGCAAAAGTTAATACCAGACTAAGGTCCATCAATGGATAGAGAAACCACTCATTTTCAGTCTCAATGACTTTTTATCAGAATTTAGTTACAATGCAAGTTCTTTAGGTGAAAATTGTAATTGTTTCTGTAGCAGCTGTCTAGCATACAGCACTTCCTAATCCAGCATCTGTAATATCTTGGTTTTGTAAGATTAAGATAAAATGATGAGTGAAAATGTCATCGGATTTGAAATGCAAATACAGTGCATTCCAGTTCGTTGGGCCATCAGTTAATCGGGGCAACCGCTTATTTGGGGCAACTCTTAAAGAACAAAAATGAATTGGGAAAAAATAGTCGAGATTCTCTTCATTTATTTGGGACACTATGCCACTTAGTCCGGTCAAGAGACGAATGCCCAATTAGTCGCGTGCACTTGTGTGGCCGCTAAGCACTAAATCGTGCTTCAAGCAAATAGATTTTAAATGGAAACAACAGGAATTCTGCAGATGCTGGAAATTCAAGCAACACACATCAAAGTTGCTGGTGAACGCAGCAGGCCAGGCAGCATCTCTAGGAAGAGGTGCAGTCGACGTTTCAGGCCGAGACCCTTCATCAGGACTAACTGAAGGAAGAGTGAGTAAGGGATTTGAAAGTTGGAGGGGGAGGGGGAGATCCAAAATGATAGGAGAAGACAGGAGGGGGAGGGATGGAGCCAAGAACTGGACAGGTGATAGGCAAAAGGGATACGAGAGGATCATGGGACAGGAAGTCCGGGAAGAAAGACAAGGAGGGGGGAGGGAACCCAGAGGATGGGCAAGAGGTATATTCAGAGGGACAGAGGGAGAAAAAGGAGAGTGAGAGAAAGAATGTGTGCATAAAAATAAGTAACAGATGGGGTAGGAGGAGGAGGTAGGGCCTTAGCGGAAGTTAGAGAAGTCGATGTTCATGCCATCAGGTTGGAGGCTACCCAGATGGAATATAAGGTGTTGTTCCTCCAACCTGAGTGTGGCTTCATCTTTACAGTAGAGGAGGCCGTGGATAGACATGTCAGAATGGGAATGGGATGTGGAATTAAAATGTGTGGCCACTGGGAGATCCTGCTTTCTCTGGCGGACAGAGCGTAGATGTTCAGCAAAGCGGTCTCCCAGTCTGCGTCGGGTCTCGCCAATATATAAAAGGCCACATCGGGAGCACCGGACGCAGTATATCACCCCAGTCGACTCACAGGTGAAGTGTTGCCTCACCTGGAAGAACTGTTTGGGGCCTTGAATGGTGGTAAGGGAGGAAGTGTAAGGGCATGTGTAGCACTTGTTCCGCTTACACGGATAAGTGCCAGGAGGGAGATCAGTGGGGAGGGATGGGGGGGACGAATGGACAAGGGAGTCGCGCAGGGAGCGATCCCTGCGGAATGCAGAGTGGGGGGAGGGAAAGATGTGCTTAGTGGTGGGATCCCGTTGGAGGTGGCGGAAGTTACGGAGAATAATATGTTGGACCCGGAGGCTGGTGGGGTGGTAGGTGAGGACCAGGGGAACCCTATTCCTAGTGGGGTGGCGGGAGGATGGAGTGAGAGCAAATGTACGTGAAATGGGGGAGATGCGTTTAAGAGCAGAGTTGATAGTGGAGGAAGGGAAGCCCCTTTCTTTAAAAAAGGAAGACACTTCCCTCGTCCTAGAATGAAAAGCCTCATCCTGCGAGCAGATGCGGCGGAGACGGAGGAATTGCAAGAAGGGGATGGCGTTTTTGCAAGAGACAGGGTAAGAAGAGGAATAGTCCAGATAGCTGTGAGAGTCAGTAGGCTTATAGTAGACATCAGTGGATAAGCTGTCTCCAGAGACAGAGACAGAAAGATCTAGAAAGGGGAGGGAGGTGTTGGAAATGGACCAGGTAAACTTGAGGGCAGGGTGAAAGATTTTAAATGGCTTTGGTTATGTTCAAAAAAATCAGTGTTTTTTTGGAACTCATAGTTGGCAAGTAATAAGCAGTAAGACATTTCAGAGCTGTTTTATTCACTACAGTTTCAAGCATTCAGGCTTGGAGATGTCAGAAACAGTTGGGAGTGAAAATGAAACAACTTCACTACTTCAAGGTAGGAACTACAAAGAACTTGAAGGTATTAACAATTATCTCGAATGTTACAATGAAAATGAAGATTTGGAGGATGCAATCGTCAATTGCATTGTATGAAGACACTCCGTTATCTGCACTACGTGTCTACACTGATGTGTTCACAGTCATAGAGTAATGGAAAAGTACAGCACAGAAACAGGCCCTTTGGCCCATCTGGTCCATGCCGAACCATTTAAACTGCCTACTTCCTTCGACCTGCACCAGGACCATAACTTTCCATACCCCTTCCATTCATGTACCTATCCAAATTTCTCTTAAACAATGGAATTGTTATACACTCTCACAACCTTCTGTGTGAAGAAGTTTCCCCTCACGTTCCCCTTAATCCCACCCAACCTCAGTGGAGAAAGCCTGCTTGCATTTACCCTATCTATACCCTTCATAATCTTGTATACTTCTATCAAATCTCTCCTCAATCTTCTACGTACCAAGGAATAAAGTCCTAACCTATTCAATCTTTCCTTATAACTCTGATCCTCCAGTCCTGACAACATCCTTGTAATTTTTTTTCTGTACCCTTTCAACCTTATTTACATCTTTCCTGTATATAGGTGAACAAAAATGCACACAATACTCCAAATTAGGCCTCACCAATGTCTTCAAAATATTATCCCATCTCCTGTATTCAGTACTTTGATTTATGAAGCTTAATGTGCCAAAAGCACATTAACAAATTATGGATCTGCATTCCCAGATCCCTCTGTTCTCCAGCACCCTTCAGTGACCTACCCTTCACTGTGTAAAACCTGCACTTGCTAGTCCACTTGCCTGCATTAACTTCCATCTAACATTTTTAAGCCCACTTTTCTAGCTGGTCCAGATCCCACTGCAAGCTTTGATAGTCTTCCTCACTGTTCACCACATCCCCAATCTTGATGTCATCTGCAGTATATCAAAAGAACACGGTAGTGTCTACTGTGGATGAATTCCTCCATAGATAGCTATTAGGAACTACAGTTTTATGGTATTGTATTAGTATTGTTAGTCTTTTAATTTGTTCGGTATTTCATTTAAATACATAGCTTTGCTTTGGGGCAGCCGTTTAATTGGGCCAAAATATATTGGTCCCAATGTGAACCAGTTAACTAGAATCCTCTGTATTCTTACATAACTTTTATGTTTCCAGTTTTACTGCTTAAAGAGATGGTAATGCATGCTCACTGTAAATGCATTAAACAAATATTTAACCGGATGTCACCTATCTTTTGTTTTGTTGCAACACACATCAAAGTTGCTTCGTCAGGACTGACAAAGGGTCTCGGCCTGAAACGTCGACTGCGCCTCTTCCTAGAGATGCTGCCTGGCCTGCTACGTTCACCAGCAACTTTGATGTGTGTTGCTTGAATTTCCAGCATCTGCAGAATTCCTGTTGTTTGTTTTGTTTTGTTGGGAGACTTGTGTCGTTACTTAAACATCTTTTGGGCTATCGAGACATAGTTAATGTATACTGAAATATGTGTACTTGATTATTTAATTTTTGAATTGAAAATAATATTCTTTCTACTTTAACCATATTAGAAAAATACTCAGAATGACTTGTCTTTATAAGGATATTACAAATGGTGAAAAAATTGCAAATGCTTCCTCTATTGCCTTTAAAAACTTTGACTGAAGTAATTATCTGAGATAGTGTCCACACAAAGTGCCCGAGGCTTCCCTGGCATGATTTACTGTTTAGGGAATGGTGCGTTATTTTCTGTTTGGCAATATGTCTAAAATATTTGGTAAAACAGCTCAAAAATATGGATTGTATCACAGGTTAAATGAATGCCTTTCTAATTAACTATTTTTCACCAGTTGCTAGTATATTAATATTGAGTATTGATAGCAATCATATTTTATGCCAATCTAGATGGCATATTTCATCTATCTCATGCCTATTTTAAACGAGATGTTACTTGCCTTCTGAATCCAAGTTTGTCTGAAGATAATGGTTTAAAACCATTAACCTCACTGATTGTAGCTTCCTTACCTCCCTTGCAGATGTCTTTTTAACCATTGCATACAACTGAACCCTGGTTATTTTGAGAGTTTTATAAACTAATCCTAATTTTTTAGATAGATATAATCCCAGAATAAAAAAAAGAGGGGGAGGTGAATATCCATTTGTTATGTGACCAACAGTATAAATAGTGTCCAGAATAAGATCCTGTTGAAAGAAATGAAATGAACTTAAAACACAGAGCCTCACTGTTAATTACTTCTGAAATGTTACTTAAGTGGCGTACCTTGGACTCAAGTACTTGCAGATTAGAAAGTTGAATGTGCGTTTGAAAACATCAAAATAATTAGATTCCATCATACTGGACCTAAAGGAAGTGGAACCCTTGAAAAATACTTTATATAACCAGATTTGGAAGTTGTGCTCTGGGAAATCAAGTAACTAGAATAGTTGGATTTATTTTGAATAAATGACATAGGAATTGGTGGTGGGGTGGGAAAGGGAGCACTTTGAAGTACTGTAGCTAAATTTAAGAGAAGTACTCTTGAATTATATTTGGGCTGCTGAGCCATGGTGTGATTTATATTAATAACAGAATACTTCAGGATGGAACAGAACTTAAAGGTAATAATATATTATTGACAAATGTACCCTCAGGGAAGAATAGTTAAAGTTAAAGCTAAAAGCATGGATGCATAAATCATTTACAATAAGGTTGATGACGCAACAGCTTAGACAGAAAAAAGATGCATTTGGTCATATAGCCATACAGGAGACATCCCAACTGTTCAACCAGTAGAAAATGCAAAGGGCACTCAACATGTTCATCATTATAAATGGTGGAGGAAATAGTTAATAGTTAAAAGTTAATGAACCTTCTTCAAACTGGAAAAATGAGAAAGAAAACTTGCTCTAGAGGTTGAGACAATAGAAAGAGTATGGAACTGAGAAATACTAAGCATACCAGTTGCAGGATTCTTAATAAATAAGATGATGTCATTACTCAGGAGATCAAGTAGCATCGGTGGAAAGGGACAGAAACAGGAGAGTCTAGTTACCTCAATTGTTAACTTCAATATTGAAGCCAAAGTTTGCAGTGTGCCAGCAAATAAAGTGAGGTGATATTCCTTGAGGTTACATTGACTTTCATTGGAACAGGGTAGGAGATCAAAAATGGAGAGATCAGCATGGGAGTAGGAGTGAGAATTAAAGTAATAGGCAACTGGAGGCTTCAAATTATTCTTGTGGACTGACAGTCCACATCCCAGTAACTTCACTGCACTTCTAATGCAAGTTTGTTCAACCTTGTGTTTGGAAACTCAGTTGGCAGGTTGGAGATATATCTCTACCAAAGGAGGTGTAACGCACTCCTTCCCTCTGCTTGTCTGCAGGCCACCCTTGGGCAAGATGTAGCACCTGCTTAGCCTCCCCGATCAGGGCCACGCAAAGCCAAGGGAGCAGGTGGTGGGTGGTTGGGTGAGCTGCTGTGTCATGTCATTTGTCCTGGTTTATGCGACCTCTGACACATGAAGGGTAGTGTCAAAAGAAATGGTTGAAACAGCATCACACACACCAGTCCATTCTAGAAAGGACTTGAACTTTTAACTTCTCTAGAGGAAAAGAGAATGCAAAGCATAATCATTAAATCAATATCAATGATGTTGAATAGTTAAATATTCAACTGTTCAACAGGGTAGTTGAATGATCCTCTTGTGGGATGTGAGAAGACAGGGAGACCTCCAGTGTCTCTGATGACTCCAGTTACGACAAGTGCATCCATCTGCAGCTTCTAACGATCTGCGTTGAGGAGTTGGAGCTAGAAATGAATAAATTCTGGATCATTTGGGAGGCTGAGGGGGTGATAGATACGACATAAAGAAAGGTAGTTACACCCAAGGTGCAGACTGGGTGACAGTCAGAAAGGGGAAAGGATTTAAGGAGTCACTGCAGAGTACCCCCGTGGCCATCCCCTTCAACAACAGAAGTACCACTTTGGATCGTGTTGGGGGTGGGGGGTAGTGTAGAATGACCTAGCAGAGGAAAGTCACAGTGATTAGGTCTCTGGCACAGAGATGGCGCCTGCATACAATGCTCCTTTGGTCTACATCTTCTGGATAGATCATGAAACCATATTTTTCACTTCTTTTATGTATTTTATGTTCATTTCTTGTCTTGAGTGCGATTCTGGCACTGTTGGAGCCTGTGTTTTGCTGCCTGGAGACGGTTTGGGTGCTTCAGCACTCTGCAGTCTCCAAGAGGATTTTGGGAGACAGAGACAATATGAGTGAAGCTCGTGGCAAGAAGGCTGCAGGATGGTATGTGAGCCAATGTTTGACCCCATTTTGACGACTAAAGCAATGAGGGTGATTGAAACATCAAGGCGAGTGCGGAAGTTTGGAGATCGTTTGGGTGTTCTAGCACTCTGCAGTCTCAGAGAGGATTCCATGAGTGAGCGAATCTCATAGCAGGCAGGCTGTAGGATGGGGTTGTAATAGATGTTTGGCTCCATTTCACCGATTAAAGCTCCCATTGTTTGCTGATCATAGCGATGAGGGAGATTGAAGCATCAAAGTGAGTGCAGAGCGTGAGCGCTGGCTGCCTGTCTTTTGATCGGTTGCTCTGTACTGGAGAAGGAAAGGCCTACTGCCACATCCGGACCCAGAGAGCATTGTCCAGGTTTTTTCTGCATTTTGAATATGGACTTTGGACTATGGACTCTATTGTTCTGTCTTACAGTTTTTCTATACTGTGTTTTTTGCTCGATCTTGATTTTTTTTGAGGTAGGAGGAGGATTTGGAGGTCAATGTGCCTGGTCTGTTTTTATTCTTCTTTTGTGTGGGGAGGGTGTTTTTGGGGTCAATGTGCCTGTTCCGTTTTGCTCATTTTTTGTGTGGGAGGAGGGATTTTGGGGTTAATGTCTCTGACCCGTTTTTATTAGTTTTTTTGCGGGGAGATGGGATTTGGGGGTTGCTGATCATGCTGCCTTTCTTTTCTTTCTTGGTTTCATGGCTACCCTGAGAATTGAAGCGTTCAGTGTTGCTTACCTTGATAATAAATGAACCTTCTGAACTGAGTCTGGCTCGGTGACTCAGAAGGGAAGGAGGCTGCTGTAGTGAACTGTGGTGATAGGAGATTCATTAGTTAGGATGTTTTGTGGGCAAGAACAAAATTCCTGGATGGTATATATCCTCCCAGGGGCTGGGACATCTTGGATCGAGTCCTCAGCATTCTCGGGTACAAAGGTGAACAGCTAGAGGCTGACATGGGTAGGACAAGTGAGAGGTTGAGTTAGGTGCTAAGACCTCCAGAATTGTGATCTCAGGGTTCCTTCTCTCGTCACATGTTTCTGAGGACAGAACTAGGAAGATTATACAGTTTAACACATGGCTAAGGAGTTGGTGTAGGAGGGAGGGCATAAGATTTTTGGATCATTGGGCTCTCCTCCAGGAAAGGTGGGACCTGTACAGAAGGGATGATTTACATCTGAACTGAAAGGAGACCAACATTCTAGCACGAAGTTTTGCTAATGCCGCATGGTGGGGTTTAAACTAGAGTTGCAGGGGGATGGATGCCTGAGTGCCAGAACAGGTATTGGAGAGGTTGTGGAGACAGATGTTGATAAGACCTCAGACGGTTAGGTATCAAAAGGTTGAGCATGGTGCAACATGTCCTGAGCTCTATATATTTCAACGCAAGAAGTATCATAAGAAAGGCGGATGAGCTCAGGGCATGGATCAAATTTATGATATTGTAACCATTATTGAGACTTGGTTGCAGGAAGAGCAGGACTGGCAGCTCATTATTCCGGGATTCCATTGTTTCAGGTGTCACAGATTGGGAGAGATTAAAGGTGGGGGATTAAAGGAGAAGGGGTGGCATTACTAGTCAGGGAAAATATCATGGGAGTGTTCTGTCAGGGGAGACTGGAGAACTTGTCTAGTGAGGCGTAATGGGTGGAACTGAGAAATAAGAAAGGTATGACCATGTTAATGGGGCCATATTACAGACCACCCAGCAATCCTGCGGATTTAGAGGAACAAATTTCCAAAAAGATCACAGACTGCTGCAAGAAACAAAAGGTTGTTATAGTAGATGATTTTAACTTTCTACAAATTGACTGGGAACCCCATACTGTAGAAGGACTGGATGGGATAGAGTTTGTCAAATGTGTTCATGAAAGTAAATATTCAAAAAGATAGGTCTGATCCACGAGCTGGGATTCTAAATTAGAGTAAGGACAACCTTGATGGTTATCAGGATTTGGCAAGTGTAGGTGTCCTGGCAAAGGTATACTTGGTAGGTGGAGGCCTTCAAAAGTGAAATTTTGGATTGCAAAGCTTGTAGGTGCCCATCGGAATAAAAGGTAAAGATAAGAGGGAACCTTGGTTTTTAAGAGATATTGAGGCCTGATTAAGAAAAAAAGGAGGTGTTTTGGAAATATAGGCAGGTAGGAAAAAATGAGGTACTTATGGAGTATAAAAATGCAAGAGAACACTTAAGAAAGAAATCAGGAGGGCTAAAAGAAGGCATGAGGTTGCCCTAGCAGACAAGGGGAAGGAGAATCCTAAGGGATTCTACAGATATGTTAATAGCGAAAGGATTGCAAGGGACAAAGTTAGTCCTCTTGAAGACCAGAATGGTAATCCAAAAGAGATGGGGAAATCTTCAATAGTTTTTTTTTGCGTCTGCATGTACTCAGAAGACAGACACAGAGTCTATAGAGGTGAGGCAAAGCAGCATCAACTTCATGGACCCTGTACAGATTACGGAAGAGGAGGTGTAGCTATCCTGAGGCAAATCAGGGTAGATAAATCCCCAGAGACTGACAAGGTGTTCCCTCGGACATAATAGGACTTGCTGGGGCCCTGGCAGAGATATGCTCAGACCCCACATAGCCCCGATTCGTTACAATGTGTTTATTCAATTCTTTATTGAATTTTTTTAAATGACAAAAATTCATTCTAAGTGACACTTCAAACTTCACAAGAGCGGCTGCCATTACAGTAAACATTCAATCAGCCAATGAGAGTGCATTACATAAGCTCTGAGCCTTTCCCAGCCAATCACATATTAGTTCACACTCTGCCTCCCCCATTCTTGCTCCCTTGCCAACTTACTCTATTTTTTTCACCCATAATGTCTGGAAAGTGGCCTATAACTTCCAATGAGGGTAGTATGTGTAAGATGTCTAGGAAAATCATTAGCATGGATGTGAAACTGCAAGTGATATGCTGTTTGGAAACTGGAGAGCGTCAGGTTGATGTTGGCCCCTCTTTGAAATTGGCTACATCGACGATCAGAACAATTATAAAAAATGCAGACACGATAAAAGCTACGACAATGACCTCAAAGTTATCATCAATTAAGTTGACTCGTTCACTGCGACATTTGCTTGAAAAAATGGAAAATAAACGAAATATATGGGTGGATGACCGAATACAATAAAACACGCCCCTAAGACAGCTGATAATAATGGAAAAAGCCAGAAGCAGTGTTAATCATATTCAAGAAGAAGAAGATACACTGGTAACATTCAAAGCCAGTAAAGGCTGATTTGATAGATTTAAACAGCGCAGTGGCATATGTGTCTCTGGTGAAGCAACTAGTGTGGACAGCAAGGCAGCCCAGGATTTCCCTGCAATACTGACGTAGTGGGGAACTGCGTACAAGGCAAGTTACAGCAGTGGTTGGCATTGCCTTCTGCCAGGTGAGTTTCCAAAGAGATCACCAGCTCGTAACCCAGCACGGATGGAAAGTGTGCAGGGGAGCAGTTGGATTCGAACTCGGGACCTTTCGTCCCAAAGTCCGGCACTGATGCCACTACGCCACCAGCCGGGTCCAATACTGAAAACCATAATCAAAAAGGACATTTATCCTCCTGAGCTTGTCTTCTACATGGTTGAAACGGGCCTATTTTGGAAAAGAATGTCCACAATCCTTTCCTATCCATGTGCCTGCCTCAACCACTTCCTCTGGAAATGCAAACCACACTCACACCACCCTTTGTGTAAATAGGCTGCCCCTAAAGTTCCTTTACATCCTTTGTCTCTCACCTTAAGGCCATGCCCTCTTGTTTTTGATTCCCTAGTCTTGTGAAAAAGTCAAATTGCATTCACCCTAACGTGCCCCTCATGGTTTTATACACCTCGATAATATCTGCCTTTAGTCTCCCATGCTCCAAGGAAAAAATGTTCTAACCATTCCAACATCTCCCTGTAAGTCAATCCCTCAAGACCTGGCAACGTTTCTGTGAATATTTTCTGTAGTCTTTTAACAATATCTTTCCTCCAGCAGGATGACTAAAACCAGAACACAAAACTTCAGGAGTGACCTCAAAAGCGTCTTGAACAACTACACCATGACCTTTCAACTTTTATACTTAATGCCCTGACTACTGAAGGCAAGTGTGCTAAAAAGCCCTTATCACCACCCTGTTCACCTGTGGCTATGCTTTCAGGGATCCTGAATATTCAGCAGATGAATTCCAGTAGTTTGATAAAGATTATACTTAAAGTATATCAACTTTTAAGAATAATTTGAAGGTATAATGCAACTGAACTGATTTAGTAATGGATTACCAGCATATAATATTTTTAAAAAGCTTATATTATCAAATACTTGGGAAAACAATTACCAAGTTACATCACCTTTATAAATTATTTTGAAAGAGCCTGGAATTGATGCTGCACAACAAAGCAACAAAATATGCACCTAATTATACATGATGAACATTTTTTATTTATCTTCATGTGAGCATACTCAGTTAATCCCATGTTATCTCTGTCTCTCATGGAGCAGCCAAAAGGGTAAGAATTACAAATAAATCAGATAGTATGATTTATTGGCTGCAAAAGAATAATTGGGCTGAGTCATTTGCAATTGGAGTTTTCAAAGGAATAATTAGTCTTTGAAAACACTGGCAAAGGTTATCATCTGCAGTATTCCAAGCATGCTGGCCTGTACAGCCAAGGACACAAAGTAGAAACATTGACAATTATGCCGATACACTGATCTGACATTCCTGAAATTATGTTAGAGTGAAAAAGAAAAAGCATGCACTTCAAAGGTTGGGTATGAATGGTGAAGTTAAATCTGTTTGAATATCAAGAGGACTGACAAAAATATGGGTGAGAAGGTCAACTTATTGATAGGGACAAAAACTTAAGTGGAGATATTGATCTTACAGTAGGCCACAAGCCTGCTTTATCTGTCCAGTACTACATCACAGAAAAGTGCTTTTGGTTCCTGCACTGCTATTAGGCTGCTACTTGACTTTGAAATCTGAGCACAGTATGATACAGTGGGATAAAGTGTCTGAGGTTTACACCTAGATGCCAAATGATTGTGCTTTGAGAATATAAAAACAGACAAAACCAGAAGGAGCATTCTGGCAGGATCCTAATGTCATGGTCCGGATCGGTGTCCCTTTAAATTTAGCTTGTTTATGTTACGATCCGGACCGTTGATTCCCTGTTTTCCTGTGTCCCTCGACTTTGGTGATTAGAGGCAATTAACACTCGGTAGTTTATAGTCTCCGGCTTTCAGCCGTTCGGTGCGGGAGCGTCTGCAAAGTCTGCAAAGTCACCAAAGGTACGGTGTGCCGATATCATCTGGCCGGAGCAAGCCTAGTCTCTGCCGAAGCGAGTGCCGGTAATTCTCCCTTCCTCACCGGAGCAACCCAGTCCAGTTACCTCGCCGAAGTGAGCCTGCAAAGTTTCCTCATCAAGGTGGGTCCGTAAGTTAACCCGCTGGAGGGAATCAAGAACCGCTGTCTTCTGTTCCCAGGCCGAGTCCAGAGCTTGCCACTACCCGAGGGTTCCAAGTCAAGTCCTGGTCCTGGCAGCGTTCAAGTACCATGTCAAGTCTTGGCCTTGGCGGCATTCAAGTACCATGTCAAGTCCTGGCCCTGGTGGCGTTCAAGTACCATGTCAAGTCCTGGTCCTGGCGGCTTCCCAGTTCTGAGTCATGTCCTGGCCCTGGCGGTCTGTGATTCCTGTCCTACCCCCTTGTCTGAAACCTTTCTCTGCCCCTCTCGCCTCTAGCCGTCGTCTGCAGCCCCTGCCTGCACTTCGGTCTAGTTCCATCACCGGAGCTAGATAGGTACTGTCTGGTGTCCATTCGTGTTGGTCTTGTCTTGTCCTGTCCTTGCCTCCGTGGGTAAGTCAGGCCGTCTTGCCATTGCCCTGCGGGGAGTCATGTCTTGTCTTGTCCTGTCCTCGCCTCCGTGGGGTAAGTCAGCCCATCTTGCCGTTGCCCTGCGGGGAGTCGTGTCTTGTCTTGTCTTGTCCTCGCCTCCGTGGAGTAAGTCAGGGCGTCTTGCCGTTACCCCGTGGAGGGTCATGAGTCCCGGCCCTATGTCCTGTACCCAAGGAGGGGTCCCGGCTCTCTGTTCTGTGTGCGAGTCCCAGCCCTATGTCCTGTACCCAAGGAGGGGTCCCGGCTCTCTGTTCTGTGTGTGAGTCCCGGCCCTATGTCCTGTACCCAAGGAGGGGTCCCGACTCTGTGTTCTGTGTATGTGTCCATGGTTTCATGTATCTGCTCCCCAAGACCGAGGCTCTGTGTTCCCATGTTCCTCCTCTCCCTAGCCCATGTCATGTCCTTGCCTGGTTCTGGGGTCCGAGCCTGACGCAAGACCCAGGTACTCAGAGTCCATACCCTAGCCTCTTCATGTCTCCTCTAGTTCTGGGAGCCGATTCCAAGTCCTAGCCCAGACCCCTAGTCCCAGCCTAGTCGTAGTCCTCAGTCCTTGTCCAGTTCGCTACTCCTGCTCCTGCCTAGCTCTCCTGATATCAAACAATAAGCTAAATTTAATTAACCTCACAAGATGTGTCTTGCATTTGGGTCCACCCTTGCTCCCAATGCCCTGCCATTGTGACACCTAACTGCAAATTATTCTCAGAATATTATGGCCAATGTTAGCTATGTCATTAATTTGGAGAACAATGACAAGTTCCTGCCCCTCCCTTGTTTTCCAGATTGAGAGACTGTTCCATCAAAATGAACACATTCTATTCAAATCTTCTTTTGTGGCAGACAACAAAGTATCTGGCTGAAGAAATCATCCTCCCTTAGTTGTTGAATATAGTATCATATCATGTCTCTGGTTTTGTTGTTAACTTCCAGCAACTGAGATATCTGTTGAAGTCATAGAGTCATAGACAAATACAGCACGGAAACATGCCCTTTGGCCCATCTAGTCCATGCCAAAACATTTAAGCTAGCTACTCCCATCGACCTGTACGAGTGCCATAGCCCTCCATACCCCTACCATCTATATACCCACCCTAACTTCCCTTAACCATTGAAATGGAGCTCGCATGCACCACTTGTGCTGGTAGCTCATTCCACATTCTCACCAGCCTTTGATTGAAGAAGTTTCTCCTCATGTTACCCTTAAACTTTTCACTTTTCACCCCTAACCCATGACCTCTGGTGTAGTCCCACCCAAACTTAAAGAAAAAAGACTGCTTGCATTAACCCTGTTTATACCCCTCTTAATTTTGTATACCTCAATCAAATCTCCTCTCAATCTTCTATGTTCTAAGGAACGAAGTCCTAACCTATTTAATCTTTCCTTATAACTCAGGTCTTCCAGACCCAGCAACATCCTTGTAAATTTTCTTTATACTCTATCAACCTTGTTTATATCTTTCCTGTAGGCAGGTGACCGAAACTGCACACAATACTCCACATTAGGCCTCATCAACGTCTTATACGTCTTCAACATAACATCACATCTTCTTCACTCAACACATTGATTTATGAAGACCAATGTGCCAAAAGCTTTCTGTACAACCCTTTTACCTGTGATGACACTTTCAATGAATTATGAACCTGTCTCCTCAGATCCCTTTGCTCTACTACACCCCTCAGTGTCCTTCCGTTCACTATGTAAGACCTACCCTCGTTGGTTCTACCAAAGTGCAAAACCTCACACTTGTCTGCATTAAATTCCAGCTGCCACTTTTCAGCCCATTTGCCCAGCTGATGCAGATCCCTCTGCAAGCCATGATAGCCTTCCTCACTGTGCTCTACAACCCCAATCTTGGTGCTATCCGCAAATTTGATGATCCAGATCGTTGATATGGATAACGAACAACAAAGGACCCAGCACCGATCCCTGCTGCACACCACTAGTCACAGGCTTCAACCATCTGCTACCATTCTTTAGCTTCTCCCACAAAACCAATATCTAATCCAATTTACTACCTCATCTTGAATGCCAAGTGGCTGAACACTTTCGACCAACCTCCCATGTGGTACCTTGTCAAATGCCTTGCTAAACTCCATGCAGGCAACATCCACTTCCTCAAAAAAACTCTTTTAAGATTGGTTATACATGACCTACCAAGCACAAATCCATGCTGAATATCCTTAATCAGTCCACGTTCATCTAAATTCTTATATATCCAGTCCCTTAGAATACCTTCCAATAACTTCCCCACAACTGATGTCAGGCTCAACAGCCTATAACGTCCTGGTTTCTGTTTAGAGCCATTTTTAAACAGCGGAAGAATACTGGCTATCCTTCAATCGTCTGGTACCTCTTCTGTCACTAAGGATGATTTAAATACACTCAGACCTCGGTTAATGCTCAGGATGCATTCCTGGGTGGTGGACCACTATGTAAATCAGTGCTATGCAGGGTCGTGATAACATTACATAAACAGATATGTTGCCAGATAAAAAGAATCAAACCTGAGGTGTATGATATATTATTTTATGTATACACAGTAATTGAGGCAGTGACAAACACGCAAATAGGCCCAACGTGTACATCACTGGAGCAGCAACACATAGCAACAGCAGTGGAGGGAAGCGGGCGGTGGTTACATCTCAGAGGAGGGGCCAGGCTGTGGGTCCTCCTCTAACTTTGTCTTCTTCTTCAAGTAGCCGTCAAGATCTGACTGCCTTTTCTTAAGTTTCCTCTCAGGAAGCAGTTCTCGGTACCAGAGAATCGTGTCGCGAACACCTCTCTTGGCCTTGTTGCTTCGCTCCCCGTCAGGGTCATTATCAATGAACTGCTCCATGATGGGTGTGATCGTGGTGATGCTGGTGCTGAGGAATTTTGTGGTGAATGTCCACACGAAACAGAACAGATCAGCAAGGCAATGAAAGGGATAATCATAGTGCTATCAAGCAGCACTTGTTTAGCAACAATATGCTCATAGAAATTCAGTTTGAGATCCACTACAAATCCTTTGCTCCGGACCTCATTACAACTTTGGTCCAAACTCGGACAAGCAAGCTGAATCCGGAAGTGAGGTGGGAGTAACTGCCCTGAGACAGCAAGGCAGAATTTGAGGAAGGCATCAAGGAGCTAGGATTAGAGAACTATAAAGAATGAGCCTAACCTGGATTATTGTGGTGTCACCTCAGCCACAGGACCTCTGCCCTTGCCCAAACATCTTTCATCAATGATCTTCCATCAGAAATAGGGTTGTTCACTGGTGACTGCATGGTATTCTGCACTGCTGCAACTCCTTGGATAATGAAGTAGTCTACATGTAAATGCACCAAGAACTGGATAATATCCAAGCCTGTTAGATAATGTGCATCCTGCACAAGCCAGACAATGGTAAAGCTCAACAAGAGAAAATGCCTGAATTTCTTTGTTATTTCTATCACTAAATGCCCTACTCTGTTTCCTAAGGGTTACCATTGACCAGAAACTGAACTGAATTAACCATAATGTGGTTGCGAGAGCAGGTCAGAGGCGAGGAATCCTGTGACGAGTAATCCACTCCTAACACTCCAAAGCCTGTCCATGGTCTGCAGAGCTCAAGTCAGGATTGTGACTGAATACTCACGTGGCTGGATGACTGCAGCTTCAGCAACACTCAAGAAGACTGATACCTGACCGCTTAACAGGCACACCATCCACAACCAGTCACTCATTCCTCCACTGCAGCTCTCACCATTTACTGCGGCAGCTCTTAGATAGCATTCTTCAATCCCAACCTCTACTGGCAGGCAGAACAAGAGCAGCAAAATCCTAGGATTACCACCACAAGGAAATTGTCCTCTAGGCCACACAACACCCCTTGGAAAAATGTTACCATTACCGTATGGTCGCAGGGTCAAAACCCTGGAACACAGCTTTGTGAATCAAGGACTGAAGTGATTCAAGAAAACAGCCCAGATGGTCAATTTAAAACTTGTTCAACCTATAAAGCCCACATTTCTTGGATTCATATATTCAAATATAAATTAATGGATCAATATTATTTTTGCCTCATTCTTTATAGTTCTCTAAGCCCTTCTCTTTTCATTTTCCTGGAAAGAAATATTTTGAAATCTGGACATATTCCATTTTTCCCAAAGGCAGATCATCGGAAAAATACTGGCTTCAGAGAGTAAAGATGCTTCATGTACCAGTGGTGTTCCCTGACTCTCTATCATTAGAATTAGAAGTTGCAAAGTCTAACCCTCCGAAAAGGGGTTAGAAGCGGCTACATCATCTTTATTCCAATCACAAACATAAGACATCCCTGCCACTGCTCCTCCACCAGGAGATGGACCAGGGCTAAGGGAGCAAAGCATTAACAAGTGGTGTTCCCTGGCTGATGACTCTGCTGCTGGCCTAAGGGCACCGTTGGAGTTGCAGCAGGCAACAGGCAACAATGCCGAGCATGAAACAATATCTTCCTGTAAATCTCTGATGAAAAAATTCGTATGTCTTAGAGCTTGGAAATCCAGCAGGAGAAGTAAAGTGAAAGATTAAGAGGGGAACTTTAGGGAAAGGTACCTTTCAGTGCTTTGTTTCTTCAGACAAATTTGGCATTCCTTTACTTTCAAGCTTCAGTCAACGTTACAGAATGAAGTAATTCCTAAATCAAGAACAATATTTACTTCAAAAATTACTATATTTACTGTGGTTAGAAAATATTTTCCAGGTGATTTAACTGATTGCTTTTTAACTGCCATCAAAAGAAAATATTGTAAAATATCAAAGGTACTACATAGATGATAAAAAGTTAAGGAATAAATCTGTGTTTAAAATTGCTGACAAATCTATACAAATTTTATAAATAATCTGTAGCATAATTGAAAGGACTCTATTGAAACCCAAATGGAAAATGGAGGTGAGAATCAACATTTGAAGCAGAAAGAAACTAAAAATGGGGATGTGTGGCTTCAGATCTTACCACAGCTGGATCTAAACATGATCAAAGAGTGAAATTCCAGAGATATGATGAGAATGGCTGCCCTTGACATCAAGATAAGAGGTTAATAATTGAGGACATTAACCAATGAGGAGAAATTGAGTCCCCAGCAACCGTGCTTGCTGGAATTCAGAAAAATGATAGGGGATCTTACTGAAACATAAAATTAAGAAAATACTTTATAAAATTACTTTCAAAGTAAACATGGCGAAAGGTAGGTCTGCTCTGCGGGTTGAGATTCTAAATTGGAGAGAGACCAACTTTGATGGTATCAGAAAGGATCTGGCAAGTGTGGATTGGGACAGGCTGTTTTCTGGCAAAGGTGTACCTGGAAAGTGGGAGGCCTTCAATTGTGAAATCTTGAGAGTACAAAGCTGGTATGTGTTTGTCAGAATAAATGGTAAAAATAACAGGTTTAGAGAACCTTGGTTTTCAAGAGAAGCTGAGGCTCTGTTTAAGAGAAAAAAGGAGGTGCATAGCAGATATAGGCAGATGGGAACAAATAAGGTACTTGAGGAGTATAAGAAATGTATGAGAACATTTAAGAAAGAAATCAGGAGGGCTAAAAGAAGGCATGAGGTTGCCCTAGCAGACAAGGGGAAGGAGAATCCTTGGGGATTCTACAGATATGTTAAGAACTAAAGGATTGCAAGGGACAAAAGTGGTCCTCTGGAAGATCAGAATGGTAATCCATGCAGATCTTAAATGAACTTCTGCATCTGCATTTACTCAGGAAGTGGACACAGAGTCCATAGATGTGAGGCAAACCAGCATCGACTTCATGGACCCGAACAGATTACAGAGGACGAGGTGTTTACTGTGCTGAGGCAAATTAGGGTGAATAAATCCCCAGGAGGTGATAAGCAGCTCCCTCAGACCCTATGGGAGGTGAGTGCAGAAGTTGTAGGGGCCCTAGCAGAGATATTTAAATTATCCCTTTCAACTGGTGAGGTACCAGGGGACTGGAGGATAGCTAATGTTGTTCCACTGTTTAAGAAAGATTCTGGCATGATTCCAGAGGACTTGAATACTGCAAATGTCACTTCACTCTTTTAGAAAGGAGGGAGGCATCAGAAAGAAAATTATAGACCGGTTAGCCTGACCTCAGTGTTTGGAAAGATGGAGTCAATTGTTAAGGATGAAATTATGGAGTACTTGATGACACAAAACAAGATAGGACAAAGTCGGCGTGTTTCCTTAAGGGAAAATCTTGCCTGACAAACCTGCTGGAATTCTTTGAGGAGGTGCCAGTGACTAGTGTTATTCCGCAGGAGTCTGTGTTGGGACTGTTTCTTTTCATGCTCTATATCAATGATTTAGATGATGGAATAGATGGCTTTGTTGCCAGCTTTGCAGATGATACAAAGATTGGTGGAGGGGCAGGTAGTATTGAGGAAACAGGTAGGCTGCAGAAGGACTTAGATTAGGAGAATGGGCAAGAAAGTGGCAAATGAAATACAATGTTGGAAAATGCATGGTCATGCACTTTGATAGTAGAAATAAATGTGCAGACTATTTTCTAAATGGGGACAAAATCCAAAAATCTGAGATGCAAAGTGTCTTGGAAGTCCTTTAGGTTAACTTGCAGGTTGAGTCAGTGGTGAGGAAAACAAATGCAGTGTTAGCAGTCATTTCAGGAGATCTAGAATACAAGAGCAGAAATATGATGCTGAGCCTTTATAAGGCACTGGCGAGGCCTCACCTTGAGTATTGTGAACAGTTTCGGCTTCCTTATCTAAGAAAAGATGTGCTGGCATTGGAGAGGTTTCAGAGGAGGTTCACAAAGATACTTCCGTGAATGAAAGGGTTATCATATGAGGAACATTTGTTGGCTCTGGGGGGGATGTCATTGAAACCTTTTAAATGTTGAAAGGTCTCGACAGAGCAGATGTGGAAAGAATGTTTCCCGTGGTGGGGGAGTCTAGGACAAGATGACACTGCCTCAGGAAGGAGAGATTTAAAACAGATGTGGAGAAATTTCTTTAGCCAGAATTTAGTGGATTTGTGGAATTTGTTACCAAAGGCAGCTGTGGAGGCCAGATCGCTGGGTGTATTTAAGGTGGAGATTAATAGGTTCTTGACTAGCACAGTATCAAATATTACAGGGAGAAGGCTAGGAAGTGGGGCTGAGGAGGGGAGAAAGCATCAGCTGTGATTGAATGGTTGAGCAGACTTGTTGGGGAAAATGGCCTAACTCTGCTCCTATGTTTTATGTTCTTATGGTCCTACAGAATTTTTCAAGGAAGTTAACAGGCAAGTTTATGAAGGAAAGGCAGTAGCTGTTGTCTACGTGGACTTTAGCAAGGCATTTGACAATGTCCCACATGGGAGATTGGTCAAGAAGGTTCAGTTGCTCAGCATTTAAGACAAGGTAGTGAATATGATTAGACTGGCTTTGTGGGAAAAGCCAGAGAGATGATTGCCTCTCTTACTGGAGACCCATGACTTGTGGTATGCCACAGGGATCAGTGCTGGGTCCATTGTTGTTTGTCATCTATATCAATGATCTAGATGATAATTTGATTAACTAGATCAACAAATTTGCAGATGACACCAAAACTAGGGGTGTAATGGACAGTGAGGAAGATTACTGGAGCTTGCAGCGGGATCTGGACCAGCTGGAAAAAATGGCAGGTGGAAATTAATGCATACAAGTGTGAGGTGTTGCACTTCAGCAGGACCATCCAGACCAGGATAGGTCTTACACAGTGAACAGTAGGACACTGAGAAATGCTTTAGAACAAATGGATCTACAGAATAAAGGAAAGGTATGTCGCATCCGGAGTTTCTCCGGTTAGCGGACGATTTCCCTCCATGCCTCGCTGACGTAGTGGGGAACCGCGTACGAGGCAAGTTACAGCAGTGGTTTGCCCTTGCCTTCTGCCAGGTGAGTTTCCAAAGAGATAACCAGTTCATAACCCAGCATGGGTGGAAAACGTGCAGGGTAGCCTGCTGGATTCGAACTCGGGACCTTTCATCTCCAAGTCCAGCACTAATGCCACTACGCTACCAGCCGGGTCATCTGCAGAATACAGGTCCATAATTCATTGAAAGTGTACGCAAAAAAAACGTCTGGCACATTGGTCTTCATAATTCAAAGTATTCTGTACAGGATTTGTGATGTTACATTGAAGTTGTATAAGATTTTGGTGAGGACTAACTTGGAGTATTGTGTGCATTTTTGGTCTCCTACCTACAGGAAAGATGTAAATAAGGTTGAAAGAAAACAGAAAAAATTTACAAGGATGTGCCAGGTCTGGAGGACCTGAGTTATGAGGAAAGATTGTTTTCCATTGTTTAAGTCACAAGTAGATAGATTTTTGCATTGCAGAAGAAATAAGGGTTATGGGGAAAAGGAAGGCAAATGGAGAGTTGAGTCCACATCCAGATTAGCCATGATCTTATAGAATGGTGGATCAGGCTTGGCGGGCCAGGTGACCAACTCCTGTGCCTATTTCTTATGTTTTTATGTTCTTATGAATTGTGCATTAGGTGAGAAATGAAGAGGTTAATGGAAATATCCATTGGATTTTTCTAAATGGGGAAAAAATCGCTTGCTGATTAGAAGTGAGGGGATGATGATGTTCAACACTGTGCTGTAATCAATTAACAGCAGCCTAATGTATGTATTGTTGTTGTCCAGGTGCTCCAAAGCCAAGTGGAGAACCTGTAGACTTGTTGTGGAGAAGGGCAAATTGCAGAGGGTCCATGTCCTTGGTCAGGCAGGAATTAATTCTGTTAATGACAATAGATGTGAATGCTATCAGGTGATCGCCACTGAGGCAGCTCATGCAGGAATTCTTGTGCAATGGTATGAGTGATGCCCTTACCAAACAGATCGGAATGTCTGACTGCTGCAATGAGAAGTTAAAGATATTCCGGAACACTCCATCTAGTTTGTCATCATAGGTTTTCAGTACCCTTCCAGGCACACCATTGGGATCTGAGGGATTCACCCCCTTGTAGGATATTCTGACATCAGCCTCCAAGACAGAGATTACACGGTCACCAGATGCTGTAGAGATTAGCACGTGTTGTATTATTCACCCTTTGAAAGCATGTATAAAAGGGTTAGATTCATCAAGGAGTGAAGCATCACTGCCATTTATTGTATCAGGTTTTTTGCCTTATAGGAAGTAATGGCATACAAACCCTGCATGGCCGTCATGCTTCCAATTGTGTCTCTAACTTTATACAGAAATGCCATTTTGCACTCATAGTGGCCTTCTTAGGTTATGTGTAGTGTTCTGGATCACCAATGTTAAATGCGACAGATCTAGATCCCAGCTTCTGGTTTTGGGTACGTTGGCATGTTCTTCAAGGCACACACTCATTTGCACAGGTCTTGATGAAGTCAGCGCTGATTGTGGCAAATTCATTCAGATCTGAAAATGAATCTCTGAATTCTGACTCGATGGGCCACCTGGCCTAATTCTGCTCCTAATCTTTTGGTCTACTGATGAAAGTTGAAAGGTAAATGGAGAAAAAGAGAATAGAGAAAGCACTAAAATTGGTAATGCAATAAATTAAATAAATGTAATACAAACAAAAAGTATTTGAATTTATTTCAACAGGAAAATATCAAAACTATGAAAAAGAATTGGAGTGGAAGATAAAGGCAGTGCAACAAAGATTATTTTACATTCTTTCTTTCCTTTGGCAAGAATTTTATTTCTTTTGTAATTTTTTTCCATTAATTTCCCTTATTCCTACATATTTAAAGCAGGCATTATTGTTGAAATTTGACATGCATACTACCTTGTAATATATTTGGAATATTTGCTCACAACAGATTATTTACAGACATAACAGAGTCTGTCTAGATCTGTGTCAATGTTATGTCAGTAATAAAACCTTTCACATGCTTATAAGTGGATAGACCTAGAAATGTAAACAGAATTTTTTATATAATTGTTTTAGTACATAAAAGTGATCACAAGACATGATTGGAAATTAATTGTTTTGCAGCACAATTCAAGCAGCAGTTTCTCTTTGTGTTGTTCTCATGCATGAAGGAGATGGAGCATGCAGAGATGTAGTTTATTCACATGTCCTGCTTCCCTTTGAAGTTCAACAATGGAAATATAATTTATTTTCAACCAATTTTGGAAGGAAAATGTAAACAACAAACTCTTTAAGTTACGTATAATTTATGTCCTATGTTTCAGACAGATAGGGCTTGTCAGCCGTGGTTGGCAGCTCGTCCAGGAGAAGGAAAACTCTGATCTCAAACCTCCACTACCTTACAACTATACCCACACATGGGGAAGGCTTTGGGAGTAAACACCAAGGGAAAAATCTGGAGCTGGAATGAAGAGAAGAAGAAGGCAATGAACTTCAGTTGGCATAACACCAGCAATGCATCCATGGCTGGACTGGACTGCCAATTGAGATAAACATGTTTATTTGTCTAATTTCTTAGCCTCCATATCTTTCCAAAGCTTGAGTTTTGGTGAATGCCTTGTTTCATTTTAGGACTTCTATATTGACCTTATTTATTGACCATATTGACCTCTTTCCTTTAGGATATGATCTCCTAGAAGACCATGCCATGTATCCAGGAAGAATGGATGACATACTCATCCTCAGAGAGCTTGCTTGCCTATCATATTTCAGCCACTGCCGATGGATGATTGTGTCATATTGCCACTATTGCCTTCGACCTTGGTTCCTCAATGCAGTCTATATTCCTAATTGTGCCAGATAACGTGGTTACAATTGAGCCACTAGGATTTCAATGGAGAATGCTATCAAGGTGCTGAAAAGTGATTCTGCTGGCTGGCCTACAGCTTTCTCACTCTCATCATCATCTGTTACATGATATGTTGTATTATTTTGCTGCTACAAGGGTACAGCCTGTGTCCTCTGTAGCTGCACGAACAGATAAAAAGAGAATAGTGGCAGATAGTTATGAAGAAAAGATACTGTGTTGTTATCTGCTAAATTCCTTTTCCTTTCTGGATGAACTGTTAGTGCATACCATAAAACCTAGTGATTCACTTAAGGACCTCATTCTACCAGCTCCAAGAGCAAGCAACCCATGTTCTAATACAAGACCTTTGCCCATCATGTAGCCTTGAAATTTTATGTGGTAGATTACAGCTACACGATGCTTGTATTTAATAATGATCAAATCCATCAAGTAAAAGCTGCACTATTTCTCCTTGACACTTAATAGCTTCACTGTTGCTCACTTCTCTGAATAGAAATACTCTGGGAATCACCATTGATCAGAAAATAATCTTTGAGGCACAAGAGACAGCAGCTATAATCTGGAGCAAATGTATAAACTGCTGGAGGAATTCATGCATGTTGAGCAGCATCTGAGGAAGGAAAAGACTGTCAGCATTTCTGATTGCATCCCTCAAGACGTAGCGTCAGGGCTGAGAGTGGAGAGGAAAGGTGGCCAGTGTAAAGGGGACAGGGGGAAGGGTGAGACAAGGGCTGGTGGACGGAGGAGTGGTGAGTGGTGGGCAGATGGAACCAGGTGGGGGAAAATGGAGACCAAGTGGAGTAGACGAAGGGAAAAAAGAAGAAAGGAAAGGAGAAAATGGGGGGGGGGGAGCAGATGGCGTCAGATGAAAGGAGGGGAGGGTAAAGGCAGAGAGAAAGGTTGGAGAGCGATAAGTTCTAGTTTGTGTTTGGCCTCACTCTGGCTGTATGAAAGGCCTAGGATGGACAGGTTGGTGCAGGAATGGGAATGGGAGTTAGATGGACACTTCAGTTTGAAGATACATCTTCCTTTCTCAGATGGTTGATTATTGACATAACAGTGATATGAAGCTTTCTCAGTACATATAACTTAGGAACTTAAATTCATCAGTGTTATCACTTCAGAGGACCTGTCCTGGTCCCAGAACATAAATCCAATTATAAAGAAAGCACAGCTGCACCTCTGCTTCCTTAAAAGGTTACAAAGATTTGGCATGACATCTCAAACTTTGACAGACTTCTATAGATGTGCAATGGAGGGTATATTGACTGGCTGCATCACAGCCTGGCTTGGAAGCACCAATGCCCTTGAATGGAAATTCCTACAAAAAGTAATGGATACGGACCAGTCCATCACTGATAATGCCCTCCCCACCAATGACAACATCTACATTGAGCACTGTCACAGGAAAGCAGCTTCCATCATGAGAGACCGCCACCACCAACGTCATGCTCTCTTCTCACTGCTGTCATCAGGAAAAAGGTACAGGAGCTTCACGACTTACACCACCAGGTTTAAGGACAGGTATTACCCCATGGCTTTTGAGCAAGCCATTGCTCAAACTCTTGAGTTAACTAGAACGAGAACACTTCATTGTCAATCAACCTCACTCACCCCATCACTGAACTGTTCCCACAACCTATGGGCTCACTTTCAAGGACTATTCATCATACGTTCATGATATTTATTGTTTATTTATTATAATTATAATTATTATGTCTTTTTGCACAGTCTTTTTCACACTGGGTGTTTGCCCTTTTTGTGTGGTCTTTCATTAATTCGATTATGGTTATTGGATTTATGGAGCATGCCTGCAAGAAAATTAACCTCATGCTTGTATATGGTGATATATATGTACTTTGATAATAAAATTACTTTGAACTTCAGAACATAGAACAGGACATCACATACAGGTTCTTCAGTTCATAATGTTGTGTCTAACTAATAAAGATAATGACACCTAATTCCTTCTGCAAGTTCAACTGTCTTTATCATCCACAAAAAGGTTGATAACCAAATATAGACTATTTGACCATGCCACCATCCATAAGAGCTAAAAAAAAAAGGGAGAATCTCAAATTACATCATCCCACATTGCCAAAACCATACAGCCGTTTACTAATCATCTGGTGCTTGCCTTATGGTTCTGTCTTGGAAGTGCCTTTGTCTAACCCCTTATTC
The DNA here is from genome assembly GCF_963921235.1 of Mobula hypostoma. Taxonomy (NCBI): domain Eukaryota; kingdom Metazoa; phylum Chordata; class Chondrichthyes; order Myliobatiformes; family Myliobatidae; genus Mobula; species Mobula hypostoma. Next base: position 42,897,391 of record NC_086110.1, read on the forward strand.
TTGAATGTGTTGGCGCATGGCCAAGTGGTTAAGGTGTTCGTCTAGTGATTTGAAGGTCACTAGTTCGAGCCTTGGCTGAGACAGCGGGTGTGTCCTTGTGCAAGGCACCTAACCACACATTGCTCTGCGATGACACCAGTGCCAAGCTGTATGGCTCCTAATGCCCTTCCCTTGGACAACATCGGTGGCGTGGAGAGGAGAGACTTGCGGGCTGGGCAACTGCTGGTCTTCCATACAACCTTGCCCAGGCCTGCGCCCTGGAAACCTTCCAAGACGCAAATCCATGGTCTCATGAGACTAACGGATGCCTATAAAAATACTCTTGAATAGTGTACAGGTTGTGGCTGTAGCCACACTGGTGGATGGATGCTGTCTAGCACTGAAAGTGGTTGCATATAGCTATAAGGTATAACTGTGAACAACTTGCCACCTAGTTGGACTGCACCATCTGATGATAAGTGGCAGCCATTTGGAACATGTATTGGTGGGCCCTGTCATCACTGCACAGGTTGCCAGTCTTGGAAAGGTAATGGTTTCAGACTCTGGATCCCGTCATCATTTGGTTCAATAATCTGCTAGAGGATGGATTCCAGAAAGTGCTCAAGGTCCCTGCCAACATCGGAATTCAGAGCATGACCTGACCTTGCATAGTAGCATCCTAAACTTAGCTGGCAGTAAGCCAAACATGGATGATAGCAATCAGAGCGTCAAATGCAAATCAAAACATTGGGCAGTTTCCATGTTTGCTCCAATACTGACAGGAGCTGTTTCATGGTTGAGTCCATCAATATTGCAATGGAGACGGCCACTGGGAAGAAGAGGCCGAAGCCTTCACTGTTCCGTTATATCTCATGTGGAATTTTGAGCGGGCTAGCCATTGCTCCAGGCTACTTCCTGCACATGTGCATTGAATTTGCTTACAGTCTTCCCAACTGAGGTCATAATGTGATTCAGAGCTGATGTTCAAATTTGATCTGCAGGAAGCAAACACATGCCCGTTTCCCTCTAGTTTGACTGCAGACTATTAGTATCTCATCATTCATCAAGTCCTTATCTTATCTCCAAGTTGCCATTGAATGTATTGTATGTAAGATGCCAGGATCTGATCTATTTAATGGCAGTGACTACTGTTGGAAGCCCCTGTGCAGCAAGGAACTGTTTTACATTCAAATGGCAGCACAGACGTAGGACTGAACATTCGGTTTTACCACTACAGAATCTACATTATGTTGAAAGATGTGGAGAGTTTTAGGTAAGTGCTAGCACAGCAGAGACTCAGTTTCACTGCCTTTGGATATGGCCCAAGTGCGGAGTGACAGACACTGAAGTGGGTCGATAGTTCACAGACTTTAATGTGAACAGAGTTAGAGGGAAAAGAAAACAACAGGGCCATTAACTAAAACTCCCAAATGGAAAATGAAGCCAATCCTGCAGCTGAAATGAATAACTAAACATAAAACAAATACTGCTAGTCTTCAGAGTCATTTGACTGGACAGTCCAATTTCTCAGGTAAAGCCAAATGCAAACAGGTAGTGAAACATTGCTGTGCTTTGCTCAAGTCTCGACAGGCACTACGGCGGAAATAATGGAGTTAAATGCCATCACCATGAGATAATAATTAGCTGACACGTGCATATTTACGAGCGCAATTGCTGTATTCACTGCGCTGCTGAATTCGTGGTTGTGCCACTCAGAAAAATCAACTGACCTATTGACTTTTGCAGATAATCATTTTTTGTGTATCTGAAGTAAGTAAGTAGTTATGGTGACTCAGATAAGAGGGTCCATCTTCCATATAGATGTTATAAAACAGAAAAGAATATTGGTTAGGAAAATGTGGGATGTGAAAATAGAGAATGCAAAACTTGTTTAGAATTGTCAGCCTCAATGATCTCCTCTGCATTGCTGGGCACAACAGCCAAGCCAGTGATTCCCAGCATATTTTCTCGTATGTGTGTGTGTGTGTGTGTGAAAGTCTACTCTATTAAAATGGAATTTCTATACCATCGTCTCAAATCAGAACAGGATAGAAGTGAGTCAAATCCTCCCATGAATTTTGGCGAACATAAAGTGAATTTTCATCATGTTTGGCAAGTTCTCTAGGAATTATGAATTCCTCAAAGATTGAGACTTTCTGGATTATTTTCCTATCTCTCTATATATAATCCAATTAGAAATTCATGTTTTTTTCCAAGTTTATTTTTTAGAACATAGGTGTATGAACAAGCAGAAAACATTAACTCTAATGCCAAACTGATTTGCAACCATGCAAGTAATTTTACCTTCGGGAAATAATTAAAAATATAATGAGTTTGAAAGACACATGCTTCAGAGCTCCAGCTAGTGGTAATACAATTTCATAGAATAGATCTCCTGTTATCCTGATCTGCTTGGGAAATAGTAAGAGAACCGAGAAAGCAGGGGATGAGAGCAGGACGAGGGAAGGATATTAGGAAGAGACTGTCGGTCTCCGAGGACAGCCCTCACCTCCTCCAGAAGAGTCATAAGGTTCGGCTAACTTTAAAAGTGCTGATAAACTAAACGGAAGCAAAAATAGACAGTGATATACCTATCTCGATAAATACGTATTATAATGTGGATTTTATATTACTCAATTTTTAAAGATTCATTCATTCATTCCTTTTTCCCCACCTAAATGCGAATATATACATGGGAGGAATACACAGGGAAATCATTTCTGTGTAATGGACATAGATTTTTTTACCTACTTTTATAGGTACTGCAGTGGGGGCCTTCAACTCACAGGTAGGAGGGGCTATCCCCCACGGCTACACGTTTCTTCTAGCTCAACCCAGGGTCATCTAGAGACCCCAGCCTTGGAATCACACCTTTGTTACCTTTTTTTTATTATTCGCGTTTCTTGGTTCTTATTTGTTCAGGGAGTAGATCAATTAAGTTATATTCTGCAAATTTCAATGATATACTAACAGATAAATACACATGGCTAAGGACAAAGTAAAATTCATTTCTTTTAATGTTAATGGGCTGTTGAATTCAGTCAAGCGCAGTAAAATTCTATCAAAAATGAAAAAAGAACAAGCCCATGTAGTATATTTACAGGAAACTCACTTAAGTGATAATGAGCATGGAAAATTAAAGAGAATGGGTTTCACTAATTTGTTTTTCACCTCATATAAATCAGATCATAGAAGAGGAGTTGCTATTCTCATCTCAAGCAAGCTAAATTTTGAAAAATTATTCGAAATGGGAGATAAGGAGGGCAGATATATTCTGGTAAGGGGGAATATAAATGGTAATCCAGTTACTTTATTGAATATGTACACACCCCAAGGAAGTGATATTAGTTTCTTCCAGAATATTACTAATATTATGGTAACAGAAACAGAAGGTCTCTTCATATGCGGGGGAGACTTAACTTTACAATTACAACCAAAGTTAGACTCTTCCAATAGAAAAACTTATGAAACAAAGTCTTTACATAAAAAAGTTAACACTCTTTTTGAGGATGTTGGTCTAATTGATATATGGAGGGACCTTTTCCCCGAGAGAAGGGATTACACTCATTATTCTGCCCCCCATTCCATATATACAAGAATAGACTATTTCATAACATTTGGAAAAAATAGAGACAAAATAATCACCTGTGGAATTGGATCAAAAGACGTAAGTGACCATGCACCCATATATTTACCTGTTGATTTTGTCCTACAACCAAAGAATACTATTTGGAAACTACATTCAATTCTACTCAATGATCCCTATTTTAAGGAACAAATTAAAAAAAGAAATTGGTCTTTACTTAGAATTCAATGATAAATGAGAGGTCTTACATCTCATTCTATGGGATACTCTGAAGGCTGTCTTAAGAGGGAAAGTTACAGTGATATCTTCATATAAGAAAAAAAAAGGAATAAAACATTAGAGGAATTACAAAATAAGCTGAAAGAACTAGAAAAAAACACAAATTGAGTTTGGCACAGGATACACTAGAGGAAATTTTAAAAATTAGGAATGAAATTAATAGTTTGGCTAGTTTGGCTACACAAGAAATTAGATAAAAATTAATGTTTCTGAAATGGAGACACTATGAAAGTGGATCTAAATCTATGAAAATACTGGCGTGGAAACTGAAAAAAAGGATAGCAGAAAAAACAATTCATAGAATTAGGGATCCAAGAACAAAAGTGATAAAAAAAAATAAGCTAAGTGAAATTCAAAAAGCTTTTGATATGTTTTACAAAACTCTATATTCCAAAGTCCCAGGGGGAAGCATAACCCAAATTGACACCTTCCTGAATTCTTTAGAGTTACCCACTTTAAGCAAAGAACAAAATAAAACGATGACTGCTGACATAACTGAAGCTGAACTAAAAACTACAATTAGTAGGCTTAAATTAAGCAAGTCACCAGGATCAGATGGATATACGGCAGAGTGGTATAAAGAGTTTAGAAGTGAGTTAATTCCTGTTTTACACCCCACACTGAACTGGGCCTTAAGAAAGGCGCAAATGCCACCCAGCTGGAAGGAGGTGATAATCTCAGCTACACCGAAAGGCAAGGATAAAACGGAATGTGGGTCATTTAGACCAATATCTGTTCTTAACGTGGATTATAGAATATTTATCTCCATCATGGCCAAACAAATAGAAGAGTTTCTATCCACACTGATACATAATGATCAGACAGGTTTCATACAACAATGCCAAACACAAGACAATATACGAAGGACACTTCACATTATGGATCATATAAAAAAATGAAATTGAAGCAATAATGATAAGCGTGGACTCTGAAAAGGCATTTGATTCGGTTAATTGGAATTTTCTTTACAGAGCTTTACATAGATTTGGTCTACATGGTACAATTATTAAAACTATACAGGCACTATACGACAATCCTACTGCCAGGATTAAAATCAATGGATATTTATCTAATAGTTTTACCCTAGAAAAGGGCACGAGACAGGGTTGTGCATGGTCACCACTACTCTTTGCATTATATCTGGAACCATTAGCTCAATACATCAGACAAAATGAAGATATCAGGGGAATTACTATTAAAGGGACAGAGCATAAATTGGCTGTTATTCGGATGACATTTTGATCTATCTAGGGCAAACAACATACTCTTTACTTAAACTGATGCAATCCTTTGAACAAGATGGCCAATAATCAGGATACAAGATCAACATAGATAAAACCCAACTACTTTCATATAACTATAGCCCACCAAGAGAAATTGAAAGTAGATATCCTTGGGCACGGCAAACAGAGTCCGTCAAATATTTGGGTATCACTATGCCAAAAGATTTGGCAAAATTATCAGCCTATATATAAAAAATTAAGGAGATATAACAAGAGGAACCTAATTCCTTTTCTTGGTCTCAGTTCAAGGATTGAATCTATTAAAATGAATATACTGCCCAGACTACTATATCTCTTTCAGACCCTACCAATAGAGATTAACCAAAATCAATTCAATGAATGGAACAAGATGCTATCAAGATATATGTGGCAAGGTGAAAGGCCTAGGGTTCACCTCAAAACTTTGCAATTAGCCAAGGAAAAGGGGGGATGGGGCCTACTTTCTCTTAGAGATTATTATTTTGCAGCACAGTTGAGAGCTGTGATATGCTGGTGCAATCCATCAAATGACGCTCAATGGAAAAACATTGAGGAGAGGATACTTTCCATCCCCATACAAGCACATTTTGGCTGATAACAACCTACAAGGTTACATAAATAATATTGACAACCCGTGGATGAAATGGACTCTTAAAATATGGAAAACTATTACAAAGGAATATAAACTAGAGGGAGACACTGCAATTCTTAAATGGTGTGCATATGACTTGGATTTTATGCCAAATGAACTGGATGCTAGATTTAAGAACTGGACAGCTAAAGGAATAACAGCTATTTGCAATATAATGAAAGAAGGAACACTGTTCAGGTTTGAACTGCTCAAAGAGAAACACTTATTAACAAAACAAGACTTTTACTGGTATTTACAGATGCAACAGTAAGTTAATAGGACGGTTAAAAATGTAACCAAGGCAAGTACATGTCTGATAGAACTAATTAGAAAAGCATATAATTCAGACAACAGTAGTAGAATAATTTCAAGCGTGTATAAGGGTTTGTCAAATCTTAAAACACATTCGACTTCATATGTTAAAGCAAAATGGGAGAAGGAAGGAGGGATAATACTATCTGAGGAAGAACGGACAATAATATGGAGGTATCAATGGAAGTGTACCAGTTCACAGAAATGGAGGGAGTTCGGGTGGAAAAACTTGATAAGTTATTTTATTAGACCCTCTCAGAAATCCCATTATGATAGTAACCCCCTGTTTGCTGGAGAAATTGTGGAAATCAAAATGCAAACCATCATATTTTCTGGGAATGCTCTGTTATCAAAGACTATTGGAGTGGGATACATAATGCCCTACAAGAAATCTTTAAATGTGAAATACCCTTAGAGAGTAAGACCATATATTTTGGGTATATACCTCAAGAATGGTTGAGAAGAGATAAATATTTAATGAACGTATTGCTGGTGGCTGGTAAAAAGACCCTGACCAGGAAATGGTTATCACAGGAGAGCCCAACTTTAAATGTATGGACGGAAATTACAATGGACATTTACAAAATGGAGAAGATAACAGCATTTAATCATAAGTTGGAACAATTTTATTCATACTGGAAAAAATAGTTTAACTACATAACCCCTCACAGGCCTGATTTTATTCTCACAAGTCAATGAATATGTTGTTAAAAAAAATCACTCCCTACTCTGTACATAGTTTTCTTCTTTCGATTGTTCTTTCTTTCCTCTCCTTTCTATAAGTGTATACCTCAGATAAGTATTATGTGGAGATTTGTGACAAACATGATTATATGACATATATGTACAGTATCTGAAATACATCTTGTGCAAATGTATGTTTGATGATGAAATTCAATAAAACATAAATTACAAAAAAAAAGATCTCCAAGTTCCGGTGCTCCCGATGTGGCCTTTTATATATTGGAGAGACCCGATGCAGACTGGGAGACCACTTTGCTGAACACCTACGCTCTGTCCGCCAGAGAAAGCAGGATCTCCCAGTGGCCACACATTTTAATTCCACATCCCATTCCCATTCTGACATGTCTATCCACGGCCTCCTCTACTGTAAAGATGAAGCCACACTCAGGTTGGAGGAACAACACCTTATATTCCGTCTGGGTAGCCTCCAACCTGATGGCATGAACATCAACTTCTCTAACTTCTGCTAATGCCCCACCTCCCCCTCGTACCCCATCTGTTACTTATTTTTATACACATATTCTTTCTCTCACTCTCCTTTTTCTCCCTCTGTCCCTCTGAATATACCCCTTGCCCATCCTCTGGGTTTCCCACCCCGCCGTCTTTCTTCCCGGACCTCCTGTCCCGTGACCCTCTCGTATCCCTTTTGCCAATCACCTGTCCAGCTCTTGGCTCCATCCCTCCCCCTCCTGTCTTCTCCTGTCATTTTGGATCTCCCCCTTACCCTCCAACTTTCAAATCCCTTACTCACTCTTCCTTCAGTTAGTCCTGACGAAGGGTCTCGGCCTGAAACGTCGACTGCACCTCTTCCTAGAGATGCTGCCTGGCCTGCTGCGTTCACCAGCAACTTTGATGTGTGTTGCTTGAATTTCCAGCATCTGCAGAATTCCTGTTGTCTCCAAGTTTTCTGACCAGTTCTGAATCATTCCTATGACGTTACGAAACAAATTAGAGATTGCCCGTTGTGTGAAGTTGAAACTTAATTTCCACAATTATAATACCATCGTGAACGGTTGAATCTGAAGTGATTACATTGATGAGGATAAGATAAGAAGAATTTCTTGCTTGTTTTATCTATCACCTACCACAGTACTAATTTGACAGGTATGCTAACTTGGTCCTTTGTGGTATGGCTGAGCCACTTTTGCTGATGCACATTTAAGTATCCCTAGAAGAAACTTAATTATTAAAGTCATTAGACAGTTTCTTAAAATCAGGTTTAGTTCTGGAACCAGACAACTCCCTGCACCAGAAACCTCTTGTCACAAAGAAAACAGAAGACAAGACTAGAATTACAACTACCATGTCTCTCTAACTGGTATTACCCATCCTGATTTTAGTCCTTCCTTTCTTGCAAAATTACTATCTCAATTAAACATAAACAGTCATGAGTAGTGATGATGGTATGAATGCCTTTAGTACCTGTGCCTTCTTTCTACATATTTCAACTTTTTAGCAATAGTTCAGATATTAGCTCAGAAAGTTGCATTTGTTGTATTTTGAAATAATATTATGAGTTGAGATATTTCTAAAAATAACTATCTGTACACGGCATGTTATTTGCAATACATAGCTCCTGGCATTTTTCCTGGAGTTGGCGCGCAGCAAAAATCATGTCCGCGGTCCCACATTCAGCACGGAAGCCGCACTGGCTTTCTGGGAGCAGACCTTGCTCAAAATGTTGGAGAAGGCGGTTGAGCAGGACGCGGGCCAGAATCTTCCCCGCAATGGGCAAGAGGGAGATGCCTCGGTGGTTGTCGCAAGACTGGCAGTTGCCTTTCTTCTTGTAGATGTGGACTATGCTGGCATCTTTCAGCTGTTGCGGGACCTGTCCCTTTTTCCACATGGACTGGAAGAGAACAGTCAGCTTTTGCATCATGACAGGGCCTCCTGCTTTGTATACCTCAGCAGGGATTGCATCGGGTCTTGGCGCTTTGCCACAGGAGAGTTGCTTCACTGCCTTCCTGACTTCATCTACTGTGGGGAGGGTGTCGAGCTTCTTGTTGATCTCTACCTGGGGCAGGCGGGCAATGGCCTTGTCGTTGATGTCGGCAGGGCGATTAAGGACGTTGTTAAAGTGCTCAGCCCACCGATCCAGAATCTGCTTCTTCTCTGTCAGCAGCTGCGTCTCATCTGCGTTGAGGAGAGGTGAGGAGCCGGAGGACTGGGATCCATATACAGCCTTAAGCGCATCGTAGAAGTGCTTTATGTTGTGGCTGTCTGCATAGCCCTGGATTTCATCGGCCTTCTTGCTGAACCAGCTGTCCTGCATCTCACAAAGTTTTTTCTGCACCTTTCTTCTTGCGTTGGTAAAGGCATCTTTCTTGGCTAGCGACGTGGGGTCGTTCTGATGCGCTCTGTAATGTTGATGTTTCTTCGTTAGTAATGCCTGTATTTCTTCATCATTCTCATCGAACCCGTCTTGGTTTCTTCGGGTTGCTGGTCCGAGATGTTCGAGGGCGGTAGTGTAGACAGCGTCTCTGAAGGCCGTCTACTGTTCCTCAACGCTGGTCCCGTCATCCTGTGGCATGTCTGGCAGTCTGCCTTCAAGGTCATCAATGAGTTCTTCTGCAACCCTGCTGCTTTTCAACTTAGAGACATTCAGCCTTTTTGCAGTCTTTTGCAGACATGAAAATCCTGGAACGAGCTGGGCTCTGCAGCATCTACACCCTCCTGCTGAAAGCCCAAGCCAGGTGGGCTGGACATGTGGTCAGAATGCCAGACAGCCGATTGCCTAAGCAGCTGCAGTACGGAGAACTGTGTCAGGGCAAGCGCTCAGTCGGGGGGCAGAAGAAACGTTACAAAGACTGCCTCAAAGCGTCCCTCAAAGGACTGGGTGTTGACATTAACACGTGGGAGACACTAGCCCTCGACCATCCTGCTTGGCGCAGCAAGATCACCACAGGAGCCCGTGCAGCTGAAGTCAGGCGCATCATCGAGGCGCAACGAAAGCGTGCTGTGCGCAAGGCCCGAGCAGCATCCACTGCCACGACAGCACCCACCCACTTGTGTCCCACATGTGGGCGCGCCTTCAGGGCCCGGATTGGCCTCATCAGTCACCTCCGGACCCACAGCCACCAATCTCCCATTTGACTTTGAAGCCATGGTCATCTTCGACTACGAAGGACGAACAACAACAACAGCAATACATATCTGTCATTTAATTTATTCTGTTACTAGTTCAGTCATTGAATGTATATTTTTCTCTGAAGTAGGAATTATGTTAACATAAATCTGGTATATTTTAGATTGCTATTTCTTTTCCTCTCATTTTTCTTTATCTGCCCTTACTGTATTTTAATCATCTATTTATCTGGTTTTCTGTCTTTTTATTGTTTCCACAGTTTTTTCAAGATTTTTTTAAAGTTCTGAGTCAATTTACAACAATAATACTTCATAAATATTGACTAGAAATACTTCACATTGATAAATAGTTTCTCCTTTTATCTTAAAGTTGTTTGAACAAGAGGTTTTTTAAAATCAACAGGAACATTTAATTCTGGATTAAAACTCCTTAATTTTTCTCTTTCAATATTTTTATTAGTTTCTGCATAAAAGAATACAGAGTACAAGAAGATATATATTAAAAATCAAAAGAAAAAAAGTACCAAATACATTGTATTAAAAATACAGTTACAATCACAAAACCCTGTATTCATAAAAATTAAATTAAATCGTAATGTTGAAATATAATAATTTTTCAAACAGAATCCGAATGTACTTGAAATGTGCAAAGGTAGATCTATTTATTATCTCCTTTAAGTTCGATTTTTAAAAAGAGATCAATTTGGTGTTTAAAATTGCTTTCGAGTAATTGAATCAACAGCAAAGAATACCAACCATGATGTTGCTTTCTGTACCAATCCCATTTTCTGGCATTTTACTTTGGCAGTTCAGTTGTTCATCTAGATTCTTTTTAAATGTTGGGTGGATCTCCACCACTGTCGCAGGAATCCATTCCAGATTCCAACCATTCTCTGAGTAGAAAGAAAGCTGCAGGGTATCCTCTAAATCTCCAATCCCCTTAATTTAAGCCAAAGCCCTCTAACTTTATATACGAGGGGTGATTAATAAGTTCATGGCCTAAGGTAGAAGGAGTTAGCACACTTATTTTCAACATAGTCCCCTCCTACATTTACACACTTAGTCCAGCGGTCGTGGAGCACACGGATCTTGGACCTCCAGAAAGTGTCCACAGCGGGTGATTGATAAGTTTGTGGCCCTTATACAGCTGTATATGAGTTATACGGCTCTCGTTACATGCACATGCAGTTCACCTCTTTGAGTGATTATGCAGAAAGTTTGAAGTCAATAACTCATCAGTTAATAACTAATCAGGGGTGATTGATAAGTTCATGGCCTAAGGAGATGCGTTATTAACTTCAAACTTTCTGCATAATCACTCAAAGAGTTGACCTGCATGTGCATGTAACAAGAGCTGTGTAACTCATCTCCTTCTACCTTAGGCCACGAACTTATCAATCACCCATCGGTGGACACTTTCTCGAGGTCCAAGATCCGTATGCTCCATGACCGCGGGACTAAGTGCATAAATGCAGGAGGGAACTATACTGAAACATAAATGTGCTAGGTTTTCTAAAATTGACTCCTTCTACTTTAGGCTGCAAACATATCAATCACCCCTCATACTTGGGCTATGGGGAAGGACATTTTATTATTTACCCCATCTATTCCGCTCACATTTTTATTACTCTATCCCTCCAGATCATCCTCTGCCTCAAGGAAAACAAATCCTGCCTTTGCAGCATCTTCTCATAACTGAAGAACTCAATCCTAGACAATATTTTGCTGAATCTCCTCAGCACCCTGTCCAGTGCAATCACAGCCTATAGTGGGATGGCCAGAAATGCATGTAGATACCCAGCAGTGACTTAATATTTTATATCTACCCTAGATTATAAGGATCACTTATGCCTTCTTAACCACTTTGTCCATCTGTGCTGCTATCTTCAAAGATTGCTGAACTTGAACACCAAGACTCTTCTGTTCCCCAATGTTCCCTAACATCTTTCCATTCATTGCATTATTAGTCCTCGCAAAATGCATCACTTCACACTAATCTGCTTCTCCTTTGTCTATCTTGCCATATCATCCTGAAGCCTAAGACTACACTCCCCAATATCAACATCATTAATTTTTCTGTGATTTGCAAACCTACTAATCAAACTTCCTACACTCACATCCAAATCTATAGCATATATAAAACAAGTATTAAGAGCTATGGCTGATCCCTATTGTACACCATCCGTCACAGGTTTCCAAACACGAAAACAACTCTCCATCATAATCCTCTGACTCTTATTAGTGGGGCAATTTTGGATCCATTTTGCCAACTTGCCCTTGATTCTGTGGCCTCTCACATCATGTAGACTACTGTACATCAACTGCACTGCTTGTAGCAATATATTCTGTTACTTCCTTTAAAAATCAGCCGAATTGATGGTTACTTAAATATTGCATGCTTAGTTTGAAATAGTACATTAATTCAACATCATATTCTGAAATATTTTTCAAGACTGTTGTCCTGAAAAATATCTCTCATTTTGAATATCCTGTTGATGGAATAAGTTATTTTTGCCAGAATATCTTTCCTTGCATAGAAGCAGATATGGCTCAGGCATTTGAGAAAAACTGTGTCTGTGTTTTGGCAGAAGAAACTGTATTTGACAAAGTCTGATTGTGTAAGAGAATTGACTAAATTTGACTGGCAATTTTTCAATCATGTGTACTGTTTGCTGCCAGTTAGTCCTTAAGACATAAGAGGAAAATTAGGCCACTTGGTCCATTCAGTCTGTCATTAACTTTAAATTATGTCTAGTTCTGAGTTTTCAGAAAAAATGTATTATCCAGTTAATTTGATGATAAACACCATTAAAATATGAATAGATAATTATAATTTTAAACATGATGTAAGCACATCATATGCATCTTTCAGTAGATCTGTTAAATGCTGAATATAGAAATTGCCCCATGGGCAGTAAATGAGTTAAGATTACAATCTTAACTGAGCTGTCTGCTTTTATCCCCTTGAGTTTACATGTCTCAAGTTCCTTGTGCAATACATGTTGTAGCAAGTGCCCAAAAAGCCTGAAGGATAAGAACCAAGCAGGTGTGACTGGAAAAAGTGACCTGCGGATTTTTTTTGTTAGCACAATTCCTGATGTTTTGCCTTGCAAAAAGAATTACGTGAGCTCATGACTTAATGTGATTCACAGCAGAACACTATTGTAAACTGCTGTCAGCACGCTGATTTTTATGAAGAAATTTTTACAAAATTAGTATAATCTATACTTTATAAATGATTATTTTTGCATAGATCAAATACTTATTCAAGCTTGTTGCAAGAGTATACAGTGGCATGCAAAAGTTCGGGCACCCCTGGTCAAAATATCTGTTACTGTGAATAGCTGAGTAAAAGATGAACTGATTTCCAAAAGGCATAAAGTTAAAGATGACACATTTCTTTATAATTTAAGCAAGATTACTTTTTTATTTCCATCTTTTACAATTTCAAAATAACAAAAAAGGAAAAGGGCCCAAAGCAAAAGTTTGGGCACCCTGCATGTTCAGTAGTTAGTAACACCCCCTTTGGCAAGTATCACAGCTTGTAAATGTTTTCTGTAGCCAGATAAGAATCTTTCAATTCTTGTTTGGGGGTTTTTCGCCCATTCTTCCTTACAAAAAGCTTCTAGTTCTGTGAGATTCATTGGCCATCTTGCATGCACTGCTCTTTTGAGGTCTATCCACAGATTTTCGATGATGTTTAGGTCAGGGGACTGTGAGGGCCATGGCAAAACCTTCAGCTTGCACCTCTTGAGGTCGTCCATTGTGGATTTTGAAGTGTGTTTAGGATCATTATCCTGTTGTAGAAGCCATCCTCTTTTCATCTTCAGCTTTCTTACAGATGGTGTGATGTTTGCTTCCAGAATTTGCTGGTATTTAATTGAATTAATCCTTCCCTCTACCAGTGAAATGTTCCCTGTACCACCGGCTGCAACACAAGCCCAAAGCATGATCGATCTAACCCCATGCTTAACAGTTGGAGAGGTGTTCTTTTCATGAAATTCTGCACCTTTTTTTCTCCAAACATACCTTTGCTCATTGCGGCCGAAAAGTTCTGTTTTAACTTCATCAGTCCACAGGACTTGTTTCCAAAATGCATCAGGCTTGTTTAGATGTTCCTTTGCAAACTTCTGACGTTGAATTTTGTGGTGAGGGCGCAGGAAAGGTTTTCTTCTGATGACTCTTCCATGAAGGTCATATTTGTGCATGAGTTGCTGCACATTAGAACAGTGCACCACCACTCCAGAGTCTGCTAAATCTTCCTGAAGGTCTTTTGCTGTCAAACGGGGGTTTTGATTTGCCTTTCTAGCAATCCTACGAGCAGATCTCTCGGAAAGTTTTCTTGGTCTTCCAGTCCTCAACTTGACCTCCATCGTTCCTGTTAACTGCCATTTCTTAATTACATTACAAACTGAGGAAATGGCTACCTGAAATCTATCTTTGCTATCTTCTTATAGCCTTCTCCTGCTTTGTGGGCATCATTTATTTTAATTTTCACAGTGCTAGGCAGCTGCTTAGAGGAGCCCATGGCTGCTGATTGTTGGGACAAGGTTTGAGGAGTCAGGGTAGTTAAAAAGCTTACAACAGGAATTCTGCAGACGCTGGAAATTCAAGCAACACACATCAAAGTTGCTGGTGAACACAGCCGGCCAGGCAGCATCTCCAGGAAGAGGCACAATCGACGTTTCAGGTCGAGACCCTTCGTCAGGACTAACTGAAGGAAGAGTTAGTAAGAGATTTGAAAGTGGGAGGGGGAGGGGGAGATCCAAAATGATAGGAGAAGACAGGAGGGGGAGGGATGGAGCCAAGAGCTGGACAGGTGATTGGCAAAGGGGATATGAGAGGATCATGGGACAGGAGGTCCGGGGAGAAAGACAAGGTGGGGGGGGAACCCAGAGGATGGGCAAGGGGTATAGTCAGAAGGACAGAGGGAGGAAAAGGAGAGTGAGAGAAAGAATGTGTGTATAAAAATAAATAACGGATGGGGTACGAGGGGGAGGTGGGGCATTAGCGGAAGTTAGAGAAGTCGATGTTCATGATATCAGGTTGGAGGCTACCCAAACGGAATATAAGGTGTTGTTCCTTCAACCTGAGTGTGGCTTCATCTTTACAGTAGAGGAGGCTGTGGATAGACATGTCAGAATGGGAATGGGACGTGGAATTAAAATGTGTGGCCACTGGGAGATCCTGCTTTCTCTGGCGGACAGAGCGTAGGTGTTCAGCAGAGTGGTCTCCCAGTCTGCGTCGGGTCTCACCAATAAATAGAAGGCCACATCGGGAGCACCGGATGCAGTATATCACCCCAGCCGACTCACAGGTGAAGTGTCGCCTCACCTGGAAGGACTGTCAGGGGCCCTGAATGGTGGTAAGGAAGGAAGTGTAAGGGCATGTGTAGCACTTGTTCCGCTTACAAGGATAAGTGCCAGGAGGGAGATCAGTGGGGAGGGATGGGGTGGACGAATGGACAAGGGAGTCGCGTAGGGAGCGATCCCTGCAGAAAGCGGGCGGGGGGAGGGAAAGATGTGCTTAGTGGTGGGATCCCATTGGAGGTGGCGGAAGTTACGGAGAATAATATGTTGGACCCAGAGGCTGGTGGGGTGGTAGGTGAGGACCAGGGGAACCCTATTCCTAGTGGGGTGGCGGGAGGATGGAGTCTTGGCCTGAAACGTCGACTGTACCTCTTCCTAGAGATGCTGCCTGGCCTGCTGTGTTCACCAGCAACTTTGATGTGTGTTGCTTGAATTTCCAGCATCTGCAGAATTCCTGTTGTATGGTGCTTCTTTCCTTTTTTTCACTCTAAAATTGTATGAAACAAAAATAATACACCAATTTTGCTGAAAATGTTGAAAAGAATGTTTCATCTTTAACTTTATGACTTTTGGAGATCAGTTCATCTTCTACTCGCTTATCTATTCACAGTAACAGAAATTTTGACCAGGGGTGCCCAAACTTTTGCATGCCACTGTATATCTTGAATATACCGATGAATTTACCAGTTCATGCCTCATTTTTTAAAAATATTATATGGGAAACTGAATTTAAAATGGCAGTGACACCATTTGCTGACAATTTAAATCATTCCAAAATTGCACAAATGCAAACTTCTTGTGAATTTTTGCGTTTGTGAGAATAGTTGAAAGTGAAACAAGATGCTTAACTAGAATGTGAAATTATATCACTGGATTTTTGATTTTTCTCAAGGCACTGCTATTGAATGTTTAACCAAACTGATTGCATAAAGAGTATACATGCTACATGCATTAATAGAAAATTCATTGAAGATATAAACAGAAATGTAGAAGTATTATTTCTTGCTGTAGTCTTTCCTCTGGAAGAGAAAGGTTACTGGGCAATGATGCTTTACTCTTTTGTATGTTATCAGACCAGAAGGCTCAATATTCAATTCAGGTCATAACTTGAACTGATTAGAGCCCTTTGAACTTCATACTGGAAACTTGCAATTACCTTCTGTGATCAAAAATGGAATTCCTTCCCCAATTTCTTGCCCAACAGCTTATCTGGGTATCAAGCATTTAAAAAGTCACACGCAGTTGCTTACAAGCCCTTCTGACTCAGGATGAGATGCAAGGTGAGCAGATTATGTTGATTTTAGGGAAATGCATCTACCAGAAATTAATGCTGAACAGCTGTCATCACAACATTAAAACAGCTAACTAACCAAACTTTGTTGAAGTTACCCCCACAATTTCTGATTTTGTGTTTGCTGATTCTTAACTGAACTCATTAGGTCACAAGACATAGGAGCAGAATTAGGCCATTTGCCCCATCGAGTCTACTCCATTATTCAATCATGGCTGTTTTATTATCCCTCTCAACCCCATTCTTCTGCATTCTTCTGATAACCTTTGACACCCTTTCTAATCAAGAACCTATCAACCTCCACTTTAAATATACCCATTGACTTCGCCCCTATAGCCATTAGTGGCAATGAATTATACAGATTCACCCACGCTGTGTAAAGAAATCCCTCCTCATCTTTTAGCCCATTTGGCACATTGTGTCTGCTCCACTATTCAACCATATTTGATATCTTATCCCTCTTAACCCCATTCTGCTGTGTTCTCTCCATAACCTTTGATGCCCTTACTAATCAGGAACAGATCAACCTCCACTTTAAGTATACCCAATGACTTGGCCTTCACAACCATCAGTGGCAATGAATTCTACAGATTCACCATTCTCTGTCTGAAGTATGTCCTCCTCATCTCTGTTCTAAAGAGTTGTCCTTGTATTCTGAGCTGTGCCCTTTGGTCCTAGACCCTTCCAGTACTGGAAACATCCTCTCCACTCCACTAGACTATCCTAATTTGGATAGGTTTCAATGAGATGCCCCCCACCATTCTTCTAAACTCTAGCCAATACAGGCCACAGCCATCAAAAATTCCTCATGTCTTAACCCTTTTGTTCCTTGGATCATTCTTGTGAAACTCCTCTGAACTCTCTCCAATGCCTGGACATCCTTTCTTAGATAATGGACCAAAAGCTGCTCAGAATACACCAATTACCGTTTGAAAATGCCTTATAAAGCCTTGGCATTACATCCTTGGTTTTATATTTCAGTCCTCTAGAAATGAATGCTAACATTGCATTTGCCTTCCTTACTACCAACTCAACCTTCAAGTTAATCTTTAGGAAATCCAGCACTAAGATTTCTAAAATCATTTGCATTTCCAATTTCTGATTTTGCTCCCCGTTTGGAAAACTAGTCAATGTCTTCAGGCAGAGAACCTTCATCCCAGCCTAAAATGTTGATCGTTTATTCCTCTCTGTAGATGCTACCTCACCTCCTGAGTTCCTTCAGTATTTTGTGCTGGTTGCTGTGGATTTCTAGCATCTGCAGAATTTCATGTGTTTATAGCATATGCCTTTATTTCTTCACCAAAGTGCATGACCATACACTTCCCTACATTGTTTTCCATCTGCCACTTCTTTGTCCATTCTCCTAATCTGTCACAGTCTACTGCCGTAGACTCCCTGCTTCCTCAACACTGCCTGCACCTCCGCCTATCTTTGTATCGTCTGTGAGCTTGGACACAAAGCTATCAAATTTGTCCTCTAGGTTGTTGATATATGAGCAACGTGCGAAAAAGTCCTCCCAACACTAACCCCAGCAGACTGGCAGCTAACCGGAAAAGGCCCCTTTATTCCCACTCTTAACCTCCTGTCAGTCAGCCAATCTCATCTTATTATTTATTAATTAGAATGTATTTTTCTTTCTAAGTAACCAAAAAGAAATAGAATGAAGAGTATTTTTAACTGTCACGTTTTTTCTCATTTCATCAATTTTCTAATTGAATTATATTTTTATAACTATTCCTCACACATCTGTAATTTTTTGCTGGTCTCTGATTGAAATATTATGCCATAGCTCCTTCAACAATTAATGAAAATCAGAAATCTGCTGATACTGGAAATCTGAAATAAAACAGAAAAGGTTGGAAAAATTCAGCAGGTTAGGCAGTATCTGTGGAGCAAACAACAGCTCATAAATCTGGTCTGGGACCCATTACCAGAACTAAGAAAGGGAGATTTAGTCGAGTTAACAGAGAAAGTAGAATGATTCTGATAGTCCGAAATAATTTGATCTTTCAGTGGTAGTTAAATTCAGATTAATATTTTTTGAATGCATAATCTGAAGTTTATCTTTATATATAGATAGATAGATAGATAGGTGGAGGACAGCCTTTGGAGAGTTAGGAGATGAATTACTCATCACAGGATTCCCAGCCTCTGACATGCCCTTGTACCCACAATGTATATGTGGATCCTGCATTTCAGTTTCTAGTCAATAGCAGCCTCCCTGGCTTTCAATAAGGCAATGCCATTGAATTTTCAGAGAGTGATAGCTGTATTTTTCTTTTGTTGGATATCTTCATTCCTGGCACTGTGTGGCATGAATATTACTTGCCACCTGTGTTACGTAACCGGCAACAATGAATATTAATCGAGACAGGTTTTAAGAAAACAACCAAACAGTTATTAAACACATATAAACAATAAGGGGGAAAAAAACAAAGGAAAACTTTAACTGGAGGTTAAACAGGTACGCAGCCGTTCATCAACTCCACTCGGCTCTGGTTTTTAAAGCGTTAAATGCGAAAACAGTTCTTAAAGCGATACAGTCAGATATAGTTCTTAAAGCGATAACTTCGAAAGTCCGATAGTTTTACACATTCAATTGGGAGAGACTTCTCTGGAGAAAGATTTCTTCACCAACGCACCTTTACTGCTGGTTCCGTCCACAGGATTCCCGATGCCGAAAATAAACAGTTTAAATCAACTGACCTTAAATTCCTTTAGAGAGAGAGAGCCTTTTTGCATGAACTCATTGCGCTATTGCAAGAGTTATCTCAATGCAGGTTCTCTTCAACGAAGACTCAATAAAGTCGATCTTTTATTAAACTGCCAACCGAT
Source organism: Mobula hypostoma (assembly GCF_963921235.1). Classification (NCBI taxonomy): domain Eukaryota; kingdom Metazoa; phylum Chordata; class Chondrichthyes; order Myliobatiformes; family Myliobatidae; genus Mobula; species Mobula hypostoma. Next base: position 42,916,703 of record NC_086110.1, read on the forward strand.
GCCGACTTCTCTCGATCCTTCACTTTGATGAATTCTTTACTCTCCCTTCAAAACTGTCGGAATTGAGTGAATTGGCACTTCCAGCCACAAATTTCCAGTTCAATAATACAAATCTTGTAAGAGAATGCACCTTCCGTTTTAAAAAATGAAACTGCGTCACAAAAACAAACACGCAACAGAAACGGAGGCACAACACGTTCTACCTGGAAATCTACAAACTCGAAAACCCACTGCATCACCTGAGTCGACCCTTATATAGTCACGGGGCACATGTCATCTCGTGACCTCACAGCGGCGGGAAAATCACATCAGGTGACCTCCAAAAGACCATTACATAATTCTCACCAAAAAAAAAACAGATCTCCTTGAGCATGTGACACCTGTCAGCCCAAGCCTGGATATTGTCCAGCTCTTGTTTCATATGGTCATGGACTGTTTCATCATCTGCGGAATCGCAAACGCTGCTGAACATAATGCGATCAGCGATTACTGCTGACCTTATGATTGAAGAAGGTCATTGATATAGATGGTCGGGCCTAAGGAGACTGCCCTGAGGAACTTCTCCAGAAAAGTCCTATGGCTGGGAGAATATACTGTACCTCCAACTACCACAACCAAATTCCTTTCTGCTGGGCATGATTATAACTAATATAAGGTTCTCACCCAATTCCCCTGTTAATGGCCAGGGCTTTGTAATGCTATACTTGATCCAAACATTGCTTTGATGTCAGTGGCAGTTATCCTCATTTCACCTCTGGAGTTCAACTCTTTTGTCCTTGTCTGGACTCAAGCTGCAATGAGGTCAGTAGCTCAAACTGAGCTTCTGTGAGCAGGTTGATGCTAAGTAAACGATGCTTGACTACATTACTAACTAGCCCTTCTATCACTTTGCTGATGATTAGTAGATTAATAGGGGGGGGGGGTTATTGACCAGGTTGGATTTATCCTCCTTTGTGTGGACAGGATATACTGGGCAATTTTCCACATTGTCTAGTAGATATCAGTGTTGTATTCGTACTGGAACAGCTTGACGAAAGTCATGGCCATTTGGTGCATAAGTCTTCAGAATTATTGCCTGGATGTTGTCATGGTCCATAGCCTTTGCTGCATCTATTACCTTTAGCCATTTCTTGGTATAATGTGAGGTGAATCAAATTTGCTGAAGACAGGTTCCTATCAAGTTGGGAACCACTGGCAGTGACCAAGAAGAATCATTCACTTGGCACTTCTGGCTGAAGGTTCTTGCAAACGCTTGAGCTTCCTCTTTAATACTGACGTGCTGGGTTTTCCCCATTGTTGAGAATGGTGATATTTATGACACTGCTCCTCCAGTGAGTTGTTTAATTGTCCATACCATTCTTGACTGGATATGGGGGGACTGCAGAACTCATCCTTTCACTGTGTGATTGCTTTCTCTATTTATGTCGTTTGGCATGCAAGCAGTCCTGATTTGTGGCTTTTTTAAAAATATATATTTTTTTAAGTGCAATAGCGAACAATAGCCAGATCAACTAGTTCCCAAAGCGAACCCTGATAGGCCAATCAGATGGTTCACTGCTGCTCAGCGATAGAACACAAAAAAAAATCATATGTTCAATTAAGAAATATTAAAAAATAGTAGAAATACTGGAGTCATGATGATCATGATGAAGTCTGCTGGAGAGGGACATTTATACTCATGCTGTTCTCCATAATTCAAAGAGATTGAAGGATAAGGTTGCAGGGTGACAAAACATGGCAGGAGCACTTGGAACTAAAAACTAATCCCTACTGGGAGAAAACAGCACCTGTTCTTTCCACACTGTTCTCCAGCAGTTTAAGGACTAAGTCCAGCCGGAACATAACTCACAACTGCTCTTGAAAGTCAGGTATTAACCCTACCTACCAACAACCAAGCATTGCCATCCTGGTCCCCTTCATGATAGCTTATGAAGAAGCATGTGACTTCCCTCCCAGAGATGATAGGTGTTTGTGCACTCGAAGGTTTGGACCCCATCATTGCAGATATTTCCAACCACAGCATCTGGAAGACTGTTCCAAATTCTGATAGCACAGTGAAGGAAGCTTCTATCCAGTGTGTGGGTTCTCGCATCAGGCATAGAAACAGCATGAGCAGGCATAGATAAACTTGATCTTGTGGTGCACCGTCTCTCATAAGATGAAGGCAGCATGGCGCGAAGGTCTGCGGGGCTGTAGCTGGTGTGCATTTTGTAAAGCACAATAGCTGCAGCAATCTGTCGTCAGTGGTGTAAACTACTGGTGGCTAGCTTCTCATGAGCTGTGGCTCCATCTACACCTATAATCCTGAAAGTCTTTCTTTGAATGAAATCAAGCTGGCTGAGGACACTCTGTGAGGCATTCATCCATGATAAGCAGGCATTCTCCATGATACTTCGTACCCGGGCTTTGTAAACCGTGGCTCTGCTCTCTTTGTCTAGTTTGGATGCTACTGTCCGCAGAGCTCCAAGCCTTTGTCCAGCCTTGTTTGAAATAGTGGAAAGGTGTTTATCCCACACCAACTTGCTGTCAATATTAACACCAAGGATTACTAGCTCCTTCTTTAAATCCAGCTTGCAATTCCCAAAAATGCTCTCACTCCATCCTCCCGTCACCCCACTAGGAATAGGGTTCCCCTGGTCCTCACCTACCACCCCACCAGCCTCCGGGTCCAACATATTATTCTCTGTAACTTCCGCCACCTCCAACAGGATCCCACCACTAAGCATATCTTTCCTTCCCCCCCCCCCGCTTTCCGCAGGGAATGCTCCCGACGCGACTCCCTTGTCCATTCGTTGCCCCCACCCCTTCCCACTGATCTCCCTCCTGGCACTTTTCCTTGTAAGCAGAACAAGTGCTACACATGCCCTTACACTTTCTCCCTTACCACCATTCAGGGCCCCTGACAGTCCTCCCAGGTGAGGCGACACTTCACCTGTGAGTCGGCTGGGGTGATATACTACATCCGGTGCTCCCAATGTGGCCTTCTATATATTGGCGAGACCCGACGCAGACTGGGAGACCGCTTTGCTGAACACCTACTCTCTATCTGCCAGAGAAAGCAGGATCTCCCAGTGGCCACACATTTTAATTCCACATCCCATTCCCAGTCTGATATGTCTATCCACGGCCTCCTCTACTGTAAAGATGAAGTCACACTCAGGTTGGAGGAACAACACCTTATATTCCGTCTGGGTAGCCTCCAACCTGATGGCATGAACATTGACTTCTCTAACTTCCGTTAATGCCCCACCTCCCATCGTACCCCATCCGTTATTTATTTGTATACACACATTCTTTCTCTCTCTCTCCTTTTTCTCCCTCTGTCCCTCTGATTATACCCCTTGCCCATCCTCTAGGTTCCCCCCCTCCCCCTTTTCCTTCTCCCTGGGCCTCCTGTCCCATGATCCTCTCATATCCCTTTTGCCAATCACCTGTCCAGCTCTTGGCTCCATCCCTCCTCCTCATGTCTTCTCCTATCATTTTGGATCTCCCCCTCCCCCTCCCACTTTCAAATCTCTTATTAACTCTTCCTTCAGTTAGTCCTGATGAAGGGTCTCAGCCCGAAACGTCGACTGTACCTCTTCCTGGAGATGCTGCCTGGCCTGCTGCATTCACCAGCAACTTTGATGTGTGTTGCCAATGAGCAGATTGAAGAGCCACAGTGAACCACATGAGTTCAAGGTCTTTCGGATCTCTCCTAGGGTTATGGTGTATCGCAAAAGCCTCCAAACAGTAAACAGCAATGCCACCTCCTGATGTTCCCTCCCGATCTCTGCGGCAACACATTGAATAGCCAGGGATGGTAGTGCAGTCCACTCCACCTGGGACTGATGAGTCGAGGAATGTTTCAACAACAATAATGTTGGAAGGTTTCTCTTCAGTGTACAGGTTGGCAAGTTCACCTATATTTGATCGGAGTCCACGTATATTTACCTCCATGATCTGCAGTTCCTTATCACGTAGTCGATGGGTAGGCGTGGGTCGTTTCCATTTAGATCCATCCGTTCGAGGCTTAGATTTATAACTCGTAGCAAGTGCATATAACAGGCACAAGGGTCGCTCGCCCCTGTACCCCAGAAACACACCTGAGTGGTGCGACGGAGGTATGTGCTATGCATGACCTGATCTGAAAGCATCATGTTGACTTATAGCATATGGTGTTCATGGTAGAACAGCTTAGTCAAGGATGGGGTGATCAGCACACATGGACAAATTATACCTCCCCTGCCCCAACTTCACCTGATTGATTCACCGTTCTGAGGTATGGCTCTGCTACACTTGGCATGCCCTCCTGTCTAGTGGTTAGTCCCCTGATTTGATGGTAATGGTAGAGCAGGGGATTTGCTGGACCACAAATTTGCAGATTGTTGTTGATTTCAATTCTGCTGCTACTGGTGGTCCAGAGCAGCTAATGGATGTCTCATCCTGAGCTGCTGGGTCTGTTCACAGTCTTACCTACTTAGCATGATGGAAATGCCACGTGAAACAATGAAGCATATTTTCACTGTAAAGACAGGATTTTGTCTCCACAAAGACTGTGCAGTGGTCACACCTGCTGATACCATTGTGGGCAGATCTATCTGTACAGGTAAATTGGTGAGAATGAGATCACGTAGTTCTTTTTTCCCTCTATTAGTTCCTCACCACCTGGCACAGACCTAATCTATCAGGGATTAGGAGGAGAGGAGAAGATGGCGACACGACGCAGTGCGCAGCGGCCACTCCGGTGGTGATGTCTGTTATTTGTCAAGTAGGGTGCCGTGCACATTCCTGATTTGATGGAGGCAGACATGAGAGCACAGAGGAACATCTGGTGAAACTTCTGAAATGCCTGTTTCGCTGCCGCTGCTACTGTGCCATCCAGAATCTCCGGAGGGGAAGGCCCCGAGTCCTCGGCTTAGCTTGTTGCTCAGCGGCCGGGGCGAGGTCGAAGCGTTCGGCAGAGGATGGTGCTTGGTGCTCGGGGTCGGAGGGCTGGTCAGAGGCTCGAAGTTTTCTGACGGATTCAGAGTCGGCTGTGGTCAGTGCTTCCAGGCTGCTGCATCAGCAAGTTTGCGGCGCTGGAGGTTCATAGCAGGGAGAGTTTCTCCCTTCTACCCACTGCGTGAGATGATGGGCTATCGGGACTTGAGACTTTTTTTTACCACGCCTATGGTCTGCTCTTTATCAAATTACAGTATTGCTTTGCACTGTTTTAACTACATGTTATAATTATGTGGTTTTTGTCAGTTTTGGTCTTGGTCTGTTCTGTGTTTCTGTGATATCATACTGGAGGAACATTGTATCATTTCTTAATGCATGCATTTCTAAATGACAATAAACGAGGTCTGAGTGTCCTCATGATCTAATCTAATCTAATATCTTTAAGCACTTTACCATTTCAGTCGGTAACGGTGCTACCGAAACATTTTTGTTGATGGATATTGAAGACTTCCATAGCATACGTTCTACAGATTTGCCATTCTCAGTGCTGCTTCCAAGCAAGGTACTATATGGAGTACTACTGATTATTCAGCCAAGGAGGGACAGTAATGACTCTATGAGTATGCCTATTTCAGATTTTTGCTGTGAGACAGCTTTGCCAACTTTGGTACAAGCCCTTAGATGTTGGTGAGGAGGACTTTACTGGGTAAAAGGGGCAGTTTTTGCTGTTTCTACTTCCAGTGCCTCAGTGATCTGCCCAGTTTTATATCCTTGTGGTTTTCTATTGGTACTACAACTGAGTAGTTTGGTAGGCTATTTCAGAGGGTAGTTAAGAATCAACCGCAATCCTATGGTTCTGGAGTCAGGCAACAGAAGAAGTCGGCATGAGCCCCCAAATCCTCAAGATCTTCTACAGGAGCACCATTGAGAGCATCCTGACTTGCTGTATCATTGCCTGGTATGGCAATTGCATCAACCTTGATCGCTGGGCATTGCAGGGAGTGCATCTGTGGATGTGAACTTCGCTCCACGGAGGACATTTACAGTAGCAGGTGCAGAAAGAAGCCTGGAAGATCATCAGGGACACCATTCAGCCCAACCATAAACTGCTTCAGCTGCTTCCGTCTGGTAAACGGTACCGCAGCACTAAAGCCAGGACCAACAGGCTATGAGACAGGTACTTTCTACAAGTCATTAGATTTCTAAATTCACATGCCTGTACATTGTGACAGAGTCATAATGCAAAGTTTTTTACTCCCTCATGTTGTGGGATGGATGTAAGATTTAAATACATTCAAATTCAAATTAATGTATGTATTCCAGATCACGTAACTATGGCAGATATTGATGCACCAGGTAGGATTTCACACAAAGAACAATCATTTCACGGTCATCTTTAGACTTTTTAATGACATGGAGGGATTCAAACCCATGGTTTTGTCCTCATATCCAGATTGTTAATTGATTAATAGTACCACTGCACGGCCGCCATCCCAGACACGGTCACAATGTCACACCGGCTGTGCAACGTTGTGTAATCCAGCCTGCAGGGAAGTATCCAGTAGGGCAGACCATACAAAAAGTGAAAGAGATTTTCCACATGATGGAAATCTTGAGCAACACGCGCAAAATGCTGAAGGAACTCAGAAAATAGGGCAGCATCTATGGAGGGAAATAAAGGGTTAATGTTTTGGGCTGAGGCCCTTCACAGGAATGGAAAGGAAGGGGATAGAAACCAGAAAAAGAAGATGGAGGAAGGTAAAGGAGTACAAGCTGGCAAGTGATCAAAGGTTCATTTTATTGTCAAAGTATGCATATACAATACAACTCTGATAATTGTCTGCTCCAGATAGCCAGTAAATACAGAAAGACCATGGGTGAGGAGTGCCATGAAAGGGATTGGTGTGAGAAGCTGTGAGGTGATAGGTGGAAGAGGTAAAGAGCTGAAGAAACATGAATCTGATAAGAAAGGATAGTGGATCATGTGGAATAAAGGGGAGGAGGTGGGGAACTAGAGGGAGGTTATGGGAAGGTCATGAAGGCAGGGAAGAGAGAGAGAAAGGGGTTTTGTTTTCACCTATTCTTGTGATTCCATAACCACTTCTCTTTGTCCCCCACCCCAACAACCTCTGTTTACTCTCATTCTGGTGGTTTTATCAACCTTCCCTTCCCCTCCCAATGAGTGGATTCCTGCCACTCATTGAGAATTGGCATAGGGGGAAGATTATGTAACTAACAGTGCAACTTCCGTTGTCTCACATATGAGGCCCTCCATTGGTCAAGGTCAACCATGGATGTTACATCCTAACTGCTTATGTGATATGCAAGCCAGAGTTCTACGCTGTGGAGAGCAAACAGTTACCATGCTGCAGGCTCCCCCTCTCCTTCAGATTTAATGCATCATTAACACACCTTTGCCCCTTCTCCTGTCCATAGAAACGGTTCCACCAGGTTTAGTAGCTAAGCCACACGTAAAGGCCTGGAGCTGGACTTGGTTTTCAGAAGCTATTTGAGACACACATCATTGGGAGCATTTAATAGGTAGTAGAAGCTTATCCCCACTATCTCCCCCAGCAATGACAACCTTCGTAACCATTCACATATGATTGAAATGAAAACGCCTTGTGACATTTATCAGCTGTGCCCATTTTTATAGTGTGAGGAATGGTCCCTTCATCTTCCCCTTAACCTCCCTCTCCTCAAAGAAGGAACAACTAAGAAATGTCATTAGGTTCCTGAATTAATCATACAAGAGAAAATGAGAATCTGAAAAATTGAAAATATTTTAAGAATGTTCCAGACAGATTCTGTCATGATTTGATTGTTTACTCAAAATACCTTTATATTGGCAGCTGATATGGGAACTGTACCTCCCTTAATCACAGGATTCTGCAGAGAGTGATGTGGACAGACCAGCCCAACTGTAGTTGTGAATTTCCCATGATTCAGGACATTTACAAAGCCAGGTGTGGAAAAATGGCACGAAGGATCATTGGGGACCCAAGTCACTCCAGCCACGATCTATTCCAGCTGCTACAATCCAGGAAACGGTACTGCGGCGTAAAAACCAGGACCACACGCTCCAGGAGAGCTTCTTCCACCAGGCCATCAGACTGAGTAACTCACGCTGATTTGAGTGTGTTTCTATGTAACACTGACTGTTCTATTTATTATAAATTACTATGATGGCCTCCCTCCCTGCCTTATTATCATCAGGCCAGTTTTCCAGGTAGGAGAGCTTTCCTTGAATGCAAAGTGTTTAAGATAAACAGTACTTTAGCAAGTTCAGAGCCATGGAAAAGGAATCAATACTGATAGAATAACAAAGGAGATTAGAGTGTGAGGCAAAAAAAAAGAAAAGATAAACTGTAACAGAATGTTTAGTATGGGCGAGATGTCAGAGAATAGCAGATGGGAAGCAATGTCTGTCTCACTCCCAACGGCCTCAAGCCCTCTTTCCAGATGAAAATGATTACTTGTACTTTTTTCAACTCATGTCCTGTTTGTTTGTTTCTCACAGTACGTTGGAAAGGCCACACACAGATTTGGGCGAGTGACGGAGGCACTAGCGTTGGTAGTCTCATGTGATCAGCTGGAAAAGCACGTGTTGTCTTTTTTATTACTTCTCAGCAAACTTCAATAAGTTGTCCTAGCAATGAATGTACTTAAAATTATTCGGAATGCAAAATTGTTCAGAGGAGAATGCCCTGTCCCTCCTAGTAGTTTTATGCCTTCAATATCCAGAATTTCCTTTTCATAATTGCTTGTATTTTCTCTCCATTTTTCACTGATAAAGCATTCATAATCCTTCCATAGTTCAAGTAGCTGAAATTGCACAATAGGGTGCTTTTTAATTAGCACTGTTTGGTATTGAGCTATGCCTGAAATATGATAGTGTGGGTCAGATTTTTCTGCCATAGTTTCAGTGACATTCCATGAGGAAGTAAGCCTGTATTTAGGTGTATATGTGGCTCGAGAATTGCAACAATGTTGTCACCTTTTAATCGCCCACTGAAATGCCAAGCAAGTCAGTCAATTGTACCAAAGCTGTCATGCAATCAAATCAAAAGAATCAAACCAACTACTGAGGCATAAGATTTAGCATTGGTTGTGCCACTCGAAACCTAATTTTCACCACAAAGTTCTCCTTCCTAGTATTAGGGGGTGAACTAAAATGAGGAAAGTTGCCCCAAAGCTCACAGAACATTGATATTGAGATGTCAACGAACATCTTAACACAGTCAAACTCACATAATCATACCTTAAAGCCAGTTTCCTTCAGGTTATGTCCTACCAGCAGTACACACTAACCAATAACTTCGCAGTCTCACAGCATTAAATCTAACATGCCAAGGAAATTCCTGATTACCATCTCCTTCCCTCCGTGAGTTGTTGAATGTTAAACATCATTTGGAAGAAGCACTGAGGTACAAGCTTGCACAATATATTCCAGATGGGACACTTCAACATCCATTGCCTAAGGTGCTCAGTAGCACCATAGCAGTCAGGACTGCCTAATATTTGAACAGGTAGCAACAAGTAGCTGTCATTGACAGTTCTAATAGGGATGACAAATGCATGGTCCTTATAAAGAAACACTAATCTTTACATTGAAGACATGCTTCATTCTGGTGCAGAGCATTACTATCCTAGGATATGCTATCTAGGATAGATTCAAAATGTACTGCAGCTCAGAAGTGTGCAGCCATAAGGCAACTTCAAGTACTTGCAGATTTATATTGATCTGCAATCTGCAACCAGCTGGACAGATGGATCGTTTACTGTTAAACCAAGAGACCAATCTTACATCAATGAGAGATGTAAAAAGAAGCTACCAATCAAACAAATCTACGCCACAGCAGTGCATATTAATTCAACAGTGGAAGAGGCAGGATACAGGTAAACAATTCTATAATCAACAGATTAAATCTGCTTGGTAAGCTTCCCATATCCAGATATGAAAGGAGATGCTCGGTGAAACATCTATGAACATTTTTTCTAGCATTGGCTGAAATGGTAGCAAGAATAATCAGCCAGTTGAGTGGATTGGACCTCTCAACTGCATGTTTCTGAGTCTCTCTTGCCTTTGTCCTTCACAGCTCAACGTGACCACATGATGACCTTCTGATGTCCTCTGTATTTTGAACTCTTTGTACATATATTCTTTCAATTCACATTATGCACATTTAAATTTTTTTCTTCAGCAATGATCATAATGCACAGTTATTGTGTTTATTGCATTGTGCGTTTATTGTGTTCTTTATGCATATTGTGCTTTATGTGCTGCATCGGATCTGGAGTAACAATCATTTCATTCTCCTTTACACTTGTGTACTGACAAATGACAATAAACCACCTTCAATCTTGACTCTCCAATACATGCAATATCTGAGCAACCTTGGCAGTTCTCACCACCGTTAGTAGGAATCATCTTTCAACCATCATTGTGCACATTCTTTCCCATGTGAAAATGAGTGCTTTTCTCATAGATCATAAATCTCTATTCAATTAAAACAGCTTGGATTTATATCGCTCATTTTAATGGAATAAATTGTCCCAACTCATATCATATAGGGGGAGAAAAACACTCTGCGAATATGAGTCAAAGTGATCTAAGAGTGAAATTTTAGAAGATCTTATATAGGTGAAGAGAAGTAATGTTATAAAGGAATTCCAGAACCTGGGCCCTAGCAGACTATAGTCACCCAAAACCTTTGTAACAAATGAAATGCATTAAAACTGATCCAGAACCATCTCGCATATTACATTATCTACTAATGTGTTCCATAAACAGTATTCTTCAATTGGTTCAGCAAAGGAAATATTTTTGGAACAGTTCAAGATGTTCCTTCTTAGGGTGTGTAAAGTAAACAAAACGTGCAAGGAAATGGAAAATGTAAATTAAAACCATCAGACATTTCAGTCCATTCAACCCTCAGCATTTATTATCTGTTTTTATTTAAAGTACAAGCAGTCTTGTATGAAACCCACAATTGGGTCTAACTTTGTGAATCTTTGCACTAGAATGTTGTGTGCAGTGTGTAATTGAAATAATTTTTACTTTTGGTTATTGACCAAAATCCAAACTAAGTTAAAACTTACCATGTAGCTGAATTTTGCCCACATGAATGAGTGATGAGACTTCAGGAATATACTGCACTGATCTTTACATCTCTGCAAACAAGCAGATTCACAGAAACAGATGACTTGGAGCTTAGACTTAACTTGGAATTTGTGGTCACCAGTGAAGTAGGGCTACATGTTGCTGACCTGGAAGACATCTGCCCATGAAGAGCCAACAGTCACTGAGGTATGGATTTCCCCATTTCTGTTGGCAGTTGGTAAAGGCAACAGTTCACGGGAAGAATGCTTCCATTAACAGTCTGAGTAACCAATAATATTAAAGAATTCTTATGAACAGCAAACTAGGAAGTTAAAAACATTTATTTAACCTCTTAAAGATATTGTTGAATATAAAATAAGACAACAAAATAGGAATGGCAAAATGAAGAAATTATGGTAGAAGCTTAATTATTATAAAATGCTTGTCAACAGTGTTTATTATTTTAAATTCTTTGATTTGAAGATTTCACCTGTAGTCATGTCAAAGCACATATACGTGTATATTTAGTTTTTATGGCTAGTGCATTGGCTACAGACATACAGTGGCACGGAAAAGATTGGGCACCCCGGTCAAAATTTCTGTTAGTGTGAATAGCTAAGCGAGTAAAAGATAAACTGATTTCCAAAAGGCATAAGGTTAAAGATGACACATTTCTTTAATATTTTAAGCCAGAAAACTTTTTTACTTCCATCTTTTACAGTTTCAAAATAACAAAAAAGGAAAAGGGCCTGAAGCAAAAGTTTGGGCACCCTGCATGGTCAATACTTAGTAACACCCCCCTTTGGCAAGTATCACAGCTTGTAAACACTTTTTGCAGCCAGCTAAGAGTCTTTCAATTCTGGTTTGGAGGACTTTTGCCCATTCTTCCTTGCAAAAAGCTTCTAGTTCGCTGAGATTCTTGGGCCATTTTGCACGCACTGCTCTTTTGAGGTCTATCCACAGATTCTCAATGATGTTTAGGTCAGGGGACTGTGAAGGCCATGGCAAAACCTTTAGCTTGCGCCTCTTGAGGTAGTCCACTGTGGATTTTGAGGTGTGTTTAGGTTCATTATCCTGTTGTAGAAGCCATCCTCTTTTCATCTTCGTATTTTTTTTTACAGACGGTGTGATGTTTGCTTCCAGAATTTGCTGGTATTTGATTGAATTCAGTCTTCCCTCTACCAGTAAATGTTCCCCGTGCCACTGGCTGCAACACAAGCCCAAAGCATGATCGATCCACCCTCATGCTCAACAGTTGGAGAAGGGTTCTTTTCATGAAATTCTGCACCCTTTTTTCTCCAAACATACCTTTGCTCATTGTGGCCAAAAAGTTCTGTTCAAAAGGTTCAAAGGGACATCTAAACAAGCCTGATGCATTTTGGAAACAAGTCCTGTGGATTGATGAAGTTGAAATAGAACTTTTTGGCAGCACTTGGGGCAGTTGAAGGATGCAGGGATTATCGAGGAGTTCCGGAGCCCCTGTGCGTCCCCCATAGTACTGGCTAGGAAGAAAGATGGGAAGGCACGCATGTGCGTGGACTATAGGACCCTGAACCGGTGCACTGTCCCCGACCAGTATATGGTCCCGAGGGTTGAAGACGCGTTGGCCTGTCTGAGTGGTGCGCAGTGGTTTAGTGTCTTGGATTTGCGGAGTGGGTATTACCAGATTCCGATGAGTAAGGCTGATAAAGAGAAGACGGCCTTTATCTGCCCCCTGGGATTTTTTCAGTTCGAACGAATGCCCCAAGGCATATCAGGGGCCCCAGCCACCTTCCAGAGGCTCATGGAGAGGACGGTGGGGGATATGAACCTGCTCGAGGTGTTGATGTATCTGGATGACCTGATAGTGTTTGGATCTACTTTGGAGGAACATGAGGAGCAGCTGCTGAAGGTGTTGAGTTGGCTGAAGGAGGAAGGGTTGAAAATATGAGCCAATATAGCTGAGCATTACCATAACATGGTATAATTTGCCCACACGAGGAAATCTGCAGACGCTGGAATTTCAAGCAACACACATAAGAGTTGCTGGCGAACGCAGCAGGCCAGGCAGCATCTCTAGGAAAAGGTACAGTCGACTTTTCGGGCCGAGACCTTTCGTCAGGTCGAAGTCAGGAAGTGTCCTGATGAAGGGTCTCGGCCTGAAACGTCAACCGTACCTCTTTCTGGAGATGCTGCCTGGCATGCTGTGTTCACCAGCAACTTTTATGTGTGTTGCTTATAATTTGCCCTGCAATTTGAAGGCGAGAAGCTAAAGTTGCATTTATCAGTATTAGAGTGGAGTAAAGGGAATTACAGAAGCATGAGAGAAGAGCTGGCCTAAGTTGATCGGAAGGGGACACTAGCAGGGACGATGGAAGAGAAACAACGGCTGGAGGTCCTAGAGCAATTCCAAAGGCATGGGATAGATATATCTCAAAGAAAAAGTATTCTAAAGGGAGGAAGAGGCAACTGTGGTTGACAAAGGAAGTTAAATCCAACATAAAAGTGAAGGAGCGGCCACATAATAGAACAAAAATTAGTGGGAAATTAGAGGATTAGGAAGATTTTACAAACCAACAGAAAGCAACTAAAATGCCAAAAGGAGGGAAAAGATGAAATATGAAGGTAAGCTAGCCAATAATGTCAAAGAGGATACTAAAAGATTTTTCAGATATATAAGGAGTAAAAGAAAGGCGAGAATAGATATCAGATTCTGGAAAATGATGCTGGAGAAGTAGTAATAGGGGACAAGGAAAAGGCAGATGAACTGATTAAGTATTTTGCATCAGTCTTCACTGTGTAAGACACTAGCAGAGTGCCAGAGGTTCGAGAATGTCGGGACGAGGGGGCAGGATTGAGTGAAGATGCTATTACTATGGAGAAGGCTGGGGATCTGAGAGGTTTAAAAGGTAGATAAGTCACCTGGTCCAGATGGACTACACCCCAGAGTTCTGAAAAAGGCGACCGAAAAGATTGTGGAGGCATTAGTAATGATCTTTAAAGAATCACTAGATTCTGGCATGGTTCCAGAGGAATGGAAAATTGCAAACATGACTCCATTCTTCAAGAAGAGAGAGAAGCAGAAGAAAGGAATTTATAGGCTAGCTAGTCTGAACTGAGGGGTAGGGAAGATGTAAGGAATTGAATGTTAAGGATGAGGTTTTGGGGTACTTGGTGGCACATAATAAAATAGGCCATAACATGGTTTCCTTAAGGAAAAACTTTACCTAAAAAATCTGTTGAAATTCTTTGAGGAAATAACAAGCAAGCGAGACAAAGGAGAATCCATGGATGTTGTGTACTTGGACTTTCAGAAGGATTTTGACAAGGTGCCACACATGAGGCTGCTTAGCAAGATATTGCACGAAAGATAATAGCATGGATAGAGCATTGGTTGATTGGTAGGAGGCAAAGAGTGGAAATAAAGGGAGCCTTTTCTGATTGGCTGCGAGTGACAAGTGGCATTCCGTAGGGGTTTGGTGTTAGGACTGCTTCTTTTTATTGCATGACAATGATTTGGATGATGGAATTGATTGTTTTGCAGCCATGCGAGTTTGATTTCTACGTTTAAGAGAAGTCTGTATAGGTTCATGGATGGTAGGGGTTTGGAGGGCTATGTTCCCTGTGCAGGTCAATGAGAGTTGGCAGTTTAAATAGTTCAGCATGTACTCGATGGGCTGAAGGGTCTGTTTCTGTGTTGTACCTATCCATGATTCTATGACTAATTTTGTGGATGATACAAAGATAGGTGGAAGGGCAGGTAGTTTTGAGGAAGTATAGAGGCTACAGAGGTGGCAAATGGAATACGGTGTGAGGGAGTATATGGTCAATCACTTTGGTAGATGGAATAAAAGCAGACTATTTTCTAAACAGGGAGAAAAATCAAAGAACTAAGGTGCAAGGGGACTTGAAAGTCCTCCACTAAACTCACCCTACTTCCAAACATATCTTTACCTTCCTCTTCCTCTCCACTTTCTGCAGGGATCGCTCCCTCTGCAATTCTCTTGTCCATTTGTCCTTCCCCACTAATCTCCCTCCATGTACTTACCCCTGCAAATGGCCTAACTTCTACACCTTCCCATACACCTTCTCCCTCACCTCCATTTAAGGCCCCAAACAGTCCTTCTAGGTGAGGCAACACCTCATCTGCACATCTGTCAAATCTGTTGGGGTCGTTTATTGTGTCCAGTGTCCCTTATATTCTGTCTGGTTACCCTCCAACCTAATGGTATAAATATCAATTTCTCCTTCTGGTGAACAAAATCCCCTCCCCAATTCATCTACTTCCCACTCTGACATTTTGCTTCTTCTCATCTGCTTTCTTCTCCAGTCCTTGACCTTTCCCACCCACCTGGCTCCACCAAGCCTCTTGTTCCAATTAGCCTCTTTCCTCTCCGCCCATCTTTTAATTCAGGCATCTCGCACCTTCCCTCTCAATTCTGAAGCCCGAAACATCAACCGTTTACTCTCCTGCTGAGCTCCTCCTGCATTTTGTGTGTGTTGCTTATGATTTCCAGTATCTGCAGGTTTTCTCATCTTTGTGAGTCCTTGTGCGGGATTCCCTAAAGGTTAACTTGCAGGTTGAGTCGGTGGTGAGGAAGGCAACTGCGATGTTGATTACAAGAGGACTAGAAATAAAATCAAGGATGTAATGCTGTGGCTTTATAAAGCACTGGTGAGGCCTCACTTGGAGTATTGTGAGCAGTTTTGGGTCCCTTATTTAAGAGAGAATGAGCAGACATTGGAGAGGGTTCAAAGGAGATTCACAAAAATGATTCTGGGAATAAAAGGCTTATCAATTTAGGAGCGTTTGATTGCTCTGGGTCTGTACTTGTTGGAATTTAGAAGAATGAGGGGGGATCTCATTGAAACCTATTGAACATTGAAAAAGTGGGGGGAGTCTAGCCAGAGAGCCTAACTTTAGAATAGATTCATGTCCATTTAGGATGAAGATGATGAGGAATTTCTTTAGTGAGATGGTGGTGAATCAGCGGAATTCATTGCCATGGGCATCTTTGGAGGCCAAGTCTTTGGGTGTACTTAACGCGGAGGTTGATAAATTCTTGATAAGTCAGGCTGTGAAAGGTTAAGAGGAGAAGGTAGAAGAATGGGGATGAGAGGGAAATGGATCAGACATGATGAAATGGCAGAGCAGAATAGCTTAATACTGCTCCTATATCTTATGGTCTTGTGGTCTTAACATCAATGGAAGTATCTGACTCATTATAAGATTCCAAAAAACTCTTTAAACAAAGAGCATCAGAAGGAAGGGACATGGATGATAACTAGAACTTGAATGTCAATCATCCCAACCCTGGATTTCACAGCAGAAGTTCCTCAAGACAGAGGTCTAGGTCCAACCACTTTTTAGCCATCAAAGATTAAAAGTGAAAACTACACAATGTTCAGTTCAATTTGCATCTCCTCAGTAAATAAAGCAGTTCATTTTTCCATGTACATAAGAAGGATAACAATTGAAGACCAGTTGGCTCTCAAGCCTACTCTAACATTCAATGTGATCATGCATTATCCAATCCTGACTCCAAGTTCACTTTCCTCTGCTCTCCCCATACCCCTTGAATCTCTTGTTCCTTAAATGCCTTTCAGTCTTTATCTTGAACTTCACCTTCACAGCTCTCAGGAGTAGAGAATTCCCAAGATTCACAATCCTTTGAGAAAAGAAATTTCTCCTCTGTCTAAAATCGACAACTCCTTATTCTGAAACTGCCTCTTTATCTGCAATAGGAGAAACATCTCCCAACAACCATGCCATCAGATTTCTTCAGTATTGTATAAATTTCAACAAAATCAAAGGTTTCAAAGATACATTTAATGTCATTTAATACAATATACATCCTGAAATTATTTTTCTTTGCAACCATCCACAAAAACAGTGCCCCAAGGAATGAATGACAGTTAAATGTTAGAACCCCGAAGCACCCCCCCCAGCTCCCCCTCCCATATATAAGCAGCATCAAAGTAACAATCCCTCCTCCACCAGCAAAAAACCATCGGTACCCCCACTGAGCACTCAAGCATACAGCAAAGCATCAATAAAGACACAGACTTGCAGTACCCCAAAGACTACTCGTTCACCTGGCAGTTCAACATACCAGTTCTCAATCTTCTATAAGCCCAGACTGTTCAACCTTTTTTTGTACTTAAAATCATTCATCCCAGAAGTCAGTTATGTGAATCTTCTTTTTGATGCTTTCAACACAAGTATATTCTTCCTTAAATACAATGACCAAAACTGTTAGTACTGCAGATAGTCTCTCCACTCTCATGTAAAATTGTATTCCCTACTTCTAATATTCCCAATAATACTTGCAATTCAATCCAACATTCTCCTTGCCTTCTTGATTATTTTCTGTCTTTACAATGCTACCCATTTGTGTTTCATGTGCTAGATCTCTAGATCTCTTATACTGTAGCAATTTGTAGTTTCACTTCTTAATTTGCTCTGTCATTCTTTTTCCCAGAGAGGATGACCTCACATTTTGCCAGATTGTGCATCATCTGACAACTTCTTATTTGCTCACTTAGCCTATATTCTGTGGCCACTTTATTAGGTATACCTGTACACCTGCTGGTTAATGCCCACATTGAATCAGCCAATCATGTGTCAGCAACTCAATGAATAACAGCATGCAGACATGGTCAAGAGGTTCAGTTGTTGTTCAGACCAAATATCAGAATGGGGAAGAAATGTGATCTAGCAACACGCACAAAAAATGCTGGTGAACACAACAGGCCAGGCAGCATCTATAGGAAGAGGTACAGTCGAGAAATGTGATCTAAGTGACTTTGACCGTGGGATGGTTGTTGGTGCCAGGCAGTGTAGTTTGAGTATCTCAGAAACTGCTGACTTCCTGGGATTTTCACACACAACAGTCTCTAGAGTTTACAGAGAATGGTGTGAAGGAAAAAAACATCCAGTGAGCAACAGTTCTTTGGGTGAAAATGCCTTGTTAATGAGAGAAGTCAGAAGAGAATGGGTCATGATGTTGCAACACTGGGGCAGTGGTGAAGCATCAGTTTAGCTCTGAGAATGCTTGGTCTGCTTCAAGTCAAGTCAAGTCACTTTTTATTGTCATTTCGACCATAGCTGCTGGTACAGTACACAGTAAAAACGAGACAATGTTTTTCAGGACCATGGTGCTGCATGAACAATACAAAAACTACACTGAACTATGTAAAACAACATAAAACTACACTAAACTACAGACCTACCCAGGACTTCATAAAGTGCACAAAACAGTGCAGGCATTACAATAAATAATAAACAAGACAATATGCACAGTAGAGGGCAGTAGGTTGGTGTCAGTCCAGGCTCTGGATCACTTGTCCAAGAGAATCCTGCAGAGGTCTTCTCGCTGAGTGCACTGATGGTTGCCGCAATAGAACTAAAATTTTTGATGAACTGGTGATAAAAGTTTGTAATGCCTCACCTACTTGACCGTAGATAGTTTGGTCCACCCTGAGATTGCCTGCACTTCACATGGGTCCACTTGAACACTGTAAGTGTTGAGGATGTACCCCAAGAATGACACCCGCTCTTTGAGAAAATCACATTTCTCTGGCTTGGCATTAAAGGTTGTCCTCCAGCAGCCATCTGAGATACTCTGGATATGCTGGATATGTACTTGGGAATAGAGGGACTAGATAAGAATATCATCCAAATACGCAAAAACAAACTGATTCACCATGTTCTGGAGCACATCATTGACCAGGGCCTGTAAAACAGCAGGGGTGTTGGTCAGACCAAAGTCATTATGAGGCACTCATTAATGGCTAATTGTAAGCATTGCTCAGATCTACCTTGCAGAATATGGTTGCACTCTTAACATATTCGAACGCAGAGGCAAGTAGGGAAGAGTGATGCTGTTGAGGTGCCAACAATCAATGCAGGGACAGAGCTTACCATCCTTCTTGCTCACAAAAAAAGAGGTCCACTTCTGTTGACATATTGATAAATCCGAAGGCCATTGCCTCCTTGATGTTTTCTTCTATGGCCACCATTTCAGGAGGAGCAAGGGCAAAAAGTACTAGAACTAGGTAAGAAATCAATGGTGCATACATATGGTCAGTGTGGAGGCAGGGAGGTGGCCTTCTTATGACTGAAGACTTCAAGAAGGTCATTATATTCAGCTGGAACACCAGGCAGGTCCACACCAGTGTTTGGCACAGGAGGGGATACGCTGACAGGGATTTAAGCTGGGACAGGTAGACAGGCATGCCGGTCCCCCACTCTTGGAGTGCCTTTAGGGATCAACATTCTGAGGGTTGTGTCAAAATGTCCAGTGAAGGCCAAGCATCAGCAGCATTTTAGGTGAATCTACAAGATAGAAGGAGAGCTGTTCCATGTGGTTATCTTCTAGCACGTTGGAGAGGTGGTTCCTGCTGGTGCCCAGAGGCTGACCATCCAGAACATTGACATCAATATTCTCTCTCAATTGTTGAGTGGGAACTCACCACCTTTGAGCCGGAGAGATACCAGTGAGGTTCTTGGCTGCCCTGGAGTCCGTAAATGCCTGAAGCTCATGGGTCTGGGAACCTCCACCTCCCTGCCATGATAGGAAAGACAGATTACTGGATCAGGGGAAGTTTACTTGCAGGAATAATCAACCCATCAAAATAATTCCCCTTCTCGTTTATAGGTATCCTCTTTTACTGGGCATTTGGGACATGACTGGAAGTGCCCTGGAAAGCCATGGGAGGGGGAGCAACATACTACCCTGCACTGATCACGTTCCTTCTGAGAGAGTTGCATGCCTCCCACTTGCATGTGCTCATGTGTGTGGACTGTGTACTAGCTGATGGGAGAGAGGCGAAGATAGATGGTGATCTAAAGAAGCAGGTGCAGTAGTTGGTGGTCAGCCTCCTGACCCCACACTGGAAAATTAAACACTTTCTTGAACTTGACTACAAATTGCTGGAAAGACTGGGCTGCAGAGTAACCTCGTACTTGTAGAGCGTTGAACAAGCTGAGCAGGGCTCCATCGGAGGGATTGGCAAGTAGGGCAGTTAAGTGCATCATCACTGAACTGACCTGGTTGAGCTTGGAAAGTCAGCTCACACTGGGTAATAAAGTTTCTGCAGCCATCGGAGGTCACTCGAATATTTGCCTGCTGGATATGCTCGCTGAAGGTCTGGAAGCTGCCAAGGGAATCGGACACTAGTAACTGAGGCAGATAAGCCTGTTGTAGAGGAGGATGAGGGAGATGCTGATGCTGGGGCGGAGACGGTCCAGGCAGAAGGCTGCTGAATAGGAGCAGTGAGAGCAGTGAAGGCTCCCTCCTGATTCTGGCTGGCTGCTGTGAGTTGCTCTGCTGTCGCTGCGAGTGCTGTCACTTGTTCTTCCTGCTTGGACTAAACTTGCTGCTCTGAAAGTCATTGTCACACTGCATGAGCTATTTCTGCCAACCCAGCCTCCACTGGCCTTAACTTCTCTTTCTTCTGGCCAATAAACTTCGGCTTGGGCTGGGCTTGCCACTCCGTGGGTAGATGCCACACAGGATGAGCCACTTCTGGCAACCCAGACTCCACTGATTTAAGTTCTCTCTGACCTGACCAATGAAATTCAGGGCTGAGGCCAGCTGCTGTCTCCCCGCTGGGTCCAATTTAATGGTCAAGTGTTGTTGACACGGTGTTCAGTATTAGTCCGAGTGCAGCGGAAGAGAGAAGAGTAGTAGAATGAATGGTTCATGAAGTTTTCATAGGAACAGTACAGAACAAAAGGAAAATAATAAACAGGAAGCCAACAGGACCGTTAACTAAAGCTCATAAACTAAAATTTAATGCCGTCACTGTTGCTCAGAAGCAGTAACTTAATGCTAAATGAATACTGCTCTTTTACAATGTCAATCTAAATTATAGTCTTCTTTCGCGGAATGTGGACTAAGGTGAGCGGGGAGTGTTGTCAAGACTCGACAAGACTAAAATGAAAGGAAGGGAGTTAAACACAACCACAAATAAATCCTAATTGGCTGGAAAGTACATTCTTCTGAACGTGACTGCCAACTCCTTTCAGCTGCCTGCCTGCGAGGGCGCCCCCTCTCCATGGCCCAGAATTTGTGGTTGTGGCAAAGGCAAGATCAGCAGTGCGATTACCGTAAAAAGCACTCAAGAAGCTCAACAAGAAGTTCACTTTAGTTATCACACCACCAGAATATAATCACTCACCTGCTCTGCCACTGTTGCACCTTGGCTGCAGTCTACTATTTGTGCTTGTGCTGGCCTACTCTAATAGCACGTATGAAGTCCATAACATACATACCAAGAAGGGTAAGAGTAGCTAATGCACAGAAGCAACACGTCCTTTGGGTTTCCCCTTAAATTACACATTCTTATTGAAAAATATATATTCATTTTCCTTCACTACTATTGGGTGTAAATCCTAGAAACCCCCCAGCAACACCATTTTCACCATAAATGTACTAATACTGAAGGTGGCTTTGTCCTGTAAGGACAATTAAGGATGGGCAGTAGCTGTGGATGGACATGTAGAAATGCAAACATATTAAAACTTATCAAGAATAAACAAGATATTGAAACTAAATAGAAGTCATAAAAAATAAACATTCACAGTTTTTTTTTGTTTTTTAACTTATATACTCCAGAGGTTTTGCAACCATTATAGCTAAACTTGCATTATTTGTTCAATCACTGCATGGCTTCGAAAATTTGAGATCAAAAATTGAAATACCAATCAAACCTTAGGAAAATGAACAAGATATTTATTTGGAATATCTTACAAAAGTATTGCTCTTCATTGAGGTGTCGGCGTGGAATATAGGTTAGAATGTAACTGTAGACTGGTGGAAGATTAGAAACAAAATCAGAATATATGAGAATTGATCCATTTTCTTTTCACCCATGCAAATATTGTATAATTCACATTATATGTGTCTATGACATTTCAATGGTTTGAACATTAGTTAAACCTCAATTGTAATAAAAGATTCTGTACCAAATCTATTAATTTACATTGTTTATGAGGTGTTACCCGGAATAACTCTCAAGAAAGCAAAGTGAAAGTCTAAACAAAGATTTCCTTTGTTAAATACTGCATTTGAAATAGAATATAGTGTACTAAAGGAATATATAGAATTTCAAAGGAACTTTGTAAGTTTTGGGACACATTTTACAAAACTATAAAGCATAAACAATTATAAATCTCATATTTTTGGTGGACCATATCAGCAGTTAGTCAGTAATTGCAATGCTGGATTAAACAGTTGATGATTCATCAGTAAGAACTTCCCCTGTGCACAAACTCAAAGGTTTCAAGTATTCTTTAAATTTAGTATTTAACTTTAAATCATCTAATAAACATTTACTTATTGTGTACTAAGTTAAACTACATGTAATTGTCTAACTTTGTTTAATTTCCAATGTTTCTAAACCCATCTATTGTAACCGTCAAAAGCATTCGGTGTTGTCAGTGAGATGGTAATGAGGTGATGTCATCAGCAGACGAGACCCAGGTCTCTCATGCTTCTTTCGCATAATATATCACCCGGTTTCGATAACGTCTTCACAGATGCGTCTTCACTAAAACCCAGGTTTGAGTTACTGGGACACTTTGTTAGGACTGACTAGCCTTCCAGTTTTGTTAATGAAAAACAAATCTCTGACAGAAATGTCTGAACTGCTTTTCCACGGCACTATTTTTCTCTGGCGCATTACTGGATTCTAACGAATCTAACAGGACTCAGAAACCGTGTAAAGATTTGCAAGAAGTAAAATGAGGCTGGCAGGTCAGCAGTATGTTTAAAGTGATAGAAGACACAAGGTGAGGGAATCTTTAAGAAATACCTTGTCAATTTGCTGTGGAATGGAATGTTCGAAATGTGTCAGGTCTGCTCTCGGGCATTTTAGTATGATTGGGTTTTTTAACTAAGCTAACAGAAGTTTTAAACGGATTTTCACTATCATCATTGTGTTGTGGTTATTTTAAAACTAAATGAATTGAGTAAAGTCTGTAATTCATTACTGGGGGATATTGTACAGTAACATATGTGTACAATAAAACACACGTGAAAATGCATTGGAAGATGAAGGAGAGGGAGCCCTAGGTACCGTTCATAACCCATCAGCAGAGCAGTTTAGACTGGACGCCTGCATGATTTTATAACAATGTTGGTAGTAGAAAACTAAGCAGTAAATTCCTTCAATTAAATTAATACAAGTATGCTCTTTGCTGTAGTACTTCGTTTTCATAACCATTCATTGTACAGTATTTTTAATCTTAGGCTGTTATATAAGATGTGGAAAAAATAATATCTTTTGGAAATTTTTATTGGCCTGTAATGAAGCTGTCTTTTGGCAAAAATATATTTTGGCAAAACTAACTTGAGAATATATTTAAATTTACAAGCTGAATGATAGAAGGCCTGCTTTGCAGTCATTTGCTGACAGTCCACTCATTTTCTACTTTGATAAATGACCATAGTTCTGTGAGCTAACATTGCCTTCAATTATTGATCATTGTGGGTTTTTTTTTGGGGATGCTGCAATAACTTTTGGCATGATCCATCTTCCGGAATAGTAGATAATCTTTGATAAATACTTATGGTGATTTGAGATCAAGTGAAAGAGGAGTTCAGATGCATTTTGCTCAGTTGAAAGCTGAATTAGTGCTAAACTTTTTCAGCCCTGGCTGGGAATGTTCTTCACTTGAAATGAAAGTCTGCTGTAATTTAATAAGGTTAACAATTTAGAATGGCAGAATTGTTAATGCCAATCTTTTAAATGCAATTAGTGTGCTAAAATATTTTATTGCTGTTCGTAACGTCTTTGAGCAAAAATGCACCAATTGTTACATTTAATGTTGATCTTTTTCTTTATTGACACATATGAATATTGTTCATAATGCATATTGGTTTGTTCAGATGACAAATGCTCACCTGGGCAAAATAAGGCATTAAATAAGTATTGTTATTGCCTTATTTTGGACAGAAGTTTAGTGCATGGGGAGCAAGGTAATGGTGAGATAATAGGAGTCTACAAATCATTTTGGGATCCTTGTCCTAGAAAGGGTCTACATATAAAATATTGGAGGTTGATGAGTTATAATATTGTGACACTGCCAGACTTAATTGGTGCAAAATCACATTCAAAGATGCATGCTGATAGAATGAGTGGAAGGTAAAGTAAGATGTTGTAAATTTACTTTTGATTTTAATTGAGAGCTGGTTGTTAATTTTGGTTACTGGTGAAACTATTGTAAGATTTGCTGTAGGAAAAAGATAAGAAGCTTGTGAATATAAACAAAAATGTGGTAACTTATTCAATGTTTCCATCCATCTGTTGGTTCCAGTTGGTGTAGTTTACATAATATTGACATCACAATATTTACACACATTGTATCTTGCCCTTTTTCACCCATCAAACCTTTTGTTGGAAATATAAAAAAAAAGAAGTGAACAGTTGCTTCACCAGTCTGTTGACTCTTTGGATGTTGTCAGTGGTTTTGCTTTGGCTTTTGTGTCTTCTCTCAATGATGGATGAACATTCTCATCAGACTGTCAGTTACAGAATCACTGATAGATCCTTCGTCTCCTTGTTGTTTTCTTCTGCACATATTTCTTCATCATTAGTTTATACATTATAGGAGTTGTGCACATGTAGTTAATCTAGACTTCTGTACCTCTTTAAGTACTTCTGCCCCTTGCTTGAATGACTGGATGCCTGGACTGTTCTGAAAGGCCAAAGATTTGAACATTGCATCCTATCTTGATTTCTTTACTTGATCTAAGATTTTATCTGAAACATTTCTCCACTCTGTACACATATTTTGCCTTCACCAAACCTAGCCTTTCATCTGGTCCAGGTGACTTATTTACCCTTGGGCCTTTCAGCTTTTTGAGTACCTTATCCCTCGTAATAGTAACTGCACTCACTGCTTTTCCCTCACTCCCATCATCATCTGGCACACTGCTAGTGTCTTCCACAGTGAAGACTGATGCGAAATATTCATTAACTTCATCTGCCACCTCCTTGTCTCCCATTATTATTTCTCTGGCCGCATTTTCTAGCAGTCCTATATCCACTCTCATCTCTCTTTTATTTTTTTTCAGACTTGAAAATGCTTTTACTATCCACTTTGATATTGTGTGCTAGCTTGCTTTCATATTTCATCTTTTCTCTCCTAATGATTCTTTTAGTTGCTTTCTGTAGGTTTTTAAAAGCTTTCCAATCCTCTTATCTTCCTGCTAATTTTTGGTTTGTTGTATGGCCTCTCTTTTGTTTTTACATTAGCTTTGACTTCCCTTATCAGCCACGGTTGTACTATTTTATCATTTCAGTATTTCTTCATTTACTTTAACAACTCCTCTCTTATACCACTGTAATTTCCTTTCCTCCACTGAAATACTGCTATGTCAGACTTTACTTTCTCCCTATCAAATTTCAAGTTGAGCTCAATCATATTGTGCTCACTGGTTCCTATGGGCTCTTTTACATTAAGCGCCCTTATCGCCTCTGGTTCATTATATAACATCCAATCCAGTACAGCTGATCATCAGTAGGCTCAATGACTAACTGCTCTAGAAGACCATCTCGTAGGCATTCAACAAACTCTCCCTTGAGATCCATTACCACCCTGATTTTCCTAATTGATATGCATGTTAAAATCTCTCATGACTATCATCACATTGTCCTTTTGACATGCCTTTCCTATTTACTGTTGTAACTGGTGGTCCACATCCCAGCTACTGTTGGGACACCTCTGTATAACTGCCATCAAGGTCCTTTTACCCTTGCAGTTTCTTAATTCAACCCACAAGGATTCAACATCTTCTGATCCTGTGTCATATCTTTCTACTGATTTGATGCCATTCTTTACTGGTAGAGCCACACCACCCCCTCTGCCTATCTTTCATCCCTCTGATGCAACGTGTGACCTTGGTCATTCAGCTCCCAACTACAACCATCCTTCAGGCATGATTCAGTGATGGCCACAACATCATACCTGACAACCTGCAATAGCGCAACAAGATCATCCACTTTATTTCTTATACTCCGTGCATTGAGGTATTACACTTTGAGTGCTGTATATGCTGCCCTTTTTGACTTTTGCATCCCTAATGCACTGATACTCACCATGCTGGCTGCAATTTTGTCCTATCATCTGCCTGCCCTTCCTAACAGTCTGACTGCATGCTATCTTTGCTTTTTTACCATTCGTCCTATCCTGAGTCCCTTCACTCCGGTTCCCACCCCCCGGCCTGATTAGTTTAAACCCTCCCCAGCAGCTCTGATAAACCTGCCCACAAGAATATTGCTCCTTCTCGAGTTCAGGTGCAACCCGTCCATTTTGTACAGGTCATACCTCCCCCAGAAGAGATTCCAGTGATCCAAGAACTGAAACCAGCTTCTCAGCCACATATTTACCTGCCAAGTCGTCCTGTTTCTACCCTTGTGGTAATGTGGCACCAAGATGTATCCTGTCTAACAAAATGGGCCAAATGAATTGCAGCTTGCCATCATGCCCTAGTTCCTTTAATAAGTCAATGCAAAGATTAACCACAATTTACCTTTTGGTGGGAGTACAAGATACAGCGCATCTTTCTAATTACCAGGAGTAATTTTCCATTACTACCAGAAAATGTTTTCTCACTGTGGGTCTTTGAAATGGCCAGCAAGCCACTTTTACATCTGGTCCAGTGGCCTTAGAACCTCTGGAATTCTGACATTGGACAGACATTGACTGTTTTTTAAATATCTTGGTCCAGTCCATGCTGTATATTAAAGCACAGGCTGTTACCTTCATATTCCCCATATGCATACTGGGAATGTAGCTGGTCTAGGAATGGTCCTGGAATAAAAATTATACAGTATTTCTCGTGACAAATCCCTGGTTCATAGAATGACATCTGTGACAGGGTTGAATTATATCACTTTGCCTAAATGTGATTTGTTTCTGCCAATCATGGGATGTATGTACAACCAATATTGTATTTGCTTAGATGACATTTCCCGAGCTTTAAGCGCTAAGTTATTAGAGACCACTGTAAAAATAAAATTATCTTCCTTCCACTTTTACCCCTTTATACAGAAACTTTGGGGATGGTATCTACTGCGACATTTGTTCTAAAGCCTGATATTGTCTGCTGTAATTATACCAAAGTGTAAAATGACCCTTTTGTCTCCTCATTTCTGCAATGTTGGGGATGGTTGACTTTTGTGTAAGATGGCTTGCAAATCTTCGTGTGGTCTGGCACGAAGGTAGTGCCAGATGAAGTTAATAGAAGATTGTAGAACCAAACAAACCCCAAAGGCCCAGTGCCTTTTTCTTTCTGTCTGTGTGTAATTTATTTACTCTTCATCTGCATATGGGTGGTGAATGCAATTGGTCACTTGTGACCTCCGTGAGCACTGAATGGCTTCACGATTTTGCTTGAAATGTGACACATAATTTTTAACTTTTGCTGTTATGTTTACCCAAGAATGATTTATTACTGAGACAGCTTTTGCACTTGTCATTTGTCTCTTGTGGCTTTTTACTGCAATAACACAGTTTTTCATTTTGTTACAGCCAGTGGTGATAACGTGGTTGTTAGGTATGAAAATAACCAAATAGTAAAATCCCCGAGGAATCCAGATCAATAATGCTTTCTGGCCTTTAGGCATTTGGAACTGCTTGATAGACAAGGTATACCAGCATCTAACTTTTGTCCCATGTTCTGCTGTGGAGAAAATCACCTTTATGTTTATAGAATCTTTTAAAATCCTTCCTGTTTTCTTCCTTTCATTGATGACATTTTCATCAAAGATTGGTGAATATCCTGCTCATTGTGGCAAGAAAAAAAGTTGGAAACAGTTTCTTCCCACTTAATCATTTCAGGTATACATGGAAGCTTTTTGATTATTCACTGAGGTAGCAGCATTTGATCTCCCTTACCTAAATTGATTTGATCATGTGATAGTGACAGCAACTTCATTGAAGATTTTGCTCTTGCTAACTCACCATCGCAAGTAGGGTTGCCAACTGTCCCGTATTAGCCGGGACGTCCCGTATATTGGGCTAAATTGGTTTGTCCCATATGGGACCGCCCTTGTCCCATATTGCCCAGCTAAGATAAACCGTTCGTAAGCCGAAATGGCATAAAGCGCAGAAGCAATTACCATTAATTTATATGGGAAAAATTTTTGAGCATTCTCAGACCCAAAAAATAACCTACCAATTCATACCAAATAGCACATAAAATCTAAAGTAACACTAACATATAGTAAAAGCAGGAACGATATGATAAATACACAGCCTATATAAAGTAGAAATAATGTATGTACAGTGTATCAGAATCGGAAAGATTAAGCCAAAACCGATTTGTAGAAAAAAATCGGCATGTACACGCATGCGCGCACAGGTGCCTGTGCAAGGTTTCATGGTCATGGTAGTCTTTCTCAAGTGTCCCGTATTTGACTGCTACTTTTGTCCCTTATTTGGGAGTGAGAAAGTTGGCAACCCTAATCGCAAGTCTTGGGATGTAGGCAGAAAAGTACTTTTTGTCACCTAGTTCTTTGTTGAAGGTCACTTTTGTAGTTGCCACAGAGATTGCAACTCTTGTCTGACTTGAGGACCACCAGAATGACTGGACTCTCTTCAACTTTCACCTGCACCTCATGTTATCCTGGTTTCTTTTGCTGGTTTGCCACCTGCCTCTTGAGGGCCTAGAAAACAGGTTGAGGTCTTCTGCTTATCAGATTTGCACCCTGTCGATTGCAAAAATAGGTTTTGTAACCCTAAAAGAAACCTTATTCAAGATTGTGTAATGCAAACACGAGGAAATCTGCAGACGCTAGAAATTCAAGCAACACACAAAAAATGCTGGTGAACGCAGCAGGGCAGGGAGCATCTATAGGAAGAGGTACAGTCGATGTTTCGTCAGGACTAACTGAAAGAAGAGATAAGAGATTTGAAAGTGGGAGGGGGAGATCTGAAATGATAGGAGAAGACAGGAGGGGGAGGGATGGAGCTAAGAGCTGGAAAGTTGATTGGCAAAAGGGATACGAGGCTGGAGAAGGGAGAGGATCATGGGACGGGAGGCCTAGAGAGAAAGGGGTGGGGGAGGGAAGCCCAGAGATGGGCAAGGAGTTATAGTGAGAGGGACAGATGGAGAAAAAAGAGAGAGAGAGGGAGAGAGAGAAAAATAATAAATAAATAATGGATGGGGTATGAAGGGGAGGTGGGGCATTAACGGAAGTCAGAGAAGTCAATGTCATGCCATCAGGTTGGAGGCTATCCAGACGGAATATAAGGTGTTGTTCCTCCAACCTGAGTGTGGCTTCTTCTTTACAGTAGAGGAGGGTGTGTATAGACATATCAGAATGGGAATGGGACGTGGAATTAAAATGTGTAGCCACTGGGAGATCCTGCTTTTTCTGGCGGACAGAGCATAGGTGTTCAGCGGTTAATGTCATTTCCAGTACAGAAGTGAAAAAGAGAACGAGGTAATGGTTACTCTGCATGATGCTGCATGCAAAAAACACAATAAATATAAATGTGTAAGGGAGCTTACATTGGTTATTTGTACATAAAGTGACGCTATGTACAGGAGTGTCTGTAGATGAGGTGAACGACAGGAAATGATAAAGTAGTTATGGTGGGAGGTGTGGTAGGGTGGGTCAGTGGGTGAAGGTGTTGATTAGCTTTTCTGCTTGGGGGAACTAACTGTTGTTGAGTCTGGACATCCTGGCATGGATGCTATGAAGTTTCCTCCCTGATGGGAGTGGGACAAACAGTCCATGGGCAGGGTAGGTGGTCCCTTTATGATATTGCTGTTCTTTTTCTAGTACCTTTCTGTATATATGTCCTTGATTGCAGGTAGGCTGGTGCTAGTGATTCACTGGGCAGTTTTGGCTATCCGTTGCAAAGCCTTTTTGTCTGCTACATTGCACTTTCTGTACTGTGCCGTGATACAGCATGTTAGGATGCTTTCTACTGAGCAACTATAGAAGGCCATGAATATCGATGTGCATAGTCCAGCTCTCTTCTGCCTCCGCAAAAAGTAGAGGTATCGGTGAGCTTTCGTGATTGTGTGGGATGTGCTCTGGGACCATGAGACGTTGTGCAAGATGTGAACTCCCAGGATTTTGAAACTGCTTGCAGTTTCTACTGCTGCACCAGGAAAGAGGGGTTGAGTGCAGCAAGTTCTTCTGAAGTCAATAACTATTTCCTTTATCTGTTGACATCTGTTGGCATGTGGGGACAGCAGCCTGGATGATTGAAGTGCTGAAAATGTCAGTGAGCTGGTGAGCACACCCCTCGAGTAGTCAGCCTGGGATGTTGTCTGGCTTGGCAGCCTTCTGTGGGTTGACATTCTGCATGCTGTTACAGACAGTGGCTGCTCACCTGGGAGGGGGTAGCTTTCATGGCTGGCATGTATGCCTCGAGGCATGCATAAAAGTTGTTTAGACTGTCATGGAGTGCGGGGAGGCATCACTGGTACAGTCAACACTGTTTTTCCTAATGTCCTTGATGTGCAGCTACATATGCCAGAGATTGTTATTGGACAGGTGTTCCTGATTTTTTTGTGCGTAGGCCGTATTTGCTGCCTACGATGAGACTTCTGGCTGATCTGAGAGCTGGAGTGCACCCTTGCATTCAGCCACAGTTTCTGGTTCAGCTGTGAGCTGACATTTCTTGAGGTACTGATGTTGTCTACACATTTGCAGAGGTATGTAGCCAGTGACAGATGAAGCATCTTCCTCAAGATCTGTGTCTTCTCCTTTCTGGTAGTTTCCTTGAACATCTGCCAGTTAGTCCATTCAGAACAAGCAGAGAGATTGCCTCATTAGGCCATACACTGATGGACCTCTTGACTGGTTTCTCCATTTTCAGCAGCGGTTGGTATGCTGGGATTAACATAAAGGAGATGTGGACAGAATCAGTGGTGGGGTGAGGCACCTCTCTACCAAAAGAGGTGTAAGGCTTTCCTTCCCTCCACTAGCCTGCAGTTCACCCTTGGGCAAGGTGTAGCACCTGCCCCCACCCATCAGGGTCACGTCAAGCCATGGGAGCAGATGGTGGATGGTTGTATGAGCACCTGGTGCATAACACAAGTTCTGGTTATGCAATCACTCATGGCAGGTAGACCTATTTGAAGAGCATTGATAATAGCTGGGGTCACTCGTTTTGTAAAGACATTGCCAGAAGAAAGCAATAGCAAACCACTTCTGTAGAAAAATTTGCTTCGGATAGTCATAGTCATAAACTATGATTGCTCATGTCTTATGACAGATTGCAGTGGTAGGTAACCATGGCTGACGGGAGAAGTAAAGGACTGCAAAAAAGTTAAGGAAAGGGTGTATGAGGTAGCACAAGTGAGAGGGAAGTTGAATGATTGGGAAGCTTTTAAAATCCAACAAAAGGCAACTAAAAAAGCTATAAGAAGGGAATAGATGAAATATGAAGACAAACCAGCCAATAATATAAAGCGGTGTACTAGAAGTTTTTTCAGTTATATAAAGAATAAAAGGGAGGTGAGAGTTGATATTGGACCATAGAAAGTGTTGCTGGTGAGGCAGAAATGGGGGACAAAGAAATGGCAGATGAAGTTAATGGGTACTTTGCATCAGTCTTCGCTGTGGAAGCACTGGCAGTCTGCCAGAGGTCTGTGAGTGCCAGGAAACAGGTGTGAGTGCCATTGCTATTATAAAGGAAGAAGTACTAGGAAAACTGAAAGGTCTTATGGTGGACAAGTCACCTGGACCAGATGGACTACATCCCAGAGTCCTGAGAGAGGTTGCTGAAGAAATAATGGATCCATCGGTTATGATCTTTCAACAATCACTTGATTCTGGCATGGTCCTGGAAGACTGGAAGATTGCAAATGTCATTCCACTCTTTAAGGGAGGAAGGCAAAAGAAAGGAAATTATAGGCCAGTGAGCCGAACCTCAGTGGTGGGGAAAGTGTTGAAGTCTGTTATTAAGGATGAATTTTCGTGGTACTTGGAGACTAATGATAAAATAAGTCAGAGTCAGCATGGTTTCTGGGTTTCTATCAAGGGAATTCTTGCTTGACAAATCTGTTAGAGTTCTTCGAGGAAGCAACAAGCAAAGGAGAGGCAGTGGATATCATTTACTTGGATTTTCAGAAGGCATATGACAAGGTGCCACACATGAGGCTACTTAACAAGATAAAATCCTATGGCATTACAGGAAAGATATTGGCATGGATAGAGGAATGGCTGACAGCTAGGTTGGCTGCCAGTCACTAGTGGTGTTCCGCAGAGGTCACTATTGGGACATCTACTATTCACATTGTTTGTCAGTGATTTGGATAATGGAATTGATGGCTTTGTGGCAAAGTTTGCGCATGATATGAAGATAGGTGGAGGGGTAGGTAATGCTGAGGAAGTACTGCGATTGCAGCAAGACTTAGACAAATTGGAAGAATGGGCAAAAATGTGCGGATGGAATACAGTGCTGGGAAATGTATAATAATGCATTTTGGAAAAAGGAACAATAGTGTGGACTATTATCTAAATGGGGAGAAAATTCAAATGTTAGAGGTACAGAGGAACTTAGGAGTCCTTATGCAAGACTCCCAGAAGGTTAATTCACAGGTTGAGTCTGTGGTAAAGAAGCAAATACAATGTTGGCATTTATTTCAAGGGGAATAGAATATGAAAACGAGATAATGCTGAACCTTTATAAAGCACTAGTCAGGCCATACTTGGAGTATTGTCAACAGTTTTGGGCCCCATATTTCAGGAAGGATGTGTTGTCATTGGAGAGAGTCCAGAGGAGGTTCACAAGGATGATTACGGGAATGAAGGGGTTGACATATGAGGAGCATTTGGCAGCCTTGGGCCTGTAGTCACTGGAATTTAGAAGAATGCAGGGGGAATCTCATTGAAAACTGCTGAATGTTGGAAGGACTAGATAGGGTGGATGCAGAGAGGATGTTTCCTGTGGTGGGAGTATCTAGAACTACAGCCTGAAAATTGAGGGGTGACCTTTTAGTACAGAGACAAGGAAGAATATTTTTTTTGTGCCAGATAGTAGTGAATCTGCCACGGACTGCGGTGGGGGCTTCGTCGGTGCCTATATATTTAAAGCGAAGTTGATAGTTTCCTGATTGGTTAGTGCATCAAACGATATGGCAAGAATGAAGGTGTGTGGGGTTGAGTGGGATCCGGGATCAGCCATGATGGAGCAGAGTCGATGGTCTGAATGGCCTAATTCTCTCTTATGTCTTATGGTCTTATAATGCAGCAATTTTCACTGCTGGCTGCGTTTATTCAAAATCCTGACAGTTCACCGCTATATTTGTCTTGGAAACACCATTGCTATCATTCTTGCATTGCCTGTAACATATATTTTGCTTTAAAGTATTTGTAATGTGAAACATCTATGGAGCCTTTCCTGTGATTGTTTTTCACTGCCTTTCTGCCAATATATCAGTGAACAGTTGTTACGTATTGTCATTATACTCTGCCTGGTTTTGCTTGCTACATTTTGTGTCTTCAATTGTCTGCCCTAAGTTAGTACAATTGAGTTGAATTGTACCCCTGACAACAGGCAGGGCTTCCTATTAAAACTGCAGTTTTTGGTCCAGGCCTATTGAAGAAGACAGTGATGTTACTTACTGTGTATATACAACAGGTGCCGCCCAAATTACTTGTGCATCTCCAACAACATTAAGCCCAGTCACAAAGAAATCCCATAATGACCAATCTATAAATACCCTAAAATGAAAGCATTGAGCCAAATTATTTGATTGCCTTCATCATTAACTATTTCTTCAGGCTTTTAACTGTGAGTACCAAAGTTAAAGCTCTGATAGGTTAAAATAACTTTTGAGCATGATGAAATCAAATCACCTTTGAGGAGTGAGCAAGATAACCAATTGCCTACCAGTGTAATGAATGGCCTTTTCTCATTCCCAAGCATAAAGTTTTGTATGATGTTGTTTACACTTGTCTCTTGTATATTATTATTAATTTGCAAATCACCGTCTGTGAAAGAGAGTGCCTTAGTTTCCATGCAGGGAACCATGAGAACATTCTTTTCTCAATTTTTCAATAAAAGTGGACACTGCACTTTTTACTTGGATTGAAGTAAAATTCTCACCTTGCAGTTTCATATTTAGAATATTCATTTTGTCATACAGATCGGCTAGGTATGCCACATCCCCACGTAGAAGTTCAGTCTTGTTTCCCAAGCTTTTGTCTACTTTGACAAAAATTCAACCACAGTGTTAAAAATAAACAATTTAAGCAGGCGTCTTTTGACAGCCAAAGCACTTCAGTGTGAAGAAGCAAGTGTTCATACGCTTCCTCATTATCTTGGCATAACTGGCAAAATATTCTGCAATTTAATAGATGAGCTTTAATTTTGTTGATAGATGTTACAAGAGTCATGCTTGAAAAATGTTGCTAGCCGAGGGGTTTGGCTGTGAGATGTTGTCAATAAATTAGACAACGGATTGAAAACAGATTTAGAAGCTGTTTTTTCATTAATACCACTAAACCAGCATGGCAACCTGTCATATATGTTGCTCCATCTGTTGCACAAGAAATCATGTTCTTAATTGAAATACTTTTATCTTCATTATACATTTTGAGCTCATCATAGATTGATTCTCTGTTGATATTTTTAACTTTTTACAAAAGAGAATTTCTTAATAAACTTTTACGTTTTTGATAATTTGCACATATGCCATTAGCAATGTCTCATTATCTCACACAGCTGACTCAGAATTATATCCCAGATTCTGTTTTTTGTAGCTCTGTGCATAGTTGATATTCAATGTCTTCACTCGTTTTATCGATATGACGAGCTACAGAGTTATTGCTCGAAGGAATTGATTTTAAAATACTGGTATCCATCTTGAGAACAGTGGTGAGCACTTCTGATACAGCAGGCATTGTTAATCTTTCACCAATTGTATGAAATTTTCCACACTTTGCTATCATTTTGTAAATGTTATAAGAAGCAATGAGACCACCATCAAGGTGTCTCTTAGCTTTCATGGCAAATGACTTGAGTGTGCAATGCTTTTCAAATGCTTTGGTCATCTTCTGGAACTGAGTAATACCATAAGTAGCCTTTTCAAGGTGTCTTTTATGGAAGTCTTCCTGCAATCATTAGGCTTCATTAGACAGTACAGTATTACAAATAAGACACATGGGGCATCGCTGACCTGATGGGAAGGGAATAAAACCATACTCCAGGTATGTAACACTGTATTGATGCACTGTCTGTGGTTTCTGTTCCTTAGCAAGATTAGAATTCAAGGCTTTCCACCTTCAGACTTGGAGATTGTGCGGTACGTATTTATCCATCATTAATGGGGCTAAATTAAAAATAAAAAATTAACACAAACTGCAAATGCATATTGGATGTTGATGACAGCAGTGAGTTGACTCGGTTGGGCAAGTTAGGGTGCCGCTTACACCCCCCCCCCGCCAACCACTTCTGTTTCCTCTTATGGCCCCATAGGACATGTAACTGCCCCCTTGGGGGGGGGCATGCCCCTGTTGTGAACCACTGGCCAATAGAGATCTTGAACACCACCTACAGTCTCATAGTTGTTTGACTTGCTGATACTATCTGTTCTGTTTGTCTTGCTATTTACCACATTGTATTTACATGCACTTCTACTAATACTTGAACTGTGGTCATCTTTGGCCTGCCTGTAAATTCCCCTTCTGAGATTTCTTGTTTGTCCGTCAGATTTATGGTTTTGCAGGTTCCACTAGGATTATTTTGTTTCTGGCAGATTTCACTTTACAAGATCCCATCCTTGATTCAATGTTTAGTACACAAATGGGTACTGTATTTGATCTTAGGATCTGAATTTCCTTCAATTAGGAATCTTTCCCTGGCATTCTGGAATACGTATTTAATTTTACTTTCTGAACTGCTTCCTTTGAAACAACTCCTGAGACATTTACTAAGTTGATTCCAAGGGAGGTCAATATTATTGATGCCTCCAGAAATATTGTGATCTTAACTTCACAGGAGAAAATCCAGACAGTCTTGCCTTAAGTTAAGTATTCTGTTTGCTATAGACCTATATACCTTTGCACTCCACATAAAGTGACACTCTGATGTACACAAAATGATTCAACAGTTAAAATAAGACCATGTTTGGTACAGAAGACATGAACAGATTAGACATGTAAAATTGGTGTGTTATTTATCTGTTGGAAGCCACATTTTTTCATAGATTTGCCAGGAGGATGGTCACTCAGAAAATTGGATCTCCTTTAATATTGAGAGTCAATTCCATTGCAGATCCCTGACTCTAACTGAACTTAAACATAGATGAGAATAATTCAGAATAGTTTCATAATTCCCATACTGCTGTCAGGAGGGATAGGAGCAGTGATGTGGCTGAGTATTTAATTGGGGAAGGGTGAATGATGCTATAATGCAGGAACTTGAGAGCGTACATTAGGAATGGATATACTCAGGGAAATGCACAATGGAAATATAGAAGTTGTTGTAGCTCTATAAAACTCTGGATAGGCCACACTTGGAGTATTCTTTTAAATCTTTATTATTATATTATATTATCCTCAAAAATAACACGAGTACATCGAAGTAAACAACACTTACAATGTCTCAAGGAAAAAAGAACATTATTTTAAGGATTGAAAAATTTTGGTGATAGTAAAAAAAACCCTACTAAGCAGAAACAGTGGGGGAAAACCCCATTAGGTGTACAACCTGGAACCATGCGTCATACAAAAAGCTTCTAAAGATAAACATCAAACTGCCAGCAAGAAAAAAAACAAAAATTTACAATTAGATCGTGGAGGAAATCTATCATTTAACTCAAATGATAATAATGAGCAAATGAACCCCATCTTTTCTCAAAATCAAATAAAGGTTCAAAGGTTTGACTTCTAATTTTCTCCAAATTAAGACATAGCATCACTTGAGAGAACCATTGTGACAAATTGGGAGCTGATGTATCCTTCCACTTCAATAAGATGTCCCTCCTAGCTATCAATGTAACAAATGCAATTACGTATTGGTCAGACACAGAGATACCACGGATATTTTGAGGAATTATTCCAAAAAGCACAGTTAATTTGTTTGGTTGCAAATTAATTTTAAGTGCTATAGAAATTGTCGAAAAAACTGACTTCCAGAACTGTTCCAGTATAGAACAAGACCAAAACATGTGTCAGTGTAGCTGTCTCAGTTTTACATCTATCACAATAACTATCAACATTAGGAAATATTTTAGACAGTCTCTCTTTCGTCAAATGGTAACGATGTACAATTTTAAATTGAATCAGAGAATGACTAGCACAGATTGAAGAAGTGAACCAGAATCCGCATCCAATCCTCTGTCATAAAAGTCAAATTGAGTTCCTTTTCCCAATCCTGTTTAATCTTAAATAAACGATGCTTATCCCATTGTAAAAATAAATTATAAATTCTTCCAATAGAACCCTTCATCGAAGGGTTCATACTCATAATAGTATCCAACAGGTCAGCCTCCAATATATAAGGAAAATTACTTAAATATTTGTGTAAGAAATGTCCAACTTGAAGGTATTGTAAGTGAGTATGAAAGAGAATATTTATCAACTACTTGTTCAATAGACATCAATCTATCTTCTTTAAATAAATCCAAAAAAGAATTAATACCTTTATTTTTCCAAAGTAAAAAAAATTGGATCACTCAAAGAAGGCTTAAAAAAGTAATTTCGATAAATTGAACTACAAAGTTTAAATTTTTTAAGATTAAAAAAATTGCGGAATGGAGCCAATTTTGTGAAGAATGCTTAATCATGGGGTATAGGTTTAAATTAGTAATTTTAGCCAATTGTATAGGTAAAGCAACTCCCAATAATGAGGTTAAATAAAACTGTTTCACAGCTTTCAATTCCAGGTCTACCCAAATTGGCCGATCGTTCTTATCAACCCAATATAACTAAAAGGACATCACACTTGGAGTATTGTGTTCATTTCTGGTCACCTCATTATAGGAGGGATGCAGAAGCTTTAGTGAGCATGCGGAGGAGATTTACCAGGATGCTGCCTGGATTAGAGAGCATGTCTTATGAGGATAAGTTCTGCAAGTTTGGGCTTTTCTCTTTGGAGAGAATGTGAGAGAGAGTTGACTTGATTGAGTTTTACAAAATGAAGCATAAGTAGAGTGGATAAGTAGAGACTTTTTCCTGTGGGAGAAATGGCTCATATAAGGGGTCATAACTTTAAGGTATTTGGAGAAATATATGGGGGGGGTGTAACAGGTAGATTTTTACACAGAGGGTAGTAAATGTGTGGAACATACTGCCAGGGTGGTGGTAGAGACAAATGCATTAGGTGCACTTAAGAGACTCTGTTAAACACATGGGTAAATGGAGGGCTAAGTGGGAGGGTAGGGTTAGATTGAACTTGGAGTAGGTTAAAGGAAGGGTGAAGAGCCTGTACTGTGCTGTATTGTTTTACATTCAGAATTCCTTCCACCCAGAGCCAACCGTTGTTAAAGGTATGCATGTCTTGAAGAGACACATATTACCTACTGCCCAGTTAAATCAGTAGTATGTCAGTGGATTTTGAAAGTTAAAATTGACATGTTCTGATGTTATGATGGCTGTGTGGAATTTAACTGAAACCAAGTAGTTTCCCACCAAAACATCATTAACAAAATACTGCCCCTACTTTTAATAATGTGGTACACGATTGGGGTTGGGGAAGTGGCTGTTTTAGGTGGTGCTTGATGATTTTTCCCTTGTGATGTTGTTGAATTAATTGCTTTTGTGCTCTATGGCAGTAGATTAAAGTTTTCAAGGCAAGTCAAAATAACAATTTCATTTTATTTGGTATCTATCTGATACTCTTTCAAATAATCATTCTGAATGAAGCCAAGAATAAAATTAGAAATGTTTCTTACCTATATTACTTGCAACAATTTGATCCTTGAGGAAAAATAGTTTTCTCAGTAGAAGTGTGTTTCTAGCCACATTGTGAAGAGTGACTGTTATGCTAAATTTATTGAATCATTGAAAAAGAGTTTCAGCTTCATTAATGCAATTTAATTGTGATAGCATAGGAGGCTATTTAGCCCATCAAGTCTATACTAGCATATTAATGTATCTGTACAGCATTGATTTTGTGTTGATGATGGTAGGGCTGTTTTATGATTTTCCAGTGAAGTGGATGGGTAGACAAAATCCCAATTATTATCATAATCCATTGGCTCCTACTGGGCAATGCATATTAGTCATATCTGTGAACAGAATCAGGCTTGAAGTAATGCCTGCCTTAACCAAACCCCAACATTTGCTGATCCTATTCATGCAGCTGGAATGTCTATTTAGTCCGTGAACCAGGACCCCAAATTTGGGCCATCAGTACTATCTGGGGGGGAATAATTGTGTATAAATTGACAATAAAGTATAAAGTAAAGTAATTCTTAGTGAGTTCTGGCAAGGTATACACTCCTAGTGCTAGAAAATATGTGATAGCATTGCAGCGGTGGTAGCTTTCTGTGAGGGGGACTGGAGTTGCACCTCCATGCTATAAGAAGCATGATCCCATGGTGCTTTGCCTATGATAAGATGAATTATGCCAGGTATCTGTCCCCTTGCTCAGATGATGAACCTCCCAGAGAAGAATCCTTCTCTGTCTGAGGCCTTCAAGACAGGCCAATTTTCAGTGCAGCTGCCAAGTAACAACTCCTTTGGGCAGATCCCTGTGGACCAGGCTATTGAAGCCACAGTGAACAAAGACACACAGACTCCTGGAGGCACATCGTGGTTCAGCCTGAATGCTGGAGCTATCAAGCGTTACTACATAACAGCTGAGCACCACAGTACATTCCTGAGATAGTTAAGGGAGATGGTGCAAGGCAACAAATCAGAGCTTTGTCATGCGGAGCTACAGCGGCCAAGAATCCAGAAAGATGAGGAAGCAATTTCAGCTGTGATTAGCCTCATACATGAATGGTCAACCCATTTGCAGAGAAGCGGGACCTCATTAGCATCTCTACGGCAAAGGCAGCCCCCAAGGACATTGCCTCCGACCTGATGAAGGCATATGAGATTGGTGAGCAATGCTATGCAACCTTCAGGATAAGAGACTAGAGGAAGACCCATCAGCAAAGAAATTCCATGACTCAATGAAAACCAACAAGTTGAAAACATTCAGTTATATGTAAGAAGAGAGAAGTGAAATCAAATGGGAGAGTGATCATCTTGAAAGCAGACAGGTCTTTGTTTGGATACATCATAGTGATGGCACAAGGACACAGTCTACGTAAGGAGAATATCCTTTCTCATCCCCTTGGACCATTGCCCTGGGCCCCGTCCACACCAGAAGGATTGCTGAGAAAGACAAATAAAGCTACATTAGCCACAACCTTGCAGAAAAATGTAGCAGCAGAAGAGCAACTCCCAGGAAACTCTGCTACAGTGGTTGATGGAATGAACTTAGTCCAAAGAGTGAAAGGTGATCAAGTTACTTTCAGAGATGTTGCCACAACAATTCTGGCTATGGCTCTGAGGAAAGGCAGTCAGAGTAGCAGAATAGATGGTGTGTTCGACACATACAAGGAGAACTCTATCAAGAATAGTGAAAGATCTCTACAGGGTGAAGAGACTGGTCATGAATTGCAAGGTATCACAGGCACACAGATGGTGAGGCAGCGGAGGAGCTTCCTGACCAAAGTCAGTAACAAAAATAGTCTCATTAGCTTCATAGTCCACGAATGGAGGAAGGCAGAGTACAGAGCAAAGCTACAGGAGAAGATTTTGTATGCAACTGTGAATGACAAATGTTACAGAATCACATCGCAAGACAGTGAGGACAGTGAGTGACAGAGTTGCACGCATATACAGGATGTGATACTGTAAGCACTTTTGCAGGCAAAGGGAAGACAAGTGCCCTAAAACTTCTGACCAGCAACAGGGAAACTCAGGACACATTCTTAGAGTTGGGTCAGGAATGGGACCTCTCTCCAGAACTGATGAACAAACTGGAGCCATTTACATATCTTCTGTATGTCCCAAAAGCATCGACCACCAAGGTCAATGAGCTCAGGTATCACCTTTTCTGTGCCAAAAAAGATGAAATCGAAAGTCATCAACTCCCACCATGCAATGACTGCTTAACAAAACATGCACAGCGAGCCAACTACCAGGCTGGTATATGGAGAAGATGTTTGGAGAAGGACCCACAAGTGCCAAGCCCTATTGGC
Organism: Mobula hypostoma; assembly: GCF_963921235.1. Lineage (NCBI taxonomy): Eukaryota > Metazoa > Chordata > Chondrichthyes > Myliobatiformes > Myliobatidae > Mobula > Mobula hypostoma. The sequence goes on from NC_086110.1 coordinate 42,957,887, forward strand.
AGAGGATGGAAGATGAAGAGAGAAGAGGAAGCTGAACAGTTGGTGGTGCACTGGATGGAAGGACAGCCAGCACCCAATGCTGTTCTGGATCTACTGGCCTGTAACCGTCCCAAAAAATGTTCACTCCCAAGATGTATGTGTGTTGCAAATGGCCTCCGGTGTACTGACATGTGTAGTCTCGCAGACTGAGAACCAGGCATCCACCTCAGAGAGTGTGGAAGGTTCAGATGAAGATGTGGAAGACTTGGAAAATTATTATGATTATTTATAGGTTATGAAAGTATAGAAAACAGTATGGGAAGTGGTCTTTGATTAAATATATTCATTTTACAACCAACTGGGTCCTAGGTTATGGCTGTGTGGAACCCCACATTTGAATTACTGTACTGTAATTCTATATGCTATGACAAAAGCTTAAGATTGTTTTAATTTGATACAATATGGAAAATATGACATTGATGAAATTCCGGGAATCTCTCCAAATGAGGTTTTTAACCTTTTGGGGGTTGGGGTAACATTTTCTGCTGTACTGATGTTAATATGGAATATATACAAAAAGTGATTACTTATTTGAAGTAATAAAGCTACCACTGGTGCAATGCTATCACGTATTTTCTAACTCTAGAGATGTATACCTTGCCAAAAATCACTATGAGCATTATTCTCCTCAGATAGTACCGACCAACTCTACTGGCTCACGGACTAATTTGCATACTAGGTGTCTGGGCAGCCAGTTATTCTGCATGCATTGTTAGTCAAGCTTTAGACAGTCAGAAAGTCATAAAATATAAATGTCAATCTGATGGTCCACTGAACATAAACATTGTATATAAATAATCTAAGCATTTCATAGTACATAATAAGACATTTATAGTTTAATTTATATAAATCTCAATAAACTGCAGAGTAGTTTTATATAATAGGATTCTCATTCTATCCTCTCTGTGACCATAAACTAAATTGTAGCTTTAAACTGTGGCCAGCTTTGGTCTGCTTTATAATGTAGAGGTGTTAATATAATTAAATTTGAATGCAGAAATCTTTTTAAAACAAAGTACGCTTTTCTCTCTTATCACATTTCTATCTTCCTGCACCGAACAGCATGACGAATGCACAGTTAGCCATTTTGCTCCCTAAATTTTAGTAATGGCCACTGAATTAATAACCGAAATAGCTCAGTTGGAAGAGCATTAGACCAAAAATTTGAAAGGTCTGTGGTTCAGCTCTTTGTTTCGTCAGTGGCTCTTCATTGAAAGAGTGCAGAGAATATTTACAAGAATGTTGCCTGGACTTGAGGACCTGAGTTATAGGGAAAGGTTAGGACTTTATTTCCTACAGGGTAGTAAAATGAGGGGAGTTGACAGAGGTATTCAAAATTATGAGGAGTATAGATAGAGTGAATGCAAGCAGACTTTTGGGACCCACTGTAGCAGAGAGATCAGCACGACGCTATTGCAGCTTGGGGTGTTCTGGAGTTTGGAGTTCAATTCCAGAACCATTCTGTAAGGAGTCTCTCTAAGTCCTCCCAGTGGAATGCCTGGGTTTTCCCCAAGTGCTCCAGTTCCCTTCCATAGTCCAAAGACTTACCGGGTAGGTTAATTGGTCATTGTAAATTGTCTTGTGATTAGGTTAAGGTTAATCGGGGGTTGCTGGGGCTTGAAGGGCCTACTTTGCACTGTATTGCTAAATAAATCAATCAATTAATTAGCTAACTGGTGAGCAAACACAACCAGAAATGGCCTTCCCTTCTGGTTGTTTCTTGTCCACAATGGATTGGCTTGGAGTATCAACCAAATGTTGAATTTCACGAAAATAATGCTTGACCAATGTGTGGTGCTACCTGCAACCAGTATTAGAAGGTAAACAGGAATTCAACAAGTAACAGTTTTTCATGGCAAAGTATTTGTTCTGATTTGATTGCTGGGAATGCATGGAAATCAATAACAGCATTTACCCTATCTATACTCCTCATATTTTTGAATACCTCTGTAAAAAAATATTGAGGAACCTCAGAACATGATCAAATGGCGGGGCAGACTCAGTGGGCCAGATGGCCTAATTCTGCTCCTGTATCTATGGTCTTGAAACAACTCAGAATCAATTTCTGAGCCATTTGTAACATGCCGTTTAGATCCTTATTTATATTTGCTGCTGTTTTATGGTAAAAACAACAATGTGTTCCAAGAAACTTTCACTGATTTGGCACGTTGTCTAAAAACTTTGACAGAGTTCCATTGGCGCACGATAGAGTATCCTGACTAGTTGTATCACGGCCTGGTGTGAAAACACCAATGCCCTAAAATGGAAAAGCCTACAAAATGCCCCCATTCTACAGGAGCACCATTGAGAGTGTCCTGACTAGCTGAATCACTGTCTGATATGGTAATTACAAAGCCTGCAATGGATTGTGAAGACTGCTTAGAGAATCACTGGGGTTTCTCCCCCCTTCATCCAGGACACAAACCAGAAGCACTGCATTCATAGAGACCTTTGCATTGTCAAGGACCCTTCCCATTCATCCCACAATCCCTTTGACCTGCTACTGTCAGGCAGAAGGTACCACAGTCTAAGAACAAAGACTGTGAGACTTTTGAACATCCTGCTACCACTTAGCGCACATTATTTATGACAGAACTAGTACCAGTAATACTGTTGGATATTTAACTATATGTTATATGTGCCCTTTATGTCAGCTTGTACATCTACAGAATATTTTTTATCTGTTAGTACTGTATATGTGATTTGTGATATGAGTACCGTATTTGGTTCTTGGTCTCAGAGGAATGTTGCTTTGCTTATCTGTATACATTAGTATGGTTGAATGACAATAAACTTGTACTTAAAGTTGAAGTAGTGGACATTGCCAAGTCCATCACAGGAAAGGCTCTCCCCACCACTGAGCACATGCCACAAGCCAGCAGCACCCATCAGCAAAGTCCCCCGCCATCCAGGCCATGTTCTCTGCTCACTTTTGCCATCAGGAAAGAAATACGGAAGCCTTGGGTCCTACATCATCAAGTTCAGGAAGTTATTACCCTTCAGCCAAATTAAAGTGGATATAAGTAGCTCATTTCTTAAATTGACATTGTGCCAATTGCTGATGTGTTTTCTGCTATTTTGTAAATTGACTCCTAAGCAGCGATATTCATCCAATTAGCATTCATTGTGCACTAATTAGATTTAATTGATGAATAGTTCACAATTATGTTGAAAGTAACAGACTGGCAGAAAGTTGCAGATTTAAGATGCAGACTTTTTTTTCAAAATACTGCCTTTGTTGCATGAAGTTTGACATTATTTGTACTGCTTCTACTAAGAGCAATTTAAACATTTTGGCAGTATCTTGGCAACCATTTATTTTGTGATATTTGTTTCAAGAACACTTTGATGTTTTTAAAGCTGATTTTCTTTTTTTTCCAAAAATATTGAGTGTCTGAAGAAACTTGTCAAAACCATGAATTAATCAAACATTAATTCGTCCAGTAGTAAACATAGACGGATACTGCATCTCTTTTAAGTAAATGTTTTATATACTGATCATCTGCTTTGGTGGTTCTTCAGGATGATGACTTGCTTCCACTCACTCAGTTCTGTAGATTTTGGGGTGACTGATGTGGACAATGTGGGAAGTGTAGATTTTTCCAAGATTTGTGTGGGAGATGTCTGATGGGGCAGGTGTGTGATGTGATGTGGTCTGCTGCTTGCACCATTTGTGCAGGGCTTCTGTATGATCCTGTACCATCCTGAATGCTCCTTCTCTACCTTGAATGGCCAATGAACAGGGAAGAGCATGAATTATTAGGAATGCAGCACTTTTTATAAAGAAATCTTGAGCTCATCCTTAGTGAATCTTTTTCCTCTATCTGTTCTATCATCTCTTCCTTTGCTTTGGGACTTTGGTGTCATATTTGAACAAACATTATCTGCTGAATTGAGCCAACAGAATATAGATAAGCCCTCAGTAATGGATATGTTAGCTTGGGAACAGGCACTGGCATTGGTTTGCTCATTCTTCCTGTGAACGTGGGTGAATTTGTGGAGATAAAGTTGATATTGTCTTTTGAAGTGCCTGCTATGAGCACTTTGGTTTCAGTATCCAAGGGCAGGGATCTCGGCTGCCTGCATTTTAAACACCCTATTCCTCAACTGACAATAGTGCATTGAAAAAGTTGGTGAATTTTGTCATTGATGTCTGCCTTCACAAAGAGCTGGTTCTCAAGATATTTGATTTGATCCAAGTTCTTGCCAAGTGTCTTTGGATGTATTATACAGAATGTCAGATTGGTTTAGTAGAAGTTAAGCATAAGGGTTGTCCTCTTTAATACTCCAGTGAATAAGTCAATGATAGTTTGGAGTCAACCTCTGAATATGCACAAACTCAGGTGTTACTGCATACTACAGATTATCTACTGACCTGTATCAATATGTCCCAGTATTGTCAGTGTAAGTTATCTGCGTGTTGCTGTGGTAGAACCCACTTTGCAATTGGGGATCATCTGTTGCCACTATAACTTGTACGGAAGCAGAGTAATGTCACAAAGTTATAACTTGTCATTGAATGTGCGAGGTAGAGATATCTAACATGTATGTGGAACCTTTATAAAGATGAAAAAGCAATGGTGACATACTGCACAAAGTGATGAATCTCACCTCATGTTGTCTAGGTATTCATATTAGAGGATTACATTTGTTCCAGAACCTTCTAGCTCAAATATTACAGCATGAAATCAGACCTTAAAGACTGCAAAAAAGGGATGTATCAAATGAATGATACATAATCGCAGTAATAATGCAGTCTTTGGATAAGATGAGTTTAGAAACTGCTCTTCATTCATGTAACATCTCAAGATTGTGTCTCATACCATCCTTCAGTTTGCTTTCTGTTTCCTGAATTGTTTACAGATATCATTATAATTCCTTTGGTAAATGTGTGTTTACTGTGTCAGTAATATTTGAGTAGTATTATAAATACATTGATTAAACATTCTCTGTTTGCATAATGCATTGCAGGTAAAATGTAAAAGTATGTGAATGGCATACAGCAGCATGCCTCTACACCATAAGTGCATGCCTCACTAAAGTTTTAAACAAAACGAAGTTTGCATGCAACTCTCAGCCTCTCTTTTTTAAAAAATTAACTTTATGTTTTGGGGCTACAAAATATAAGAGTGGTGACGAGAAAGTTTTAAACAAACCGTCTATCTGACCTGTGGGTGGTGTAGTGGCAACAACACTGGACATTCATTGAGGTGAATGGTCCTGAATTCGAATCCGGACAGCTCCTTGCAAGCTTTCCATCTGTGCTGGGTTGAACATCAAGCTAGCAACCTAGCCTTGTAAAAAAAAAAAGACAAATGCTACAGAAACGGCAAAAATGTTGCCCAATATACCACAAGGCATGAAAAGGAACAGCAAGATGTCTATCTACCAGGTGAAGCACAGTGAGACACTCAAGTTTAAAAAAAAGCTGCACAGCATTTAAAAAAAAAACTTGAACATCTCATTGTGTCTCTTTGGAAGGGAGAGACAGCGAGAGAAAAGGTAGAGTTTAAAAAAAACTGCAAAAATGAATTCATGAGTTCATAAATGGTCAGTACTGGATAATGATAAAAAATAAAAACAGAAATGTTTGGCTACATTAGTAAGATAGACAGGTTTGATTGTGCAAGTGAAAACTAGATATTGTATACTGAGTGAATTGAGCAGTATTTTGAAACAAATGAAATAGCCGATGAAAAGTGAGTGCCAGTTTTGCTGAGTACATTGCGTGGAAAGTCATCCGGTTTGCTTAGAATTTTGACTGCTCCAACCATACCAATGAAAATGAGCTTTGATGATATCACGAAAGTAAGGCAGGAACATTTAGGATCAAAACCATTGTTGATTACAGAATACTTTGGGTGTTATAAGCAGAACAAAAAAGAAGGGAAGTCAATCTTAGTTAACGTAGCTGAATTAAAGAGTTTTGTCAGAGCATCATCTCTTCAGTGATGGGCTCAGGATTGCACTAGGAGATCGTTTAGTTTGTGGAATCTTGCAAGAAAGCATTCAAAAACAGCTCCTAACTAAAGCACAACCAATATTTAAAAGACCAGTTGAAATTACTGTATCAATGGAAACAGCAAACAAGAATTGTATGCAGGAATGAAAGTGAGCATGAACAAAATTGCAGTGTCTAAACAGAAACTGATCTGACCATACAAATTGTATTACCATTGTGGCAGGGGCTTAAATACACCAGACCAATGTAGGTTTAAAGGCAGAGCTTGCAGAAAATGCAACAGAGTAGGACACCTACAAAGCGCATGCCGGAGAGACAAAATAAATGAATTGTACACAGAAGAGAACAAGATAAAAGGACAAATTGCAGTTTCAAGAAGAAACTGCATGCTGTTGATGAAAAATCTGTCAATGATGAGAGTGACACAGGTCTGAGTAGCCTTGAGATTTACAATGTGAAAACGAACAAGAAACAAGCAATATAACAGTAAATAGTAAATAAATTAAAGTAAACAGTAAATAAATTAAAATGGAATTGGATTCAGGATAGGCTGTTTCAGTCATTCCACAAAATGAGTTTGAAAGGTATTTCAAACAGGCTGAACTGAAGCCTGCAGATATCCAACTAAGAACTTTTACTTGAGAAAAGATAACTCCTGTGGGAATTGCATTCATAACAGTGAAATACAACAACCAACAAGCCATATTTGGCTTGTATGTGGTAAAAACAGGAGGATCAGCATTACAAGATAATGATTGACTGAGACAACTACAACTTGATTGGAGATCCATCCACCATCTGCATGCCACATTCCCTACAGTAGTCAACTGAAAGCGAATTAAGAAAGCCACTGGATGATGCCACAGCAATGTTCAAGGGTGACATTGGAAAATGTAAACATACCAAGGGTAAAATAGTATAAACAGCTTGCTGCTGCCCATCTGAACTGGCATCTGCATACCTTAACTCAGTTTTATCTCCCCCTGGTTCAGACCTATTCCTTCCTACATCCGTGACACTTCACACACTCTTGATCTTTTCAATGATTTCAAGTTCCCTGGCCCTGAGCATCTTATTTTCACAATGGATATCCAGTCCCTATACATCTCCATCCCCCATCAGGAAGGCCTCAAAGCTCTCCTTTTCTTTCTGGAACCCTACCCAACCAATTCCCCTCCACCATCACTATCCTCCATCTAGCAGAACTGGTCCTCACTTTCAGTAATTTCTCCTTCGGCTTCTCCCACTTCCTTCAAACGAAAGGCTCACAAGTCCCAGCTACACCTGCCTTTTTGTTGGCTGCTTAGAACAGTCTATGTTCCAAGCCTACACCAATATTGCTCCTCAACTTTCCCTATGTTACATCGACTGCTTTGGTGCTGCTTCCTGCACCTATGCCGAACTCATTGACTTCATCAACTTTGCCTCCAACTTCCACCCTGCCCTCAAACTTACCTGGTCCATTTCTAACACCTCCTTCCCCTTTCTTGATCTCTCTGTCTCTATCTCTGGAGACAGCTTATCTATTGATGTCTATTATAAACCCACTGACTCTCACAGCTACCTAGACTACACCTCTTCCCACCCTGTTACATAAAAATGCCGTCCCTTATTCTCAATTCCTCTGTCTCTGCCACATCTGCTCTTAGGATGAGGCTTTTCATTCCAGAATGAAGGAGATATCCTTCTTTTGCAAAAAGATGACCTCCTTCCTCCACCATCAATGCTGCCTTCATCCATTTTACGCATGCCTGCCCTTACCCCATCCTCCCATCATCCCACCAGGGGTAGGGTTCTTCTTGTCCTCAGCTACCACCCTACCAGCCTCTGTGTCCAGTACATAATTGTCCGAAACTTCCGCCACCTCTGAAAGGATCCCACCAACAGTCACATCTTCTCCCCCACCCCCGCACCACTTTCTGCTTTCCACAGGGATTGCTCCCCACGTGACTTCCTTGTCCATTCATCACTCCCCACTGATCTCCCTTCTGGCACTTATCATTGCAAGTGGAATACGTACTACACCTGCCCCTACACCTCCTCCCTCACTACCATTCAGGGCCCCAAACAGTCTTTCCAGGTGAGGCGACACTTCACCTGTGAGTCTGTTGGGGTCATCTACTGTATCTGGTGCTCCCGGTGTGGCCTCCTGCAGATCGGTGAGACCAAATGTAGATTGGGAGACCTATGCTCCGTCCGCCAGAAAAATGAGAACTCCTAGTGCCGCACATTTTAATTCCACTTCCCATTCCAACGTGTCAATCCATGGTCTTCTTTACTGTCGCTCACCTTACCTGCCCATCACCTCCCTCTGGTGCTCCTCCTCAATTTCTTTTTTCTATGACCTCTGCCCTCTCCTGTTAGATTCTCCAGCTCTGTATCTCTTTCACCAAGCAACTTCCCAGATCTTTACTTCACCCCTCTTCCCCCACCCCCCAAGGTTTCACCTATCACCTTGTGCTTCTCCCTCCCCTCTTCCCAACTTCTAACTCTGACTCCTCATCTTTTTTTTTTCCCCAGTCCTGCTGAAGGGTCTTGGCCCAAAATATCAACTCTACTCTTTACAAGTTGTGTTTTCAAGAACAGCACTGATCTGCTTGCTGTTGATGAAAAATCTGATAATGATGAGAGTGACACAGGATTTGAGATTTACAACGTGAATGCAAACAAGAAACAAGCAATATAGTCTACACCAGAAGTAAACAGTAAATAAATTAAAATAAAGTTGGATTATGGGTAGGCTTTTCCATAGATGCTGCTTGGCCTGCTGAGCTCCTTCAGCATTTTGTGTGTGCGGTTTTGGATTTCCAGCATCTGTCGATATTCCCCTGTTTGAACTTCCAGGCAGTGATGGGGATTGAACCAAGATCACCTGTACTATAAAGTGTTGTCCTAACCACTGTGCTGCTGTGCCACCCTGTGCCACTGGGCCCTGCAGTCAAGAAGAATGGGTCTGTCAGGATCTGTGGTGATTTTAAAGTCACCATCAACCCAGTATGGAAAGTACATCAATATCCTCTGCCCAGAATAGAGGATACTTTTGCAAACCTTTCTGGAGGGAAACACTTCATCAAAGTGGATTTAGCTGAGGCCTACCTACAGATCTCAGTAGAAGAAGCATCAAAAGTCTTTTTCACCATAAACAGTAGTTGTACTGGAATGAAGTAGATTTGGTAAAACAATAACTGGTTTTGCTTCTAACCCTGCAGTTTTATCGTTCAGTAATGACCAGGTCATGAGTGGGCTTGCTGGGATGGCCTTAGATCATGGATTTATTGCACTCATCAAGGATCTTCAGGCACTCTTGCAGATATCTTGGGTGTCAGGTCTTGAAGTAGTTGAAGCTGTAGAAAGAAGAGATTTAGATTGACTTCTGTGGAATGGGGTGAAGAATACCAGCAACATAAAGATGATTAGCTTGAAACTTGCTATTTGGTGCACAGCTTGGGGAAAGGTAAATAATGATTTGGGAGCACATGTAGCAATTGGGTGCCAAGGATAAGATAGAAGTAGAATGAAGGCCCGTTGTTAATTCAGGTCGATACAGGGATAAGTGGTAACTGGTTGACCATAGTTGAGAGAAAGGGCTGGCTGCAGATTGAGGAGTCAGGGGATTAGAGAATTGTGGGAGACAAAATGGTAGGGATAAGAATTCCCCAGCAATATGCCATCTTCAGCAGTTTACTGGGCATAAATCAAATGTCTTTCATATGTGGAGATCATATGATAGGAATGCCTAGTCAAATTGGTATATGTGGTGCGCAGATTTCAGATAAAGTGGATATTTTCCTTTACTCCTGGAGGAAAGTGATTTGAAACTGCATATGCCTTGAGTGTTTTGTAAATGCATTTCCAGTCATCTTTGCTTATTGATAGTATGCTAAGTATGCATTGTACTGTTATTTGTCTATTCAGTGAACATTTGAATCCAGCTTGTTCAGTACATTGTGTCCAATTCCCAGTATTTTTTCTGAAGTCCATCCAGTGTATTCTGTGCAAGGTTTCTAATGCGTTCTGAATATTTTATGTCTTTCCCAGTGTGTCTAGCGAAGTTTCTCCATATTTCCCTTAGTGGCGTGTGTTCTCCAGCTTTTATCAGATTGTTGTTTTTACCCCTCTATCCTGTGCAATATATAAACATGCGGCATTCTAAAATGGTGGAACTCAAATTTTACCCACTGTTAACTAACACAATGAGGCACCAAGTGAAGATCTACTCTTCACCACAGAAAAGTTTTTTTGATTGTTGGTTGAGTTGCCAACTTCCTGAAGTGATAGGTGAACCGTGTTGCCATAGTGGTACAAGCACTTAGGATCATATTTTTGACACTTGAATGTACTTAAAAGTATTTATAATTTCATTTGAATCTGTTTAAAGCAATTTTAGTTCTCAAATTCAAGCACTGGTAACTGCAAAGTGAACTTTGAAAATTTACAGTCCAGTAATAAAAATGCAATGTTTATATTTGGTGCGCAATGCCCTCATCTGTTTGCCACATGCAATTCCATAGTATAGAATAAATCATGCATTTATTCAACCATTAAGTCCTGATTTCAAGAATAAAAGTAAAACCAGATGTTTGGTTTCTTGTTAATAATACTGTCGGCTCAAGGATAGTCATCATACGCATTTTGCAGAAAAATAATGAAATCGGCTCGTTCCTTCTGAGAGGCTGAACAATTTATAAGATTTAGTGATTAACAAATACGTTATATCAAGGCTAGTTAAAAGCAGTAAAATACGACAAATATTTGTAAACCATCTGTCTGCTCTGTTAATATTATTATATTTCAACATCAATGTAATGCTAGCATTGCAGAGTTTATTACTTAATCTGTTTAGTCCCCAACTTCTGCTCTGCTCAGGGTGAAGAGGGAACAATTTTTATGGTCTGATCTGTTTTGTTTATGTACCTCTAGTGCTAGAACTGAGATGGCTGGTGGGGACTACATTAGACTGCTGTCTGGTTTACTTTACATCTTGGACTAGTTGAAACTGGTGGATTATATTACATCTGATCATCTGATCTGCTCATTCTAACTCCCTGCTGATCTGGAACTGTAATTTCTGAATTGTTTTAAACGTCTGCTCTGATAGAACTTGCAGAAGTGGCCCATATAGCTGGATTCTAAATTGTAAAAGAATATTGAATTGTATGTATTACACATTGGTTTTAAAAAAGTCAATTTAAATATTCATCAACGCTTAATAGTTCATGACTCTTCTATGCAAGTAGTTGAGGAATGGTCTTAATTTGGTCTTTGGGAACTACATTTCACTCACAGCAAATCGTCACTCTCCACCAAGATTGACTGCAAATGTAAATTACTAGACTTGTTTGATCAAAATACCATTTATAGCATTACTAGTAGTATCTTGGAAGTGCAGTTAGTGTTCATGTAGTACTAAAAGGGATAGGTGGAAGAGAAGCACAAAAAATCTTTGAATAGGTCTTCTAGGTTTTTGCATGCATTTAAAGTTGAGAATAAAAAAAGTCAAGTAGGCAAAGTTGGACACCATAAATCCACAGGTCACTTATCCTTGGCAATTTGGAGCAGAGTAACAGAGTGGAATCCAGCTCTGGGTCATTTACAGCTAGCAGCTGTTACTCATCTTTCTGATTACGTAGTTATGAATAATCTTGGGTTTGAATTACGAATGGTGTAAGTACTACGGACTTGGCTATCTCCCCTCTACACTTTCAGACTGGATGAAGGGATGACTCAGGACATTGACTTTCCATTCCAATCCACAAATTCTGCCTGACCTGCTGAGTTCCGAAACAGAATCACAATCACATTTAATATCATTGGCATATTTCATGAAATTTGTTGTTTGGCGGCAGCAGTATATTGCAATATATAATAAGTTCTTAAAATATCAATAAATTAAAATGAGAAACATTTATATAAGTAAAATTAGAGGTCCAAAAGGGCAAAAAAAAGGGTGAAAAATAGTGAGGGTAGTGTACATGGGTTCATTGTCCATTCGGAAATCTGATGGTGGAGGGGAAGAAGCTCTTCCTGAAAAGTTGAGCATGTCCTCCTTCGTTGTAAGGGGGTTCATTAATGATGGATGCTGCCATGTTAGGCACCGCCATTTGAAGGTGTCCTTGCTGTTGGGGAGGTTATTGCCCATGATAGAGCTGGCTGAGTTTACACTTTATCTGATCCAGTGCAGTGTCCCCTCTATACCAGATGGTGATGAAACCAGTTAGAATGCCCTCCACGGTACATCTGTAGAAATTTGTGAGAGTCTGTGGTAACGTACCAAGACTTCCTCAAACTCCTAATGAAATATAGTCGCTGCTGTGCCTTCTTTATAATTGCATCATTATGTTGGGGCAAGGATAGATCTTCAGAGACGTTGATACCTAGAAACTTGAAACTGCTCACCATTTCCACTGCTGATCCCTAAATGAGGACTGATGTGTGTTCTCCTGACTTATACTTCCTGAAGTACACAAGCAATTCCTTGGTCTTACTGATGTTGAGTGCAAGCTGTCATTGCAACTCCTCTCAACCAGCTGATCTATCTTGCTCCTCTCCGTCTCACCGTCACTATCTGAAATTCTGCCAACAATAGTTGTATCATTGGCAGATTTGTAGATGGTGTTTGAGCTGTGCCTAGCTGCATAGCCATGGGTATAGAGAGAGTAGAATAGTGGGCTAAGGCTACATCATAGAGGTCCACCATTATTGATTGTCAGTGAGGAGGAGATGTTATTTCTGATCTGCACTGACTCTGGTCTCCTGGTGAGGAAGGAGGTATACAAGCCCAGGCTTTGGAGCTTTTTGATTAGAACTGAGAGTATGATTGTGTTAAACACTGAGCTGTAATCAGTAAACAGCAGCCTGACGTACTGTAGGTATTGTTATTGTCCAGGTAATTGTAGGGCGAGTGGAGAGCCAGTTAGATTGCATCCACTATAGACCTATTGTGGTGATAGGCAAATTGCAGTGCGCCCAGGTCCTTGCTCAGGCAGGAGTTGATTCTAGCCATGACCAACCTCTCAAAGCCCTTCATTACAGTAGATGTGAGTGCAACTGAGCGATAGTCATTGAGGCAGCTCATCCTGCTCTTCTTGGGCACTGATATGAATGTTGCCTTTTGAAGCAGTGGGAACCTCTGACTGCAGCAGCAAGGGAGTGAAGATGTCCTTGAACTCTCCTGCCAGTTGGTTGTTACCAGGTTTCAGTGACTAACCAGACACATCATCAGGGCTTGATGCCTTGCGAGGGTTTACCCTCTTGAAAGATGTACTGACATTGGCCTCTGAGACAGAAATCATAGGATCACCGGATGCTGCAGGGATTTGCATCATGTAGTTTTATTCTCCCTTTCAATATGTGAGTAAGGGTGTTGAGCTCATCTGGGCAGGAAACATCACAGTTATTCACAATGTTAGGTTTCACCTTGTAGAAGTAATGGCCTGCAATGATGTGCATCCTATTCTATCTCTAACTTCAAATGGAATTGTTTTTTTGCCCTTAAAATAACTTTCTATAGGTCGGACACGGACTTCTCGTATAGTTTTGGATGCCACAGGACTAGCTGTCAGCAGACTATGAATTTCTTGGTTCATCCAAGGCTTCTGGTTTGGGTATGTCTGGTATGTTTCCAAAGGCACACCTCATTTGTGTTGGCTACTGCCAGCAGTTACAAAGTGCCAGTTTGATTGTTTAAGGTATACTAGGTTTCAGAATTTCATGCATGAGATGTCCAAACTATAAGAAATACTGTTGTGAATCTGGCACCAGGTTAGAATTAGCATGTAAAGATTGATGGCAAAAATTGAGCAAAGGGAAGAAGTTCATTTTTATAGGTTATTTTTCATGTGAGTGTTCTTAAAAAAATTTAATTATGGTTAAAATTAAAACTCTTTAACATTAAGATTTTTAAAAAATGGGAGATATTTAGTATTAAAATAATCTTTTACAGCCTGCAAAGCCCTACCCCAGCTTTGGTGGCCATCGTGGCTATTTTGTAGAAGGGAACTGAACTGATGGAAGTCCTCTAATGATTCAGAGCACTTTTCTGAACTGCATATTACAGAGTACCAGCAAGATTCTCTCAGCTTCCTGATCAAATAATTGGTAGTTTGTGGGGAACGTAAGTGGTAATTCGTACCAGTGAACCAGGTTACCAAAGTTTAGTCTAATATCATTGACAGTGAGAAAAGGCCAATTCTGTTGGCCTCTAAAATAGTTAACTTGTGTCTTGGATTGATAGAGCACAGATATAATAAAAATAGATTGCTCATTCAGCTGTGAAAACTCTCAAACATTGCCTCCTGATGTTAATTGAGGAAAGAAGTTATAGAAATACAAGTATTAAGAGAACAAAATAGTTATGATTTTAGATTTGCGCAGGTTTTCTGTGCCTTTAGGTTGTACAGAAAGCATAACAGACTCTCTGTTGAAATATAGAACACACAAGCTGTCTTCTGTAAGTATAGATATACAGGTTCAGTGCTCCCATGCTATCAGATCGAAGGTTCCCTAGCTCTCTTCTCTCACTACGATAATGATATTGTGAAAGCTGATTATAGTTACGTTGAAAGCCATAGATAAATCTAAGTCACAAACATACTAATTCTAAACTGGTCAGTGTTGCTCTATTCTTCTACTGGGTGCACTTTTTTTTTCATCCCCCAGGAGAAATAAATAATATGAAGAAAACATTAGGCTGGGCACAACAGTAGCGTCGTGGTTAGCGCAACACTGTTATAGCTCGGGGCGTCGAGTTCAAAGTTCAACTCCGTTGTCACCTGGAAGAGGTCTGTACGTCTTGCAAATGGAATGAATGGGTTTTCTCCAGGTCCTCTGGTTTCCTCCCAGAGTCTAGAGATGTTCCAGTTAGTAAGTTATCATTGGTCATTGTAAATTTTCCCCTTAGGTTAGGGTTAAATTGGGGTTTGCTGGGCTGTGCAGCTCGTAGGGCTTATTTAGTGCTGTATCTCCAATTAACTGTTCTCAAATAATGACCAATGCAAATGCACCCAGTTATAAATTTTTCTTAACAAGTTTTCCCTTTTTAGGCTGGTAAGCCTAACATCAGTAGCAGGTAAGTTATTGGAAGATATTCTAAGAGACGGGATCCATAAGAATTTGGATAGACAGGGGCTGATGGTCAGCATGCTTTATGCATGGTAGATTTGGCCTAAATATTCTCATAGAGTTTTTCAAAGAGGTTACCAGGAATGTTGATGAAAGGAAGGCAGTGGATAGTAGTCTACATGGATAATGTCCTGCTTGGGAGGTTGGTCAAGAAGGTTCTGTGACTTAGTATTCAGGATGAGGTAGTAAGTTGGATTTGACATTGGCTCTGTGGAAGAAGCCAGAGAATGGCAGTAGATGACTAGCCTATGACTAGTGGTGTGTCAAAGGGATCGCTTGTGGATCCATTGTTGTTTACCATCTATATCAAGGGTCTGCGGATGACAGCAAGATTGTGAGTATAGTAGACAGCAAGTAAAACTATCAAAGCTTGCAGTGGGATCTGGACCAGCTAGAAAAACGGGCTTAAAGATGGCAGATGGAATTTAATGCAGACAAGTGTGAGGTGTTGTTCTTTGGGAGGACAAACCAGGGTAGGTCTTGCCCAGTGAACAGCAGGACACTGAGGAGTGTGACAGAGCAGAGGAATCTGGAAAACGAGGGCTTTTGGCATACTGCCCTTCATAAACCAAAATATTGAGTACATGATTTGGGACATTATGTTGCGCCGAAGAGATTCTGCAAATGTTGGAAATTCAGAGCAACAGACACAAAATGTGGAGGAACTCAGCATGCCAGGCAGCATCTATGAAAATGAATAAACAGTTGACATTTTGGGCCGAGACCCTTCAGGACTAGAGGTTATGTTGAAGTTGTGAAGACATTGGTGAGGCCTAATTTGGAGTATTTTGTGCAGTTCTGGTCACCTACCTACAGTAAAGGTATCAATAAGATTGAAAGAGTACAGAGAAAATTTACAATGATGTAACTGGGACTTAAGGACCTGACTTATATAGGTTGAACAGGTCATTACTTTATTCCTGGAGCATAGGAGAATAAGAAGAGATTTGATAGAGGCATATACCAGTTGGGTGGCGGGGTGTAGATACATCTCTACCAAAGGAGGTGTAAGGCTCTCCTTCCCTCTTCTAGCCTGCAATTCACCTTTGGGCAAAGTCTAGCACCTGCTTAGCCCTCCCCCCGATCAGGGTCATGTGAAGCCATGAAAGCAGGTGGTAGATGTCTTATGAGTAGCTGGTGTATATCATAAGTCTTGGTTATTGGACCACTGACGCCAGGGAGACAGTCTCTGAAGAGTATTTATAATGGTTGGGGTCACCTGTCTTGTAAAGACATTGCCCACCAGAAGGTAATGGCAAATGACTTTTGTTGAAAATTTTGCCAGAATAATCAGGGTTATGATACCATGATCACCTATGTCATATGACACCATACATGATGGTTATATAAAATTTGGTGGTCTGGATAGTGTAACCCTCAGGCTCGGCCAGTACTGTTCGTCTAGGAGAAAACAACTTCTGGCCCCGCCAAGCTGAGAAATCGCGTTTGTGTGGATGCTGCGTGATGTGTTGCCCGGTTATAAATCTGCACAGCAAAATATCAGACAGCACACCATATGCAAATAAATAATTGAATTTTATAAATTTTAATCTGGATATAGGATTAGTAAAGAAAGTAAAATTAAAAGGGCCCATTTTATGGAAAAAGTCTATTGCACATCGTTGGAGCTCACTGTTCGTTCATTTGTTCCCGTTGACCTCCAAGTGAAGCTGGCCCTTGGACCTTCGCTCCTCAGTCCCACTTCGTCTGATATTCTTCCGACTCTCTCCATTTGCGTCCTCTCTCTCCATCCCTCCCCGACAAAAGACCGTGAAAAACCCAGCTTCAGACACACAAGAAAGAACAACATTTCCTCATTGGCTAACTCCTGCATTCCAAAGCCCCATTATCTCTAGCCATAACCCAAACATTGCTGCCACAGAGAAACCATTTCCTTAGCAGTGGAATATTACATAGAAGCCATTACATTAGCCTTAACAATGAAACCTTACAGTGTGTTACAATAGGATAAATGCAAGCAGGCTTTTTCACTGAGGGTTGGTGAGCCTACAACTAGAGGTCGTGGGTTAAGGATGAAATGGGAAATATTTAAGGGGAACATTAGGGAGAACTTCAGTCAGAGTGGTGAGAGTGTGGAACGAGATGCTAGCACAAGTGGTGGATGCAGGTTCAGTCTCAACATTTAAGAGAAGTTTGGATAGATACATGGATGGGAGGGCTATGGTACAGGTGCAGGTCAATGGGATTAGGCAGAATAATAGTCCGGCATGGACGAGATGGACCTTGGGACCTGTTTCTTTGTTGTATTGCTTTGTGACAATGATGCTCCTCCCTCTTCTCCTCTCCACTTCTAAAACAAATATTTATAGGTACTCGCACTCTTATTTCCCTCAATTAAGTAGTATAAGCTGCAACAACTTATAAGTCAAAACATACTTTTTGGCAAATACAGTGTATTTTTGAATTGTAAAACATTTAAATTAATTCTTAATGTTTGCTTGTGCTCTGACAAATTCTCAATGTGGTTGGCTTTGTTACTGGACTTCCCTTTGAACTGATCCAAATCAAGTCAATTCTTCTGAGCAGTTTATTTCAGCATCAGTGCTGAGCATTGCATTGTGTGAATTGCAGAATGTAGGACATTAACTTCTAAGTTATCAGTGCACAGTGAAGAGAGTATCCTGACTGGTTGCATTATTGCCTGGTATGGAAACATTAATGCCCGAGAATGAAAAAGCTGATTTAAAAAGTGGTGGACAAGCCCAGTTCATTAAAGACATCCGGGACCCTCACCACCCAGGCCATGCTTTCTTGACGCTGCTGCCATCGGGAAGGAAACACAGGAGCATTAAGCCCAAAACCACTAGTTCAGGAACAGTTATTACCATTTAACCATCAGGCTCCTGAATCAGCATGTATACCCTTCATTCACCTCAACACTGAAATGATTCCCCAACCTTTCGAACTCACTCTCACAGACTTTACAACTCATGTGTTCAGTATTTTTTTATAGGCATCCGTTAGTCTCATGAGACCACGGATTTGTGCCTTGGAAGGCTTCCAGGGCACAGGTCTGGGCAAGGTTGTATGGAAGACCGGCAGTTGCCCATGCTGCAAGTCTCCCCTCTCCACGCCACCGATGTTGTCCAGGGGAAGGGCACTAGGGCTGATACAGCTTGGCACTGGTGTTGTCGCAGAGCAATGTGTAGTTAAGTGCCTTGCTCAAGGACACAACACGCTGCCTCAGCTGAGGCTCGAACTAGCGACCTTCAGATCACGAGACGAACGCCTTAACCACTTGGCCGCGCACCAACACATTGTTTATTTACTTATTATTATGGTTATGTGTTTTTTGTTTTTGTAACTTGTCTTCTTTTGCGCATTGGATGTTTGTCAGTCTTTGTGTGTTGACTCTTTTATATTTCTTTATTCTACTGTGAATTACAACTACTGCAAGATAATGAATCTCGGAGTAGTATCTGGCAACATATGTACCTTGATAATAATTTTACTTTGAACTTTGGGCTTTTTGAACTTGATCTGAAATAATTAATAATTTGGATTGTGGCACCAATTTATCTTTACTGGCATTTAATTTCAAACAGTTAATCTTAGTTTATTTCAGCCAATATTATGCCTTTTATGAGTGATTGACAATGCTCAACAATTTTCATGAACACTTTTTCCAACTATTTGCACTTCATATGTCTGATATTCCACTGAGATTGGTGAACAAAGCAGATCCATTCTGTCGTGAACTGCAGATCATGTTATTGTTAACATTGGCTTGGTGAGTAAGAATGAACAGTTCTTTCAGCATTGTCTTGAGAAACTTTTTTTAAAAAAGTCACTTGAAATTGATTAAGATTCTGCTGATGATTTTCAGGCCTTCCTGGACTGTTAGGAAATCATCTCCTTCCTCCCGTCCCTATAGGCAGAGAACAATGAGCCAGCTATTCAGTGGAGAAATCACACACACATGTCATTGTTATAATAGTTTCTATCATGGGGACAATCTACTGATTGGCAGTCAAGACAGGAATTTAACAGCAGGTTGGGAGGCACAGATGGATATTTTGCAAACTGAATTTGAATCTGGTTTGAACTTGACTGCCGCTCATTGACCCAAAGTGACATCTGTTCCATGCACTTTGGGCTCCCAACATAAGTATTTATTCAAATGTGTGTGCTCAGTAAAGACCAGTCTTCAGTCAAATATAGTAATTTAATTTGATAGTTATCCATTTTCTTCTGCACATTCTGATTCAATTATAACTTGCAGTTGGATCTAAGTTTCTAAAATTAGAGTTCGGAAAATATAATACATTTATTATTGAGAGATTTTCCTGATGGTTCAGTGGATAAATTCATCGGCCACACAGATCAGCAAAGCCTATTTCAATGTTGGTTGAGTGGTACTTTGTCCATCAATACAGTTGATCTCAGTTTTTCTCACTTATGGCAGGTTGTTTTATAAAGCAATTCCAAGTAGGACCCAGAGGACACAGCCTCATATTAGAGGGGCGTCCTTTTAGAACGGATTCGAGAAGGAATTTCTTTAACTAGAGAGTGGCGAATCTGTGGAACTTGTTGCCACAGGTAGCTATGGAGGCCAAGTCTTTACGTAGATTGAAGACAGAAATTGATAGTTTCTTGATTGGTCAGGGCATGAAGAGATGCGGTGGGGGGCAAGGCAGGAGATTGGGGCTGAGAGGGAACAGGATCAGCCATGATGAAATGGCGGAGCAGACTTAATGGGCCAAATGGCCTAATTCTGCTCCTATGTCATATGGTTTAATGGTCTTGTATACTGTATCTTGAAAAGAGTGGAACTATGAAGAATTTGGTGAAGGTTGAAAAGAAAATGCTGTTTTCTGTCTCCCATACTTGTGAGAGTTGTTGTTTACTTCATTCAAGAAATTTTTAAATGCTTAATGTAACAGTGCATCATATAAAGTTTATAGGCATGTGGAATTGTTGGGCCCAGTGGCATCCCTCTATATTATTAAGGCAATTAAATATATGTAAAAACTGAAATGTACTTAAACGTAGAATAAATTAAAATCAGTATATGATGGAGAGGCATAGAGGTGATGTATTGTAGTTGTACCATGTGTGAATTGTTGGAGACATCCAGATCTACAGTTTTTATGCTTTTTGAAGGATTTTGTCCATGATGACTTAGAGCCCAAGTATTAGACATGGTGTATTTTTTATTTATATTTGATTTTAAAATGTTTTATTTATTTACATGATATAGGCTTCAGTGGCAAGCCCAGCATTTCCTCCCAATTCTACTCACCCAACAGGGATGTTGTCTGCTACAATTCACCTGCTGGGAAATCTATCCCCTTAGTGTTGCTACTGATTATAGGCTGCATTGTGAAGAAGGTATGTGAGACCAAGTAGGGGAGATGAGGATGGGGAATAGCATATGAAATGGCAGGGCAAGGGTAAAGAGAAGAGGGGATGCATGGACCTTCAATCTGAAGCTATGAAATTGGTGGGGGAAGGGTGGGTGGAATAAGAATATTGAGGACAGAAGGGAGTGAATTGTGTGGGTCTGGGGAGTAGTCAGGTGTGGGGCTAGGTGTTGGGAAGGGATCAAGTGCATGTGAGGAAGAATAGCAGAGAAAATGGTGTGGTTGGGGAAGACAAGTGTGGAAGGAAGGAAAATGTGAAGGGAAGGGGGCATGTGTGGATAGGCAGGGGCAATTGAGGAGGTGAAGGAAAAGGCTGTATGTATGTGGAGTAGGGATGGGGCTAGGTGTTGTAGCACAAAGAGTCCATGAATGTGTAACGAGGAGTGGGAAAGAATGGAGGAGTGAGTGTGTGTGAGAGTGGAAATGGGTGAGTATGTTTGGCGAATAAGGGATGTAGCTTCTGTCTGGGGGAGGGATCTTGTGTGTTCTGAACAGAAGTTAGTAGGGAACCCGCTGGGGATGGGGGAGCACATATTTATGAGTGGGTAGGAGACAGCTTGTTTGTAAAAAGGGCATGAGGCATGTTTTGATGCTGAAGGGGAATGGATGTGTGTGTAAGTGTGGTTTTAGGAGGAAAAGAAAATGAGGTGTTAGAAGAAGAAAGGAGTGTCTGGAGGGAATTCAGTTTTTACTTTCATCTCCAGGAAGAGTGACTTACTTTAATTTTTGAGTGATAGGGGTGTTGAATTGATATGTTAGGAAGAGTTGTTTGGGACATTTGGATGAGAGTGTTTAAAGATGGTAGGATTTTTTTGCCTTGTATTAAGTTAGAAGTGTTGATGACTACTTCCAATGAAACTTGCACGTATTTCAGTTAATTAACTCCTCGAAATTCTGTACTTTTTATACTCTGTGTTATATTTCAACTTTAGTTTTTGATTCTTGTTTGAATTTCTTTATCTTAAGCATTGCTGTGAATCCTTTTGGTTTGATTCAGATTCTTCTACATGCTCAGCGAGTTCGGGACAATACACTCTTAGTTTTGTTTAGTGGTTGTTTATCTTGCTTTAAGTAGAGTCATAAACTTATAGAGCAAAGACTAAGACAAAGACTTGTTCCCTTCAGCTCAACTGATTCATGCTGACCAAGGTGTCAATCTGAGCTGGTCACAGCCACCTCTGTTTGGGCCATATAATTTTAATTTACGGCTTGAGATGGCGTTACTGAAGTAGGGCGATACCTTACTGGCGGCTTTCAAAGCAAGAAATATGATTAAATATCCTACACTTTTTTCTGTGGAAAATTGTGGTAAATGATCACCACCAACAGTGAACAGCTGAATGAAGAAGATCCACGAGTCGAGGCATGCAGGTGCAAGACGGAGTTGGGGTGAGGTTGAGACGTGTTCGAGTGGCCGGGAGCAAGGTCAAGACAAGTTCAAGACGGAGATGGAGCAAATGGAGTTGAGCAAAGAGGGAGTGGAGTTGTTTGGGAGCCTGTCCAGCTAAACTGGGCGTGAGGTTGGATTGATCTAAGTGCCAGGCAAATTTGGAAAGGTTGAGTATGGGCCGGAATGCGGTGTCCAGGCCCAGAGCATATCGCGGCGGTGGGGCCTGCTTCTGAGTGTGATAGAACGACATGGTGTTTGGACAATTCAAATGTCAGGTCAGATAGACTGAACAAGCAGGGTGTCAGGGCCAGTTCTGCTCTATACGGTTTACTCCATTCTCCACAGCGATGAGGGCTGTTCCCTGCTCCAACTGCTCTGGGCTTGGTCTCTGCGAGCTTCGCCGTGATTTGCTCCGCTGTGTGATGAACTGAGGCTGTATGTCTGCTCTCTGCTCTGGCTGCTCTGGGCTTAGTGTCCGTGAGTTTCGCCGTGATTTGCTCTACTGTGTGATGAACTGAGGCTGTGTGTCTTCTCCCTGCTCCCTGCTCCAGCTGCTCTAGGCTTGGTCTCTGCGAGCTTTGCTGCGATTTGCTCCGCTGTGTGATGAACTGAGGCTGTGTGTCTGCTCCCAGCTCCTTAGGGCTTCAGGTCTATGGATTCAGTTTTGTTCTGAATGCTGACACTTGCTCTATTATTTGCAGGATTTGTTTTTTTTTTGTTCTCTCTGTGCATTGGCTGTTGGTTTTTTTTTTAAGAAATTGGTTTCTTTTGGGTTTCTTGCTCTATTACTGCCTGTAAGCCGATGAATCTCAAGGTTGTATAATTTATACATTGATAATAAATGTATTTTGAAGCTTTGAACCTTTAATGCTTCCTGTCCATGTATCTGTATGAATGCCTTTTAAGCATTGTAATTTTTCCTCCCTCCGCACTTCCTTTAGTAGCTTGTTCCATAAACTCACCACCCTCCATGGGGGAAGAAGTTGCCTTTGGGTCCTCTTTAAATTTTTCCCATCTCACCTCAGACTTCTGACCTCTAGTTTTTGACTTCTTACCCTGGGAGTATGACCACCCTCCTTATCTATGCCCTCATTATATTACAAATCTCTGTAAAGTAACCCAATGGGCACCTTCACTGGAAAATGGCCCCACCCTATCCAATCTCTCCTTAATGAACTCCATTTGCTGTCATCAAGCAAATGTCCAGCATGTCATCACAGCATGGGGTGAAGTGTGGTAACTTGGCTTGCACATGTATTGGCTGAGCTTTCAGGAGTGACATAAGGAAATAATCTTTAGTCTCTTATGACAAGAGGAGAGTGTGAGTGCTGCTAATGGATCAAAGCCATTCATTGGAGCCTTGGCAGATGGATATACCACTGAAATACTGTGCGAGTAGAATTAAAGAAAGAAAAACTAAATTAAGATCGGGGCAAAAATGTTTCTTCCATCTCTTTCCGTATTCCCAAGCTTAAGATATTACAATTAGTCTCTATTTGTAGCACTTTTCGGGGCATGGTTTTCATGGGGAAGTAGAATGAGTTGCAACATGCAGGGAAGCTGATTTGTTTTGTTGTTACACACACAAGAAGATCTGCAGATGCTGAAAACCTAGGCAATGCACACATTAGTTAGGGGAATAGACAGGAGGTCCTGTGGGCAAGAACGAGATTCCCCGGTGGTATATTGCCTCCTGGGTGCCAGGGTTCAGGATATCTCAGATCGAATCCTCAGCATTCTGAGGATTGCTTGGAGGGTGAACAGCCAGAAGTTGAGGTCCATGTTGGTACTAGTGACATGGGTAGGATGAGTGACGCGGTTCTGCATAGTGAGTTCAGGGAGTTTGGTGCTAAGTTAAAGGGCAGGACCTCCAGGATTGTGATCTCAGGATCACTACCTGTGCCACATGCCAGTGAGGCTAGAACTAGGAAAATTATACAGCTTAATACGTGGCTAAGGAGTTGGTGGTACTCCCCCTGCCATTACCATTAACAACTACGAGCTGCAGGTAGTTCACGTGTTTACATAACTTGGCTCCACCATTACAGACAGTCTCTCCCTAGACC
The DNA here is from genome assembly GCF_963921235.1 of Mobula hypostoma. Taxonomy (NCBI): domain Eukaryota; kingdom Metazoa; phylum Chordata; class Chondrichthyes; order Myliobatiformes; family Myliobatidae; genus Mobula; species Mobula hypostoma. Next base: position 42,981,848 of record NC_086110.1, read on the forward strand.
CCCGAGATCAACAGACGGATCAGATAAGCAGCCTCGGCACTTGCCAGGCTGACAAAGAAAGCCTGGGAGAACAGAAAGCTGACGACGCACACCAAGGTTGCAGTCTACAGGGCCTGCATCCGCAGCACACTGCTTTACGGCAGCGGGACCTGGGGCCTCTACTACAAACAAGAGCGGCGTCTCAATGCCTTCCACCTTCGCAGCCTGAGACGCATCCTGGACATCAAGTGGATTGACCAAGTCACCAACAATGAAGTCCTGGCCCGCGCCCAGATACCCAACCTCTTCACCCTGCTCCAACAACGCCGTCTCCGCTGGCTGGGCCACATAAACCGCATGTCAGACGGAAGGATCCCGAAAGACCTGCTATAAGGGGAACTGGCCTCCGGCAAGGGAGCACAAGGGCGGCCCCATCTTCCTTTCAAAGGTGTCTGCAAGAGAGACATGAAGTCACTAAACATGAACGTTGAGAGGTGGGAGGACATTGCAAGCGATTGCCCTTGCTGGAGGCTGGAACTACGCAAAGGTCTAAAAAGAGGAGAAGAGAAGCTGAGGCTTGCTGTTGAAGAAAAGCGCACTTGCTGCAAAAACAGCACCAAGACAACACTGGAGGACAGCGCCTGCAAGTGCAGTCGCTGCAGCCGAGACTGTCACTCCCGTGTGGGCCTCTACAGCCACAACAGACGCTGCTCTACCAACACAGACTGAAGCAAGATTTTCCAGGCGCTGATCCATGGTCTCGCGAGACTAACGGATGCCACCAAGGATTTGGTGTAGGAGGGAGGACATAAGGTTTTTGGATCATGGGGTCTTTCTTCCAGGGAAGGTGACATCTACATAGAAGGGATGGTTTGCACCTGAACTGGAGGGGAACTAAATATCCTAGCGGGAAGGTTTGTTAATGCTGCACAGTAAGGTTTAAAATAGAGTTGCGGTGGGGTGGGAACCAGGGTGCCAGAAGAGTTAGTGGAGGGGTTTTGGAGACAGATGTTGATAAGACCTCAGACAGTTAGGAAGACATTAACAGTATGGTGGAAGTTCCAGGTGTTGGAGGGCATGAAGTATGTGAAGTTACTATGACTAGAGAGAAGGTTCTTGGTAAACTGAAAGGTCTGAAGATAGATAAGTCACCTGGACCAGATGGTGTTCAACCCAAAGTTCAGAAGGTGGTGACTGAAGAGATTGTGGAAGCATTATTAATGATCTTTCAAGAACCACTAGATTCTGGAATGGTTCCAGAAGACTGGAAAATCACAAATGTCACTCCACTCTTCAAGAAGGGAGAGAAGCAGAAGAAAGGAAACTTTAGGCCAGTTAGTCTGACCTCAGTGGTTGGGAAGATGTTGGAGTCGATTATTAAGGATGAGGTCTCAGAGCGCTTGGAGGCACGTGATAAAATAGGCCGTAGTTAGCATGGCTTACTCAAAGGAAAATTTTGCCTGAGAAATCTGTTGGAATTCCTTGAAGAGGTAGCAAGCAGGATAGATGAAGGAGAATAGATTGAGGTTGTGTACTTAGATTTTCAGAAGACCTTTGACAAGGTGTCACACATGAGGCTGGTTAACAAGCTACAAGCCCACTCTTTACTTCCTGCCAATCCCTGTTTTATCCATGCTAGAATCTTTCCTGTAATACCATGGGCTTGTAGCTTGTTAACTAGCCTCATGTGTGACACCTTGTCAAAGGTCTTCTGAAAATCTAAGTACACAACCTCAATCTATTCTCCATAATCTATCCTGCTTGCTACCTCTTCAAAGAATTCCAACAGATTTGTCAGGCAAAATTTTCCCTTGAGTAAGCCATGCTGATTGCGGCCTATTTTATCATGTGCCTCCAAGTACTCTGAGACCTCATCCTTAATAATCAACTTCAACATCTGTCTGTTGTATAATAATTTGGATGATAGAAGTAATGGCTTTGTTGCTAAATTTGCAGATGATATGAAGATAGGTGGAGGGGCAGGTAGTTATGAGGAAGTAGAGAAGCTACAGAAGGACTTGGACAGATTAGGAGAATGAGCAAAGAAATGGCGGATGGAATTCAGTGTGAGGAAATGTATGGTCAAGCACTTTGGTGGCATAAATGAAAGGGTTGACTATTTTCCAAATGGAGAGAAAATACAAAACATTCAAGCGCAAAGGGACTTAAGAGTCCTTGTACAGGATTTCCTAAAGGTTAACTTGTAGGTTGAGTATGTGGTAAGGAAGGCAAATGCAATGTTAGCATTCATTTCAAGAAGACCAGAATATAAAAACAAAGATGTAATGTTGAGACTTTATAAAGCACTGGTGAGGCTTCGCTTCGAGTATTGTGAGCAGTTTTGAGTCCCTTATCTTAGAAAGGATGTACTGAAACTGGAGAGGGTTCAAAGGAGGTTCATGAAAATGATCCCACGATTGAATATTTGACATACAAAGAGCGTCTGATGGCTGTATTCATTAGAATTCAGAAGCATGAGGAGTGGCCTCAGTGAGAGCTATTGAATGATGAAAGGCTTTGATAGAGTGGATATAGGGAGGGTGTTTTCTTTGCTGGGAGAGTTTAAGACCAGTGGACACAGCCTCAGAATAGAGGGTCTCCTTTTAGAACAGAGATGAGGAGAAATTTCTTTAACCAGAGAGTGGTGAATTTGTGGAATTTGTTGCCACAGGCAGCTGTGGAGGCCAAGTCTTTATGTATATTTAAGGCAGAGGTTGATAGATTCTTGACTGGTCAGGGCATAATAGGATACAAGGAGGAGGCAGGAGACTGTGGCTGAGAGGAAAACTGGATCAGCCATGGTGAAATGGCAGAGCAGACTCGATGGGCCAAATGGTCTAATTCTGCTCCCGTATATTATGGTCTTAAAATGCTGGAGGAACTCAGCCGGGCAGGCAGCATCTATGGAAACAGTAAACATTTCAGGTTGGGGCCCTTCAATAGGACATCTGCAACTTTTGTTGTTAGCCAGTCAACTCCCTGATCATTTTAATGGGAATATATCTTTGCCTTGTAAACATCCGCATTAATTCGAAATTCTTCTGTCAACCCAGCTCAGTGGTGGCATTTAGAAAACATGAAAGGGTCTTTTCTGGAAACGGGATGAGAGGAAATGTGGAGGCATTGTATTACATTATTAGGTGAACAGAAATTCTCAAAGGCTCCTCAATTTGATGGGGGGGGAATGGCGTGGGAAGAGAATTTTTTTGTGTGGTCGTGGAGTCAAGTGGCCCATAAAGCTAAAGAACTCAAAGCAAAACACATGATTGGGTGACTGTGGGACCTGACGTCAGAGGAAAGGCAATCAGTAGGGGAAAATTATATTATTTTAATTTGATTTGTAGGGCAGGGATTATTTCAAAAGTTGACTTCGACTGGAAGTTCTGCTATGTTTTTTTTGCAACTGTTGAAGGTAAAACATTACTTCGGTTAAGCACATAAAACCAGAGGTCATAAGTGTTACGTGCTCAAGGAGATCTGTTTTTCTTTGTGAGAATGCTGTAATGGTCTTTTGGAGGTCACCTGATGTGATTTTCCCGCCGATGTGAGGTCACTGATGACATGTACCCCGTGACTATATAAGGGTTGAATCAGGTGATGCTGGGGGATTTTTGAGTTTGTAGATTTCCAGGTAGAACGTGTTGTGCCTCTGTTTCTGTTGCGTGTTTGTTTTTTGTGACGCAGTTTCACTTTTAAAACGGAGGGTGCGTTCTCTTATAAGATACAGGATGTTTGGACTGGGAATTTGTGGCTGGAAGTGCCAATTTACTCAATTTCGACAGTTGAAGGGAGAGTGAAGAATTTATCGAAGGATCGAGAGAAGTCGGCATCATTTGGCAGTTTAATAAAGAATCGACCTTATTGAGTCTTTGTTGGAGGAGAATCTGCATTGAGATAACTCTTGCAAAAGGGCAATGAGTTCATGCAAAAAGGTGCTCTCTCTCTCTAAAGGAACTTAAAGTCAGTCAGTTTAAACTGTTTATTTTCGGCATCATGAATCCTGTGGACAGAACCAGCAGTAAAGTTGCGTCTGTGAAGGAATCCTTCTCCAGAGAAGTCTCTCCCAATTGAATGTGTAAAACTGTTGGACTTTTGAAGTTATCGCTTTAAGAACTATATCTGACTGTATCGCTTTAGGAACTGTTTTCGCATTTAACGCTTTAAGAGCCAGAGCCGAGTGGAGTTGGTGAACAGCTGCATATCTGTTAACTTCTGGTTAAAGTTTTCCTTTGTTTTTTTTCCGTTATCATTTATACGTGTTTAATAAATGTTTGGTTGTTTTTATATAACCTGTCTCGATTAATATTCATTGTTGCCGGTTACATAACATAAGTGTGTGCATTTTAAGTATGCACATGCATATTTTGAGCAGGGAAAGGCCACTCAGTTCCTTAAGCATATTTGGCCATTTGCATTTCTACCAAAGCTGTCTCCTGTAGCCTTTCATCCTTTTATCATACATTTTTATTGTAGAATGAAAACAGAATGGTTTTTGCCATGCAGCAGTAACTCTGAATTCTTGTGAAATATCTGCAAATTGTTTGGCCTAAAGTTTGTACAAATCTTGTTGGCAAATTGAGGACGACTGAAGTATGCACTTAAACTCTTGTTACGAGAATACACATAAAATTAAGATGTTTGCTGGCCTGGGCTAGCATCAGTGGCATCAGCAGTTGGTCTGCCACCTGCCCTCAGGGGAAGGAGAGATAAGGAACAATGGAGCAGCGTCTGGAGATGTGTAATGAAGGGATGTGGGAGGAAGAGCTGTCTGGAGCGGCTCCCCCCTTTGAAGCCTGAACTGTTTGAAGTGATGGACAGGCGATACCCCAGCAGGGGCATAAAAAGGGACAGGTTCGCTAAGACAGACACACACGCCACCCGAGGTAACGAGACCCTGGAAGCGGTGCGCCTCTCACGAGTGGTGAGAAGTACCGGACAACGCACAGGGTGGAAAGGTACGATCAGCGGGAACCCGGTGTGTGTCCGCCCTTGCCTGGGTGCCGGGTTCACTGCAGAGGATCGACCGCATCTGGAGGAGGGGTCACAGTCGGTGACCTCAGGTGACATCACCAAGGACCCGCCCAAATGCTGTTTGTGAGCCATCTCGCTGGCCTGTGAGTGAAGCTGTGCTGAATGATGAGTTGTTCCTATTCTATGTCTCTCTTCCCCCACGTTGTCCACCGCCATGGCAACGATTACTGCGAACTGAACTACTAAACTGGACTGAACTTTGAGTCATTTTGAAATTGGTCATTTACCCCTAGACAACGATAGAGCTTGATTGATGCTGTTATCTTAATTCTGTGCACATGTGTGTTTATCATCACTGAACTGTTGCATTTATTATCCTTTCGATTACTGTGTTGCTTGTTTCTGTAATAAAACTTTCTTAGTTCTAGTACTCCAGACTCCAACTGAGTGATCCATTTCTGCTGGTTTGGCAACCCAGTTACGGGGTACGTAACATAAGTGGGGTTCTCGTCCGCGATTTTGAACGCTAAATTTGGGACGGAGTAAATTGATTGGGTTAAAATTCCCGAAAGAAAGAAAAGACAAACAGCAGAAATGGAGGTTGAGGAATTTATAAAGGCGCCGACCTTGGAGGCATTAGAGGATGCCAGGAAATCGGAATTGATAGCTGTGGCCAAACGGGTGAATCTTGCTAAGGTGAAGTCGACAATGAGGAGAGAGGAGATACACAGAGCTATTGTAGAGCACTATGTATCTAAAGGTGTGTTTCCCCAAGGTGAGCTGGGGGAGGTGTCTATTGAAAAACCTGCTGGAGACGCGGTACAGGTACAGCTTGAAAAACTGAGACTCGAGCACGAGTTCCGGGTACGGCAGTTAGAACACGAAGAGAAGGAGAGAGAGTTAGAAAGGCAGGAGAAAGAGAGAGAGTTAGAAAGGCAGGAGAAAGAGAGAGAGTTAGAAAGGCAGGAGAAAGAGAGAGAGTTAGAAAGGCGGGAGAGAGAGAAAGAGGTAGAAAGGCAAGAGAGAGAAAGACAGTTGGAGAGCGAAGAGAGAGAGAGGGACAGACAGTTGGAGAGAGAGGAGAAACAGAGGGAAAGGGAATTTGAGCTGGAGAAGTTAAAGATAAGGGCCGAGCAGGGGCTCGTGCCGAACCAAGGTGGAGGGTTCCGGGCGACCCAGGAGGTTAGGCTGGTTCCCCCATTTGACGATACCGATGTGGATCGGTACTTTCTCCATTTCGAAAAAGTGGCCATAAGTCAGGACTGGCCGAGGGATAAGTGGGTTGTTTTACTTCAGAGTGTACTGAAAGGGAAGGCCCAACAAGCTTACTCAGCTTTATCCGCGGAAGATGCCCAGAAGTATGAGGTGGTGAAGGAGGCCATCCTCAGGATTTATGAGTTGGTCCCGGAGGCATACCGGCAGAGGTTCCGGAATGCGAGGAAGCGGTGGGACCGCACGTATTTGGAGTTTGCTCGTGAGATGCAAACATATTGTGAGCGTTGGTGCGCCTCGAAGGGGGTAGAGGGGGATTATGACAGACTGCTGCAGCTGATTCTGATTGAGCAGTTTAAAGGTTGTGTCCCTGAGGGTATGAGACCCTACCTCGATGAGAAAGAGGCAGCCACGTTAGCCGCAACTGCTAAGTTAGCGGATGAGTATGCGTTGACGCATAAAATGAAGGTTGCCCCGAGTAAAGGCTACCAGAAGGGTAGTCAGGACGGCGGGGAGAGTCCACCGGAAAAGTCAGAAAGTAAGCCGGGGACTAGTGAAAAGGATAAGGTAGACCGGGAGCAGTCTGGTAGGAAGTCTCCTGGGGTCGTCTGTTATAATTGTGGGAAAGTCGGACACTTTGCGTCCAGGTGCTTTGCCCCAAGGAAGGAGACGGGGAAAGGAAAAGCGGAAATTTTGAATGGCTGTATTGAGCTGTTAAGCGAACCGCTAGGGAAGGACAGGTCTGAAAAAGTCCAGGAAGGGCGCGAGAGGTTTATCTCGGCCGGACTGGTGTCAGTGAAAAAGAGGTTAAAACCAGTTCCAGTGCGGATCTGGAGAGACACGGGAGCGTGTCAGTCACTAATACTGAAGAGTGTATTAGAGTTTAGCTCAGAGACCCAGACTGGGGAGGTAGAGGTCAAAGGTGTTGGGGAAGGGACAGAGTCAGTCCCTTTGCACCAGATACATTTACAGAGCAACCTGGTCTCTGGACTAGTCACGATCGGGGTGAGGTCCGAATTACCGATGAAAGACGTGGAAGTCTTGCTCGGTAATGACATCGCCGGAGGAATCGTGTTCCCAGTCGTGAGATTGACGGGTCAGCCTGCCAGCATGGAGGCCCCGCCCGCGATGGTGAATTTGGCTGAAACATTTCTGCCAACCTTGTATGAGATAGGGTGTAGTGAGATAAGAGGTAGTGAGGGAGCTGGGACGGACGTAGCAGTAGCCAGGAAAGAATTTGTGCAGACGCAGGAGCGAGACGAGGGGCTGATGGTTTTTGCCGAGACCGCTCTCTCTGACACAGCCTTGACAAGGGAACTAGTAGGCTATTGTGCGGGTGAGGAAGTGCTAAGGAAGAAAGGGACAGCATCCGCAGATGAGGAGTGGGGGGTGGTGCAAAAGAGTTATGGGGATGAGGTTTTTAACATGGCCCACGAGGTACCCCCCGGTGGACATTTTGCGGTGCTGGGGGAAACAGTTGGTGGAATCATGAAAGAGATTTACCGGCTGCCCAGGGGGGGGAAGATCATGACCGACGCGAACTGAGACGGTCACCGGCTTTTGATATGCTAACAAACCTAGTCGGTGTTAGCGTGGAAATCAATGAAGCTAGGGGCCCCCTGCTAAGAGGAAAAAACCATTTTGAAAAGATTAGGATGGGATCGGTCAGATGGGAGAAGGCTATTCTTTTGGCCAGGTCTACTGATAAGGTCTCTCCCTTAATCCCCGAAGGAGTAATTAAACGACTCGCACCTATGTGTTTGATTGTCCCGAGGAAATGCAAAGAACTGGGACGTTGGGTGATTGTGGTTACAATAGGGCAGCCAAGCAAACAACACCCATATTTTTCGAGTAATTCAGTGACTAAAGGGCTGATGAACACAGAGGTGTGTATTGGCAATTTAATACGGCTGTCTGAAGCCAGTCTGATAGTGAGCCTTGGAAAAAATGAATTCGGCCACACGAAGGTCACTTACCTGGGAATTGTGGTGACACAGGGGCAGCTGGCAGTGATGCAAGCTACAGTGCAGGCTATCGCTGACCTCCCAACCCCGACAGACAAGAGGGCCCTCAGAAGGCTTTTGGAGATGGTGGGGTACTGCAGAAGTTTTGCAATAACTCTGCGGTCAATACCCGTCCCCCTCCTACTAAGCCCTTGCGAGAGAAAACTGAGTCGGAATGGGACGACCCTTGTTATTGTGGTCCGGGACAAAACCAAATGAGAGGTTACATTGGTCGCAATTCATCAGTGTTTTTGGCCACTATGAAGTTTGCTGAGTTGGAGCCTGGTCTAAGGGATTATTAATAACACGTGTAAAAGGAACAGAAAATGTGATGACTGTCTGTCAAGGTGTTGACAGCTTCAAATTCTCTGTATTAGCTAAATAACTGTTAAAGATGTATGTTGTGTATGTATCAGATAATGTAGTCATGTTTGTAATTTTTACCTCCCGGTAAAAATCCTTAAAGGGGGGAAGTGTTACGAGAATACACATAAAATTAAGATGTTTGCTGGCCTGGGCTAGCATCAGTGGCATCAGCAGTTGGTCTGCCACCTGCCCTCAGGGGAAGGAGAGATAAGGAACAATGGAGCAGCGTCTGGAGATGTATAATGAAGGGATGTGGGAGGAAGAGCTGTCTGGAGCGGCTCCCCCCTTTGAAGCCTGAACTGTTTGAAGTGATGGACAGGCGATACCCCAGCAGGGGGATAAAAAGGGACAGGTTCGCTAAGACAGACACACACGCCACCCGAGGTAACGAGACCCTGGAAGCGGTGCGCCTCTCACGAGTGGTGAGAAGTACCGGACAACGCACAGGGTGGAAAGGTACGATCAGCGGGAACCCGGTGTGTGTCCGCCCTTGCCTGGGTGCCGGGTTCACTGCAGAGGATCGACCGCATCTGGAGGAGGGGTCACAGTCGGTGACCTCAGGTGACATCACCAAGGACCCGCCCAAATGCTGTTTGTGAGCCATCTCGCTGGTCTGTGAGTGAAGCTGTGCTGAATGATGAGTTGTTCCTATTCTATGTCTCTCTTCCCCCACGTTGTCCACCGCCATGGCAACGATTACTGCGAACTGAACTACTAAACTGGACTGAACTTTGAGTCATTTTGAAATTGGTCATTTACCCCTAGACAACGATAGAGCTTGATTGATGCTGTTATCTTAATTCTGTGCACGTGTGTTTATCATCACTGAACTGTTGCATTTATTATCCTTTCGATTACTGTGTTGCTTGTTTCTGTAATAAAACTTTCTTAGTTCTAGTACTCCAGACTCCAACTGAGTGATCCATTTCTGCTGGTTTGGCAACCCAGTTACGGGGTACGTAACACTCTAAAGAAACAGATTCTGGAACAAAATTGAGGAGTGGATAGATCCAATGATGTATAGGATTTGAAAATTGCAGAGACAATTTTGTCCTGCTGTGAAATAGCTTTCAAATATTTCATAATGGTGACAGGCAGTATTGTGTCCATTCAGTGTGTTTGTACAGTAATGTCAATGCATTGACTGTCTAAGTGGAGGACTATGCCATCTAATTATTGGAACTTAGATCTCGAGCATGTTGTTAAATTTGACAGTAATCTGCGCCTTGGCGTAAGTATCCAAACATGTAATTCTAGTAGAGACCATTCTTCAAAAATAGAACATAAATGCTTATGTTACAAAACATGTTTTGAGCTAAAAGATCTTGAAATTTTGATGTACCATTGGCATGCGTAAAAACAATGCAGAAATGGGGAAATCAGGTCATTTTAATTATTGGACCTCTGGAGAAACAACAATTTTTTACTTGTGCTTGTGATTTGTTATTGGGAGCTGCTTTGTCTATGGAGGTAAGATGGTGGGAGCAGCACAGACACGAGTGCTCAGGGGCGGTTTGAGAAGTAGTAAAGGATTAGGTACAGTGCAGGGGTATGCACGCCCAAAGACAAAAAAAGTAACTTACTTAGTTGCAAGTGCCCCAGTCCTCCTGCTTTGCCAATGTGACCTCATTATCCTGGGAGTGCCGAGCACCTGGTTCCCCTCAGACAGCGTGGCTCGAATTCCCCTGCAATGCTCTGAAAGGAATTCAACCCTTGTACTCATGATGGGAAAATCCACGTCAGCGCACAAAATGATTGATGCCAGGAAGTGTTTTGTTTAATTTATGGAATTATGTGAAATAACCCAGAATTTGGTTTTATTGTATTTCACTCTTGGGACAAAAACTTATTTTTCAGTTACCTAATTTACCTAAGAAATACATGATAGAGTGATGAGTTATAGAGCATTGGAAGTTTACAGCATTTATTTATATTTGAATTTGCACTGTGTTGTTTACTGATCCTGTTCACAGTTACTGTTGTATAGATTTGCTAATTATGCCCTCAGGAAAAAGAACCTCAGGGTTGTATATAGTGACATACATGTACTCTGATAATAAATTTTACTTTGAAGTAAGCATTTAAGCCCAATTAACCAAGTTGCTTACTTCAGCTTGCCATGTTTGCCTTTTTGTGACTCGTATCTCTCTAAAGCTTTCCAGTCTAAACATCTTTAAACATTGTAGTTGTACCTTGCTTTACCACTTTGTCCAGTTCTTGTTTTGTTTATCTGGCATCCTTTGTGTGGAGAGACTTGCCCCTCAAGTCCCTTTTAAGCCTTTTCCTTGTCATCTTAAAACAATGCCCCCGGTATTTGGATTCCCCTACCCCTGCAAGAAGACCGTGAGCATTTGCCTTAACTGTCCCCTTCATTATCTAAGATACATTTAAGTTCTCCCCTCAGCTTCCCTTGCTCCAGGAAAAACAGCAGCAGCCTATCCAGTCCCTACTTGTAACTCATGCCCTCCAGTCCTGGTATCATCCTTATGAATGTTTCCTGTACCTCTTCAGCTTAATGACATTTATTCTTAGCTCGGCAATCACAAGTGCACACAATAATCCTAAGTGTGGTCTCACCAATATACTGTACAGTTGGAGCATCGAACAGGAACATGCCCTTTGGCCTTCAAGTGTTGTGCAGAGTGAATGAGTAATCAAATGTTCAACTAAACCAACCCTTTCTGCCTATACAATCTTCATATCCTTCCATTTCCTGTGTATTCCTGTGCCTATTTAAGAGCTTCTTGAACATCCCTACTGTATTTGCCTTCACCAACACTAGGCAGTGCATTCCAAGCACTTTTATACCTTGCAGAATTTGCCTGTATATCTGTTGCTCAATGTCGAGAGTGGTGTGTGTGTGTGTGGTGTGTGTGTGTGTGTGTGCGCGCGCATCTGTCTGTCGTATAATCCCATCAGAATGATTTCACCTGTCTTATTTTGAGTACAACCCAAGTAGACTCCATGGTTGAGACCACCATCATATTCCCTCTGCATGCATTTGTGATATTTCCTTGATTAACAGCACAACTACCCATCCCCTCATTTACCTTCTTCTCTATTTTTCCTTAAATATTGAAACCACAGAACATGAAGCCTCCATTCCTGTCCCTCTCCAACCAAGTTTCTGTAATGAGCACAACTTCATTGTTCAATGTACTGATCTCTGCTCTAAGTTTATCACCTTTATCCATAATATTCCTAGTGTTAAAACAATGTACACACTTCAGTCCTCCATCCTATTGTATTTATTACTTTTCTCCTGTCTGTTTTTACTAGTCATGACAACTACCTTCCTCTCAGTTCCTCCACTCTCTGATCTGGCACTCTAGTGAAATGAAATCCCCTGCCAAACTAGTTTAACAACCCCCCCCCCTCACCCCACTCCCGCAAAGCAGCACTGGTGAACCTCCTGGCCAGGATATTGGTTCCTCTGCATTTAGAGTGAAACCCATTTCTCTTGTACAAGTCATCCCTGCCCCAGTAGAGATTCCAATGATCCAAAAACCCGAAATCCTGCCCCTGCACCAGTTCCTCATCACTTATTCATTTGTTCTCTTTTTGTTCTATTCCTTCCTTGAGGAACACATTGCACCTGTAGTAATTTAGAGATTACTACCGTTGAGGTCCTGCATTTCAGCCTGTTTCCAAACTCCCTGTGCTCACTGCACAGAACCTCTTTCCCCCGTCCCACCTATGTTCTTGCTGCCAATGTGCATGTTGACCTCTGGTTGCTCATCCTCCCCTTTGAGGATATTTTGCAGCCACTCGAGGCATCCTCAATCCTGGTACCCAGGGAGACAACAGGCCATACTGGTGTCTGCTTCACAGTCATAGAATCTCTTCTCTGCCCCCTCAACTACTGAGTCTGCTATTGCTATTGTTCTGCCTGACAGGAGAAATTATTTTCCCATTAAGAAGGGCTCATACTGATTCAGGTTGTTTGCATTAAATGCCAGATACCACCCAATTAAGGTCAAACTTGACAAGGTGGTAATAAAATAGATTATTTTCCTGAACCAAATGAAATTTCATAATGCTTACCATTGGAATTTAGTGGTTAAATGGACAGTAATATTGTAAAATTCTGGTAGTCTGTTATTCAGCATCTTATTCAACAGGCAATGTTTGCTGATCTCAGTCTGCCTTTTGGCTCTGCTGGTCCTATCTAATTTAGCGGGTTATTGGAAATTTTATTACAATACCATCAATGGTCTTAAAATATGTGTTTGGTTATTAATTGGAATAACAGCCAAGAATCCAGAAAATCTTTAAGTCTGGTACTTCCAAAATCCCAAGTGTCCTGTTATTGGAGTTTTACTGTGCTTAAGATTACCAGTTCATTTCAGAAACTAAATAAACCATTAAACCAAATGGAACTGGAGGGTAAATTTAAATATTTTTCAAGTTATTAAGATATGTTCAAGAAAGATCTCAGGAACGTGTAGTTTACTGATATGCTCTTTCTGGGGCAATGAATAGTAGATAATACTTTGAAGCTGAAATTTAAATCCATGGGAGATGCTTGATGTGGGGTTCATGCAGAGAATGCAAACTCGGATGTTATATTACTCGAGCAAAATCTGCTTGAATGAATGAATTAACTACATATGCAATGTCATCTTAAACTGTGTTTTACCTCCCATTTAAAAATAATTTTGCTTAGAAAAATCTATCATTCCTGAATGGAGTTGGCCTTTTCATATAGTTTGATGTTTTGTCACACGTACAAGATTTAGAAAGTATTATGAATTTCCCGGCAATATGACATCAAGTTGACTTGCACCATCATGTATATGTTTTTGTTCCAGGGAATCTGTTTGTGGGATACATATGATAATTTCTTTTGAGGTTATTGTTTGGTTCCTATAAAATGTGCAGTGTTATGGGTTCATAGAAGAAAGCAGAAAGGCTAGACATGCATCATCAGCATCTGCTCAACCACGTGACAATCGGAGCCATATAATAATGTACTCTTAAACCCTCTCAATTTATGCCACCACCCAAATAAAAGATGACAAAGGGTAATTTATAGTGCCTATAGAAGTATTCACCCCTTGGAAGTTCTCATGTTTTATTGTTTTACAACATTGAATCACAGTGGATTTAATTTGTTCTTTTTGACACTGATCAATAGAAAAAGACTCTCTTGTGTCAAAGTGAAAACAGATCTCTACAAACTTGTGGAGGCCAGGTCGTTGGGTGTATTTAAGGCAGAGATTGATAGGTTCTTGATTGGACATGGCATGGTATCAAAGGTTACAGGGAGAAGACTGGGAACTGGAATTGAGGGGGAGAAAAAAGGGATCAGCTTTGATTGAATGGCACAGCAGACACGATGGGCCAGATGGCCTAATTCTGCTCCTATATCTTATGGTTTTATGGTCTAAAATGATCTAAATTAATTACAAATACAGAACACAAAATAATTGATTGCATAAATATTTACTCCTTTAATGTGACATTCCAAATCATCACTGGTGCAGCCAATTGGTTTTAGAAGTCACATAATTAGTTAAATTGAGATCACCTGTGTGCAGACAAGGTGTTTCAATTGATTGTGTCAGTATCCTGGCAGAAACTACACCATGATGACAAAAAAACACTCCAAGCAACTCTGCAAAAAGGTTATTGAAAACCACTAGTCTTGAGAGGGATAGAATAAAATTTCCAAGTCACTGAATATCCCTTGGAGTACCGTTAAGTCAATCATCAAGAAATCGGAAAAATTTGGCAGAGCTGTAAATCTGCTTAGAGCACGCCGTCCTCAAAATCTGAGTGACCATGCAAGAAGTGGACCAGTGAGGGAGGCCACCAAGACACCCATGACAACTCTGGAGGAGTTACAAGATTCAGTGGCTGAGATGGGAAAGACTGCGAATACAACAACTGTTGCCCGGGTGCTTCACCTGTTGCAGTTTTATGGAGGAGTAGCAAAGAGAAAGCCATTGTTGAAAAAAGAAAACTCACATGAAATCTTGGCTAGAGTTTGTCAGAAGGCACATGGGAAACTCTGAAGTCAGCTGGAAGAAGGTTCTATGATCTGATGTAACCAAAATTGAACATTTTGGCCATCAGACAAGATGCTATGTTTGGTGTAAGCCAAACGCTGCACATCATCAAATACATCCCAGCCCTACTGCAAAGCATGGTGATGACTGCATCATGCTGTGGGGATGCTTCACTGCAGCAGGCACTGGAAGGCTTATGAAGGTAGAGGGTAAAATGAATGCAGCAAAATACAGGGAAATCCTGGAGGAAAACCGACGCAGTCTGCAAGAGAACTGTGACTTGGGAGAAGATTTGTTTTCCAGCAAGACAATGACCCCAAGCATAAAGCCAAAGCTACGCAAGATTGGATTAAAAACAACAAAGTTAATGTCCTGGAGTAGCCAAGTCAGAGTCCAAACCTCAATCCAATTGAGAATTTATGGCTGGACTTGAAAATGGCAGTTCACTCATGATCCTCTTGCAATCTGACTAAGCTTGGGCAGTTTTGTAAGGAAGAATTGGGAAGAACTGCAGTGTCCAGATGTGGAAAGCTGATAGAAACCTATCCACACAGGCTGAAGGCTGTAATTGCTGCCAAAGGTGCATCTACTAAATATTGACTTGAATGGGGTGTATAGTTGTGCAATTAATTATTTTGTGTTTTTATTTGTAATTAATTTAGATCAGTTTGTAGAGATCTGTATTCACTTTGACATGAAAGAGTCTTTTTCTGTTGGTCAGTGTCAAAAAACACCAAGTTAAATCCACTGTGATTCAATGTTGTAAACAATAAAACATGAAAGCTTCCAAGAGGGGATGAATACTTTTTTCTTTTCAAATCTTTTTATTATTATTATCCAAAATTTACAAGAGTACATCGAAGTAAACAACACTTACAATGTCTCAAGAAAAAAACATTATTGAAAAAATTTTGGTGATGCGGAAAAAAAAGAGAAATAAAAACCCCTACTAAGCAAGAAAAAGTGGGAGGAAAAAACCATTAGGTGTTCAAACCCGGAGCCATGCATCATACAAAAGCTTCTAAAGATAAACATCAAACTGCCAGCAGAAAAAAATGTACCAAAAATTTACAATTAGATCGTGGAAGAAATCTATCAATTAACTCAAATGATAATAACGAGCAAATGAACCCCATCTTTTCTCAAAATCAAACATAGGTTCAAAGGTTCGACTTCTAATTTTCTCCAAACTAAGACATAGTATCACTTGAGAGAACCATTGTGACAAAGTGGGAGCCGGTGTATCCTTCCACTTCAACAAAATAGCCCTCCTAGCTATCAGTGTAACAAATACAATAACATGTTGGTCAGACAAAGAAATACCATGGATATTGTGAGGAAATATTCCAAAAAGCACAGTTAATTTATTAGGTTGTAAATTAATTTTAAGTGCTTTAGAAATTGTCGAAAAAAGTGACTTCCAGAACTGTTCCAGTATAGAACAAGACCAAAATGTGTGTCAGTGTAGCTGTTTCAGTTTTACATCTATCACAATAACTATCAACATTAAGGAATATTTTAGACAATCTCTCCTTCATCAAATGGTAACGATGTACAATTTTAAATTGAATCAGTGAATGACTAGCACAGATCGAAGAAGAGTTAACCAGCTTCAGAATCCGCATCCAATCCTCCGTTATAAAAGTCAAGTTAAGTTCCTTTTCCCAGTGAATAATTTTTACAGGCACGCTATGTAATTTGAATTGGTGATCCTTGTTATTGTAAAGTTAATAACAAGAAACAAGATTTAAATTTTGTTTTATTTAATATATTTGTGCTTTATTGTAGTTGTATTCTGATATTTCATTTGCTTTTGTTTTTCAAAATGAATGTTCACATGTACAACATTAATTCCAAAGTAGAACAAACTTCTATTTACAGAAACGGGATGTTAAATATGAAGATGTATGTAACAACTAAGCCTACATTAATAAAAAAGTGACAACTAAGTTAGAGTTAAATACCAGTCTCCATGGTGATATTGAAATAATTACTGTTGACTAATTCACTCTTTCCTTCCCAAAGATGCCAAAAATGCTGTTGCATTCCTGTAAAGCTTTTGAAATAATTGCATCATGTCAGATTGACATTAATTCAGAAAACATTTTAACATACAAACATTGCTCACCTCTTGATTTAAAATCAGTTATGTCTGAGTTTATTTTGGAATGCTCTTCTCCTTCTGTATGAGGTGCAACATGTCGGATATGTATTCCTTTTGAGTCTGACAACAGGTTTTGCTGCCTGAGGACAGAGTTTAAAAACACGTACAGATGTACACCAATGTCAATTTTTGGTGAAGTGTATAATTTAAAAAAATTTTAAACATCAACTTAATAGAAATTTGTATATTTTGATGGGATGTAGCATTACTATATTAAAAAGTATTGAAAAGTCATGAAAAATTATAAAAACTATTGACTGTCAATTGTGAAATAAGCTGTTGAAGCAAAGAAGCAGTAAATTTCTGGAACATTGTATTCTTTCCCCCTCCCTTTTCTCCTCTGAAAAGCTGATTCTTGTTAGGCACAGTTTCACAGATATCAACAAGCAAGTGAGTATCTTGACCTGGCAGATCCTATAGTGCCTCTCTGCAGGTCGTTTATCATCAGGACCATGAGGGGAATGAAGAGCTACTTTCACTGAAAGGTGAATGGACTATATTTCAAGTTGTGAGAAGGTTTCTGCTGATTCAAATAATCTTGACTACTTTTTCCACGTGGTGGTGAATAGATTGAATGTGTAGAGTTAAGTCTTGTCTGTTGATTGAGAAGGTCTTGTTGAGATTCTTAAAAGGGTATTGTAGTAGAAGTGAAATCATAAAGTGCTGAAGATACTCAGCAGATCAGGCAACATCTGTAGAGAGAGGGGAAAAATGCAGATCTTTCATCAGAAGGCTCAAAACCAGCCAAAAGTCTGTGGGTAGCTCCAAGGTACGTGAGTGAACATACTGGAACTGCATTTTACAAAAATTTTGAACTGTGCTGGGGAAGTTGCAAGGACCGTAACCCCAAAGTTCTAGAGAATTGTTGCAAAAGTAATGTTGGCCGTCACAGTAGCATGCCGGTTAGCATGACACTATTACAGCTCATGGCGTTGGAGTTCGATCCAGACGTCCTCTGTAAGGAGTCTCTGTATGTCCTCCCCATGGAATGCCTGGGTTTTCGCTGAGTGTTCTGGCTTCCAAAGGTGTACCAGGTAGGTTAATTGGTCATTATAAATTGTCCCGTGAATAGGTTAGGGTTAAGTTGGGGTTATTGGGCGATGTGACTTGAAGGGCTAGTTCCGTGCTGTTTCTCTAAATAAGTAAATATGATATCTTTTTTATGTCCAAGGAGGTGTGTCTGAAAAAATGTATAAGAAGTCTGAAAGCAATGTTAAAAGTCATGCTCCATGCTGAAAAATTGCCTTTGAACTAAACATTTGGCCAAGGCAAATTGCAAGTATGGTTATTTAGTCAGATACTTATGTTCAAAGTTCAAAATGCATTTGTTATCAAAATATATATGCGGTATAAAACCCTGAGGTCCTTCTTCCCACAGACAGTCAGGAAACAAAAAAGTACCATGGAACCCGTTCCAAGAAAGCATCAAACACCTAATGCTCAAAAAAAGCACAAATCGCACAAGTGACATAAGAATGAATGTAAAACAAACAGAATATAAAACATCAAACCAGAGTCTTTGAAATAGTCTAGAAATGTCAGTTCAATTTAGTGCTGTGTCGTTTGTTGATTGCAGGCTACAGAGTCAATCCGCCATGATCAAAATTGCGCAAAATAGCAATTTAAAATAAAAGCAGTAACCAGAAACCAAAGCCACACAGTAATTGACCATAACGTTGGAATTGATTCTCCAAATTTTGTGTTATTTTCTTATTAGAGATACAGCATGGAACAGTCCCTTCTGGCCCAATGAGCCACCCTGCCTTGCTACCACCTATTTAACGCTGGCCTAAACACAGGACAGTTTACAATGACCAATTAACCTACTGTTGAACTGTGAGAGGAAACGTCAGCACCTGAAGGAAACCCACATGATTCACAGGGAGACTGTATAATCTCCTTACAGATGGTGCTGGAATTGAACTCTAAACTCCGAAACACCCTGGACGGTCATAGCATCTTGCTAACTGCTACGTTACCATGGTGCCTGGGGATGTTGTTTTACCTGGAAATGGTGATTAAGGCTTTTGATTATCCTATACTACAAAGGGAATTGGAGTGATTGGAGATTAGCTGAATGTTCTTCTTAAGATTAGATAACCAATTAAGAGGAGTTTTGTGTCACAAAGTTGGAGGATATACTTAATTGGTAAATGCTGATTATTATTAACCTGCCTCAAACAAGAGAAAATCTGTAGATGCTGGAAATCCAAGCAACACACACAAAATGTTGGAGGAACTCAGCAGGCCAGGCAACATCATTGGGAAAGATTATAGTTAACGTTTCGGGCTGAGATCCTTCATCATGACTGATGAAGGGTCTCAGCAAAAAATGTTGACTGTACTCTTTTCCATAGATGATGCCTGGCCTGCTGAGTTCCTCCAGCATTTTGTGTGTGTTGCCTATTAATCTGCTTGTTTGGAAACACTGCTGGCAGAAAGTATCTAGCACATGGGTTGTTAAGTTATAGGTATGCAAAAAGTTCATCCTCCTTTCCTTAGAAAAAATGATTCTGGAAATCTGAATTGCACGTGTCCTGCAAGTAGTAGATGTAATGGCAAAGGGACCCAAGAATATTTGTAGTTGTTCTAATGTGATCTAATTGTACTCAAGGCAACATCTGCGGAAAGAAACACAGTTGATGTTTCATTTGAAGGACTTTTGTCAAAACTGGGGTGAAAATGTTAGTTTTAGATTGCAGACAGTGTGGGGAACCAGCATTACCCAGATAATCCGAAAGTTTATGGAACTACGTATCTGGTTGACTCATGAACAGTTAGAGAGATAAAACTTACAAAAAGATATCAAATCTATGTAACTCAGTCAGAGCTGCTGTTGAAATCTAAAACTAAAAGAACACTGAAAATGCCCAGCAAATCAGGCAGAATCAATGGAGTGAGAAAATTAACTAATATTTTGGTTAGATAATCTTGCAAAACTCTACAGTTCTTACACAAATGAGAAGAAATGTATTGCCTGAAATTGTAAACTTTGATTTGGAATCCCAAAGGCTATAACATGCATGGATGGAACAAGGGGCGTTGTTCTTCATGTTTATGTTGGGTCTCACCAGAACAAGACCGGAAAATACTGGCAGATAGGACAGAGTGGCAGTAGGATGGAGACTTATAGTGAAAGCTAACTGGTGCTAGTCCCACAAACTGAATGTAAGTGCTTTACAGTGCAGTCACTCAGTCTATATTCAGTTTCTCCAATATGGAGGAGCCAGCCTTGTGAGCTCTAAATGCAGTTTAATAGATTTGGGAGAAAATACAAATGGATTGCTGCTATTTGGATTCCTGGATGGTACAAAGAGGTGAGCAGACAAACTGCTAGTATTGGCCTCCTAGATGAATAAGTAGATGCTATGAGAAGCTGCATGTTGTTGGAGATGCAAAAAAGATGTTCTTGGAAGGCAATAATTAGAAGTCTAACCTTACTGTGGTAAAAGAGGGTGTGAAAGCAAATATATTCAATGCAGTTGAGGTCTTGATCATTGTAGAGAGGAAACCAAAGTTAAGAAAAAAAAGGAAGGCATTGTGGAGTTAACTGGGTGTAAAGTCTCATAATCAGAACAGATGCATTGAAAGGGAAGAAATTGGGAGAGTGAGTTAGAGCTCTTACAGGAAGAATAAGAAGAAATATAAATGTAATAGCTGTGAATTTTCTGTATGATAGTTATTGATCTGTCTCCTCAACCAGAGGTGAAGAAATCTAGGAAATAATCCAGGAGAGTCAGGGATGGCCCATGTGAAAGTGAGAACAAAGTGAAATTAGGCTACAAATTCTTTATCCATATTCCAACAACTAGGATTGGCTGAGGCGAGTTTTTCACTTTTCCCTGGTTGCATAAAGTAAAATGTTTTTCAAATATGGCCTATATGGCATAAATGTAATTTGTGCAAATTGAACTGACTGTACTCAGAAGCTATCCGTGATGTGTTATTTATTGTGGTAATGAACTGCTGAATTCTGGTACAGTATAATAATGTCCTTGATTACTGAAAAGCGTAGCTTGTTTCATTGCATTCTGAAAGACAGAATGGTCTTTCAGAAAGAACGAATCAGTTCACTATTCATATAATCTCCTGCAAATGTTTCATTTTTAAAGATATGCATTTGATTAGAACCAGAATCCATAAAAAAGTGACTTTATTTATAAAGAGGAACCACAATGTTATTGGTTAAATGAAACATTAGTAAAGCTATGGCATTGCAAAATGCACATTTCAGTGTTTATGAAATTCTGGTTTCTAGTATGTGGAACACATTTAAATATGACTTCGTCAGAATTTAATATCAGGATACCTTGGGGAGCAAATGACTCTTTCAGGAGTGAATAGAATATACAGTATTTTGTAATTGATCAAGACTGCACCATGAAAATAATGCCTGATTGTGGTCAGTGCTGTCTTTGAATATTTCCAGTTTCTATTATATTTAAATGATCCAGTTACTACTTTGTTCACTGTCTGAACTAAATTATAGATTTGGTGATGTACACAATGACAGCTTCAATTTTGAAGATTTTTTTTTACCAGTACTTGGAGACCAGTGTAAAGGGATACACACCAGGACAAACTTTCATACAGACAGAGCAAGATTGATCCATCTGAAAATAATAAGAAGGCACCTCTATTATTACGGTGCAAACATACTTATTTACTGATATGATTCACGGCACATGCTGGAGATCTATTTGATTTCTCAAAGATCTATTTACTTATTGGGAGAGTAAAACGGTACAGTTCAAACAAAGCCTTAAGGAGTGTTTTCCAGCACCATATAACAAATTCTGTGCAGTTAAGGATAGGGGAATTGTTAACATCAGGTTCTGATCTAAATGACTACAGTTTGGCTGATAAAGTTAAGCCGACCATTCTTAAAGCTGTGTTCCGTCAACCATAATGCTTATGAACTGTAGTATACCTATCAACTTTTTGAGCAGATTTTTAGAGATTCGTCAGACCATTTGAAAAAAAATTTATACAACTTGAGTAGGAGTTCAAGCAATACATGAACTGACTGTAGACACATAAACTGCTCTGATTTGTTTTGATTAAAGATCTGAACAACTTGGAGGAGACCATTCATGGGGTTCAAAAAGTTTTAGTTGCTGTATGCATATTCAGTTCAGCTAAGTTGACCCTCTTGTTACATTATCTTCATTCTTTTTCATTCTGTGCATGTATTTATAAAATGTTGCCAAGCTGGAAAGGGATAAACTTCTTTTCACTGATCAGAAATTGTCGCATGATCAGATTTTAATTTGATACAGATTGTTAACCAAGAGGAAGGCAAAGATTTTTCTGCTCTTTGTATGCTGTACTGGAAGATGGTGCCAATGGCACTGTATTTGCAAGGATGCCAGAAATACTGTGTTAAGGAGGTCAGCTGACATTAGGGTTTACTTAAATTATTTTTGGAACACGGAAACACTGAAGTAGCTGTTTTGTGGCTTGATCCAGGGAAGAAACATAATTTTGGTTGGGTAGAGTCTGAACAAAATGAAATAAACCTCATTGAGGTCTGAAAAAAGAGAACAGGCCAGTACATATCTTTGGAATAGACAAAGAATGTGGAAAATGTTGTCTGGTCAGACTGCGTAACTAATGTTCATGATGAGCACTGGGATGGAGTATCTCAAACAGCAGACTTACAATGTC
Source organism: Mobula hypostoma (assembly GCF_963921235.1). Classification (NCBI taxonomy): domain Eukaryota; kingdom Metazoa; phylum Chordata; class Chondrichthyes; order Myliobatiformes; family Myliobatidae; genus Mobula; species Mobula hypostoma. Next base: position 43,004,221 of record NC_086110.1, read on the forward strand.
TACTTATTTCAGTTCTGAGCTCTAAAGTTGTTAAAAAGTACAATTCCATGGCTTAATTTTGATTTCAAACTTATTTAACATAGGACTCTAATAACATTGAAAATAACTGAGATAAACTTGTCAAAAAAAGTGGAACAGACGAATACATTTGACCACAATGCAAAAACAAGACTTTTGATACTTCTGAAAATAAATCACTGAAAGAAAATGACTCATGAAGGACTGGACTGTGCTAATGCAGCACCAGTGTGATCTTGTCTGTTGTAAATGTTCACTTGGAACAGTGGAGTATTGAGAGTTGAAATTATACAGGAGTCAGAAGACCCACACTCAGCTTCTTCCATGAGATTTGTGCCATGAGATTTCTGAATGGTCCATGAACACTACCTCACTATTCCCCTCTTTATTGCCAGGTATTGTAACTTGTTATGCCTGCACTGTACTGCTGCCACAAAACAGCAAATTTCATGATTACTATCAGTGACAATAAATATGATTCTGACATTGAGCTATAATACCCTGTTTCAGAAAATAATTTGGCACTAGCGTACACAATGTAGTTTTGGTGAATGGAGTGCTATTTTAATGTCCATTATTTAATGTCAGTTGACATTTAATTTTGCAGATTGCTGTAAGGTACCTTGGAACTGCCTTCTGGGGATTGGTGCAAGATGATCTGATATTACTTCAGTACTTTTGCCATGAATACATTTTTAGTGTTCATGCTGGAGTTCTGTGTGAACTGAAGCTGCAGGACATCTTCCAGAGCATATAAACATCAACTGATCACACACATGCACATCTGTAATGGCTCTCCTTGTTATTTCACTGCCTGTCGTACCAGTTCAGTGAAGTAGTATGTGAACTTCCCGACAAGGGAAAAGAACACCTTGGATCAAGTCTACTGCAATCTTCCTCATGCATGTAAAGCCAGCCCTCTGCCACATTTGGGACTCTCAGACCATCTGTCTCTGTCCCTGACTCCGGCATATAAACCACTCAGCTGTAGACAAAGACCATATATGAAGACAGTCAAAGTATGGACTAAGGAGGCTAGCTCTGTCCTACAAGACTGCTTCGATAACACAGACTGGGAAGTTTTCGATGAAGGGGGAGATCTGGAAGGTCGTACATCAGCTGTTCTTTCATATATAAACTTTTGTGCTGAGAATGTCATGGACACAAAGTCTGTTAAAGTGTTCCCCAACCAAAAACCTTGGTTCAATAGCATGGTGAGGATCTTGCTAAGAACACGGGATGCTGCTTTTAAATGTGGGGATCTACAGGCCTATGGGCAGGCAAGAAGAGCCCTGAAAAGCGGCATCAGAGAGGCCAAGCGCAGATAGAAACAGCATATAGAGGAGCACTTTACCAATAACAACTCCAGACGTATGTGGCAGGGAATAAAGACTCTTACTGGCTACAGGGACAGCTATACAGTCACAAACTCCTCAGATAGGACACTGCCAGACACTCTGAACCAGTTCTTTTCTCGCTTTGACAGTCAGAATGGAGAAGTTGGCATCCAGTCAGCACTAACAGAGAAGGATGACCCTATACAATTACACCAACACCAGGTCAGATCTGCACGGAGTCAATGCGAGGAAAGCAGCTGGCCTAAATGGAGTCACCGGAAGGATTCTTAAGGACTGCGCAGATCAACTAGCGGGAGTATTTACTACCATCTTCAACCTCTCGCTACTACAGTCTGTAGTCCTCACCTGCCTAAGTCAGCCACAATAATACCCATACCAAAGAAAAGTACAGTGAACTGCCTTAATGACTATCGCCCAGTTGCTCTAACTCCTATCATCATGAAATGTTTTGAGGGACTCATACTGTCTTATATTAAGTCTAACATACCTGCTGACCTTGATAAATACCAGTTTGCGTATCGTGCAAACAGATCGACAGTCATCACCGCTCTTCACACAGCCCTTACAAACCTGGATCACGATAACACCTATGTAAGAATACTGTTTGTGGACTACAGCTCAGCTTTTAATACAGTCATCCCCTACAAACTGGTGCAGAAATTGAGCAACCTGGGCCTTGACAGTTCACTGTGCTCGTGGATACCGGATTTTCTGAGTAACAGACCCCAAAGTGTCAGGATGGGAGAACACACATCATCTACTCTCATCCTGAACACCGGTACACCACAGGGGTGTGTTCTCTGCCCCATCCTCTATTCTCTTTTCACCCATGATTGCTCTACCATTCACTCCACCAACACCATTGTCAAATTTGCTGACGATACCACCCTAATAGGTATGATATCAGACTGTAATGAGACAGCCTATAGGGAGGAGGTACAGCATTTGACAGAATGGTGTTGTCATAATAACCTGGACTTGAACATCACAAAAACCAAGGAGCTGATAGTAGACTTAAGGAAATCAAAGCGCATTGAGCACTCTGCTCTGCACATATATGGGAAAGAGGTGGAGAGAGTAGAGAGTTTCAAGTTCCTCGGCGTCCACATCTCGGCTGACCTCACCTGGACTGCCCATATCTCTTATCAGGTGGGGAAGGCCCAACGGAGGCTCTACTTCCTAAGGAAGCTAAAGCACGCTCTCCTCCCTCATCACTTGCTGATCAACTTCTATCGGACAACTATAGAGAGCCTCCTGACGTATTGCTGTGCAGTGTGGTTTGCCAGCTGCACGGAACAGAACAGGAAGGACTTGCAGCGGGTGGTGAGGGTAGCAGAGCGGGTTATTGGCACAACATTACCCTCCCTCAGAGACATTTATACTGGCAGACTTCAAAAGAAGGCTCCTTGTATTTCAAAGGATCCCACTCATCCTGGACATCACCTGTTTTCCCCTTTACCTTCTGGGAAGAGATACAGAACATTAAGGATGAAAACAAAGAGACTCCTTAACAGCTTCTACCCACAAGCAGTGAAATGTATAACACCCCCTTCCCTTCTCCTGCCCCCCTCCTAAGATAGCGGCAGCTAAATGCATCACACTTCCAGGAATGACAGGTGTGCAATAGTCCTACCCCACCCCCCCATCCATATATTATTAATTTTGGACTGCACTCCTGAGGTTTTAGAGTTTATTTTATGTGTATATTCTTTGTCATGCTGCAAAACGTTGAACTGTGTTTCATTGCTCCACAACAATGACAATAAAGATATTCTTTTTTTTCTTTAGTCTTGCCTTGTAAGATGCCTATTGTCTGAGCTTACATGACTTAAACCTAATCTACTGCATTATGTCTGAATACATTGGCTTCTGCCTGTGCTGCAATAGGAGCTTGTCAGACAAGTAATGGAATCCTATCTTCTGTCACTTGCGGTTCAGCAACAGAGGACTGGACTTACAATTCTAATTGGCTATTTAAAAGCAGAAAGACACAAGGGCATTATTTTGGTGAGGGGAGGAATTGAGGAAGAAATGCATGCTTAAAACATCTGTATTCTATAATGCACAGAGTTTTGTGGTTGAAAGAATCTGAAAGTGAGAGGACTGAATTGTGCCTCTGCACTTTCTCCAGCACAATCACGTCCTCGCTACTGTGTAGACACAAATCTCCAAAAGCACCTAATCTGTATTTTTGTAAAGTTGCAGTTATATCTAATGTCCCAACCTGTGTCGTCTTCACCAGCCTAATAACCTGTACTGTCACATTAGGAAACTATGGAATTGAAACCCTGGGGGGTGGTGAAATTAGATACAATCAATGCCCTTAAGAGATTTGAACAGGCAAGGATGCCGGGCCAGTGGGATTAATATAGATGAACAAAAAAGGGTTGGCACAGATGTGTTGCTTAAAGAGCCTGTTGCTGTGCTGTGCAACTCTGACACTCATCTTTGAACTTTAGAAATGTTCCATTCATTTTCTTCAGGAGAATGAGGGGAGATCTTACAGAGGTATACAAAATTCTGAAGGGTGTAGATAGGGTGCATCCATGCAGGCTTTTTTCTTTGGGTTGGAAGAGATAGGACTAGAGGTCATAGGTTTAGAGTGAAATGTGAAGTGTTTAAGGAGAAACTTCTCTCAATTGTGGTTTGAGTCTGGAATGAGGTGGAAGTGGTAGATGGGGATTCAAATATAACATTTCAGAGAAGTTTGGATAGATAGGTAAGTGGATAAGGGGGCTATGGATGACTATGGTCCAGGTGCATGTAGCTGGAACTAGGCAGAAGACCAGGCCAGTACAGGTTAGATGGGCTGAAGGGCCTGTTTCTATGATGTAGTGCTCTATGATTTACATTTTGGCCAAAGTGGGTCTTTAGATTAATGATTTCAAGGGCAACCTCGTATTCTCATTCTTGATTGAGAGCAGTCGTATTTTCATGATTGGCTGTTTGGTGAATTCTATTTTTTGTTTACAAACATGTGTTATGATGACATTTCACAAGCCAAGCCATGTTATTACAATGTTGGTCTCTTGTGTATGATGCTGTCTGGGCAGATTTGATGCCATTTTTCCTCCCAAAGTAAAGTGAAAAGGCAGGCAACAAGTCAGAAAGCATCTGTGGAAAGAGGAACATAGCCAGCATTTCCGTTCAAGGACCTGAAACGTTGACATTATATCACTTTCTCAGATGCAGCCTGATCTGTGAGTATTTCCAGCATCTGTTGATTTTGTTTCTGGTATCCAGCATCTTTTTTTAAAATCTGTGCAATTCAGTGAAAGAACACAGATCGTGTGCTCCATGCACTTTTTTTCTAATTGTGTTTTTCCTTCTACAATTTTGAATAATTTATGTTTAATTTAGTGTTTTCTTGTGAATGTTGTCTCTTATGTGGTGAGCCTGCGATGTTGCTGCAAGCAAGTTTTCTCACTGCACTTGATCATACATGTTCTTATGTATATTAGGCTCCTATAGGAAGTGTGACAGAAGAAAATGCTCCATGTCATCTCTTTGAAAGATACTATGTATAGGAAAAGCTAGTGTTGACATACCTGATTTACAAGTTGCTGGTTCAAGTTGGTGACTCACCTTCAGTTAAGATCTGCCTACCTGAGCTTCCTTTGCTTGAAGCACAGTGAGTATTTCAGAGCTGACACAACTTAGTCATGTATGAAAGGAAAGAATTTGCAGATTTATTGGGAAAGGGTAGGGAGTGAAATGTCAGGACTGTTCTTGCATAAAGTTTTGTAGATTTAACAGGCCAAATAGTGCCTCGAACCATTCTTTGATTTTGTGATCATTTGTATGCAATGACAGACATTTTCAAGCAGATCAGCCAAAATAGATTTTCATCATAATATCTTCATTTCCATGTGGCAAAATAAAATGTAAGAGGAAAGAATAGGTCATTTGATGCTTGAACATTCATTAAACATCATGGCTGATCTATCTGGGCTCCATTTGCTTTCATCCCGTTATCCCTATATCAATCTGTTTTGACTGAATACAGCAACATTCAACTGATTGTTCTATAGGTTTTCTATGTTTCTAACAGTCTTCACTGCCCTCTGGGGTAAAAAAATTCTCAAGATTCATGACCCTCTGATTGAAGAAATCATTGATCTCGGTAAAGAATATATCACTTATTCTGAAACTGTGGCCCCTTAGTCTAAGTCTTCTCAACTAGCAGGAAAATTGATCCATCGTCTAGTCTGTTAAGTCCTTTAAGAATTTTGAATTCTCGGTGAGATTTATTCTTATTCCCCTCAACTCGCAAGAATATATTCACTGTCTGCTTAATTTCTCCTTACAGGATAACCCTGGAAACATATGATAAACCTTACTTAACTATACTACTCTGTGGCAAGAACATTATTTCACTGATTATTGGAGCTTTATATCAAAGAAGATAAAGTAACATTTTTCCATCTTGTGTTCCATCAACCATGTTCTTGCTCACTAATTCAGTGTATCCTTATCCTCTTGAAGTATCTTTAATGGTCTTCTCTATGTCCACAGTCTGATTTATTACTGATATATTCAGCAGATTTGAATATATTACCTTTTATCTCCTTAACCAAATCAATAGTAAACATTTTGTGAAAGTTTGGGCCCAGCACCAATTCCAGTGGTATTTTATTTGCCATAGCATTCAGCCTGAGAACGATCCTTTCTGATATATAACCAATTTTCTTTCCATGTCAATATATTATCCCCAGTTCTGTGTGCTCTAACCTTATCATCAACCTCGTATGTGGTGAGAAGCATCCAAATAAAGGAAAACTTTACAGTCCAGCGGGTTTGGCACTTGGATAGTGTGAGACGAGCAGATTTCTGAATTATTAGTTGTTATTCCAATTAATACTCCACTACAGTTTTACTCTCCAGGTTTCAAGGGAACACAGAAAACAGAACCAGATGAATTTTGAGAGAGCAAGGGAACTGGGGCTCCAGTGTCCATTAAAGGGAGCTTGGCAATCCTATTAGCTTAAAAGGAGTACACAGTCAGTGAGATTTCAAAACAAATAGCTGAGTCTCAGAGTTTTACTGCACCTGTCTCCACTGCTTCTCCCTTATTTACTGTTTACATCCTTAAAGAGCTCCAGTAGGTTAGTCAAACAAAATTTTCTATTCATAAATACATGTTGACTCTTATCAATCTTGGTATTCTCTTCTGTTATTGCATCTTTCATTATAACTTGAAGCATTTTCCCTATCACAAATGTTAGCTAACAGATCAGTTGTTCTCTGTTTGCTCTCCCCACATTTTATTTTCAATGACTTGCTCACAACTGCCACCCTCCAGTTTCTCACACACAATTCTAGGGTGCATTTTAAAAAATGACAGGGCCCCCACTTTCTCCTTCAAGGCTTTGGAATGCAGCCCATAAAGCTCTTTAGATTTATTGGCTCTTGTTACCAACAACTATTCTAATGTGTTCTTTCTAGGCCAGTGATTCTCAAATAAAATACCAAGCACCTTACCCAAGAATGAACCTTCATTTGACATGAGTGGAATAGCAAAATTATGGGAACTGTGAATGAACAATTTATTTTATTGTTCTTGGCCTTACTATAACTCACAAAAGTACTATTGTGATAATTAGATTTAAAAAGCCTGAAATTAACCTCAAACAAGTGAAAATCTGCAGATGCTGGGAACCCAAGCAACACCCACAAAATGCTGGAAGAACCCACCAGGCCAGGCAGCATGTATGGGAAAGAAAGTACAGTGGACGTTTTGGGCTGAGACACTTCGGCAGGACCCGAGAGAAAAAAAAAATGAGTGGATTTAAAGGAGGGGGAGGGGAGGGGGAAGCACAAGGTGATGGGTGAAACCGGGAGAGGGAGGGATGAAGTAAAGAGCTGGGAAGTTGATTGGTGAAAGAGATGCAGGGCCGAAGAAGGAGGAATCTAATAGGAGAGATCAGAAGGCCATGGAAGAAAGAAAAGGGGAGAGGAGCACCAGAGGGAGGCAATGGGCGGCAAGGAGATAAGGTGAGAGAGGGAAAGGGGGATGGGGAATGGTAAAGGAGATGGGGGGTGGGGGGGCATTGCTGGAAGTTCGAGAAATCAATGTTCATGTCATCAGATTGGAGGCTACCTGGACGGAATATAAGATGTTGTTCCTTCAATCTGAGTGTGGCCTCATCGTGACAGTAGAGGTCGTCAAATATGGGAATGGGAAGTGGAATTAAAACGGATGGCCACTGGGAGATCCCATTTTTTTCTGGTGGACAGAGCATAGATGCTTGGTAAAGCAGTCTTCTAGTGTACATTGGGTCTCACTGATATATAAAAGGCCACACGGGGAGCACCGGACACAGTGCATGACCCCAACAGACGCACAGGTGAAGTGCTGCCTCACCTGGAGGGACTGTTTGGGGCTCTGAATGGTAGTGAGCAAGGTGGTGTAGAGGCAGGTATAGCACTTGTTCCGCTTGCAAGGATAAGTATCAGGAGGGAGATCAGTGGGGAGGGACGAATGGACAAGGGAGTCACCTAGGAAATGATCAATGCAGAAAGCAGAAAGTGGAGGGGGGTAGGAAAAGATGTGCTTGGTGGTGAGATCCCTTTGGAGATGGTGAAAGTAGCAGAGGATTATGTGCTGGACGCAGAGGTTGGTGGGGCCGTAGGTGAGGACAAGAGGAACCGTATCCCTGGTAGGTGGCTGGTGGATGGGGTAAAGGCAGACGTGTTTGAAATGGAAGAGATGTGGTTGAGGGCAGCGTTGATGGTGGAGGAAGGGAAGCCCCTTTCTTTGAAAAAGGGAGACATCTCCTTCATTCTAGAATGAAAAGCCTCATTCTGAGAGCAGATGTGGTGGAGACAGAGGAATTGAGAGAAGAGGATGGCATTTTTACAAATAACAGGGTGGGAAGAGGTATAGTCCAGGTAGCTGTGGATTTATAGTAGACATCAGTAGATAAGGTGTCTGCAGAGACACGGACAGTGTGGATTGAGAAAGGGGAGGGAGGTGTTGGAAATGGACCAGGTAAGTTTGAGGGGAGGGTGGAGGTTGGAGGCAAAGTTGAAATCGACAAGATCCACATGGGTGCAGGAAGCAGCACCAATGCAATGTAGGTTAGGAAAAATGGGGGATGTACACCATTGTGGGACTGTTCCATGTAGCCAACAAAAAGGTAGGCATAGCTGGGTCCCACGCGAGTGCCATGGTTATACCTTTAGTTTGAAGGAAGTGGGCGGAGCCAAAGGAGAAATTATTAAGAGTGAAGACAAGTTCCACTACTGTAGACAGAAGAGAGTGGTGGTGGAGGGGAACTGGTTGGGTCTGGTGTCCAGAAAGAAATGGAGAACTTTGAGGCCTTCCTGGTGGCGGATGGAGATGTCTAGGAACTGGACATCCATAGTAAAAATAAAATGCTCAGGATCAGGGAACTTCAAATCATTCAAAAGATCCAGAGCGTGTAAAATGTCACGGATATAGGTAGGAAGGAACTGAACTAGGGGGGATAAAACAGCGTCGCAGTTTGCAGATATGAGTTCAGTGGGGCAGGAACAAGCTGAAACAATGGAAATTAACCTGTTTGGAATTAAATTCGATTAAAAAAACACTTGAATTTCTTACAATTTAGGCAGTATTTCTGTGTTACCTTCTGTGAAAACAGACACAGTAATTTTTAAATTTTTCTTTGGCTATTTCCATGTTTTCCATTACAAATGTTCTTGGCCCATATTATCCTTTGCTAACTTTATCCTTTTGACTTGCCTGTTTTCAGTCTTGCAGTACAATTTGTTTCTCACCAGATTACTTTAATATTCTATATTGTCCTTCTTTATCAATTTCTTAGTCTTACTTTCCTGGGTCCTTAAGTGCACCCTACACTCAGGTCCATGATTTTTTCTGGAAACTTTGTAAGCTGCTTCTTTGGATTGTCCACTATCTTTAATTTCTCTTCTGATACACAGATAAATCACATTTTGGTTCATCAAAAGATATGATTTTGGCAGCTTTGAACATTGCTTTTATATCATCATAACTTTCAATATTTGATCCAAATAAACCACAGCCATTTATCTTCTCATGCCTTCATCGTTTCCTCATTTAGACGTTAGATTCCAGTCTTGCATTACTTTATACTATCTCTTTCAAGCTCAAGGTAAATTCTGTCATGTTATGATTGTTCAATGCCAAAAGCCCTTTGACAACAAAATTAATGGATCAAATAGAAGCAAACAGATATTCCCAATTAATCATTTTTCCTTGCACAGAACGAGACCTAAAATAACATTTCTCCTTGTTGGTTCCTCAACATACTGATGTAGAAATGCATCTTGTATAAAATCCATAAACTTATCTTCTATCCTATTGCAGGAAATTTAACTTGTCTAATCTGTTTGCAAATTGAATTCCCCTTTCATTACTGTTTATTATTCCTATGGCATACATTTTTTAATTTACTGGTACATGTTGTGCCCAATATGACACTACTGTTTGATAGCCAGTAATAAACTCCAATTAGTGTTTTCTTTCTCTTGCTTTTGGTTAGCTCATCCTAAATTGATACAAATTCTATAATATACTGTGTCAAGTCAAGATAATTTCTCATCACTACACTGATTTCCTCCCTTACTATGAGTGTTTTCCCAACCCATTTTTCCCTGTCCTTCCTAATAGCAATAATTAAAAACCCTGGAATCTTTGATGTGCAGCTCTAGTCATGGTGCAACCGTTTTTCTATAACAGCAGTTAGATCATGCTTGTTTGTATTTTTCCATTAATTTACTGTATTTACTTTGCCTTATTTACATTGTCACTTTAACATAATTTTCCATTACTTGGCACTTTTACATTATTTTGTATTTTGACTCCTTGGACTGTATGACTTTTTTTCTCCCATCTATTTGCTTTACTGTCATTTTAAAGTTACACAAACCTGAATAAATAACTAATGTTATTTTGAAATTATTACTCTAATTTAAACGTAAATACATCTTGATAACACTGTGGTGAACTTATTAAAAAACTTGAACTGTTTAGTTTTCAGTTTAAGCCTACATTTTTTCCACTTTTATAACATTGGCTCTCATCAAAGCCTAAAATGGTTCAACATCTGGTTCTCTCTTTTGACTCCCAGGGCCCCCATTCCCTCACCTCCTTTCAACTAGTTAGTTCACTGAACGATTTTTTAAAATCATAGTATGTAACATTTTTTTAAGAAGTGAAAAGTATTATTGCACTAACAAAGAGCACCTGATTTTTTTTTGAAACATTTGCTAATCTGAAATACGTGAAGTCCTATTTATTGGCATTTTCCTGTTCTTGATATCAAAATCAATTCCACCAAGTTTCCAACTTTAATTTATCTAATTGCTCTTAGCATACTTTCAGTAATTTGCTTGTTGCTAGTTCACCAAAGCCTCTGGAAGTAGTTGTTCGAATTCTGGTCAGAATTCTTTCTTCTTAGTTAAGCAAATATTGATGGACTTATTTCCCTCTCCCCACTCTTCCAGTCTGATTCAATTAGCACCATTATCTACTACTTCCCTCTGCAAAGTGACACTTTTGAGTAAGACTTTTCAGAATGACTTGCAGCAGGAACTGAATTGACTTGAATTGACTTTATTTCTTACATCCGTCACATACATGTGGAGTAAAAATTTTTATGTTACGTCTCCATCTAAGTGTGCAATATGCAATAATAATAATTTATAATAATTTAAAATAAATAGAACAATCAATGTAATATAGAGTACACTCCAGATCAGCGTGAGTTCATCAATCTGATGGCTTGGTGGAAGAAGCTGTCCCGGAGTCTGTTGGTCGTGGCTTTTATGCTGCGGTACCACTGGTGGTAGCAGCTGGAATAGATTGTGGTTGAGATGACTTGCGTCCCCAATGATCCTACGGGCCCTTTTCACACACCTGACCTTGTAAATGTTCTGAATCATGGGAAGTTCACAACTACAGATGCACTGGGCTGTCCGCACCACTCTCTGCAGAGTCCTGTGATTAAGGGAGGTTCTGCTCCCATACCAGGCAGTGATGCAGCCAGTCAGGATGCTCCCAATTGTGCCCCTGTAGAAAGTTCTTGGGATTTGGTGGCCCATACCAAACTTCCTCAACTGAGGTGAAAGAAGCGCTGTTGTGCCTTTTTCACCACACAGCTGGTGTGTATAGACCATGTGAGGTCCTCAGTGATGTGGATGCCGAGGAACTTGAAGCTGTTTAGCCTCTCAGCCTCAGATCCATTAATGTCAATATGGGTTAGCCTGTCTCCGTTCCTCCTGTAATCGACTATCCGCTCCTTTGTTTTTGCAACATTGAGGGAGAGGTTGTTTTCTTGACACCACTGTGTCAGAGAGATGACTTCTTCCCTGTAGGCCACCTCATTATTGTTTGAGATAAGGCCCATCAATGTAGTGTCATTGGCAAATTTAATTTGCAGATTGGAGCTGTGGATGGCAATACGGTCATGGATATACAGGGAGTAAAGGAGGGGGCTTAGAACACAACCCTGAGGGGCTCCTGTATTGAGAGTCAAAGGGTTGGAGGTGAGGGAGCCCACTCTTACCACCTGCTGACGATCTTACAGGAAGTCCAGGATCCAGCTGCACAAAGCAGAGTCAAGGCTGAGCTCTCTGAGCTTCCTGTGTGTTGAATACTGAACTGTAGTCCAAGAACAGCATTCTCACATAAGCATCCTTCTTCTCCAGATGTGTAAGGATCGTATGTAGAGCAGTGGCTATTGGGTCATCTGTCGATCGGATATGTCAGTAGGCGAATTGTAGGGGGTCCAGTTTGGGTGGTAGCAAGCTGCAGATGTAGTCTTTGATCACTATCTCAAAGCATTTGCTTATTATTGAGGTGAGTGCAACAGGACGCCAGTCGTTCAGACATGTTACCTTGGTCTTTTTTGGTACAGGGACAATGGTGGATAATTTGAAGCAGGAGGGGACTCTACACTGGGAGAGGGAGAGATTAAAAATGTTAGTAAACACACCTGTCAGTTGTGCTGTGCACATCCTGAGTACTTGCCCTGGGATGCCGTCCAGCCCCGCAGCCTTGCAACTGTCCACACGTTGGAAACAACTGCGTACCTCAGCCTCAGAGATGACCAAATTGCAGGTTGTAGCGATGGCTTTCCTCGGAGACTCAGAGTTAGTGACATCGAACTGAGCGTAGAAGTGATTGAGCTCATCTGGGAGAGAGGCCACAATGTTGGCAGCACCACAGCGTTTGGCTTTGAGGTCTGCGAAGGTATGCAGCCCTTGCCACAAATCACGTGTGCTATTCGTTGTGAATCTTGACTCGATCTTGTTCCTGTATTGTTGTTTCGCAGCCTTGATAGCTTTGCGCAGATCACAGCTGCTTTTCTTGAGCTCTAGTTGATCTCCAGTGATGTAAGCTCAATGTCACTCTGTAAGTGCTACTCGCACGGAACTATTGATCCAGGGTTTCTGGTTCGGGAAGACCCTGACCGACTTCTGGGGGACAACATCGCCGATGCACTTCCGGATGAGACACATGACTCCATCAGTGAACTTGGAGACATCCACATCATGGAAGACATCCAGTCGACGTCATTGAAGCAGTCCTGCAGCCCGGAGGCCGAATGGTCGGACCAACAGTGGACGGTTTTAACTATGGCCGCCTCTTGTTTCAGATTCTGCCTGTACGTCGGCAAAAGCAGGGTCGAAGAGTGATCTGATTTTCCAAAAGCTGGGCGAAGGAGAGCTTTGTAAGCATTGAGGAAGGGAGTGTAGCAGTGGTCAAATGTGTTATCTCCATGAGTGCTCACTTGGATATGCTGACAAAACTTCAGAGAGACTTTCGTCAGCGAAGCTTGATTAAAATCATCGGCAACGATGAAGGCATCCTCTGGGTGTGCACTCTCCAGTGTGTTGATGGTCTCGTACAGTTTGAGAGCCAGGTCAGTATCACCCTGCGGCAGAATGTACACCGCTGTGATGATAACAGCCGTAAACTCCCTTGGCAGCCAGTCGGGTTTGCACAGCAGCACCAGGTATTCCAGGTCTAGAGAACAAAAATTTTGAGTGTATGCACGTTCTGGAGATCGCACCAAGCATTGTTGAAGCATACCCCTCCTCCTTTACTCTTCCCAGTGAGGTTTTTCAGCCTGTCCACATGGAACAGGGAGAACCCAGAGGGCTCGATGGTGTGATCCAGTATCTCCTCCATCAGCCACATCTCCAGGAAGCACAAAACATTGCATTCTTTTGTTTCCCGCTGGTAGGAGATTCTGGCTCTCAGTTCGCACAGCTTGTTGTCCAGGGACTGAACTTTAGCCAGGGGTATGCTAGGGAGCAGTGGC